>NC_083457.1:23995410-24630379 GCF_023558535.2 Drosophila nasuta
GACAAAAGTAATGATAAAAATTATTTACATACCCTGTAACCCCGATTTGTGAGGTATAATCAGTTGCACCTGTTTGAGGAGCTTATTATAATTAAAATCATTTTAAGCATGTACTCACATTGCCAAAAATTCGACAGCAGGCTTTACAAGGTATCTTATTTGCCCACATTCTTGTTTCGCCCCATTTTTACTTATTTTAATTGCATTCTTTGTGGCTCAGACAACCAACAAAATGAACACCTATTTTTCATATGCCACAAACAAGTTTCAAGTGCAACTCAAAGCAAAAGATGAAGATGCTTTCGACGAAAAGTTCAAGAGGAAGATTTTTCGTGCAGCTTGCTGGCAGATGACTTCATTCGCCAGCTAATTAAGAATATTATTAATTTAAAGTGCGATAATCCGAGCTAAGTAACTGTATAATTTGCCAATCAAAAACGAGGGTCAGTAGAAGTGTTTTCTATCTATGCTGGATTGGTTTACTTAACGACTTAACGGCCAGAGTTCATGTTCCGACTTGTGTCGAGACTAACTGTGACGGAGATGAATAAAGCATTGCATAAAGTCAGGCGCCATAAAAATGCATTGCACTTGGCACAATAAAATTCCAGTGCCTATAAATATTGCATGAGCCGCACACAACACAACACAGCGCAAAGCAAGTCAAGTATGCTTCAGGCGGGAGTGAACGACTCAAAGATATGCTCGAAAATGAGAGAGAGAGAGAGAGAGAGATAGAGTGAGAGTTACTTTTTGGAATAAGTAATAGTGAAATATAAGTGGAAATATATGCAAAGGTTTCTTGGCTCCTTTGACAAATTTATGTTATGTTTTTTACATCATTCAATGGGCAATGGGTATGCTGGTAATGAAATCGAAATGCTAAGCCCAGAAGGATGAGTGGGGGCTGACTTTCGTTGTGGCTGGGCAAAGTGGGGAGAATATGAATGCAAAACACGAGATTGCCACTAGCATCAGCCGCATGAAGTGCATAAATGTTTAATGTATTTGTGTAAAATATGCACAGAATGGTTTTGTTGGCCAGTTTAGAGTTTTCCTTTTTTTTAACCCAGCAGCAGCAGCAGCAGCACAAGCGGAAACTAACCGACAACGTGGCGTATGAGCGATATATGAACACTGTGTGCGCACTTAACTAACTTGTCGGCGCTGTAGCTGTATGTGTGTGGATGTGTATGTGTATGTGCGTGTACTTACCCTAATGGGAATTTTTGGGGCATAGCAACAAACAGCGAGTCAAAGTTCAAAGTACTTAAATGCCACAAAAACTACGCCAAAAAACAGCCGCAACAACACCAGCAACACAACCCATAACAACATCAGCAGCAGCAGCAACAGCAACTACAACAACAGCAACAACAATTATCATAAAAGTAAAATGGGGAAAGAGCATAAACATTTATTGTGCGGCCAAGTGGTTTTGCATTCAAATGTGCTTCAGCATTTGCGAAAGTTTTTCTTTTATGCAAATTAGTTGCAATAAATAAAGATTTTGTAGACTGTGCCACAAATTGCAAATTGAGTCATATGTAGCCACGCCTCCAAAAGGGCGCCGCCAGCTTGATGAAGTGCACACGTTTTCGGTACAGCTCAAGCGCGTCAACTGCAGCATCCTTGAGTCAGAAAGCAAAGGACCGCTTGTCACCTGACTGTTGCCAAACCACATGACCCAATAACGCGTGTGTGTATGTAAGTGTGTGGGTGAGTGTGGCAAGCCAAGCACAAAGATAACCACGGGCAACAGGCAAAAGTGGCAGTGGCAGCGGCAGCAACAACTCACACAATGCGTTGGGCCACAAAAATGCCAACGCAATTGTAACATTTTAATTAACCAAATTGTGCGCCTAAAAATTGGCTAACACCGCCAGTATGAAATGAAACTCAATTAAAAGTCGCTTAGACCCACAATTTTCTGCATGGTGTTTACTTCCTGCCCCACTGCGCCGCATGCCCCGCGCCGCGTGCCGCCAGCTACTTGCTTCCAAAATTTTTAACCGCTTTAATTAAGTGAAGCCCCCGGAGGAGAGCATAATTTAAGTTGCGGCATAATCAAAAGTGAAATTACCCCGAAGGTCAACCAAGCGGCAAGCAACACAAGTTGTTTATGCCCGCCAACAGCAAACAGCAATAATAACACTGTCGAAACTCGGTTCCAGGAAATCGTTTCGATTACGACCACATTTAAAACAAATTACACGCATTTAAAGCTCATATTTCTATCGCGCTCTTTACAGCGAATTTCAAGCAATATTTTTGTTATACCCGCTACCCATAGGCTAGAAGGGTATTATGACATTCTGCCCGATAAAATATATATATTCTTGATCAGCGTCAACAGCACTGTCCGTCTGTCTGTCTGTCCGTCCGTCTGAGCACTTAAATCTCAGAGACTATAATAGATAGAGATATAATTTTTTTTAGCAGACTTCTTATATATATATATATATATATATACTTTTTTTTAATTTTGAATGTAGCCCAAATATAGTACCAAATATAGCCTTTAACATATTTTTGTGGTGTATTAATTTGGTATATTTAAAAATTAATACCGCATTATTTTGCATTTACTCATATTGCGTAGTGGGTATATTACAGTGGAGCACACTCGTATGTAGCTGCCTTATTTGTTTTGTTTGTAGTTTGCAAGAAAAAAATTTACAATTAATTTTATCTAATTTGGCATGTAATTAGACTGTACGGAATAATAACATTCTAGTAATTACGCTATCGACATATTAAATATCAAAAGACTTCAAACTAATATTGAATCCAAGAGAAGCTGCTTTAATTAATGGGAAAACACCTTGAAACTGTTTTGCTGCTGTCGAATTTTATTAATAGATTGCAAATTTATTGGAATGGGCGAGAGTAGTACCTTTCCTCATAGTGTGCAGTGATTTATGGCATGTCCAACGAAGGAAAATCCATTTTAATTATGCTTGAATTCGCATATTTACGAGTTTCGATTAAAGTCTCTCACAGAGAGTTGTCAACTCATTTGGGGAATTCACTTTAATCTCGAGCCACAAAATGAATTTCATCTGACGTGGAGCTCACGCTTCACTGGCTGCGAAAATGTGCCTTGGCCGCCAGAACAGGATGTGGCTGTCGCCCGTCGGCTGGGCGACTCTCTGAATGGCCGACTGGCTGACTGGCTGACTGGTTGGTTGTTCTGGGCAGACAGACGTTCCCCGAGGCGCAGCTCGTGTTATAGCTAATTAAATATTTGCTCTCTGGCCAAAATGCTTGTCACAGCTGTCCAGAGATTTGTGGAGAAAGTTTCCCGTTGTGCTGCAGTCAGTCCATCGTGATGTTGCTCTTAGCTTTGTTGCTGACAAGTTGAAGCATTGCCCCGTTAACGTTTAAAAAACAATTTCCGTTGGACAGGCTGCTGTTCCCTTCGCTACTTCGCCATCAGCTGCCCAGACTGTTTTTCTATATAAATGCAAATGTGCAAGACGCAACAGCAGCAACTGAAGCAGACGCGCGCGTGTCGCAAGTTGCCCTGTTGCAATATCGCATAGCCAATGCGATGCCCTCCAAGGTGGACTTCCCATTTAATTGAGAGCTCTTGACCCAGATAATGAACTGTGGATTAACCTCGTCGTCGTCATCGTCGTTCTTTTTTATTGCACTCTGCTTTGCTATTCCAATTGCGATTTACTGCCTGTCATGCATACTAATTACTATGATAGCATTTGCCTTTAATACATCGCCATTAGCGTCATCGCTGTCTCTCGGCTCATTGCTAAGGCCAGAGCGATTGCCGTTCATCTCGAGTATTCGGCAACATTTTATTACTTAAGCAGCAGCAACAGCAACACCGACAGCAGCATCAGAAGCGGCAGAAAAATCAATCAAAATAGAGTAGCAAGGCATTTGACAACACATCAATCGCTCACTTAATTGATTGCCTGCAGCAGTAGCAACAACAGTAGCAGTAACTAGAAAAAAGGCAGTCGCAACAACAATATTCACAATATCAGAAGTAACAACTGAAGCAGCAACTACAGCAACTGCTACAATCATAGTGGCAACAAATTTTGCGATAGCAACAGCAGTAGCAACAGCAATATGAACCTCACCAGCAACAGCACTAACATTATCAGCAGCAATTTTGACAGCAGCAGCAACACAGTGCAGGCAAAGCAAAAGCAATTGAGTAAAATTATTGCAGCAAAAGAAAATTGTATCAGCAATAAAACGAATGAAAGCTTTAACATTAACAAAGCAGACACAACAATTTGTAACTGCAACAAAAAGTACAACAAATGATGCCACTTATCAGCAGCAATACTTTGATACCTTTGCACTGAAAGAAACTGTCTGAGGAATGAATAGTAATGAAATACTAAAAGAAAAATGTATAAAAAAGAATTCTTATTACTTCGATGTGTTGTTAAGGTTACTTTTATTTTGCTGCACAGATTTACTAATAGATTCAATAAAAATATAACATATATTAATACAAAAATTGATCTTGTAAATTAAAAGTAAGGCTTACTCTTTTAAAACATTAAGAGGAAAGAATTTATTTTTCATTAATTTACAAATTTAATATTTTAATTTAAATAAAAAAAAATACATATATTTTTTTTTTTAATACGATTTTTGGTCTTAAAAGCATAAAATTGTTTTCTTGTATTAATTATAACTTTGTCTTACATCAAATTTTCGTGTTCTTTACTCACTTTTTGGATTAAAATTCATAGTACTAAGACAAAAATTAATTAATTTTAAAACTTCTTTCTGTCAGTGTATAAGTATCAGTATCAACAGCAATAAGGCAAATTGCAGCTACAATAACTACTGCAATTGCGGTAGCAACTGAGCTTAAGCTGATTTCAAACTTAATTAACGTAAGCTTAAACAAAAGTTGGATGGACGTGTTAATCAGCTCATAAATGCGCCATAATGAATTAAAATAAAAAAATAGATTAACTCAATTTGTGTAGTTGCTTCAGCAGCAGACGCTGCCGCATAAGTGAAGTAGTTTGCAAGTCTTCACGCAAGTCAAAAATTCAATAAGTTGGCGAAAGTTTTGTGCGGCAACTGAAGTGCTTGCCGCGGTGGGCGGTGAGTGGCGCACCAAAAGACAACAGAAATTGACAGCATAATGCAACTGGGTGCAAGTTTTCAGTGCGGCACTCGCGGCACTTGCAATTTATTCATATTTCGCAGCAGCTGGTGCTGCGACAGCTGCCACAGAGCACCACGTAGAAGGGGATGGAAGGGATATAAATAGGAATAGGAAGAGTTATGTATTGAAGGTATGTAATAAAAGGTAGCACTGGGGAAATGGCTGCAAGCAAAATGTGTAGCATACTTTGCTGCGCGGCGAGTTGTTAAAGTTATTCAGCGGAAAAATGTAGCACGCAACAAACTGCTGAACTCGCAGGTTCGCAGTGTGGCAGACTGGCTGACTGGCTGCATGCCCCACTAATTGGGCCATTAATAATGCGGCTTGTTTTTGATTTTTCATTTTGGGGCAACAAGTCACAACGTGTAGTATCTTCCTACAAAAGTTTTACGACTAAAATATTATTTTAGGTCTGCTGTGCGAGTCTGCTGCCAGTTAGCAGTTCAATGCGTTGAGGCGTCAACCCAAACAGAGCCAGAGGAGCCATGGAGGAGATAGAGGAAAAAGGTAGAAAGAGCTTGTGGGGACGAAATTCGAACTTTTGCTATAGTAGCTTGGCCAACGCAATTCGAGGGTTGACTGTGCAAACCTTTTTGCGGCTGTATATGTTTTTGCGCTGCCACACAAAAGGATAAACTTTAAAAAGCATAGAAAGCGAATGGATAAGAGAAAAGCGAGAGGGAAACGGAAGTGATTGAGAGATGAAGAGGATGGATAAAATTCTTTTGATAAAGTTTGTATTATGTTTTGCTGGTCATTTAATTGGTTTTGGGTCTCGAACTCTTAAAGCTTTGACGCAATCGTTGGACACAAAACTGAGAACTCAAATGCGACGCACTTTGTTGCAAGTTTTTGTGCAGCCGAACTTCAATGCAAAGGAATGCCACAAAAGTGTAAGGTCAATATTGTGACCAGAAGAGAGAGAAAAAACTAAGTACTTTCAGACTGGCCAGCAGCTGCTGTTAGTCTTAAAGTTGCAGGCACTGTTTGTGCCACATTAGCAACGCCATTTGCACAAAGTACGAGGCAAAACGTAAGAGAAACTTTATGCAAAAGTTAATTTATAAGCATCAAAAGATACAAAATGCTGTGCGCAATTTCCGGTTTCCCCAAAAAACGTTTATTTTACCTTTTTTGCATGCCCAAGCATCAAGCAACAAGTGTTGACACATACAGAAATGAAGGTGAGAGAGAAAGAGAGAGAAGTTTGGCAACGCTTCGGTTTGAGTTTGACATTCGTTGAAAACTTTTGGTCTAACCTGAACTGACAACTCGTGCTTCTGCTTCAGTTGTTGTTTCTTGCTTTGCGCCCTCTTCCCTCCTTCCACTCTTGCTTTGCTTGACAACCTTCTGCCATTACTGGACAAACTTTGTGATGTTGTTGTCTCTTGGCTTAATTCAATGAGAACTGCTTAACGTTCAGCGTTCAACAACGCTCAACGCTGCTGCCAGCTGCTAATGGCGGTAATGCAATTTCAATTTCTCCTTAATATTATTAACGCCATCTTTCGGGCGTCAATTAATACCTGGCTGAGTGTCTGACTGGCTTCTGTGCAGCGGCACATCAAAGAGCCAAAGCCAGAGCCAAAGCTATGGCCAGGCCAAAGCAAACAGCGGATGGCTAATGTCAACAGCAACTGGAACCGGGGAATATAGCTTTAATTGTGTCTACTCAAATATTGGCAAGTCCTCAGCCATGCTGCAAAGACAATGCGCCATTAGCATTGTGGCATCAGACTGATGGCAGGTGGCAGGTGGCAGTTGAAACTTGTCTGCTTTCAGGTGCGGTAAGTGACCAATGCGTCGCTGCCACTGACACACAAAAACACACAGCAGGAGACGGTGTCAAAAGCAAAGCAGAACCTTTCGCTTTTTGGGGTTCATTCGACTGCTGCTTTTGTCGCATTAGCTGAGCTGTCATTTTAATTGCAGCACATTTGTCAGCGTGTGCTACAGGGCGTATGCGTGATTTACAGCCAAGAAGCTCTCGCCTTGATTGGCATTTCGCTTTGTGGCTAATGGCCCAAAAGTGTCGCTGTTGCCTCACACAGCCATTTATTTAAAGCTAATGGCTGAAATTCGCCGAAAATCAAGTTACGACTTCACTCCACTCCACTTCACTTGACTTCACTTCATTTCGCTTCACTTTTGCCGTCTCATCTGTCAAATTTGCTATTGGTCTGCCACAAGAAAGTCTGTTGTCGGATGTGTGTGCTCTTTAATCGTTGCATGTAACTGTCTGAACTCTTGACTCTGTATTGATATTTGGCCTTTAATTGCTTTGCAGGGATAACAGGGGGCGTATGCGTAACAAGCAGCAATCATTCGGTTTGATTGATTATGACTAGATCACGACTCGATAGTCACCTTCTATATTGTTGTTACTGTTGCTGTAATGGAGCTGAGCAGCCTTCGAAACGGCTGTCAAGGCAACGCCTTCTTCTTCTTTGGATGCTCTGCTATTGTTAGAAATTCAGATGTGAAATCGTTTTCGCTTTCGCATTTTGCTTTTGCCGCTTGCCGTGCGACACTTGAAGTGCGAAACTGAATTTAATTTGTGCCACTCGCATTTCCAATTACATTTTCAAGTGAATACCGTGTGTTGTTGTTTTTCTGTATTATGCATGGAAATTCGAGACGCTGGAATTTATTGAGCAAAACTTTGTAGTCAAGCATATCAACTTCAGAATGAATCAGATTATGCTGCCGCTGCTGCCAGCTCAACAAACAATATAGTAACTATAATAAGGATGAAATTGTTGCTCTTCATATTGTTGCTTTCCATGGCAGCAACGGGTCACTCCATGCAGCTGTATCGTGTGCCCTTGCGTCGCTTTCCCTCCGTGCGTCATCGCTTCCAGCAGTTTGGCATACGCATGGATCGATTGCGTCTCAAGTACAGTTCGAAGAGCGAGTCGGGTGCGGTTAGGAATGTGGCGTTGAGCAACTATCTGGATGCACAATACTTTGGACCAATTAGCATTGGCACGCCACCGCAAACCTTTAATGTTATCTTCGACACGGGCTCAGCGAATCTGTGGGTGCCCTCGGAGAGCTGTTATCACAAGTTGGCCTGCCAGATACACAGTCGCTACAATGCCAAGCGTTCGCACACATATCAGGCGAACAACAAACGCTTTGATATTCAATACGGCTCTGGAAGTCTGGCGGGTTTCCTGTCACAGGACACGTTACGAGTCGCTGGACTGGATGTGCGCAATCAAACCTTTGCCGAGGCCACCGACATGCCGGGTCCCATCTTTCTGGCGGCCAAATTTGATGGCATCTTTGGCCTGGCGTATCGCGGCATCTCCATACAGAACATCAAGCCGCCTTTCTATGCCATCATGGAACAGCAGCTGCTCACACTTCCCATCTTCTCGGTCTATCTCAATCGGCATGCCAGCAGTCGCCAAGGTGGGTTTCTCTTCTTTGGCGGCTCCAATCCACGCTACTATCGTGGCAACTTTACTTATGTGCCCGTGACGCATCGTGCCTACTGGCAGGTGAGGCTGGAGAAGGCGAGGATTGGGCAGCTGCAGCTGTGCCAGAATGGCTGCCAGGTGATCATCGATACGGGCACCTCGTTTCTGGCTGTGCCATACGACCAGGCCATACTTATTAACGAGTCCATTGGTGGCATTCCCGCTGCCTACGGTCAGTATACTGTGCCCTGCGATCAGGTGGCTCATTTGCCGCCATTGAGCTTTGCCTTGGGCGGTCGTCGCTTTCAGCTGAGGGGCGAGGATTATGTGTTCCACGACATCTTCGCTGACCGGACCATTTGTGCGTCGGCATTCATTGCCGTCGATTTGCCCTCACCGACGGGACCACTGTGGATACTGGGCGATGTATTTCTGGGCAAATATTACACCGAGTTTGACATGGGCAATCATCGCATTGGTTTTGCCGATGCCAAGGATTGATAACGTCGTCGAACGCTTTGCTCATTAAATGGCTGTCATGACAGTAAACATCAGGAATTCCTGTAGCTGTGTGCTGTCAAAAATCAAAAACAGTATTTTATTATTTTATTACCTGCGCCTCAGCATCAACCTCAGCAAACAAGTAACAAGTATACGTAGTGGAGCACAGTGTATAGAGGCTGACGTCAATGTCCGTTAAATTGCGTGGGCGGAAGCTAATCAAAATTCGCTTGCAGGCACCAAAAACTGAAGAAGCCTGCGAAAAAAGAGAGCGAAACATTTCAAAGTGGGTAGCTCTGTAGAGTTGGAGCTGTAATTGATTCGCTGGCAAAATAAAAGAGCAGCCGCAAAACAAAAACAAAAAATGAAACAAGAATCCAAGAAACCAAAAAGAATACACAATGTCCTTAGCCGCATGTTGAAATCCAGTAAGCACTTTGTGAGCGCTTCAGCATGAAATAAATAGCTTTAAGTTTACGACTGACGCGTTGCGTTTGCATTTGAATTTAAATTTGTATCGCTTCAAGTTTCCGCTTCATCTTCATCTCGCTCTCTTGTGGCTACAATTTTTAGGGTTCGGCGAGTTTTTGCGGTTTTTACGAGCATGCACAGCAAATTTTTAGCTATATATGCGCAATATACGCTCCATTCGTCTATTCTCGCAGATTGCCAAATAAACGGGGTTGCTGCGTCCAACCTATGGTATACTTGATATTCCTGTTTAGGGTAGCTGACAGTCTATGCGCAGTGTTTATTTCTCTGTCGTTTTTTTGCACGCTTTTTTGCCACTGACCTTTCGCCTTCGTTTACTTTCTTGCGGCTTACAAGACCCTTTATTGATACTCGACTCGGCAAACTTCTTTTTGGCCTTTTTATAGCCCACATCCAACCCCCAACTCCTTTTCGGTTTGTGGCTTTAAAAATTGTTAACTTTGATTGCTGTTTGCTTAACCTTTTTATTTTCTTTCCTTTTGGCTTTTCATAATTTTTGCACACACACACTCGCACACACAACAAAGGGCGGCAAATGGCGGGCTGCATTAGTTAGGCCATAATGAGTGGCTAAAACGGAAAGCCTAAAGCTCAACGATGACTTTCACTTGGTATGCAAAAGTAATCTGGCTGTCAATTTCTCATTTGCCTGGGAAGTCCCTTAGTCCTCAAAAGCTACCTAACATAAAATCCATTTGGCAAAATGCTACTACTTCTATGTCGTTGTACTTGGGGCCGGGCTTAAGCAAAGGCGCGTCGTTTTTTGCCAGTTAACTGCTAAGCCTTTATGCAGGACACACCCTGACAGCAATAGCAGCAACAACAGCAACAGTAACGACAACATTAAGCTGCCTTTTTCAAAGTGCAAGGCAACAACAAAATGCGAGGGGAGTGACTGATGAATTTGCTGTGTTTTGTATGCCAGTTGCAGCATTGCGTAAAAGTGTCGCCTGGCAATCAACAACTATAAACGAAGGCAGTAAAAGGGGAAGAGAGAGAGCGTGAGAGAGAGGACATCAATGAAACAGCTTGTGGCAGTTGTCAAAGTGCTTTATCGCTTCAATATCCGTTCACGATAAAAAGGGTTCACTTTGTCGACAGAAACAGAAAGTATTGCCTACTTTTGGGCGCTCGATGAAATCACTCGCAATAATTGTTAATAAAAGGCACACACGCGCGTCTTTTGCTTGTGTCTCCTTAAAGCACCTCTTGACAAATAATTCAAGCGCCAAATCGAATCACATGCAAAACAGTAAGCGTCACACATCAGCGGAAGTGAACTTCGAGTGCGCACCCTCTCAAAATTGCCATGGCATTGCCATTGGGTAGGCGATGAAAGTAATTGGGCTGCCAGCCCACTGCCTACTCTGTGTATTTGCTAGACAATAGCGGTCTAAGGCATAAGATAAACGCGATAAGTATCACAAAAGCCAAATGGCAGAGCGAAAGCCTGTGTGTTTTTGCTACAGCCGCTGGCACTGCGTCTGACAGGAGGAGTCAGGGCTGTGGAATTAAATCATTCGATAAGATTATGCATACATTGTCAGTGCCAGCAGCATTGTCCTGTCCTGTCCTGTCCTGTTTTGTCCTGCGCTGTGCTGTTTCTATGCCTCCGCCCTGTCGCCACATTCCTATGTAAATTTATTTGCTTGCCGTTTTTATTAAAAAAAATTTCGTTGTCGGTTTGCCCAAAATCCTTGCTAATGACACTCAAAACTGGGCTAATGAGTCAATAAGGCAATTTGCCAGTAAACCAGCAAAAAATGAGGGATGCCAACGCACACAGAAGGAGAGAGATGGAGAGAGAGCTGGTCAAATTATTATGCCACTTAATTACTTTAATATGGCATTTATGGCAAATGCTTTTGGTAGTAGTATTCGGTTATCAGGCTGACAAAACTGCTCGAACCGCAGGCACTTTCATTTCGGTCAGTCGCCCCTCTTTGCTGCCCGTTGCCTGCTTTGCTGGACCCAACATATTTTGACAGGCCCCAGCAGGACCAAGCTCATACACACATGACATGGATACGGCAGTGGCATAACCTTGCCTGTTTGTTTTGTCCCTGGTCTGGGGAGCAATGGACACCTGTCTGCGTTGCAAATGTCAATTAGTTTTGAGACAATACCAATTAAATTTGTGTGCACACTTACTGCACACATACACAAACACACTCAGGTACCCACACACTTACATTGCGAGTGCAATTGAACTTTTGAAGCCTGCTGGCAATTACTTTAAGTGCATACGCTTTAAAGGACATCAACTTGAGCGGATTGCTATACGAAAAATGTACTTAGAACTCGAATGACATAGCATCATTTATCAAAAATCCTTTTGTCTGTGCCAGCATAAACATTAATCTAAGCGCCGTATAAGTGTCCCGCCAACGAGGGCGACTCCAACTGTTGCCGCCGCAGCAAATTGCCAACTCCCGCCAAGCGTTGTGACAACCCGCTGAGCCATGGACGAAATAGCTCACAACATGTTTTTTTTTGTCCTAGGTAAGATTGTGTATTCCCTGCCTTTTGCAACATTTTCTTGAACATGTGTTTGTTATACATTCCTCTTTTTGTGTTTGCTGATGCTGGTCTCAAGGACATGCCTCATGTTGCGAGTCGATTGCCAATCATCGTTGTAACAACTTTAACTGGCAGTGTGGCTCATTTTTTTAAGCGGCAAACGTGACAATAACAGAGCCCAATTAAGTGCCAGCCAGTCAGGCAGCTATAGTAAAGTGAAATTACGCATACGCCCCATGACACAAGCTCGTTTACTATTAGCAGGTTAATTATTTGCCGCAATTGGTGCACCCAAAATTCAGTTTGCACTGTGTTGACAGCAGTCTGTATCTGTGTGTGTGTCGGAGTGTATCTGTGTGTGTGTGTTTGTGTTTTAGCATTGGCACTGAGCCTTTGTCAGCTGTCGGAGCAGCAGATGGCGCGACTCGCGTGGCGCACGTCTGTGATATGCATACTAATTAAGCAGTTTCCCCTTGGCTTTAAAACTTCCAAAAATGAATTTTAACTCTCGCACACACAGTTTCGTCTCACTGGCACAGCTTAAAAATGGCTTTCCGAAAAACGCTGCATAATGAAGCTAATCAGGCGCGAAGCTTAGTGCCCAGTAAAAAAAGTGTTGAATTTGGAATTTAATTGCGACTCCGAATACGTCGCAATTTCCAGTTAATGAGCAGCTTGGCAATTGGCAGTCAGCTCGCTGCTTTGCATATTCAATCGTCAGCCTGAATTTAAACCTGCAATAATACCTGGCAGCAACTTGAGCTCCTTTAAATTGCAACCCTTTAAATGGCGGTCCACAAAAATCTGACACAAAATAAAGCAAATTAGAGGGCAGCAAGCTTGTAACTTGATTTTTGGCAAACGCCACGGAAACTTGCCAAACAAAAAACATATTTAACACCTTGACAGCTTGGATATTCGAGAGTGCGTGTGTGTGTACATGTGTGTGTTGTTATTGGTATTGGTGTGTTTGTGCAGCTGACAGCCAGGAAAACTTTTTTGGCGCCCCGTTGTCAAAAGCGTAGAGTCATTTTTAGTTGTTTACAACGCCCCAACTGCCGACTGGGATTCATGTCAAATGGCTAAAATTGGCACTGTCCATAAAAAATATTAGTGAAACGCAGTTATTCAATCTCCACTTTTAGCACAAGCTTAGTTAGAGCTTCGAGCTTAATAGTTGCACAGCTGTTGTTAAACAATAATTGGGGCGCAACAAACAGTTGCCTTTAAAACCAGTTTAGTCAATTTGCTGCATGTTCCAATTATTGCTGAAAATAATTAAAAGTAGATTTTTTTAAGAGTTTTAGTCAGTAAAATTAAAAATTCAATGACTATGCTAGATTCATAAAATTGTTTCAGTAAAATAGTCTGTTGCACATTTAGTATGTATATTTCTTAAATTGAACAAATCTGGTAACATAGTTGAGTTAATATAATGAACAACAAAATGCTAAAATGTATTGCAGCAAGTAATTTAATATAATTTCATTTGTTGTCGGGTTTTTAGTTGCTTTTGTTCACAAATCGGTATTTTTTGTATGGTATATTTTAAATTTAATGGCATATCCATATACCACATTTAACCCTCGGTATATTTTTGTATTTTTCATTATATTAATTTGGTATATTTTATATTACACTGTTATGCTTTTATTGAAAAGTTGAGCACCCTCGATTGTAACCTTTTTACTTTTAACGTTAAGTTTATCTGTTTAAGATGAAAATAAGCACTTGTAAATATTTCTTCACATATTCTAAGTTAAAAAAATAACTAAATTTATAAACATAATTGCATTGCAAATTTGGACTAAAATATATATGTAAGTGACTCTGCTAGCAATTAAACAAATTGTAATATTGATATGTTTATGTATGATCCTTTTATTGGCTTAAATGAAAATTAAAACACAACTACAATTTAATTAATTTGCCTCAATTTTGAATTTAGCAACACAATTGCACTGCAGAGTTGAACTAAAATGATGAAGTGACTCTACTGGCAATTAAACAAATTGTAATGTTTAAATGGACATGTGTATTAAGACACTAAAGTTTTACTTGAAACAAACTTATGCAAATGTGAAGTGTCCTCAAATACAATTCATAATTTCCTTCGCCTTTTGTCATTCGCTTGCCCCTGGCAGTCATAACAATCAATCGCCTAACCGAGCGTATTGGTTAGGTTAACCACATTGTACATTGATTGCATTTTTGGGTAAAGTGTCAGTTGCGAGTGCGAGTGCGGGTGCAACTGCCGAGCGCAGACACATAGTATAACATATGGGTTCGCAGTTTGATTTATGCGTTCTGCACTTTTGATAAAGTGTTTGGCATTCGACGTGAACGTTGCCTTGCATGTTCTGTGCCAGCAGCAGAATCTGTTGATTTTGCAGTCAGTCTGTGGAGGAGTCAGTCATTGGATATGGCCAAGAGCAGCAGCAGCAGCAGCAGCAGCTTCTTTCACATTGTGGCATTGCCATTGTCATTGCTTATTGGCTATTGTTGGAGTACTCTAACCGAACCAAGTGCCAACCGAACCACAACTCGCATGCTGTCCCGGCTTTGACTATGCTTCTGAGTCTGACTCTGGCAGCTCATAAAAGTTGCTCGTGCATAGATGTGGATAGCATGTCTCTTGTGGATTTCCTTTTTCCTCTCTCTCTCAGTCCTTAATTTTTTTTACTCTACTTGTATTCCTTTTCCGCTTTTTATTTTTGTATTTTTTAGCTTGGCTGCTTACATAGAATTATGTTGTGTACACAAACATGAAGTTTGCTCTTTTCATCCTGTGTGCTCTGCGCTGTTGCTCTTGTTGTGTTGTGCTGCTACTGCCACCTGGCCTCAAGTGTGCTTCAGTGATTCAGCCGCTTCCCTCCCCTCCCATTCAGCTCTTCTCATATCTCTTCTGTTCTGCCGTGAGGCTTTTGAAGTTTACCACGGAAATACAGTGTAACTTTATCAGCATAAAGAAGAAACCAGGAATTTTTCAGCTTAACCTCTCTCTTTCTCTCTCCGCTATTGTATGCTGAGCAACAAAAGACCAATTGATAACAGCAAACAACATAATTAGCTTGTTGATTTATTTGAATTTAAGAAATTGCCTTATCTACTGTGTGAATTACGTTTAAAATTTGTCACTTTAATCATTTTCAATTTAAAGTGATTATACAATTTGCATTGTTCACGCTTAATTCACTCTCAACCTTTTTGATTGCGCGATGTCCACGCGATTTTTGCAGGTTACCGCACAGTGAGCTCATTAAAGACGCATTATGCGAGCAATTCAATGGATTGAAAATGCAAATTTTCTGTTAAATATATTTAATGTAAACATGACCCTTTGCACTCATGCAATATGCAAAAGCGATTATTAAATTTTCCAATAATTTACGACTGAGTTGCAAGAGTTACACAAACATTGTGCAACAAGCAATTAAACTCATCAATTGCCACAGTTGCAAATCCACAAAGTTGCAACTTGCGATGAGCATAAAATAAATAAAGCTATAAAAATATATGTATTGCATACATATGTGTTGCTGCTAAAGGAGGTTACGAGTAAGTGAGGTGCCCAGGCATAAATCCTGGCAGCAGCAGACTTCGGTGCCAATTTGATGGAACGCGGCGCCAGTTCCAACGCCATCGCCAACGCCAAACAAAGCGTCACCCAACGCCCACCAGAGAATTTGTTGACTTAACTGCATGACTGGGTCGCATTGGGTTTGGGTTTTGATGGTTTGGGTTTCGGGGTCGGATGCGAGTGAGGGCTTAAATTCCGGTCCTCGGGCTCTGCGACTGCTTCGCTTGTGCAATTCCCATGCCGACTGCTGCCCGGAACACCCTGCAACTTTTAATTTGTAAAATTTGTAACGAAACTTTCTCTGCTGGCATACCCTGTAATCGAAGCAGTTTGTAGGGTATGCACAGCTAAAAAAGTAATTCAATTGCAATTAAAATCGTTGTTAATAGAATAGTTATACATCATCAGTTATTTCAAAAACAAAGTTCAAAAAGCAGTACTTTAAACAGTATCTTATTAGTCAATCATTTACAGTTGAAGCACGTAAATCACTTGCCTTTGTTTTCCTTTTGTCTTGCAGTATTTACTTCATTGTTGTTTCGCCCGTTCTCAATTTGTTCGTTTCCCTTCCGCTTCGCCTTCCACTTCCCCTCTTCGATATGCAGTGCGAAATGTTAAACAATTTGTGCTGCATTTTCAGTGTTAAATATGCGCAGCTATTTAGCATGTTTGTCTCATTTGCATTGTGTTTTACAGGGTAGACAACAAGGACAACTTTTGAGCAAAATAAATTTGATTGTGCTTTAAACTTTTGACAAAAACATAATCTCAACTCATGCATTTAGAAATTCTCTCGTCTTCGTTGGGTTGTCGACTAGGCAATCAAATGTAAATCCCAGCTGAATCAGCCCGCATGTTATTAACTTGTCTCAGTCACAGCAAACCGTTTGTAGCTTGACCAACAGTCAATAATAAATGATACAAATGGAGCAGCACGAGTCATGTGAATGCCCTTATGCTCAGAGCATCCCAATGTGGGAGTCGACTTCAAAGGGCAAAGGCAACAAAAGTGTATTCGCACAAATTTCAATGTGCTGAAAATGTATTTGATGCATAAATCCATTGAGATTGCTGTCGCTGTGGCTTTAAATAAAATGTCGAGCCTACCAGAGAGAGAGAGAGAAAGAGAGACGATGCAACTTTTCATGTAAATTATATGCGGAATTTCGAGCAATTGATATTTTTTATAAGACTTCTTTCAGCTTTCCGCTTTCTGCTTTCAGCATGCGGCATTCGGCGTTCAACGTTCGGCTTTCAAGCACGCGCCTTTCTAACGAGACGCATTTAGTATCGTGTCAGCGACAGCTGAGAGTCCTCAATTCCCCCAAGGCACGCAACTGCGCTCCCCTCTTGCCTCCACCCATTCGCTTTAGGCAGCTGTAAAATATTTGCGGCCATCAGCAAAGCGGTTGCCAGACAAGTGAATGTGCTGCGAGTGACTCACAATTTCCGTTTCTTTCATATTAAAAATGTGGCAAACAATTGCGGAGCCACTGTGAAATTGAAATGTTTGCCAGCTGGCTAAAAACAGAAGCTTACCTAGGCTCACATGGCGTATGCTTTATTTATGTTTAAGCCATTCTAAATAAGCACAAGTCGGCTGTGGACATAAATCTCTCTTTCTCTGGCCTAAGCTTCACCAGACACAAAAATAGCACTCGCATCCTCGTCCTGGGGCCATTCAAAGTACAAGGTATCCTTGTATTCGTTTAATGGCCATAACAAATTTATTTCAAATTATGGCCAAAAAAAACAGACGAGCAGAAAAAGAGCTGCGTCTTATGAATTTCTTTTGCGTGCAAACAGAACACAGCAAAAATAGAATGTAAACACTTGAAATTGAATTTTAATAACAAGCAAAACAAATCAAATGAAATATTTAATGAGACATTAAGTCATTTCTAATTAGTGTTCTTGTAGCAAGCAACAATTTTGCCGCACGCATCTTCAGAATTCCCCCTCGATGCTATCGAGCAGACGGTTTAGATTTGAATACATATTAAATTTTTGCGTTGCGCCCTTCATTTTAAATGCAAATCAGTTAAAACACAAACGCAGATGCCAATGGCTGGCGGGTAATCAATACGCACAGGTTTTGGTTGGGCTAAACTTCAATGTTGCCACGTCTGTGGCAGCTTCTTGACTTCAAGGTTGTGTTCAGCGCCTTGGGGCGGACGTTGCCCGCTGAGCCATAAACATATGCCACAGGTTTCTGTTGCAAAAACAAAAGCAAAGGTAAAATCAACTCAATTTGAATATTTAATCCCCAACTGTGGCGCAACTATAAATTAGTTATGAATATAGTCTTTATATTGGGTCCAAAATATCAATTACTTAGATCTGCAAAATCAACATACATACAATGCATGTTCATGCGCTATGGGGCGTATGCGCAATATTGAACATACATATGGCTGCTGCATATTTTCTAATAAAATGCAAAATGCTTCGAAGTGTATGCAAGGATATTGTAAATTTGTCAACAATCATGAACCAAGTTGAACGATTGAACAAAGTTGATTAGCAGCAATTGAGAGAGAGAGAGAGAGTGGGCAAAACTTTGTGTTTTTGTTTATCTAATTGCAGTTGGGAAAGAGTATCTAATATTCAATTGCCAAAGGGAGAGCAGCAGCAGTGTTTCTGTTTTTTTTCTCTTCTTTTGATAAACATAATTTGCTATGTACAATGCAGCTGCATACACAATGGACTGCAGACTGCAAATTGACTTTATGTTGGAACAGAGAACAGCAGGAAAGGAGGCAGGCAGCAAGCAACAGCAAGAACTGCCAACTGGAGTTGGCAGGATAAGGAAAGTTTCATGTGCAGCTTATTACATTGTTGTAGTTAGTATAGGACTTCTTTAAGAATTGCAGTTTATGTGTGTGTGCGTTTTGTGAGCGAATGAAGACAAGCTACATTAATTAACTGCAGAGGCAGCAGAAACAATAGAAACAAATTGCCAAGCATTGCAACACGGAGGGAATGTTGAGCGCTGAGTTCTGAGCTTTGAGGTATGCAGCAGCTGTGCCACATAAAGTGCAAAACGATGTTGCCACTGCCACAGCAGCAGCTGCAGCAGTTGGTTGACAAGCAAGGACGTGCCAAAGGACGAATTCAACATATTTCATAAGACATGTGCGTTGTGCACAACTTCCAAGATTGTTTATTAACAATTTTTGCATTTATATATCTTTGTGCATCTTTATTGCAGCTGCACTTAGCCAGATGCCAAGATGCTTGCAACTTTAATACAATATGCATGCAAAGAAAAGAGCAGCAGCAGCTAAAGTGGCCCAAAGGGTCAAAAGAACAACGGACAAATTTGTGCTTTCCTGCTTTGTCCTGCGAGGGACATTTTACGAATAGCACTCAGTTTATTTCTGCCAATTTGAAAATCTAATCAAATGTCGTTTACTTGTTTTGCTCCTGCTGCACTGACCCAAAGCATGTCAGTGCTTTAATGCGCTGCATGGAAAGTGGAAATGCATTTAATAAATTCACCCTGCTGAGGGTGCTGCAACCAAACAACCAACCATCCAACTAGCTGGCCAGCACACACCCAATAATTTATGCATGTCTGACATTCTGCGCATTACTCGGCATCCTGACCAAGGACCTCCAACTGGGTGTGTACTCGTGTAAACTTGCAGTCGACCAGCAGCTATAGCAATAGCTATAGCTATAGCTATAGCGATTGCTGTGCCAGCAGATTGGACAGTTTGATTTGCATTTGCATTTGGTATTTTGTCCAACAGCTTGACGAATTAAGGGCGACCAACTTAAAGCTCTGACAGCCACGTTAACAACAACAACAACAACAACAGCTAAGCTGAGCTCCTCAATCAGTGTTTGTGTCTGTGCTTGTGCATTTTAGGCGCTTCGGCATTTCCATTAGTTATCCAAGCATAAGTTGTGGCCATTGTGTGAATCGTCGTCGCATGCAAACATTTATCTTCATTTGCTCACAGCACAAGAACAAAAGGCCGCAAAGTTAGTCAGAGGCAAAACACAAACTGAAACTGAAACTCAAGCTGAAACTGAGATTGTGCAGGGGAATGGGAATGAAACTGATTATTCCTTAGTAACATATGGTTGCATAATATCCTTGAATCCTTAACAGAACTATTCTTTACCTTTTAAGCCAAAGAGCTCTCTGCGTTATTGTCGATGTTTAATAGCTATTCGCTCTGCTTGTATCCTCTTAAAAGTTAACTAAACCTACCCATAACAATAACAATAGTGTCAAGTTGATTACCTTTCATGTTGCATGGCTCTCTTAATGCGTGTGTGTATGTGTGTGTGTTTAAACAAGCAAACACTTAACAACTCAGCTGCCATATGACGCTGCTTATATTGTTGACACTCATCTGGGATACAGAGAGACAAAGAGGGAAAACTGTCAGCTCATGTTAAGCCATGAACAACAACAAATGTTTCTGACTGTCTTTGGGCCCATTTTCGAAATTAACCTGACTCGCTGCTGTTTAGTTAGCTCGTCTAGAAGGCGACGCGACGCAACGCGACGTTAGTTTAAGCGACTTGCGTGTTTAATAGCCATCTGCATATGCTCAACTCCACTCCAGTCCACTCCAACTCCCACAACGCCCCATCTAGTGTGCGTGTGTGTGCTTGGGCTTGGGGTAGGCCTTCATAGATATTTCGGGGGAGCTGCCGCACGGCTGTGTCACGTTCAGAGACACAACATCCGCTGTGACTGGCATGCCAAAAATACAAAACAAAGCCAGAGATAGAAATGTTTATATGCCAAAATGGCAATGACTTCATTTGGCTTATATGGCAGACAAATACGGATATACACAAACACATCCATGGAACATAGAAATGTGACTAAATGCGACTAAAATCTGTTTATTTATTTACTCTCGCTCTCATTGCCTTTCACTGCCTGCAGTTTCGACAATCGTATGCAAATGATATAATATTTACATTTGATTACACTGTTGGCTTTTATTTGCTGTTGCTGCGTTTGACATTGTCGTCCCCTCGCTTTGCCATAAACCATAAAATTCAATTGCATTACAGTTGTTTTTATACGTGTTTGTTTAACGTTGACACTCGTTCTACGCTGCGTATGTGTAATTATTATTTATTAAATTCGCCTGCGGATGCCAGTTTGACATTCACTCCGATTGTGCTACCTTATAAAAGCTACCTCGCACTACCGCCGTAAATTTTTCCCATTGGTTAACCCATTGAGCAACGTAAAACTCAATTACGTTACGGCTAAGCCAATTTGCCGTTGCACTGATGGCAAATTAAAGTGCAACCACAGTTGTAACTGCTGCTGTAACGGCAACTGCATTTGACCCTAGCAAATGTACACTCGACATGTGAATTGCTTTTACTGATGCTGAAGCTGCTCACATGCTGCTGATGCTGCTGCTGCTGGTGCTGCTGTCATTGGCAGCCACTAGGTGGCCATAATGTGCGACCACTAACACCAAAACGATGACAGCAGCACCGACAGCTGCTCCTGCTTCTTCTATATCTCTAGTTTCTACTGCTCCACTGTCATTGCTGCCTCGCTTCTTTGTTGCGTGGCGTGTCCCCTGCGGTGGTGTTGCGTGCTCACACTTTGTGGTTCTACTTTACAAAATGACATTGCCACTTTTCCAGCTAGCTGATAATGATGATGACAGAACATTTGCCAAATCAATTTAGGCTGGGTGCGCGCGTGAGCGAGAACTTTTCCACAGAATGTCAATCGTGGAAATGAAATGGGATTTCAAACTGGGAATTAAACAGGAAATAGCATATCGATATCACGACGTACACAGCAGGCGAACAGCATTAAATGCAGCCAGTTTTCCACTGTAGCTAAAGTCAGAGACACACACAAGAAAAAAATAAATAAAAATTCATTGCAATTGCCAGACTGTCTGCGTAAGAAAATACCCTTTTAGCTTAACAGCTGCAATGGCTCAAAGCTTCGTATTCTTTTCTCTTATGCCAAATGGGGGAAAATGCAAAACGGGGAATAGAATATAATTTGCACTTGGCAAATACAAATATTTTCGTTCGTAATGACTGCTGAAGAACTTATTGCATCGTAAACTGAGAGCACTTTATTAATAAATCCCTCAAGCTAAACCTTGCGCTTAATCACAGGGTGTAAAAAAGGTGTTGCATACTTTTGGACGCTGCGGTTATAAAATTGGATGCCGCCATTTTGTTTGCGCTGGGCGTGCAGTGTTAATTAAGAGCAGCGCATGCAAAAAGGGAAAGAAAGAGAGAAGAGAGAACGCATTATCCGTGACGTCAGTCAGCTGGGTGTTGTGCTGCTCTAAATATTTGTGCATTTCATTTTGATTACGAGCATTGGCAGTTGGCCCCACTTCCCCCTCCTTCACTATCATTCTTTTTGCTAGGCACTGCGTTGTTATTGCCACACAATCTCGCTGTGCAAATATTTGTATTGTAAAAGAAAAAACATACGCACACAAAAAGCTCCATCAACCAAACTCTGCTGTTGACTGAAAGTCATAACTGGGTGCTACTCCTATTGATTTCAGCCGGATTTAAAACACAAAAGCTGCAGTTATTTACGCTTCACTTACGAGATTTTTGCTCTCGACTAAAACTGAAATTGAAATTGATACTAGAGGCACAACTAAAGCTAAGCGTGAGATGGTGGCTGTTAGACGCGTCGTTGGACCAAACTGACCAGAGCCATTTTCATAATAAATTTATAACGAATGTCACGGCCTGTTATAATTAATGTTCTCCATTTGTCTAGCCGGACATTAAGGCGGCTATTTAAGCAAGTGAATGCCAATTGAACGCACACACGAAGCGTAGGCGACAAACAAAAAACGAAGGCGACTACGATGACGACGGCGAGGGCCAAGTGAAATATGTATTATGCCACCGAAGGAGCAGCATTGTCACCGCTTCTTCCATGCTGAGCAAATAGTTTGATTTACTGGCTGCCAAGCGCAGCAAAAAAAACAAACTTGCGAGAAAATCGTACAGGAGCTGCGCTCAGTCGGTTTCCCACTGACAAGCATGAGTAATAAAGATTGCATCTTGATAAATTATTTTTATGTTATTCCTTTTCCAAAAGCAATTTGAGAACCTGCTGTTAATTAACTTTCAGAGCGTAAATACTTATGTACCTTCAGGGCAGCTGTTTTCCCTTTTTAAATCACTCGACCCGAGTTAAAAGTATAAAACGATTTGTTGAATGATTTGTTATCGCTTAGTCAATCCATTGAAATGTCATAGTTAAGGTAAACAGGGGACCTCCTGACATCCTGAGGATTTACTATATGCAGCATTCAACGATTTTACAGCTTGAAGGAAATGCCCATTAAATGGACAATTTGCACGCCCAAGTCTTAAAACTTGCGCACGAACAACTTTGCAATTTGGCATTTATGACGTGCGAAAATCATATAGCCATAAAATGACATAATAAATGAGTAGTTAAATTCCCAAATCTTCACAGGCAATAAATTCTAACACATGGTCATGCATGACAAAAAAGTTTCGATTCGTTTTCGTTTCTCTTTTACTGCTTACAATGCAATTGTGCATTGCAAAATTCGCTTATATTACACAATTAGCAACTTTGTTGATACAGCTTTCCGTAAATGTGTTACAAGCGCTTTTAATGTGTTGCATTTATTTATAGTATATAGAAGAAGAAATATGTAGTTGCTGCATATTGCACGACGTATGTATGTAGCTCAAGGACTTGTACATCAACAAGTTCATGCAGATGCAGCAGCGTTCATAAATGATTACTCTCGATTGTAGTGGATGTAGATTTTAGTATGTGATCGTGGGCGTATGTATTTATGGATGTGTTGGGTGGCTCTAATGTGTAGTCTCAATAATTATCTCGTGCGTATCCAGATCAGGCACCGAAAACTTCATGGGCAAGTAATCGTCCGTATGCATATGCGGTATTTGATTAGCCTCTATCTGGGCCCGTTCATGGTCTTCATGGCATTTGACTTCATGCTTCTCATAGTCGCCAAACGTTTCGAAAATGGCACGACAGACCATGCACTCAAAGAAACTTCTGCAATAAATAGGATGATATTAACATTGTAGCCAAGCGACGTTAGGTTCTCATTAACATACGGTTTCTGCTCTGCCTCTAGACGCTCCCTCGCCATGGCCGTAGCTGCTTGTATTGCACCGGGTACATCCACGTCGACGCCTTCCTTGATATGCGACTGCAGATGTCGTTTGAAGTTGGAGAGCTGAGTGAAACCCTTCTCACAGTAGTTGCATTGATAAGGCTTGGCATTTAGATGCCCCAACTTGTGCTTCTTCAGGTTGACCAACTGTGAGAAGTAGCGGCCACATCTCTGGCATCGGAACGGTTTTTCGCCGGTGTGTGTCATTTTGTGGCGCTTCATGTTGCTCTGCTGCGTGAAGGATTTGTTGCAAAAGTTGCATTGATATGGACGCTCGCCACTGTGCACGGCATAGTGTCGCTGCAGATTAACCGCCTGTGCAAAGGCCTTGGAGCATAAGTTACAAACAAATGGTCGCACATCGTTGTGCACCTTCATATGGCGATCCAGGTTGCCGCTGTTGCAGAAACTCTTGGAGCACAACTTGCACTCATAGGTAGTTTTGTTGTGGTTGTGCACCTCCTGACGGTGCAACGTTTGGTCGCGTTTACTTTTGAACGTCTGTGGGTTACAAATATACACATGTGAGTACGACCATACCAATATTGAATTCAATTTGGTGAGTGAAACTTACGCGGTCGCAACGCTTGCAGCTAAACTGATTGACCACCGTCTCATCGAATTCACCCGGGATGCCCGCCATTTTGGGCGCTGCTACAACATCGATACGAAGCGATTATGTACACTGAAGTATTGTAAATATAATAAACACCTTTGCAAGTCGTGTAAATGGTAAAAACTTACATTGAATTGCCTAATTCTCTATGTAATTTTCGCGTCTCTTGGAAAAGTCATATGGTACTAGTAATCAGTGTAACCACATTTGGATTTCAAAATATACCATATTACAAGTATTCGAAATATACCACTTCCGCAATAAGAAGTTTGGTTACACTCCTTTTGGTGATGGGACCTTTAACAACTTTATCATTTCTAAAATAATTGGTTTCTATTATTGATTGATAATATTGATGACATAAACCATTTAAATATTGCAACTAATGTTTTACTTTCAATAAACCAGTTTGGGGATTTAAAAATATACCACATGCTTTTGCAACATGATAAAAGGTCACACTGCGCACACATTGGCACAAATAAAAAAAATAATCGAATGTTCTTCGCGAATTTGTTTGTAATACATTGGACTGTCAATTTGCTTGTAAAATATCAGAAATTTGTAAATTTCTGTATTAACAAGCAACTGTTCTTAACGTCAGCATGTAAAAAATATCTATATTGACTTATAAATTATATCAATATAATTCAAAAATATTTGTAAACATTAACAATACTTTAATTTAAAAAAGAACAACAAACTCCTATCAGCTAAACAACGTTCATATATAATCAACAAATCTTGACAAAACATTTAAATACCGTGGTAAAATATCATAATAATAATAGTTTATTGTAACTTTGCTTATTTTGCAAACTATATTCAAGAATTCGTAGACGATTTATGGAGGCGTTTCGAATTGTACCGCGCTTTGGGAATGTATCGATAAATGTTTGAAGACAACAAGAGAGATTTTGTTGCGGAAATGGTATTGTTTGGTATATATTTCGATGTAATAAGTCGTTATGAAGAATATAACTTGCGGTCACACTGTAGCTACAGCTCCTTGCACACAAATGCGGAGATAACTAAGAATTTTATTTGTTTTGTGAGTTAGAGACGTACCAAGTGCAATGGCTACCTATTCCAACCAGCACTGGCTGCTCTCGCACATACGCAACTCGTTCATATCCACGGATGATACGGGCATCTGCGAGACGGTAATGCTGAGTGACGATATGCCGAAGCATTACCTGAGGAGATTTCAAACTGCCACAACTACTATGGATGCCCACAGACGCAGCGGTCACCGTCCACCCCAGGCGACACAGCAGCAACGCAACTCGGTGCCCAAAACCCCAGACACTGCCACACAATCCTCGCAACGCTCGGCGCCTCTCCAACATATGATCCCGCCTAGGATTGCGGATCCGCCATTGCAAGAAGTGGACTTCTATTGCTATCCAGGCCTGGATCTAAGCGATGATGAGGACTTGGATATGTCGACGCATTCGTTCGATATACAAATGTACCCCGAGGTAGGCGCTCATCGATTTCGTTCAAATACGGCGCAGAAACTGGAAAAACTGGACATTGCAAAGCGTAAGGCGGCTCGCATCAAAAGTGTAAACTACAACGAGGAAGTGTTACCTCCTGATCGCCAGGATTTCTTTATGAGAAAGCCAGTTAACGTGCGTCCTGCGGAGAAACCCTCAACATCTACAGCAACTGCAACAGCGACGAAAGCAGAGAAAACCAGCGAAGATGACCTTTCCGATGAGGGGGTAAAGAGCAAGTTGAGCGAGCAGCTTGCCAAGAGTCCCAAGCAAACACAAAATCGATTCATTCAATATGCGCGCTTTGACGGCACCGCCCAGGTGGGCATGCCTACAAAGCGCATCAATGTATATGTCAATATGCTGCCCGAGCCGGAACGCAATTATCCGCTCAAAATATGTGTGCTTTCCACGGCCAAGATCATCGAGGTGATCGGCCTCGTTTGCTACAAAACTACCCTACAGTATCCAGATGCAGTGCAGCTCAAGTCTGTGCAGCACTACGCATTATATATGACGGAAGACAACGATGACATGGATGATTTTCCGCCCCTAGACAATCGTGAGCCCTGCTCCAAATTTGGCTTCTCACATCTGACGCTGGCTGAGCGTCGTCCACTGGCGCCCGTTACCCGCATCGATTACCAGCAAGGCACTAAATCCATCACATCCATGGACGACAAGGCTGCTGTCGCGGCAGCGCGTGCCCTGGAGAACATCAATCTCAATGGCGATGTGACAGATGGTACTGCTGGAACAGGTGATGGCGGAGACAGTCCCCAGGATCATGTCAAAGAGTATGAGAAGCGTCTGTTGAACCACAATGATATGCTGGAGGCGCCCATGCATCGCACTTATCGTCTTAGCATCATTGACAAGCGCTTCTTCAAATGCGACGTGACGCTGAGCGTGTCCGGAGAACGCATCGAGATCGATCAGCATAAAAACGCTAAGTTCTGGGCACAAAGGAAGCCCGTGTCGACACCCATCGATTTGGTGGCACATTGTGAGATTGTGGAGCAACGACAATTGAAAGCGCTGCTGCGCATTTGGTTGAAATCAAACTCTTCGAGCGGCATGTCTTCCAGCTGCACGTCGGCACCGATGAGCGCCAGCATTACATCGCTCAATGCGGGCAACAACACCATGGGCATTGCCCATTCGCCCGGTAGTCCCGGGCACTATCCGTCGCACAGCTCACACTCGCCCTTTGGCCAAGTTAGCAGCATGTCGAACATACGGTTCAAGCACTATGACTTCGATACGGATGTGCATACGGCGGAGCAGATACGCAACAAACTCAACTGCATCCTTGAGATGCGCTCCAGCGACATACGACGCGAGTTCCTGCACCAGCGTGTGCGCAAACAGGAGAAACAGCAGGCGAAGCGGCAGCTAAAATTGTAGTATTTTGTTCCTATGGCTGGCCAGGTTGCGCCTCGCGCTGCCTCCTTGCTTCTCCAATGCTGGCCACACACACAGTTGAAGTTGTATTTTAGTTTGCTAACCTAAAGAAGCGTGTGTTACACATGTTTTTGCTAGCCCATAAGTATTTATTGAAACACTTAAGTAACTAAAACCAATCCGAAGTGCAAAAATAAATAGCATCAAAGTTCACAATTATGTTAAAAGACAAGCGGCTCGCTATCAGCAACTATTTAATACTTTATTACTAGAAATTGTGTAATGACAGCAGCAAACAATCGTCATCGTGACACTGAATCTGGCGCCTTCGCTCGCCGGGTTCACTTCACTACCCAGCCGAACATGCAAAGCATGACCGAGGCATGCAAAGAGAAGTGATCATTTCACACATCACCAATACGTTTACACGTAGAAGGTCGCTCTCACTCTCTTCGTGACTAAAAGTTCTGCTGAGTATCGCGAGCGTACTCGTGTCACGATGTCTATCTCTCTTTCGCTCGCATACGCTTGCGTAGTAGCGATCATTTGTTGAGCTACTTCCGCATTAGCAGCTTCAATCGGGGGCGGCTGACTCGCGACTTTGAAGCGGTTTGCAGGCGTTTTGCGCGCGATTAGCGTTTTGTAAGTATTTCCGTTTTGTGCGGCTCGTTGACATTGCAATTGTCTGTAATCATTGTGCAATTAATCTAACAGACCCCCAGACGGGGTCGGGCCTAACGTGCTGCTAACGGCTATTTTGTTATTGTTATTGTTTATTGCTAGCTAGTATACTTATAAGTTTGTTTTGTATTTTATTTATAGTTTTGCAATGTCAGCAAGCAAAGCTGGTGAATGGGGCGTACCTATGGGGCGGCTGCTTAAACGCCTTTAAGCAGCTGTTTAACCAAGTGCCGTTAGAAGTATGACAGATCTATGTGAATAGAGCAATAAGATATAAATTATACATTTCGTGAAACGATTGTTTTCGTCGATTTGCTGTTGTTCTAAGGCCAAGGTCGTCAGCGAAACGAAAAAAACAATTGCAAATTCACTAACAACAGTTGACATTTGAGGTCAGCAGTGCTAATGATGGTGTTCATGATGATGACGACGATGGCGATGATGATGATCATGAACATGTGGATGATGCTGTTGTCTGGCGTGACTATATAAAGTCAAAACTAAACAAATCCAAAATGAATCACAATGATCAATATCGAATGAAATTGGTTTGTTTTTGTTTTTGCTTTTTTCTATATATTTTCACAAATTCATGGCCATATTTTATAGCGTGCTCTATTAGACTCTAGAAGGCTTCCCTTAAGCTTAATATGCGACTCATTTGTTGTATTGGGCTCGAAGAACGTAATGTTCATGGTAAAGTCCATTTCGGGCAGAAAAGCAGGTAAATTATCCAATGCGTAGACATTGTGGAAATAAAGCGGACCCTTGAAAACATTCATAATCAATTAAAAGAAATCATTTTCGATGTTTAACTACAAATACCTCATGGAAAGGACACTCCTTTGGCATATTACTGTCTCTAGCCATGTTTTGAAAAACACTTTGAGCCAATTTATTTGACATGCGTCTATCCCGTAGATATTGACAAACATCGAAAGATCCTTCGAATAACACCATTTCGGTTTTTTGCGTAGGACGTTGCACGAGAAGCTTGTACTTGCACCACATCAGGTTAATGGGTTCGATAAACTCCATATCCGAAGATATTCTTTCCATATCTTCAGGGCCAATACGACAGCTCAAGTTCTTATAGACAGGCCAATGGATATCGCAGTCGAAG
This sequence comes from Drosophila nasuta, assembly GCF_023558535.2. NCBI lineage: Eukaryota > Metazoa > Arthropoda > Insecta > Diptera > Drosophilidae > Drosophila > Drosophila nasuta. Next base: position 24,024,581 of record NC_083457.1, read on the forward strand.
CTGTGCCACTGAATCTTGTAACGGCTTCGCTAATGTTAAAAACAAACTATTAGATAATCTATCCAAAGGGTAAGACAGTCGCAATAATAATATAATATGTATATTAATAGTATATACATATATTCTGTTTATTTAGTTCCCATTTTCCATATGTTTGATAAAAATTTAAATAATAAGCGAATTAATAAAATCTTAAAATTTATATGTTTTTATTTTTAAACTAATAGGGATTGCTGACCCTGATTAGGACAAGACTTACACGAGCAGAATTTAACGAAGACCAGGAAGCAAGCAGCAATAACCCTAAAAATGTAATACGACAGCTTTTGGCCATGGTTAGAAGAGCACTACAACAATTAGCTAAATGCACAACAAGTTAAAATTCCATTAAATACTTTCTGCTGATTATGGTAATAATAATCAGTTCCAGTTAAATAGGTGTACAAATGGTTAATAGATATTCGTACATTCAAGCACAATAAGCTTACTCCATTTGTCGTATTTTTAAACAATTTCTGTAAATGATAAATGGGAACTTTATATGGCATATTTATGGCTGGCCCAATCTCATGATATATGCGTATCACACATAGCCTTGACGGCTTGCAACTCCACCTCCAAGAGCTTTTGTAAATACTCAACTTTAAAATACCGTTTGATCTTTGTATTGTTTAGCTGCAAGGTGTCAAATGAATATACCCGTTATCAGTGTTATCTACAGGGTACAAAACCCCAATTTGAATATCGCATGCAATTTGTCAAATTGTGTTGCAAGCTCAATGATATTTGTTGTCTCTTTTTTTTTTTTGTTGGTTTCTTTCGCATTTTCTTGATCTCTGTATTTGCTCATTGCGAATTGAATTTATTATCGGCAAGTGCAATGCGAACGCCGACAAATTGCCTTCAATATTATGTGTGTGCATTGCTTATATTGTATTTTTATTTGTTTGCTGTTAATGAACTAAATTTGTGTTCGCTTTAGTAGAACATTTAGAATTTCACTTGGGCGAGCGACTTGTAAGTAAGCACAGCTACTATCAGCTCATTTGCTAAAGAGCAGACCCACACACATATGTATGTTTATAGAAAGACTATATACGTTTGGCATAATTAGTTTGTGTAGGCTACAAGGATGTGAGTTGTTAGTTGCAGTTGCAGCAGACGAAACATTGTCGCATAAAGCTAATTGAAAGTCAATAAATGCTATATAAATTAATTAAAAATACACACAAATGCCAACCTTGACATTGAAAATGAATGACAGACAATAACAACAACAGCTACTAAAACTACAGCAACAACAACAGCTATGAAAAGTTCACGTATGAAAGTTGCTTGCGTTTTGGGATGCGGGTTTGCTCGAGGAGTGGGGGCTGGGAGAGAATCGACGGCAAACTTGGCACGCATTGTGAGCGGATTTTCACTGCAGCAGCAGCAACTGCAACAACAACCAGAATAGCAGCAGCAACAGGCACAAGCTGCAGCAACAGTGTTGCGCATTGTAAAAAGTGAGCGGCCCGTTGTCAATTGATCAATTGCATAAAATAATAGGCCTAGGCGCATAATTTAATGTCGCGATTTTTGAAGGCCGCTCAGAGTTCTACTATATTGCACATATGCAGATTAATCACGATGCCAGCAACAGCAGCAAACTAGACACCAGTTGCATGTGTCATGCAACCGGACAATAGAAATCTGATCCGATGTGAATAGACGCAACTATTCAAAGAAGCCAAAAATAAAAAGAACTCTGCGAACTTAACAATTCTTTATGTTTTTCTAGAAAACTTTTGAACTAACTTAATTATTGCATTTTTGTTTGCACTCTGTCAAACATTTCCAGCAATTTCATTATCGCGTGCAACTGGAATTTTAATCGCTTAATTGCAACGTTCAACAAGCTGCATAAACAATTGTTTAATGAGAATAGAGTTATTTAAAAGTATAATTAAATTACTCTTTTAATAAAAACAATTAAATGGGGTTTTTAACTGTAGTTTATGCTAATTTTCAAACAGCATGCAACAATTATACAATAATCAATTTAAGTTAATTGCACGGTTACGATCTTATAATTTACTTAACCGAAAAAAAGAAACATGTTGATCAGATAATTTGTCATAAAATCTTGCAAATGGGCAGCACTTACGAAGCGTGTGCGTTAGACTAATGGGCAGCACTGGTTGACATGTTCCATTTGCTTGGCTTTGGCTGTTACGCAATTTGGTAACACTTTTATTTAAAGGCGCACGAAAAGCCGAAAGTGCCTGAAATGTGCTTTACATTATTGCCATGTCTTTCATTATGGCCATAACATTTTGCACATACCAAGACCAACCCACACACAGAGACCCGGACTTGGCACTGTCAGTGCGTTTGCATTAATTTTGGCTCAGCACGCACCAAACACCAAAGTGTGGCCAGTCCCAGTCGAAGTCGCAGTCGAAGTCGCAGTCGAAGTCTCAGTCGGAGTCAGTCAGTCTCTGTGTAAGCCATTCACAAAACGTTTGCGGGCCCAAAATGTGATTTTAATTGCACAACAATTTTTTTGTGTTCTTTATTTTTTTTTGCTGTTGGCCGGGCCCAGTTCTACATAGGCCTAAAGCGTGTTTTATGGGCTGTTCTCTGTACTATACTGCCGCCTGACATTTACGTATGAGTTGTAACCCAATTCTGTCGCTGTCGAAAGGCAGCAGCAGCCAACAGAGAGGAGAAAGAGCAGCTCGCATTGCAGGCGTTGCACTTGCAATTTTTCAACATAATTGAACGGCGAATTTTTAATTAAAAGCATGCGTTCAAAAATAAATAAAATATGAACACAAAACCACAAAATATGTAACGCCAATTGTGGAGGTCAACTGGAGTCAGCCAACCCAAAAAAGGAAGAGATAGAGCGAGAGCAAGAGAGACGCAGACAACCTGTTCCATACGCTCAGATCAATCGCTAGTCGACATTGCCAGTGCCAGAGGCAGCGGCTTCCTGTCCAGACCGCGCTTTCTGATTACAATACAATAAATTGTGCTGCTCTCTGGGTCTGTCAAGGTTGCAACGAGGCGACGCCAACGTTGTCTGAGCTTCATTAATGAAGTGCCGAAACTTGGGCTCGTTTGTCGCTGCATCCATCCACCATCAAGAGGCACTTGCAACTTGCCAACTGAATTCTGAATACTGAAAACTGCAACGAAAATGAAAACGATAACGAAATCGAAAACCGGCAACCGGTTCAAGTGGATGCCACCAGCAGCTTAGTCGGAGCTTAATGCAGGTGGTGATTGCAACTTGTGGCCCCAGACAAAAGGCGTTCACATCCAAGGTTGCAACGCCCTTGGCTGCTAGCCGAGCCGGCAATCTCAACCTGTTTGCCACTTCGCAGCCAGGTAAAAAGGTTCTGGATGATGCAACATTCACTCTCTTCACCCGCTGTTCTCATGACCTAGTTTCTCTGCTCGATCTACTTGCAACACGCAACTCGGGAACGTGGAACGTGGAACGCCTGTCGATTTAATCAGCATAAATCAGCGTAAGCCTAAAGAGCTGCTTAATGCTTGATTAAGCATGGCTTTAAATCAAAAGCGTTGCCAATTGCAAAGTGAAAACCGTTTAAGCCATTGCCAATTATTGGCTAGAATCGCTATAAACGGCAACTGTTGCCAGTTGCCACAAGCATAATAACTGTGCTTCCATGTTTCCAGGCTTTTAACATTGAACTTGAGGTGAACAGCGTCATTTTTTTTCTCTGTTGTATTTATTTTATTTGCGTTTCTTGTTGTTTTGTTTTTGGGTGCTGTCGTGATTGCATTAGCCAGTTTTATATTGTTGTTATTGGGCCTAAGCATTGCCTCATGTCGTTTACTGTCATGCAATCTAATGAGCCGCGTCTGATTCACGCGACGTTTTGAATAACACAGGTAGAGACGTGCAAAGACGTAGTGATATGATATAATATATAATATATTATGTGATGATTCCGTCTACTTTATAAATTATATTTAAAACTGTTTGTTTTCAATGCGGATTAGGCTTAAAGAGTTTTTAGTTAAATGACAAATACAAATACCTAAGAAATGGGTTTTTTCTATGGGAACTTCGAAGTTCTTCGAAAAGTGTTATACAAATTGAACAAGTTATTTTGACAAATTTGTTTGTGTTTTGAAGAAACCCAAAAATGTGTTGCACTCAAAAACTTGTTTGCTGCTGTGTCAGCTGCACAATAAACCGATCCCAAAAAAACAAACAAAAAAAAAACTGAGGCGCCTCGTTTAGGGTTCGATGTCCTCTGCATTACATTGCATTTCTGTGTTTGCCTTTCGAAAAATGTACAAAAATTCGTTAGAGTTCTCGTCATCATTATTATGATGATATCAATTTTGTTGGAAATTCCCCAACGTCAACAATTGATGTTAATTTATTTATTATATTTATATTTATTTTATTTATATACGAAAAACTGCTAAACTGGCAGTTACCTCAACTCGATTGATTTCATACGATTTACATTCGATTCGCTTCGATTTGATTTGCATCACTTGTTTTGCGTAGGCTCAAGTGATTGATTCCCAAGCGAAAAATTTTGGAGCACAACGCGTGCAAAATGTCAACAGAAGGACAAACAACAAATTAGAGTGTAAAGCAGTAACAGCAACAACAACAAATACTACACATACAAGTAATAATAATTATAATGCTCAGGCACTGATCATAAGCAGATCGACATCGCCTAAATGACCCTGGGCGCATTCAGCTCCAGCTGCAAAGAGTGTAGGCACAAAGCATCGACAACAACAACAACAGCGACAAAAAAACATTTTGCAAATGTGTGTGCAAAAAGTAAATAAACGTTAAATAAAAGCAAATAAGTGCGTGAACAACACACACAACATGAACAACAATGCAGCAAACCACATGTACTTAAAGCCAAAGTGGCTTTTAGACCCAATTGAAATTTTGCGTCCATAGACTAGGCCAGAAATCTGGCTTAAAGTAGCTGTGACCTACCCAAAAACAACGAAATATAATTTGCCAACTTCCTAGTCGAAATTGGAGATTAATCTATTTGTGTACAATTTGATTGACACGCCCTTTTTTTTGTTTAATATTTTTTTTGGAGGCTGCCTCAACGACAAGCAAAAACAAATTACAAAAATCATAATTTATATTTCTTTCAAGTTTTCTTCTCAAGTTTTTGTATTTATTAAATAAATCATTTGTTTTGTTTTCAAGCAAGACAAAAAATACTTGAATTGCTTTTTGTTTTGCGGTTTCTTATTATCATTATTGGTATTGTGTGTTAGTGTGTCTTTTACTACAAGGTTAGTTTTTGGCCATTGTGGTTGCTGTTGCTGGTTGCTGTTGCTGGTTGCTGTTTGCTGTTGGTTATTTCCACTGTTTTGGCAAAAAATCATAATTTACTTGTTGGCAAATCAAATTGTGTGCGACTACTCGAAATCAAATGGCCCGCAAATGGCTGTCGTCAATTGCCAATTAATGGCCAGTTGACCTTATCGCACAGCAGCCGAAATGACATCAAGTATACGCCCCGTTTCGTCGAGCACTTGAGCTACAGGTTCTGTCATCTGTCTACTGTCTGCACTGCCATCTAATTGGATTGCAAATGTTTGTTACACATTTCGCTGATTGTATAAATTTATCAGTTGCACTTGCCCGAAAGATGCATGGCAAGTGATGCAACGCAGCGACAGCGTTTCATAAATGCCACTAAAGGGATTAAAATGCAATTGTTATTGCATATTGCATGCATTGCTTGCAACATGACATAATAACGAGGCGCCCCACTTGAGCTTGAGCTTGAACTTGACACTTGCCAATGCAAATGCAAATTGCATGCAGCGCAACAAAAGACGAGTCAACGTTGCAGCTTATTGGCGTAATGCAACTATGGATTCGCTTTGCTCTACTGACGTTCGACGTGCCTCGCCATAACTAGTTGACATCGTAAAAGTGATTTAACTGCCGACTGGTTTGAGCAAAAAAAGAAGCTAGAACTAACAGAATATAAATATGTACTACAATATACATTGGTAAACCTCAAGAGTATTAAGTTTGTCTTCTCTTTTTAAGTCTTATCTATTTTGAGTATTATTTTAAACTATGGAACACTTCCTATTTCGATAAATACCATATTGTATTTTTATTTTCTTTTTAAGCCTTATCCATTTTCTAATTTATAGATAACTTCCTCTTTAGATAAACATATTAACTATACTCTAAAATTCATTATTCAATTAATTATTATTACATTAAAGTGTGAGATTTTTTCCAGTTTTTTTGCATTAAAAACCTTATCTATTTTTAGCACACTTCAACTATAGAAAGCTTCCTCTCTAGTTCCTAAACGGAACTGTCGACGACAGACAACACGTTGTTACTCCATTAGTGCGTTTACTCATTGTCTTAACCCTCAACAAATTGTCATTTGTTTTGCTGCCTGCCTGCTGACTGCTGACTGTTGCTTCCTGCTTCCCCATAGATAAATTTTAGCATGCTGGACTGCAATTTGTTTGACGGCAAATTGCTTGCAACAAGGTCACCAGCAAACGTTGCAATTGCAATTGCAACAAATATATGTACATAACATACATATATTGTAAGGGGCTAAAAGCACTTTCCAAATTTTCACACACACTCAAAAACGCGAGACGCTGAGACAGCGAGACGGCAAGGCATACATTGCGTATGAGCAATGCGAGCAATTTGCGATCGTTTGCTGCTTGCTCAATGCAAACGAGCTGCAACAGCAACAGCAGCGGCTGCGGCAGCAGCATAAAGAAAGAAACAAAAATCAAATGAAATAAACAGAAAATAAATTTTGCAAATAAATAAATCGGAAGCACCTCGCAGTGTGCGTATCTGTATCTGCAGTTGTAGTTGTATCTGTATCTTGCCAGAACAATTTATAAGATATAAAATTCAAAAGCAAGAGCAACAACAACAACTACAACAACAAGCAGGCAAATGCATTGAGCGAATGTTGCTCTTGTAATTGTTGTTGTTTTGTTGTTGTTGCTGTTGTTGTTGCCAACGCAACAAGTTTCGTGTGCTGCTGTTGCCAATAAGTTGTCGCCGTTGGCGTCGCTGTCACAGCCGCAGTCGACGCAGCTGTCTCTCAGTGTGGTTGCTGTTGTTGTTATCGGCTGTTTCGTGCGTACTTGGACCGCTCAATAACGCTGAACGCTGTTTGCTGCTGCCGCTGTCGACGTCGCTGCCGCCGGCAGTCGCTGTAAAAACGAAACAAAAATAAAAAGAAAAAAATAAAAATTAAACGAAAGCAGAGGGTATTTAACCGACCTCAAATCAATTTGCAATTTCAGTCTATCTCCGCGTTGCAGCGTTGCATGAACTCGCGAACAAAACGGACAAACAAAAGTGGCAATAACTAAAGCAACAACAACAACAACTAGAGCAACAACAACATAAGAGCCGAAACAACTAACTAACTGCTCCAAAAGACAACGGAAATAATTAGGAAACTTGCACGGGCAACAACTGAACAAACGGAATAATAACAACAAAACACTTAAGCAACGTAAAAACATCGAAATTGAAATTGAAAACAGAAAGAAGTCAACCAAAAAAAAATACCCAAATGCAAACGCAGTCGAAATTGTAAATTTAAAATTTGTGTATTTATCAACAACAATTGTTGCGGTGCCGTTTTTACGACTATCAAATGGTGTCGGTGTCAAGCGCGGCCTAGAAAACAAGCAAATAAAATAAATAAAAACACAGCAGCAACAACAGAAACCGATATCGAAACGGATCCCACTCCCCCATTCCCCTAAAGTACATACTATATATACTATATATATTCCGACAGAATTCCGAGCACGTTCAACGCAGGCTGCAGAATTACGCAAAAACAAACTCAAGAGTCAACGAGCAACGAACAACAACAACAACACAGCAACAACAATAGCAAACAGCTGACGTTCAATGAACGCCCAAAGCCGAGAGCCGTAAGTGCAGACAGTGAGTGCCAAATGTAAGTGCACAGACAGCAGCTGTAGCTGAACTTGAAAGTGAAAGTGAAATTCGCCAGACGCATTCGAAAAAAAGCAGCAAATCATCACGACACAGCGCCAAACGGATTAAGATACACGACTACAAACATACACACAGATACAGATACAGATACATTTGCTGCAGATACAAACAGTTACAGATACAACTTCACCAATACTCGACTGCTACATTTGAGCTACAGTTGTGAAGTTAAGCTTTTGCTGGAGTGCCAAGCGTAAAAAGTGCTCAGAGCATCAGCCCAAGAAAAGTTTGAAACATGTGCGATCAGGATAAAAGCGATTGCGACTCCTACGAGGTGAAGGCGCCTCAGGGTCACACCTTTGTGGTCAGTCCCGTCTCAGCAACTCCCATACTGACCGCTGTGCCCGTAATGAAGCCAGCGTCGCCTACGCTGACCCAACTGGTGGAACAGTCAGCGTCGCAGTTGGAAGAGGAGCAGGAGCAACCATGCTGCAGTTCACAGGCTGTGGTGCCGTTGTCCTCGTCACTGCCCTCGAAGCTGCTGCGTTTGCATGCCAAACGCTCAGCTCAAGCTCTTCTCCATCAAATGGAATCGCTGGACTCGCAGTTCGGTTCGGGATCTGAGGATGCGCCCTCGAGTCCCAGTGCACCGCCTCTATCGCCGCCACCAATGTCCACACCCAGCGATGACAAGCTCATGGATGTGGGCATGGGTTCGTCCATCGGCGACTCTGAGGAATCCGAAGAAGATGACGAACTCAAGCCGCTGGCCGTCGACAATCACATCATGCACGAGCCGGAGCAGAGCGAGCGTCAGGTGTCGCCGCCAGCTGTGCCGCTGAGCGAGGCCAATTTGGAGAAGTTCCGCAAGCATCAGATGGATAACATCTATCTACATCCCAACTTTAGTTTGGATGCCTCTCCGCCACCAGCTGTGGCGCCAGCCAATTCCCCAGTGCTGGAAACACGTCGGCCGCACCGCTCGTTCCTTAGCCTAAAGAAGCCCGCCGAGGAGGAGTCCAAAGTGGAGCCGGCAGCAGCATCGCCCGACCAGTCACCACAGCCAGAGTTGCCCAACGAGATTGATACGCTGGATCCAGCGTTAGTCCCAAGTGAGGAGCTGGCTGCCGAGATCACCGATGCTGTCGAGTTTTACTTCTCCAACGAGAGCATACTCAAGGATGCCTTCCTGCTGAAGCATGTGCGACGCAACAAGGAAGGTTATGTGAGTCTCAAGCTCGTGTCCAGCTTCAAGCGTGTTCGTCAACTGACACGCGAATGGAAGGTGGTGGGTGATGCAGTGCGTCGTAAGTCCCACAAGATCGAGCTGAACGAACAGGGCACCAAGGTGCGACGCCTCGAACCGTTGCCCAGCTTCGATGAGACGATGCCATCGCGCACGATTGTGGCCTGCGATCTGCCTCTGGACAAGCTCAGCATTGAGAAGGTTTCGGATCTGTTCTCCAAGTGTGGCGAGATTGCCTTGATACGCATCCTCAAGCCGGGCATGGCCATACCCGTGGATGTGCGTCAGTTCATGAACAAGTACCCGGAGTTACAGCAGAAGGAATGCGCACTCGTCGAGTACCTGGAATCATCCTCGGCACGCGATGCTCGCCATCTGGCGGGACCTTTCCAGGTCTACGAGATGGTGGCGCCCAAGAAGAAGACGGGCAAGAAGGCGGCAGTCATTCAGGTGGCTGCACCCGTTGCTCGCATGGTGGAGAACTATCGCTACTACAACGAGGCCAACTGCGAACGCACGCGTGGCGGCAGCTTCTCTGGTTTGCCCAGCCACGAGCCGATGCACGATCTGCGCTTCAAGCTGAAGCGCAACAACTCGGACTTCCAGCCGAGCTACTATCAACAGCAACAACACTTGCAGCAGCAGCAGCCGCATCATCATCAGCTGCCCAACTATCATGGCCATGGACATGGTGGCTATCAGCACTATCAGCCACGTGGCAGCATTGGCCTGGATCAGCAGCAGCAGCCGCCATCGCCAGGTTTTTTCGGCTATGCGCCGCGACGTTACAGCAATACGTCCACAATCTCGGCCAGCACGGCTGCTGCCTTGGGCGAGCCTTTAGCCTCGCCCTCGGCTGTCGTCGCTCCCACAAACAACAACAACAGCAGCAGCAACGGCAGCAGCAACAACAACAATCCTATTAATCCGGTGAGCAGCTTGCAGCGTCGTCTGTCCAACTGCTCCGAGCAGAACTTTGCGCCCGAGTCGATGTCGCGTCGTGCCAGCAACTGCTCTGAGACTGGAGCACCACAGCGTCGTGACTCGAACTGCTCCGAGAGCTGTCCTTGCTCCAGACGCGTCTCAGACTTTGGCCAGTCGGAGGCATACCGCAAGACTTCGGTCTGCTCCAATGGCAGCTGTCCGGGTCAGGGCGAGCGACGTTACTCCAATGGCTCGATGCAGTTCGAGCGCAGCTTCTCCAATGCCAGCGATGGTAATGGCTTCTATCGTCGTCCCTCAAATGACTTCAATGTGGTCGAGCGTGAACGTGAGCCGGATCAGCTGGTGGGTGGAGGCGGCGGTGGCTATCAGGTGTGGCCCAGACGCTACTCGAACAACTTCCAGCAGCAGATGAGCAGCAAGCTGGCTGCCTACGATAATGCTCAGTACATTGGCGGACGTCGCATCTCCACAGATTCGGGCTACGATCGTCGTTACTCCTTTGGCTCCGAGTTCGAGGGTTCGCCACGCTCCCGTACCGGCAGCTTCCTCAGCAGCTACAAGCATGGCGGTGGTCCGGGAAGCGACTTCGATGGACAACCTCGTTCACGTACTGGCAGCTTCCTCGACGGTTCGCCACGCTCCCGTTCCGGCTCATTTGCCCAGCGTGCTGCAGAGAGTTTGGTACGCACTCCGATGGGTCCAGATGGCAGCAAGGGATTCGGACAAAGAGCTAGGAAGTTTGGTCAGGCTGTGTCGCCGGTCAACTAGGGGAGGAGAATTGTTAACTAATTTTAGTGGGTAACTTTGTTTTTCTTTTGTGAAATTATTCAATGGCTGTACACTGTGATGCTGTCCACCTGTCCAAGTACCACGAACCAGAACCATGCCCACGCCCCCTTATAGGTATAAGAACACTAATGAAAAGTAACGAATTTTTAATTAGATTTTAAGTTGAACTAAATGAATTGGTAGAAGAGAATGTGGCATTTCTATCTGGAAGTTGAGTTAACCAACAACACTGCCACTAAATAGCTTAAGTCAACAGTGAATCCGACTCCAAATTATGGGAATCTCAAAAAAGTTCAAAAGAGATTTCAAATCAGGCAGCGAAAAAGAAGTTACTTAGTTAGGATTCCTTTAATTGTTATATTCTTTATAATCACTTTAGTTTTAAGCCATGAAAAACGCGTCACAATCGATGACAGCTTTGTTGAGAGAAGTTTAAGAACATTTTTTAATATTATGCCATACCCTAAAGTGGCCATAATGAAGCGTAATTAAATGCATAATTATTGCGAAAATCAAAATAACTTAATTAGACACTCAGGTTTTTTAGATTAACGAGTTACATTTCTTCTTTTGAGAACAGCAGCAAAAATGCCACATTCTCTTCCACAATCGATCTAAGTTTTTTATTATTTTATTTTTTCGTTTTCGTTTTTATTTTCTGTTTTATTTTTGATGCAATTTTTTGTAGTAAGTAAGTAAATTTTTAAATAATGAATGAAGAAACTTGGTTGTCCTTTTGAGGAAACAGCAAACGGTTTATTACAGGAGAGAATAAAAATATTTTTCATTTTTAGCTTTTAATTTTTTTTGTTCTTTTGTGCGCAGCATAAATTATATTTTATGTGTTAACAATCAAATTATATAAAATATATATACTTAATAGCTAACTGTAAAAACATATTATTGTATAACTTTTGAAAATTGTATGTGTATATTATTAAACAATTTATTTTTTCGCAAAAAAAAAAAACACAACAACAAAAAGATGCTGAACTTGAAAAAAGAGGCAACCACAAGGCTGTCCCTAAGTTGAATTTCAGATTTGTCAAATTACGCCAACTCATGGTCCATGTGAAAGATTGCGCAATATCTTTTTGTATCCCTCTCTCGCTCTTGCTCTCTCGCCCTCTTCATCCCAGCATCGAATTGAAAGCAAAATTCACAGCTCAAGCCGCGGCACTCGAGAACCGTTTGAGGCGAAGGTAACTAGGCCAACATAAAAAATACGAAAATACGAAAGATACAGTTCGATTTGCTGAGATACAGCTAGCTTATAGAGGAGATACATGGACAGACAATCGACAGACACCCCCATGTGAAAGCAACAATTTGAAGTTTGATTATCGATATTCGCAAATGCGCATTTGTGAGCTTAATAATAATTTGTGAAGTGACACACGATCAATGCAAAATGTTGACGCGTGACGCATGCGATGCCAACTTCCAGTCCAAGTCCCAATCGGAAGATGGCGATGGAGACGGGGGAGAGACGGGGGAAGTTTCAGACTCTCTCGTAATTGTTCATAAAGCGGCCGTTAGCATTGTTGGTATTTACTTGCGGCTGTTGCTGTTGCTGTGTGTGTTTTTAAAGCTGCAGCTGAAGTACTTATACTGCGGTACTCGTATCTTAATCGTTGCCCATGCGTGTGCGATTTTTTTGCGGTTCCAAGGTATTCGCGTGTTTCCATGCCTCGCGCTTTATTAAAATATTTCAATATACTTTTTTTGTGTGTTTTTTTGCTTCGTGCACGCATTGCGCCGCCCACTCCAATAAAGCCACAAAGAGTTGGACCCCCAGCAGCAACAATAAAAGCAAAAATTAATAAAAAAAACTAAAAACCCGTTTTCTGGCCGAACTAATTGTCGCACATTTCTCAGCGCGTGGGCAAAGGAGCTGTGTGCTCTCAACTCAACTCTCGACCGCCTTCAAAGGCGACTCCTATCTCCCCAGTTACAGCATTAGCTTTTGGGTAATTTACTACGAATGTATCTATAAGCTAAGCTGTAGTTGATGCTGTGCGTGCTGCTTGCATAACTGTAATATGGCTTAATCTTTAGACCAGATGCAATTTGGAGGAGCTTGACGTGCTTTCGCTTGCAGCAGGCACGAGTGCAAGCATCGATTTATGCGCTAATTGATGATCTGCGATATCCATATAACTTCCGGCTAAAGTGCTGCGTACTGCACATGCACATTTTAAGTATAGACACTAAAATTAGCCACCGCCAGCTTAATGAATGCTAATTACGCGGAGGAACCCACAACATGCAGTCCAATAAAATGGAAAGCAGGCACACACAAAAGCTGAATGAGCAACCGGTTCACGTGCTGCTCAGAACAACATCAGATCAGAGATCAAACAAGATGAGCTTTTTTTTGTGTTTTTGGCCGGTTCGCGAGTTCATGCCCAAATATATTGAGCCAGGGCATTTCAGGCCTTATTTATAAACATTGTAAATTATTCGAGATTGCTGCGGGTGGACAGGGGAACTAACACATAAATTTCAGTTGATAACTCTCGCAACTCTTCTCATCTGTCGATGACATAACCCGATCTGATCCGATGCGATCCGTGACTCGGACTGTGCATTGAACTGTGCGAGTCAGCACCAAATTGAGCTGTTCAGCAGCAGCAGTAGCTCCACTCAGCTGGCTCCGCAAGCCACTTGTGGCGAATCTTGGCGTTGACCTTGACATGTGAAGCGCTTTTGGCACACTGCGTTATCCTTGGGCGAGCTAAAAATGTCTCAAAGTGGCGACGCGACGATCGACGAGCGAATCTCGCGATTCGCACACAGATTCAATAAAACTCGTCGCGGCGTTGCGTAGAACGTGCCGTGTGGCAAGTGTTGCAAGTGCTACCTTGACCGTCATTCAACAAGTCTATGCTAAAAGGCCTTTCGGCGAAATCACAGCCATACACACACAGACTGACAGGCAATGAGAAATTTGTCTGCGTCCACATGGCGTATGCGTTATATTCACTTCCGGCACTTCAGCAAAAAGGTTGCGCCTTTTGTTGTGGCTTGTCATGTGCGCGAGGGTTTTGTTTTCATTGATCTTCAAGTACAATATAGTTAAGAACAATCTAAATAAACAATATGCAATATTAATACATTGTACAACTTGTACACAACCAAAGTGCGTAAGAAATTTCCGCTACAACATCATTAACATGCACATTATGTCGGTTTTATTTAATCAAAATGCTCAATTCGGAGGCTAAACTACACACATTTAATACGTAGTATATTTTCGTGTGTTTTGCAGCAGCAATACGTACGTAGACGATACTATGTATATATTTCAATCTCAATTGCATAAACAATTTTAGTCAGTCTGACCTCAGCACGTTCTTTTGTTGCCAACAAAAATAAATCATGAATAATAGTACTTACATTTGTTAAATCAATCAACATTGTTGTCACTCAACTAACGAAACCAACTTATAGAATTTCACAAGTTCAACTTCAAGCATCATAATGATGAGCACACATTTATTTAAAATGTCTAAGTAAATACTTTAGTTTTATTACAATTTTCGACTGTAGCCTATTTGAAATTATAAATAAAATAAACTAATTTATTGTAATATCACATTTCTAATAATTGTCAAGTAAATTTTACTTTTTAACTTTAAAGTACAAAACTACAATTTCAAACTGCAGCCCGAAAGTGTGCTATAATTTTGTGCTTGCTACAAAACAAAAAAGTTTATTAGTCGGCCTAGAAATATGCTACGGTTTTTGCGTAGAAACATATTTCGTAAGTATACTTTTGAATTCTAAAATAGAAAACGCCGAAGATTGCCAAATATGATGTCAAACCTTACAATAATTTTCATTTGTTTAAAATGTTTCAGTTTCAAGTACTTAGCTTGTTTGTGAACAAATCAAATTTACTTGCGCTGATGCTCTGAATTATAGTGAACGTAGAGACTGCAAGATATACACAAAATAATTAATTGTATTTTTTAAGTAGTCTTTTTCCGAAACTCGAACTAGCGAACAAACTCACAAAACCACGTAAAGCCGCTGATGAAGCTTAAGTTAGGCTTATTTGCATAGCATAATTAGCAATTATCTTCATAGCAATGAAAAATGAAATCCAATTTTCCCTAGAGAGCAGTTAAATTTGGATGATATTAACCCACAATCAAATAATTTATTGAAAATTGACAACAACCTTATGCGTACTAAGCGTTGAAATTGTTAGTTCTTTTTATCATTTTCTAACATCAACTATCGAAACTAATAATCGTACTACATTTGTATTGTCCTTTCTAAATGGTTTTCAATTACAACAAGAACAATCCGATCTTACGTCTGCATCCCTAATATTATTCCATAAACTGACACCCAATAAATGATCCTAACTGGCAAACCTAGAATCCCCAAAAATTCCTTGGCTAGCAGGATGTGTCTGGCGCGACACTCTGACGACAATTTGGTATGCAATTGCCTCGCTCTTGCCACAACTCCTGGCCCCAATCCCCAGACGCATTCGCAGTCACCTACACATGCCACACTAGACATTTTTATATGCTAGCTGGCGCCTAAAGGCGTTCACTAATTGCGCCTAAACGGCGACAATGGGCGGCAACAACAACAAACATAAGCAATAATAAAACAGGAAATTGCTTCATGGGAATGAGGAAATATCTTTTTTGGATTAGAACGAAAGGCAACAGTTTGCTTTGTAGTTGATGCTACATGCAGTTAGTTGCCACATCGTTGCTAATAATAAAAGCTAATTAAGCGTTACACTGACAACACCTGTAAGTTATCTATGTATAGCAAGAAGACAACATGCCTCCTAAATACAACACTTTCAACAATAAATTGCCACTAAATGTCACTAATAAGTGTCTCTTCCAAGTGCCTTGTTGCCTGTGCAAGAGAATGACGGAGCTAACAAGTGAGTGAGATAGACTGAGATTTTCCAGGCAGTTCTAATTAATTTATGATTTTCCTCACCGCATTAATCTCACTCAAATGCTGGCGGCATCACTCGAGGAGCAGCATGTGGGGCGCCTAAGCAGCGCACGCTCCCAAATGAGTTGTTCTTCATGTTTGCCTAAAAAATGTCATGCAGATGTGGCAAGGGGCACAAAGATACTGCTGTTGCGCTTGTTGTTGCTGTTGCGGTCTTAGGGCAGCTCATGTTTACTAAGACATTTATCATAATTTCTAAGGCGACATCAAATGATGTCTCTGCTAGCTTACACTAAGCTACATGGCTTTGGTATTTGATTTGGAGCAAGCGTGTGGCGTCTACACAATGTGCAGCGTGCAACAAGTGCAACGCGAATAACGCGAACAACAGTCGACAGGCTGCTGTCTGGTTAAGTGGCATTTGCCAAAACACTTTCTTGGAAATTAATTAAAACATATGCTCATCACTTCAAGCCATAAATCAGACCTCGGCGACAATTATCAGTTTCAATTTGTGCGTAAAACTGTTTGATATCACACAAAAACCAACAGCAGTGGCAACATCCCAGCCCAATTAGCAGCGGGCAACACTAGATGTATCCCAGACAGCAGCAGGAAAAGTAGCAACAGCAGCAGCGACGGCAGCAACATCGTTTGGGGATTGCCATAACCCTTGGTTAGCGGGCAATTTGCCGCCACTTGAGAGGAATGGTAAGTGGAAATGGGGTGGCATTGGTTGCAGCTCATTAAAATGCCGCCGCAATTGTAGCAAGAGTCAAAGAAATTAAGCAAAATGCTGCTCAATGTTTAAATCTTCATCGATGCGTTGAGGTGGCAACACAACCAAGCAACAAGCAACAGAAAAACAAGTCAACTGAAATCGAGTCGTGTCGTGTCTTGCCGGGCTTTTCCAACAAGGGGCGTTCAGACATTTTTCCTTGCCAGCTACCTCACTCCCAACCACCCTCCCTCTCTCCCACTGGCCTACGCTCCAGTTTGTGAGTTGTCAACTGTCGTCCACTGAGTAATTACACTAAATTAATTGCCCTGGCGCTGTCACTTGTGCATTGTCTGCTAATTTTTTCCAATTGCGCTGCATGCTGCGACTACTTGCAACACACTTTAATTGCCGCCATCAGCACGTGATTACCCAAATTGATTGTATTGCTGCCCCAGCTTGTGGTGGGATTTGATTGAGTTTTTTTTTTTGCTTGCTATAAAAAGAAAACCACAAGAACACACTTGGTAATCGGACGCTGTTTCCTGAGTTCCTTTTTCTCAAGTTGGCCATAAAAAACGTTGATTTAAAGTGCATGTTTTGTAAATATCTAATTTGATAATTGGTTGTAATTTATGAGTTTTGTTCGCATGTACAAACCACACATAAATGACGCCTTTTACGCGTTTCTCAGAACTCTCCCCAAATGCGTGCACATTAACTCAATATTCATACTCATCTGCAGTTCTCTCTCTCTCTTTCTTGTTTTTTTTTAATTATTATTTATATCTGTCATCTTATAAGGCGAGCAGATATACTCGAGTATAAAAAAAATATGAAACATCCCACGTCTTGAGGGAGTTTTCATGAATGAAATTAAATGCAGACGCTGTTTCTTAATGAGGAAACAGCTCGACCAAAATGAGGTAAGTTTTGTTGACGCATAGCGGCAAAGAAGATGTCATCTGAGATGGAAGAAAAGTTGTTAAAAAGTAAGTACATTTATGTAAGTTGTTTTATTTTAACATAAAGACTACGGATAGTGATGAGGAAAATATTTTTATTAAAACCAAAGCGAAAAAAGTTTTTAAATATGAGCGATGAAATTCTCTTGAAGAAAAATATTGTCAAGAAAATTTAATTTTTTTTCAACACAATTTTAGTTTTGATTGCCTAATTATTTCAACATGATTCTGAGATATTAATAAAATGTGAAATTTCAACATTTTAGAATAATTAAAGTTAAATTTTCTGAAATTAAGTCTATATAATTTTCATTCGGCATATCTAAAAAAAAAATTACCGAAGAGCACAGTATCTTATCGAAAATAATTGGTCTCTTTGGCATCCACACACCCATATCAAACATTCTTAGAACTCTATTAAAAGCACTTACGGAATGTCTTAGTTTCAGTTGTCATTCAAGCGGAGATTGAGCGGAATTTCCCTTGGCCTAGTTATCTCATGTTGCAGCCCTATTAGTTGTTTAACACAAATTAGCGTCAACGACAAACAAACAGCCTAAGAAATTAATCATGCTAAAATTTCCGAAAAAGAGTTCAATGCACGCCCAGGCAACAAGCAACGGGCAGAGTGAGAGAGAGAGAGAGGGATCTGCTTCACCTTTGACGTAATCGGAAACCCAAATATCACGAGCAATGGCGTGGGAGTGTCTACGCCTGTGAATGTATCTGAGAGTGCGCCTGAATGTAGCTGGGACAGATGTTTGGGAACGCTGCGGTTCCAACTAGAGACCGACACCCGCTAACTTGAATGCATCATTAGTCGACATACAAAAAAAGGGACAAAAAACCAAGAAAAAACTGCGAGTGATACACGCGACTCCGGACTTTAGGAGTCAGAGCTGAAGACGAAGTCGAGACTGTGATTTATGTTGCGTGCGCCTGACAAACACTTGAGAAGTGATGATTTATAATGAAGATGCATGCATTCGTATTAATTAAATTCTGACACGGTTGCGCTCCATTTAACGTTAAATGGCACTGGAGGAGGACGACCGCAAACTCTATATCCCAACTAATAATGTGGGTATCAAGTTGCTCCAGCTAAGCTCAAGCTTCGCTTGAACTCCGATTCCTACGCAGCTGAGCTCAGTTTCTGTGTCTTTTTTGGCCAAATTGGTAATTTGATTTGGAATGCCAGTGCCAAGTTATCATGCCGTGCTCTGGCAGCGGAATTTAAAATATGGCAAGCAATAGTCGAATATTCATTAAGCGCAATTATGAAAATTAAGTTGTCATTTTGATTTGAATGTCGCGGCATGCGGCATGTGGCATGCGGCTCATAAGCATACGCGTATACTCATTAAATTAAATCAAACTGACAGCATCGCCTGGCTAAATAGATGGGCTTGCCCCTGCCCCTCTGCCCCAATCCCTTCCCATCTTGCAGCCTGCTCCCCCTTTTCACTTACCCATCAGCCGCTCGATTCCATAGTTGAAGAGCAGCGCCGACGACTAATTAACGTGCTTTCACATATTTTGCTCAAATTGTGCATAAATAATGAAGACATTATTGCTGCCTGCAAACAGCACCCTGTATGGGTTGTGGAGTTGGCCAACCGCCAATTGAAAACTATCCTCGGTAAAGACAATTTCCCTTCTCTCTCACTCTATTTCTTTCGAGAAGTCCCATCCTCTCTCTCATTCGTTTTATTGCCATCCCTTTCAACTGAATTATGTGTTAATAATTTGGAATTAATGAACGTTTTACATGTTCTACGAAGTCTGCGAATTCAACCAAACCAAAATGTCTCTGAGTTTTCATTACACGAAAAGTGTGGCTGCCAAATGGCAGGTAATAAAATCGGACACTATGATATATACTATACACGAATGCTATAAAACTACATAAGAAATTTGAAATACAATTACAATGAATTCGTATAATTTTAGAAAATGAATAAACTTTTTTGTATAAAACTAACACTTTATGTTAATAATTTATAAAATAAAATGTATTTGAAAAATTATTATATGGATAGGTATTTACAATAATCATAAAATAATGTATAAAAATGTTGAATTAAAAAAAATATATTTACATTTAAGAAATGTTTCATTATATTACAATAATAATATTAGGAAAATAATTCTTTTCCTTATTTTAATAAACGTTTTTATAGATTTTTTGGTACATACATATATACTATATATATTTCTATAAAGTATTTGAATTTTTTTTAAATAAGTATTCACTTTTATAGTTCAAAAAATATTCTAATAAAGGAATAAATTCCTAGACTTTTACCAATTATAACGAGTCATCTTCAATCAGCAATATGTAGAAGTTTTTCATCTATATTAAACGAAAAAAATTCAACCCAATCCTCATTAGCATAAGTACATTCATCTTTTAAATAATGTTCATGTGGATCACAACCCCAATACGCCCCCAGATGATAAATCGCCAATTATATGTCCGGATCTTCGGGTGAAATATGTTGGCCAACATATTATTAAATATATTTAGCAAAAGCCATCGAAATATTAAATAGCGCTACTTGTAAACAATTAGCAAAAAATTATGACTTTTAATCACACCGATCATACAAAGAACAACAACAACATATACCACAACACATCCGTAGTCCCGCCCATCCTATAGAGGAGAGGCTGCGACAATTTCACACATGTTTTAAAAATAAACACATGTCTGATATTCGGAAAGACGGAACGTCTAGGGGCATGCCAGCCATTTCTTTCCAATGCACGGTCAGAGTTCTTAGCGATGGAAAGAGTCCGCTATATGCCCAGGCCACGCCCACACACAAGATCTGAGATCTTCTTCAATACGCAGGATCTACTGTCGCGTATTCCAATTCAAATTAGTTTTTCGAAAACAGCCGTCGCGGATTGTTGTGTTTTTTGGGTTCCGGCTCTGATCCAATACGACAAATCTTTTTGATTCGAAGCGAGTGAAAATGAATACTCAATCTGTGGTGCGTCGTCATCCGCACAGTTTCTCAATCGAGCAAATTCTGGCCAAACCTGAGACACATGCTCCCAGTAATTATGTTGATCCGACTGCCAGTTTCCAAGTGATCAATGATAATCAAACTCAGTTGATTCATAATGAAAGTGTGCGTGAAAGTTGTGATGATTCGCGTGTGTCCAGTCCTGCAACATCGAGTTGCCTTGAGGATGGCTTGGAGGATGCCAAAAGTGATATTGAACTCGCGTCGGATGATGGAAGTGGTATGTACGCAGACTTTATAACGCTCTATATATTTTTGGGAAAATATATTTATCAAAAATGAATGTAACCTCTTGATAAAGAGAAATATTTGTTAAAAAGAAATCTTATTAAATGATAGGGATTTAGATACTGAAACACTTCTTCTATTCTATCTATCATTATTGCAACCCCTAGCAGGAGCTTTTTGAATAACTACTATATTTCAATTCGGAAACATTATTTAATAATTTTTAAGGACAGAGCGTATTTCTTTAGCTAAAACTGCCAATAATCTAAGAATGTGATTTATTACAAATAAATAGATAATATTTTATCTGTTTCTTAAGTGAAATTCAAATTGAAAACCGTCGGTCAATCTGAATATTTTTTTGCAAATGACAATTCCCGCAAACAGCTTTCATTTGAAGGCCATTAAAAAGTTAAAAAGCAGATCAATTTTTAAACATTCATAATGAGATGTTGTTAGAGAATATTTATCAAAATATTTGTAGCATGTACTCGTAGATAATAAAAAACAAAGAACATTCACTAATATGCAATGGATGAGTGATCTCGTCTGTCATTTGCACCGATCCACAAAACAAATAATCAGAAATTAGCCCGAGGGGCGTCAGAAAATGCGCTGCTTGCTAATGATGCAAACGTCAAAAAGTAGAAAAGGAAAGAAAACTAAGGCAGGCAACAATGAATAGGCGACAGGGTTTGGGTATGGGATGGGCGAGCTGCTAATCTTGTATTTTGGGGGAAAATTTATATGACAATTTGTTTTCGGTCAGCAAGGGAAATGTGGTGCAAAATGGCCAATTAGATGCATTGACCACATCACGCTGAAACAATGCCAATTAAAATCGAGCGTATAAAATGCAAATGCGTTCGACGTGGGCCAAAAACTACTTGATACAGGGTGTCACGCTAGTGGCGACAGTGATTGGACCTTTTTGCCAATTAGATTGGCAATTGGCAAATTCGAATTAGTTGAAAAATGTTTGGCATCGACGGCGACAATGGCTGCAGTCGGTACCAATTGATGTCTAAATTTGATTCACATACCACATCGCATGCCTTTCCTTTCCTCTCTGCCATTGCAGCGAACGACGATCGCAAGAAGCGACCTCGCACCGCCTTCTCGGCTGCCCAGATCAAGGCGCTGGAAACGGAATTCGAACGGGGCAAATATCTATCGGTGGCCAAGCGAACGGCGCTGGCCAAGCAGCTCCAACTCACCGAGACACAGGTAAGAAAGAGAGTTCGCTTTCAAGCTAAAATCATCTTCAATAACATTGCACTTTTAGATAAAGATCTGGTTCCAGAATCGCCGCACAAAGTGGAAACGCAAATACACCTCGGATGTGGAGACACTTGCCTCGCACTATTATTCCCAACTGGGCATGGGAGGACTAGCGCGTCCCATGGTTGTTGGCGATCGTCTGTGGCTGTTTAGTCAAACTCCAGCTGGACCCACGCCCATACAGTCCATCATGCTGAACGGCAGTGGAACTGCGCCGCCTATGCGACCTTATGGACCGCCGCCAAGTGGTGCGCCAATGCCACCGCTGCACGGTGCCAGCGTAATTGAGAGTGCCAGAAATGCCATATTGGCACGTGGACAGCCGCTCAACTTTGCGCTGCCCTTTGGACTACCGAAGCCAGTGGCCGCAACGCCACCTAGCACAGCAGCAGTCGCATCGCCAACTGGCTATGTGCCACACTGTAAACCCTACGCTGGCAGCTTTGTTGACTATGCACCGCCGCATCCGGCCAGCGAGGCATATCTGCAGCTGAAGTATGCCACGATGCCGCCGGAAACGGAAGTGGCCACCAGCAATGGTCTGGCCGAGCTGGAGCGTGTCTTTGGCGATGCCAATGCGAACTTTCTGCTGCAAAAGGGCACGCCAGTTGCCAACAGCAACACATCCTGTGGCTACGGACACGAAGGATTGCAGCAAGCGCAACGCAGTCGACGTGCCACTCAATCGGAGTCCGAATGCAGCGACATTGATTGCGAGCTGCTCGACGAGGATGAGGATGCTGTGGAGTAATAATTAAACACTAATTAGATACACCGTAGTTAAAGATATCTTTAAAGTTTATGTTTATAATGCACACACAAAAAATATGCTCATATAAATAAATGGTCATACAGGAGAAATGTGTATGTTGTCCATAGGTTGTTAATAGCTATCACTATCTGACAGTGGCACACTTTTTTGGATTGCATATATGGAGTGGGAGCCACTGAGTCTGTATCAGGATGGGGATCAGGTTGTGGTCGTTGTCTGAGTGGTCAAGTGTTGTCTGTCCTCCAAATTGCTTAAAAGTTAACTATTGCTATATACTATTATTATATGTTATGTTATATGTTACATATTGTGGGTCGGTTATTGGCTCTCTCTCTCTTCTCTCCTCCTATCGTTTCAAATTACAATTAGATAAATCAAAATCACAAAGACTTATTATAACTTCGAGCTCGATCTGGAGTAAACTTAAATGCTAAATGCCAACAACTAATTGTCCCTTTGTACAGTAAAGTAAATTAACGAGAATCAGAAGTATTTTAACAAAAACGAACGTTTGCAACAAAGCCAGCAACAACTGTGCCTATTTACACACATTCTCTAATACTCTTCAACTTGTTTCTAGATTCATACTATTGCTTGTTATTCGTAGGAAGGAGGGATGACTATAAGGTAGCAATTGAAGCTGTCCCGTTGCACAGTTATAATATACAAACTAAACAGCTATAGTCTCTTTCGTTATATGTTTCTTACAATAGCTCAAACACTGGATGCAGAAACGGAAATAGATGGTTACGGAGTTATTTTACAATTAATTGTAGGCTACGGAATAAACAAATAATGTTCTATGCCTATTTTTTGGTATTGCAAACAGTTTAAAACTAATTGTTTTGATTAGTTTCATAGTGCATTGAGCTGAGCTTAATTTCTAAACGAACGCAACGCGAGTTTAGTGCTGTTAGCTCCATGATAGGTCGTAGCCCTTCCAATTGGCATTCGGTGCCAAATGCACGCGACGTTTGTTATAATAAAATGAGACAATGCCATGGTATGCGGTGCGTGGCACGCCACTCTGTAAAATAGATAAGAGCAGAACAAAACGTCAGAACTGAATGTCGTGTTGGCAATAATATCTTTGTGATACGCACCTTAAAGTCATCCATGAGACCAAGCATTCTAGTTATTCGCTTGTACTGATCACGATTGTTGTACTGTATGCGCACTGGTCCCTCCAGGGCAATGAGATTCCGACGCAGCTCATCAAAGGTCACAAGCGGAAGCACGTAAACTTGCTTTAAAAACGCTTTATCGTAATTGTCCTAAATGCAACGTAGATAAGGTAAATTGAACATTAGTACACATAATAATGCGGGACACGCGAGCACTTTGTACCTTTAGTAAATAACTCATATTGATTTTGCTGAACTGCACAAAGTCTTCGCTGAGTTTAATGTGTTTCAGATACTTATCAAAAAATAATCCACTGTAAATCACAAAAAAAGGAAAATTATATTAAAGCATAGTTCCTGATAATTATTGTTCCATTTAAACACTTACTTGGACACGCCAATTTTGCCAAAGGTTCGAGTACGTGAGATTTCAGGTCGAATGCACACGCGATCCTTGCGCTGTTCCGGATGTCGAATCCAATCATCCCAGAACCTGATAAGGTTGTAAATATTAAAAGAACTCTTGATTGCATTTAAATACACTTACGATTTGGGCCACTTCACAGAAAGCTCCTGCCATAGCTCTTTCGTTAGCATCCAGCCCAGGCCAGGGAAGAAATCGGTGCGATATAGAAGATCTGGTCTAGTCGTATCCACCACATTCGCCTTGCCATTGTCATTCCAAGCGGAAACACACCACAAACTTGGATCCTGTTTGAGCAGCTTGTGTGTTGCCAGGAAGTACTCAAAGAAATCGGGTGCCACATTTAAATCATCCTCCACGATGACCACAAAATCGAAGCCAATCTGAAACGTGGTGTTTAACGCCCAGCCATAGTGTCGTGATATTTTGTAGTAGCCCTTGAACTTCTTCTCCTTGGGCAGCACAACAATATCACTTAGATCGGGTTGCTCAATGAGTGTTAGCTGTTTGCCAAACGTTTGAATAGCCTCTTTGGTTAGCACGTCTCCGCAATCCTACAAACAATAAAAGAATCAATTAAAAGCTATAGATGGTAAAGTATTGACCGTTCTCACCTGGGATACAATGATAGGAAACTGTTCGACGCTGGGTCGATACTGTACCAGATTGTCCAGACATTTGACCACCGAGACACGATTGCAGGCAAACACCAGAATGGGAATAACAGGCTCACCATTCGCCAGATGCGTTTGTGTTGGTATCTGAGATGGAGTTGATTTCGATTCCGCAGTTGCTTTGACAGCCGACTCCGGTGCTGGTATCTCATTAGATATCTCAGCTGCCACGATGCTTATTCTGGGCGTTGTTGTTGTTGTTCCCGGCTGCTCGTTGCTCGAGTATTTGTATTTCAAGAACTCTATCAGATTGCGTGTCAGTTGCAAGCCTTTGGATTGCTCTGCCAACGCTTCCGGTACTAAACGCTTCAACTGCTGCTGATGTTTCCTGCTCAGCTGAGCGTTGCTGGTTCGCAGTAGGACATAATAGGTGATAAATGTCCACATGATGAAGAAGCCTATCACCATCACCTGCACCTTACGTGAACGCATCTTGACTATTTTCCTGGCTGTGGCTGTGTCTATAGCTGAATTTGTGGGCGGTGGGTCGTCGTATTAGCGAGGAAAGGGGGCGTACTTCTCTCTGCACTCTGCTTTAATGTGACATCTGCTTGACGTGGCCGCTGCGTCGTTTGAGTGTGAATGTTAATTTGCGGAATTTGTTGACGCGCCTGGTGCGCTCATTTAATGCAAGCTGTTTCAATCGGTGGGTATGGAAGCTTTGTTTTGTTTGTTTATCTATCAGTTTACGATTTCGTTGTTGTTGTTTATATTGTTGTTGTGGACACCACCAGCAGCCCTTGCAGCGGCTCACTTTTGCACACTTAATATTGCTGTCGCACCACATTAGCATCGACTCCAAACGTAGTGAAAAGGGAGAGCGCTAGTGTTGCTGCTGCTGGTGCTGCTTCTGCTGCTGATGGTTGGCTGCTACATCTATCAATGGACTGCGCGTTACGCACCAGCGCTTGATATAACTTCCTATTTGCGTTGATGTGGAAAACGGTTCGTCAGCTTGGCAACAAATAACTTTAAAACGCGTTATTCCAACCGAAAACGCACACGTTGCTCTTTCTTGCTATTTGTAACACCGTGTTTGTTTGTGTGAACTGAATATGGTATTTTACAATAGTTTGATGACTGGTCTCACAGTAGTAGTAGTCAGCTGATCCATATGTTGAGCTTTACAACACTGAAACTATTGATGCTGCGCAAAATGACAGCCAGTGGTGTTTTCTGCAAACCGGCAAACTGGTCACATTTTTCATTGTGCAGCACTGACTCAGCGCGCTCAATTTAAATTGCAATGCGCAGTAGACATGTTGAATACTTTAACTCTAAACAAATACACGGTATTTGGATTGTTTAATTTTATTAATTCATTTAGTTTTAGTCATTAATTAAATTAAGCTTAACAGTTAAACTTAGAAGACTAGTAGGTGCTTACGTGTTAGACAAATTTATCAAGTTATCGAAAAGGTTTTTTAAGAATCACTGTTTGTTGTTGCTGTTTGCTTTTGATGTTGTTGTGGTTTTATTGCTTGGCTGGCATTTCTCGGAAGCTATAGCGGAGAACCACTCTCATTAAAATTAAATGTAATTACGTTTTATAAATGGCAGTTACATAAGTATATATTAGTAGTAGGTAGTAAATATATTGTTTTTCGTTTCTCTCGGTTTTGTTTTTTATTATTGCCATACACACTGCACACACGCAACGCCAACCTGATTAACATCCTGCCAGCCGTCTGCCGCCATTCGTTTTTGAGATTTACAATCGCCATTCCTCCGACTATTTTACATAAGACGCCAACACAGCGCACAGATCAACGCCCAGAGGCCACAGATGACTGAGCTGCCTGCACCCGAGCTAAGCTGTCCCAGCTCTCGCTCATCCACAACAAAAGCCGGCACGGCACTGCTGGCTGGCAACTGTTCCATGCTGCGGCTCAGCTCCGCAAAGTTGCCGCGACTATTGCGAGCCAAACGCTGATTGGCCAACTTCAGTTCGCGCAGTTTCTCCTCCAGCTGCAGCACCTCATCTGGCAAAGGAATAGCAACAATTAATTAGCTAGAGCATAGAAATGATTAGTGATGCTTGGCAACTCACTCTTGTTGACGCCTTCGATGTCGTCGACTTGCAGGAACATGGCCAGCGATATTTCATAGACCTTATTCGCCGAGCTGATCTCGCGCTTGCGCCTGCCAAAGCCCACCTGGTTGTTGGAGCACTGCGTGCCAAGGCATTTGTCCAGGCAAACGTTGACCGTGGCGCGGAACTGCACATACGAGGAGTCGGGGAACTTGAAGGCCTTGAATTTGGCGCTCAGTATGTCGCCATCGACGGTGTTAAAGTTCTCAAAGAGATACGGATCCACAGTGCAGCTGATGGAAGAAAAGGAAAAGGAAATGACAAGAGATTAACACTGGGGCAGGCTTGACTAATGACCATGACTAACGTACCCCTTGAAGATGAGCGTCTCGGAGGAGGTGTGTGTGTCGGTAACGTCCAAATAATTGACGCCCAGACCATAAACTGGCGCCGAGTCCTCATCCAAGTTGATCTCCATGGTCAGCGGAGTGCCCTGGGAATAGGAAAGAAAACATTAGAACAACGATTAAATCTATATATGGCTAAGGAATGTTAAGTCTTGTCACCCACCGACTTGACGGTTAAATCTCTGGTGAACTTCTGGTTGTCCTGGCTAACACCAATCGAGAGACGTGGCTCCGGCGCACGTTTTGTCAATGAGGTGGTAATCTCAAGATCGCTGCAGGGCGTAGATTGACAGTTTGATAGATACATGCGGAGAGGGAGAGAGAGAGATACAAATGTCGTAATGAGTAAACGACCATTAAACGCTGAACCGGAGGTCTACAAGGTAATTGAAGGACTTGGCGGCCCGTAAATCAACAAGCGCACTCAAAAACAAACATTGTCTGCTACTCTGCATATATCATTAAGTCCATGTGTCCAACTGGTTGCACTGTGTGGCGACGTCACGCCCAGCAATTAAATTGACCGTGGGGCATCGATTTGACGGCTAATTACCGACTCGTAATGGCAGCCATAGACCGAGTGAACAGCGAGGCTCTTTTGATTTATGACCACATAGGGCTATGGCTGCAGTTGGTTGGCTTGGCTCTGGCTAAGCATTAAATATGCCATAAAGTTTGCATAGATTGCGCATAAAAATATGCATAGATGCAATTTGATGGGCAATTAAAAGCTATGCCACAGTGCTGGCCAAAAACTTACTCTGGCTCCTGGAAGCCCGCTGGTAGCACATCGCGTCTGACCACACCATGATGTTGTTGCTGCTGTTGTGGTTGCTGCTGCTGCTCCTGTGCCAAGTTGGTGCCATTCATCATGACATTATAAACCGGACCGCTTGTGGTAATGCATTTGACGCTGACAATCTCCTTGCTGCTGGCAGATTCAATGATGATTTTATGGTAATACACCTTTTTTCCCTGCGGTGAGAGAAAGAGAGAACAGCATGCGCCGGACCAGAAACAATCGGTTATTACAAGCCAACATATTACAACTACTATTGTAGCAGATCGGGGAGGTCACCTACCGTTAGCTGGTTGACCATGCGCGTCACGCCGCACTCGTAAAAGTCGCTGAGCGATAGACGAAAAACGGCGAGGGCGCCATTGATTTCGGGCTGACAGCGCACATCCGGATAGCCCTTGAGACCCTCCAAGTAGATCTGTGGACGCTCGGCATCGCTGCTATTCGAAGTGGAACTCACGTCGCCATCGGATGGCAGTCCAATTTCCACGCGCATCTGATCCTCGGAGCAGTGGACCTTGTGTGTGCCTGCAAGATAGAAATTGCAAAATGGAAATTAAGTAAATGGAAATTGCTGCCGTTCAATGTTTTTTTTTATTTTTATGCTTGCCACTGAAAGTGGGCTACCATGTCGTCGCCATGGTGTAAACTGGCCAAACTCAACTAAATGTGCAGCCAGCAACGCCTTCAATGTGTCCAACGTGGACGTGGACATTGACGAGCACAACATAGTCCCAGTCTCAATTTCAGTCTCCATCTTAGAGTCTCGTTCTCAGTCTCAGACACAGACTGAGACGCGAAGGCTGGCTGCAACGAGCGAGAGCTAAACAATTGCCGCATAATTACTATGGAAGTGGAACGCGTTCGTTGCCTAAGTCTTTTGATTTTATTGCCCCGGCTTAATAAAGCTGCAGGGCTGCTTTTAATACCCTATAAAAAACACAGCGCTGCTGGCTGCACTCTCACACGCCATTCGCAACGATGCACTCGATGCTCAATTGCATTCCTTAGTTTTAATCTGATTTGCAGGACATCCCATAGTCGTGGCATCTTAACTAATATAATCTTGCCCCGCCGGTCTGGTTAGCCACGGGCATGGAAGAAAAGCAAAAACCTGGCATTAGCCCAGAGTCAGACTCAGTTAAGAATCCATCTCATAGCCGGTCGGTCAGCACGTCCGTCAGTCTGTCTAGCTGTCCACCAGTCCAGCTGTCCATCAGTCCGTCAGACCGCGAGACACACTCACACAGTGCTTTGGTTTAGTTTGGCCAAGTGCCTTGGCATTCGCTTTGGCATAATTCCAAAACCAAAGTTGTTGCTGCCTCTGCTGGTGGATGGAGGAGATGGATGCATCACATCTTTGCTGGACTCGCCAGAGTGGCAATCAAAATCTTATTATGCCCGAACATGTGTAGGCCGCTGTTGCTGCTGCTGCTTGTGAGAGAGTGTGCAAAATGATCGGCTTAAATGTTTTTGGGGTGGCCATTAGCCAGCGTCCAGGGCAAACGACGATATCGTGGATATTGCGGCTAGATCACCGCATTTCAGACTGATCAGCATCGTATTGCAAGGTAATTTAAATAATTTACTCTAAGTACTTAATCTCGTTCTAATGGCCGCAACACAGAACACACATTTACACAAAACTTTTCAGCAGAAATGCCGCCAATTAAATGTACAATGTACAACAAAAAAAAGGCAAACCTAACACAAAAGCAAACGGCAAACACAACAGCAAAAAAAATGGAAAAAAAACCATAAAACAATATAAAAGACAACAAAAGAAAACAACAAAAATAAGCCGAAAAGGTAACCACAAAATTCTACGTAATTCAACAAAAGACAGCAGAGTTTGAATTCGACAAGCAGACAAAGCGGCACAACAGCGAGAGAAGGTAGTGAGAAAAGTAGAGAAAGAGAGAGAGAGAGTTGCCTTGGAGCACTACTTGAAATAATTACACTTTTAATTATTATTTTAATGTAATACTTAAAACAGTGTAACATACTATACAGGCTGGTGGACTAGTTAAACAAGTACATTCATTTTCTGCCATATTAGTTGAAAATATGTAATTAAAGAAGATTAAGAAGAGTATACTCTATGATTTACAATGGTTAGAAACAAGAGAAGAAACTTCGGATAATTCTATACTTAGTTGAAAAAGTTATTCTATTCCAATTCCTATTTAGGACAAACCGAGTAAAGGGCAGCTATTTATTATTTTTTGTAAAAGGCATTTATCAATTTATGAGTAATTAGATAATTGGATACCCAAATATTTTAAATCTTTTAATATTGATTACCTAACGTCTTTAAGTCTTTGCTTGGATTATATATAGATTAAGAAGAGCACCTACAAAGCATTTCTCGACTTTAAGTGGGTATATCTATAACAACTATATTATTACAACTTTTTTCCAAATGATTACCTTAAAGCACAGTTTTCCAACGAAATTATTGACAAGCTTCAGCACTATATCTCGAAACTATAAAAATGACGAGGTATGAGTCAGAAAATAGCTTTGTAAAAAGGCTAAAAAGCTCTTTAAAAATTTTAACTTATTTCAAATTATTATATTGTTATAAAAGGCAGGCCTCTAACTCTATTTAAAACATATAGCTATTCATTAAAGAGAATTGATATATATAATAATAAAGTTGTAAACTAATTATCACTTGTTTGTTAGATGTACTGCAACCCATTCATAACTTCTGGCTTTGATTACAAACACTGTATCATATCTTAATTAAGTACTAATTGAAGAATACAATGTTCAAAAGAACATTTCCACATTAATTCGTTATAGCCATAAAAAGCAACCCAAAACATTTCTATGCTTTGATCTTCGCCGTCAGAAACTCTTGAAATAACCCACGAGATGCGCTGCTAAGCTCGATAATCAAAAAGAAAGAAGCGCTTAAATTTGGTTTTAATTAGCTGGCGAGAGAGTGAAACGCGCTGCGCCGAGAGGCGAAATACACAATGAGAACGACAACAAACAATAAAACGAGGAAATAGAAATTGCAAGACAATTAAAAATCCAACAGCTGCAGTAGCTGCGATTGCTGTTGCATATCTCTAGTCGAACAACTGCGCTGATGGCACTTGTAATTCAAGAGGAGCAGCCAAGGTGGGTGCAAGGTGATGCAAGCGGCGCCAATAACACTTAAGGGGCGTGGCGTAGTTCTCAACTAAGTACTTCCGCCACGGCGCAGCTAAACAAATAAAAGCATCACAGATACGGAACACTCGTAAGTGGCCGATGACGTTCCAAATTACGCGCAGACACGAACTTGTGGAAAAGTGGAAAATGGAACTGCGGCTGCTCTGCTCTGCTTAGTTCGGTTCTGTTCTATTCTGTTTTGTTCGGTTGAAGCGTCGTCACGCCCACGTGCAGCCAAGTGCTGACCAGTTAATTGAGCCATGGCTCCAAAGACATTGGCTGCAGTTGTTGCAGGAAATGTTCTCGGTTCCATCTCGCTCTCCCTCTCCTCGCTCTTGTGACAATAATTGAATCTTAAGCACTCGCTGGGCCCTTGCAGCGTTCGCATTGTCAATGTCTGCTAGCCACGCAAGTTTGTCGCCTCAGTCTTTTGATTTCAGACTCTAAAACAGACACTCGACATCGACGCCAACGTTGTGGCAATTGCAGTGC
Organism: Drosophila nasuta; assembly: GCF_023558535.2. Lineage (NCBI taxonomy): Eukaryota > Metazoa > Arthropoda > Insecta > Diptera > Drosophilidae > Drosophila > Drosophila nasuta. Next base: position 24,056,611 of record NC_083457.1, read on the forward strand.
GCAACTTTAATTGCGATCGAAGCATTTTTATTGAATTTTTACAACTTGAGTGGAGTGGAGAGAGTCGAAGAATCGCATTATAGACAGACTATATCAATGCCGTTGATTACAATTTATTTGACACAATTTTTATGGCTTGGCTTCGACTTCGACTTCGACGTCGATTTTGACTTCAGCCATCGACTTGTCTTGGGCTCGTGGCTCGTGGGAATCGCTTGAATGGCAGAGAGAGAGAGAGAGAGAGAGAGTGGGAGCAAATGGTGGCGAACCTAAAAACATATCGGCGTCTGTCTATCGGGAAAATACTTAACCCACATCTCGTGTGCTCGTACTAGCACATGACTCTAGCATAAAAGGTTTTTATTTTGGCGCTTGTTAAATGTATGTGCAACAACGGGCAATTTGTGGCAGCCACAAAACGGGCTCACAGATCATCAAATGCTGCTTGACTGGGCTTGGACTTGGACTCGAAGTTGGACTTCTTGGAATCGAAATCAGAAAAGGTGCCATTAGCATTTAACCTGCAACATGACAAATCAAGAAAACGTGCAGCATGCATGAACATGCTCAGCTGTAAGTACAACACACACACACACACACACGCTCACACACATTTGCTTGCAACTGCTGCAAAGCATAAATTTCCATTAACAATAAATTTAAAAGAAATTACATTAAAATGAAAATGACCCGGAGCGAAATTCTCAAGAAAAGCACAAACAGAGAGCCAAGCCAAAGCCGCAGCCAAGTCAGCAGCAGCAGCAGCAGTGGAAAGTGGAGTCAGCTACAGCTGCTGCTGGATGGGGGAGGAAAAGGGGGGAATAGATGCTGCTGAAACAGCATCATCATCAGCACCATCATCAGTCCAGGCGAGGCCCAGCGATTCACTCACTGACGCTGCATGTGCCGCTGTCTCTGTCGCCGACTATGTCACTGTTGCATGCCTCATGCTTCATGCCGCATGCCGCATACCTCTCCTTGACAGCTGCCCTCTCTACCTGTTGCCCCAAGGTCCACCGGCTGCAACTGCAACTCTGTCTCCTGACTTCCTATCAACATCAACAGCCACGACATTTGGCGCTGAACATTTTCCAACAATTTGGCAACAAATGCGCGCACACAATCAAATGAATGCACAAATCAATAAGACCACAACTATAACAACAGCAGCAACAACTGCAGAGCGTGCTCGACTAGCAGTCACTATAGAAATTTGCCTGTGGTTGATGTGAGTTTTAAAGAGTTGAAGCTGATTGCCGGCAATAAATTGTGTTAGAAATTGAATGTGTTTACAGTTAACATACAATTAAGAAGCTATCTTATTTTTATTATGCTGTACAATTAATCAATGAAAGAAAGAAAGAAAATTTATTATGCTTGAAGCTAATATGAATCATGAAAAGTTATTATAGACTAGGAAAAGGAATGATTATTTCATTTTTAACGGCTTAAGCAATAAAGTAAAATATAAAATAAGCATTTAATAAGTACTTATTCATAGTACTTAATGGAATATTCTTATTTAAACAATCAAAAATACCATTTCATATATCAAAAACTTTTAATATAAATTCTATACAAATAACTTGATCTCTAATTTGAATATTATGCACTGTTGCGACTGAAAAATAAATAAATATTGAAAACAATTAAATATTAAAATAGAAATATTCAAAGTTTCTTATTTGGAAATACGAAATTCAACAAAACTTATGTCTCAACAAAAGCTATTGGAGTAGAAACCTTAGTAAACTCTCTTGCTTTAATAGACTTCTGTTTGACTATTCTAGAGGCATTAATTATAGCATTCAACAACTGCAAATGTGTCTTTATCAGAAACACCCACTGTCATATTCCCAATTATTACTGAGTATCGAGTAACAGCAAAGTGCCAAATGCCTTCGAAAGCCAACAAATTCAAATCATTGCCATGCAAATGGCAACGTTTTGCAGTCATCGCCAGCTAAGAAGGCAGTCGTGAAAGGTGGCAAGACATCATCCACCATCTCTCAGCACCTTTTGCCTGTTGCCCCGCCCCAACTATCACCAAGCAGCAACTGCAGCAACAGCAGCAGCAAAAGCAACAGCAATGCCAACACAAGCACTGTCACCGGCACCGACACAGTCGCCACCACCGCACCACACACCGCACAGTGCACACAATACCACATCTTGTTGTCAGCCAATTTTCTAAGCAATTGTTTCATGGCCAAACCCCCAACGCGTTGTGTGGCGACGTTCTAGACATGGTTGCAGTTGCAGTCGAAGTTGTTGCTGTTGCTCTTTCGACTGTGTGTGTGTGTGCATTGCAAGTGCAATTGCAATTGGCAATCGGCAATTGGCAAATGCTGGCAAAGATTATGCAATTGTCTGACTCAGCGTCCTCAGTCCAACTGAAGTCACGTTTGCATTTTGGTGGCTGCCAAAGGAGCTGCAGGTCTTGCCAAGTATTTTTTTAATGTTTTTTTTGGCCAAAGTGTTATGCCTGGCGGGCAAAAAGCAAGGAGAGTAGAAAAACCGAAAAAATTAAATTGAATGCGCAACGGAACGGTAAACATGTATGAAAGCAAACTTTACTCCCCGCCACCCGCAACTACAATATATTTGTATGTAGTGGAAGACACACAGTCAAAAGTTGGAGCAGTCGCAGCGATTTGTTCAGAATGCATTAACATTAACCCATGAGTGACTCTCACAGTTATGACATGGATGTGGTTAGCAGTTGCAATTGCAGTCGGGAGAGTCGCAGCTGTTTGTTGATAGCGTTTTGTTATCGCATTTTGCAACAAATTGCTGGCAACAAAAGCAACAATCTTGACACACACGACGCACGATTATCATCAATCTTGGCCAGGCACAGGAAATACTGGTAATTTACTCGCCCCATCCTCCATCCTCCAGTCTCCAGTCTCTAGTCTTCAGTCCATTTGCAGTCACATCAGCTGCAAGCTCCAATCTGACTGCTGCCAACTGTCTCGCTGTCTGTTTGTTGACTGGTTAGCGGAGTCGCCAACGTTGATGGTCTCGAGTTTGGCTCTAGGTCTGGGCCTCCGTCTCATTGACGCACAAATGACCAATTACACTTAACGGCCATGCATAAAAAATAAATTAGAAAACGTCGCTTTCGGCAGGAGGTCAGCGCCAGCGCCCCCAGTCACCAAAGTCTTTCTTCCTCTTCTATATGTGTTAGCATCTTCCATTTGGCTGTCAAGTGGGTGTTGTCCACACACTCACACACAAACACACTCGCTGGGCGGCACATTATTGCCTTTCTGTGCTTTTGGTTTTTGCACATTTTGCATATGCTAAGCAGTGTCAATGTGTCAATGTTGCCGCGTAAATTCATCAAAGTGGGCGAGTCAATAAAGAAACTTGTTTAGCTGCCGTTGTTGCCACAGCAATTGCAACTGAAAGACGACTGCAAAAAAAATGATGAGAAGAGCGGCGGATGGGGAAGATCGACGGACGACAGAGTTGAGCCTCAAATTGCAGACGTCAGGCAGCGTCGTTTTATGGCCCCTGCGCCGGGCTTGCAATGTGGTCACAAATGTGATAATTGTTAAGTGCTTAGTTGGCCAGCAGTTGTTGTTGGCCTCGCTGCTTTGACTTGCCTCCTTTGGAGACGCTTTAGGGGCCAAGTCCAACTGCAAACAGCAAAACCTGACTGCCTTCTGACTGTCATTGTCATTGCAGTGAAAGCAGCAACAGCAGCTGAGCAATATCAGCAGCATTAACACTCATAAATAACCGCAACAGTAACAATAAAAGATTCACGCAACAGTTACAGTCGCATAGTAAAAGAATTAGACACAGTATTGGGAACAACTTAAGCCAAAGTTTATTTTTAGTTGCAGCAAACAACAGCTATTACCAGCATATAAAATTCAACACTGAAAATAGACTTTTCGTAGCTAGACAGAGACATGGCTATGAATTATTAAAATCAGTTAAATAGTCTTCACTTTAAATATCTTGTAAATGTTTTCATATCAAAATAGTTTAAAATTAGCATAAAAATTCAAACTTATTCATAAATGTAATCGGGAATATTCTAAAATGTCGATTGTCACACTTTTAATCTGACTTCTATGCATGCTATAACCTCTATAATAAATTTGTGCCTGCAGGCTGCAAGTAATGTAAGTAACAGGCAAAAAAGGCAACTCCAACCACATATAGCATATATAGTGGCTAGCAAAAGTGAATACAAGTTTGACACTTCTGACTTGAAGGTATTGTAGGGTATTTAGGGTACTGTTGTTTTATTAAAAATAGGTAGACTGAAGCTTTCTTACTTTTAATGGAACTGTGGATTGATGCAAGGCATAAAACATAAAATAAATATTCAGCAGACAATATATATTAACATCAGTTTAAATACTCGTTGTGCTGTCATAAATAAACCTCTCATTAAAAATCTTAACAGTGACTTCAACTTGTTGGCTCAAAGTCAGAGTTCAACTTTTAGTTGTCGTTACATTAGCATTAGCTTTGACTGCTAATTGATATTAATAGTCACAGTCAGCAATTACAACAATTAAAGGAATTTATTAGCGTTTAAAATTCGCATTAAAATATGTAATAACATAGGTTACAATAACATTATGCTTAACTACAAATTGAAAATTTGTTCAATACAATAAAAATCGCTTTTATAGCAGAACCTTTCATTTTTGAAAAAAGGAAAATAAAGTGATGCGTTTAAAATAGCAATTAAAGACAATAAAATGTTGATTGTTATTAACAATTACTATAACAGACCACACAAAAGTTAGAATAACATTCTGTTAACAGACGTAATTTCATTTTCTTATAAAACAGACCTGTATTTAATAATAATATTAATTGCAGCTGCAAATATCCACAAGCATTTTCTATATAGAAATTTAATGAATTTCCCCCAATGTGTAATTTTTGGGCAGCAATGTTTTGATTGCAGTTGTGATTAGAAATGATAAAGCGCCTACGGAGAAGAGTTGCTCTTACCAGTTAGTCAAGATCTGTAGTTGAACTTGTACATCAACTAGCGTACACACGCACAGTACAGTGAGCACCAGCTGTATGCGTATCTCTCACACTTGATCTGTGTCTTCCACTCTCAGCTTTATCTCAGTCTCTGTTTCTGTTTCTGTCTCTGGTCCGTTTGCTTGTTCTCATCATCAACAACAACATCTGGTTTTTTGTTTGCTAATTGTTTCAAATGACGCAATTGCGAACGGCCATTTATAGATTGAGCTAACTGATTGCAGCAGCTGAAGCAGAGACTGTAAAAAGAGATTTAGCTGTGGCCAATGGCGAGTTCAGCCAGTTCAGATGGGGTTTGATCATCGCAAGCCGGAAACTGTGCTACGCCTGACGCGCACAATCAATGAGCGCGCATTAAGGCCAAATTGAATAACATTTGCTACAAATAACCAAAAACGCTCAACGCAGAGTCGAAGTCGAAGTCGAAGTCGAAGTCAAAGTCAAAGTCCTGGCAAATGCCGACACGGCCGCTTAAATTAGACGCATGATTAATTGCCAAAGACGATGAGAACGCAGTTAGCCTGATCGTGGTCGTGGTCTTGCACTTGGACATGGGCTGGAACATGAGATGCAAAAGATGCTGTTCATCTGCTGATGGGGGAAACGGTAAATCGGTAAATGTGTGCGCCAACTTCCAGCTTCGGCTTCCAACTTGGCGTGAACATTATGCGCAGCTGGCTAATTAAATTACACAACAGTTTAGACATGAGCGCACAACAAAAAACAAAAACAACACAACAACAAAAAAAGACGCCAAAAACGCTAAGCCAACAGAACTGTAAACCGGACAGAGCAACAACAACAACGAGTCTTGCTTGCTCTTGGACTTCAACTTGTCCACAAAAGCGAACATAATGCTCAAGCGGCAGCATCAACAGCTGTAAAATGTTGTTGCATGCCAGCGCAAATGTAGCATGATGACTTGTCTACTATACATAGCTTGCCAACTGGTTGGCACTCACTCCGCTGTGTATTCATATTCATCTTGTACTCACACTCAAACAGTGTTTGAGCTGCCAGCGAAAAGCAAAAGCAACAAAGATTCAGTCGACATTCGTTTTGCAATCCACCCACCCACAGAAGAACGTATCATTTGGCCACTTATTCACTCCTATCATTCACTCTCTCAGGCAATCACACACACTCACTCATTCATTCACATTCACGTTGATTCATTCAGGCTGTCAAACATTCTTTTCGCTTGGCGCTACGCGGTGGCATTTTGCTAAATTGTCAGTTTCCGCTGCAGCGAGACGAAATTGCTGAGGGAACACAGAGCTATGTACGTGAGGAGTGCCCCGCCTCCTTTGCCCGCCTCCCTTTATCACTCACTAAGCGTGGGGGCCTCCAGACGTAGCCCAGGCCAGAATTTACCGCTAAAAGCCCCCGAACGAAAGCGAGTTGCTAGGCAGCTGTTGCATTGTTATTTTTACTGCTGCTGCTTCTGCTCTGATGTTTGCTTATAGAGTAATTTGTGAAAAATGCGTTTACAGTTTTGGGTGGCTATTAGCAACTGGCTGCTAACTGTAACTGGCCTATGAGCCACATGCACAAAGGCCGTCAGATGAGCTCACGTAATGACTAAATACCTTGTGCATAATCATAAAAATTAATTCAATTTGCTACTCGCAACTAAATGCTGCAAGCAGTTAACAGAACTTATTAACCACGACAACGTCTTTCTCAACTGCCAATTCTAATTAGTAATCAGCAGACATCTAATACCCTACCATTCCGATTGAGTATTGCAGTTAAAACATTCATTACAGTCAATCAATAGTTGAATAGTAATAATATCAAATTAAGAATAATAGATGTTTTATTGCATCCCAGCAACATTAGCTAATTGCTGCGATGAGATAATGTCTTATGGATTTCACTTTTATTTCAGAAATCTGAATCTGATTCTGAATTTTAATGAATGCTGAAGAGTTATGTTACGCTTCGTAGGTTGCTGAAATTTTTTTGTTGAAATTATGCAAATGCTGAACAAACATTTCGTTAGCATTTTCGACAAGTTTCAAGCGAAAGCAGAATGCGGAACAATTTGCAATCACTTTACATATTTGCTTAGTTATTAACATAAATACATTTTGTATTATTCTTTCTTGTTGTCAATTTGACAACTTTCTTAGAATTTATATTACTCATTTTGTAAGTTTCAAAATTGAAATTTATTCGCAGAATTTTTATCATATTATATTATTCTTTATTATTGTTAACTTTATTACTTTTCTATTAAATCTTGTTTATTACTTGCAGAGTTATTATCATAGGATATGCATTTAACATTTAACTGATTTATGTATTTTTTCTAATTAACATTTTTATTATTTTATTTTTTAATGTGTTTTAAATTGAATTTTTTTTGTATATTTAATTGCATTCTTTTGTAGAGTACTTCATGAGTTTGTCTAGCTTAAAAATTCCACTTTGTTAGGTAAATATATCAAGTTTTCCAGGAGCTAAAACTTTTCTGCTGTTTAAAGTGCTTTGCTGAAAGCCTTCTTGAGTGCTTATTATTGGCTATTATTGTTGGCAGTTGGCCTGGTCGTGGCATTACCATTTTGGTGTGAAAGTGTTGTCTGCTGCGCCTTGCTTTTACCATATTTGCAATTAAATACATCAACCAGTTGCTGCTGCTGTTGCAAGTGGCAACAATCACTGTTGTTGTTGCTGCCGTTTAGAAGTCTCGACTTGCAATTTAAACTCGGCGTATAATTGCTTTTCTCTTAATGCTAGTGCTGCCTTTTTACGCTTAATTGGCAATAAAGTTGTAGCCTGTGGTTAATGTGGTCTCTGGCTGAGAACTTCAAAAAGAGAATGAGAGAAAAAGAGAGAAGGAAAGAGAAAGAAAGAGAAATCTAAGAGCTGACATTTGCAGCCTCAATGCGTTTTTCGTAACTTGTCGCTAATCATTTATCAAAAGATCGACAACAACAATTTCTAAGCTGACACATTTTCACTGCGGAACAGACGGAGGAGGCGGGGCAATGATGACACACAAAATACCAATACTTTGGGGCTTGTCCATGGGCCATGTAATGCGATATGACCAAGACGCAGTTTTGGCCATTAATCAAACGCGGTTTTGAGCGTGTCCAAATGTGATGGAGGTCGCTCTTCCTGTCCCTCTCTTTCTTCCTCTCTTTTACTGCTTGGGTTTGGGCAGCCAACCTTTGAACTGTGACCCAATTGCTAATTACGAGTACGCAAGGGGGTGAAGCAGAGGGGAATCTGGCAAACTCTCACAGCGTGGGCCAAATCAAGGGAAAGCCAAAGGAGGCGTCTCTGCGGTTTTTCTCTCTAATAAACTGAAGCGCCGTTGCTACAGCCAAAGAGCATGCCACAAAGGTGTCTAAACACTTGCGGCACACAGCTCGAAGTGCGAGTGCAGTATGAGTGTGTGTGTGGAAGAGATGCGAGTGTGTAGAGAGTGTGTTATAATATGGGACAGGAAATCCACAAAAAGCCACTGACCAAGTGACCGGCCGGTCGAACAGCAAAATTTATTGCATACGTGTAAGCCATCGTCTTTTGTTGCTGCTGTTGTTGTTGTTGTGGTTGTTGTGGCAAGAGGCAGCTATATTTTATTTTGGTCATTTGCGATTTGCGTTGAATTAGCGACCGCAGCGCCAAATGCCAAAAATGGTCTGTGGGCGTTTTTCTATACTTTTTTGTTGTATGTAGTTTGTCTGGAGACGCAACACAGCGACTCTGCTGCAGCTGCAACAAATGCCCAAATGTGGTCACAGTCTGTGCCCCAAAGGCAGCCAGGTTGTTGGAGAGTCTGAATCCTCTCTCAGCCTCAACCTGGCCCCACACCTGCAATTGACATTATTATTTGGCCATGGTACCTTGCGTGAGTCTAAGTCTGAGGCAGAGGCTGAGTGCTGAGTGCGACAAGAGCATCATGATTTATAATTGTTCAACTGGGTCTCTGGGTAGACATTCCATTCCACGCATCTTGATAGTGCGTAGTTTATGGCCCGGGGTCAGGCGGATGGCCATCGCTTGTACAACAAAGTTGTTGAAACAGCATTTGTCTCGCGTTTGTTTTCAGTTCTCAGTTCTCAGTTCTCTCTCTCTCCCATTTCTTCCCTGTGTTGCCGCATGCAACATATTGCTATATACACCATGCCACTTGACTGTAGTTTATCTGTTTTTTTCTTTTTTTTTGCGGCTGCAACGCTGCATTAACCATCTGCTGGCCACGTTAATAACCGTTTTGGACATGCCAAGCGGCATTGTTAACAGCATTTCTTTTGGTGCGCTGCGCTTTTAATTGTCGACTGGGCGACATTTTAATTGAAATTCTACAGAAAATTGCATTTCGAGCTAATCACACTCGGCAACAAGAGATGAGAAGCGGCATTCAACCACAATATGGGTAATAAAAGGAGTGATCTGGGAATGCTATTAGAGTTCTATTGAGGATGAAGCATTTGCAATTATTAGAATAGAATCTAAAAAGTGACTTTTAATAGAGAATTTCTGCTGTTGAAGAATAGTAATTTATTAACAGTCTATTACTAGCATTGCTTTTATTGAATAGTATGAACAATATGTCACTTAATCGTATATTATACTCAAAGCAAAATTAGTATTATTTCATTCTTTCGATTGACAAATTAAAACTGTTTGCTGTTGCTGAAGAATATTAAATATTTGAAACTATATTATTTCGTATTTCCCTTCTACTTATCTCATCTGCCAATTCCAGCTCAATTCTATCCCAATGCAGATCAAACGCAAGCAAACTAATTCCATCCCATCCTCCATCCTATCCGATTGCAGCCCACTTCATGGCATTCTGCTGGAGCAAACCCATCCCAACTCATACAATTCAGTGCAGTTGCCGGCCGTCCCCTTCTCCCCTCTCTCTCTCTGCCGCTCTTTAGTTGCCCTTGCCAGCAAAGAAAAGCGAAACCATTTGGACTGTATAAAAATTATTTGCTTCCTGGATCTCAGAAGATCTGAAAACTAAAATCGGTTGGGCAAAAGCAAATTGCAGTTCGCTTGATTTGACCGCCGGCCATGTGGTGGCGTTGTGCTGTGGCGGTTGTGGTGGTGGTGCAAGTGGTTCGGGTGGTGGCCACCTTTGTTGTTATTTGCCTGTGTGTGCAGTTGCTTGTTTAATTTGGCCTGGCATTCCGTTTGGATATGCATCTTGGGCATTTCTTTTCAATTACCGGCGGGAGCTACTCTTTTTTTGGTTTCTGTTGCTTTGCGGTTTCGAGTGCATTGGCCATGTAATTTGGCCATCAAACGCATGCATGTCTGATAAGCAGCCGACGGCAGAAGCGGCAGCGTCGTCAGCGGGGCGCATTTTGCACAGTTACTCAAGTTCTACTTAGCGATGGACGCGTGTCGTGTCACGACCGAATCAAAAGACTCAGGACACAAACTTGCGCATTTCATTGCACTGCTCCAAATGCGATGAACAGTTGCGCCATAAAGTATGCGCACAGCGTCGTTCAATAAATTAATTAAAACGCATTTTTGTCACTGATTTTATCGCCTTCATTAACTGCCAGCGAGACTAACTAACTGGAGCGATAAGATACACACACACACACACATATGTATGAATGTATGTATGAATTCTTTGTGTAATTATAGCCTCAATTATGTGCTGATGTGCTGAATAGAAAATGCTGCCACTGTTTGGCTTTAATTAAAGAGGCCACAGGCCGACAAACGAAATGAAGAACAGCATATGACATTAAGTGTTTATGTGTTTGTGTTTGTTTTGTATTATAGTCGCCACTCCTTCACCTCCCTTTCCTACAACACATTTTGCCTGTTATTATTGTCATTAAATGTGCTTACAACAATAATGAGCAAATTTTTACACTCGCATCCGCAGGGCCGTTGAAAATAGAATAGTTTTATGTGTCTGAATTCTAGCTGGACTTGTGGAGTAGGAATTGAAGTTGCTTCGACACTTGCACCACCTTTTAGTTTGAGTATGAGTCGCCACTCGAGTCACGTTGTTCAGCTTTCTTTTTTTATTGTGTTTTTATGTTTGCTATCATGATGATCATTCAGTGGATTCACAATCCACATCCACTCCATGTCCATGCACTTGTCTCTAGTGCTATCGATTCACAGTTGACTGCGCTGGCTGCCACTGCCGACTGCTGCGGCTACAGGGTATAACGCAGTCGCGTTGCCAAGTCACTTTTTAATTTCGCTGTCTTTTCCTTTTTTGCAGTGTCATTGACTTTGAATGCTGACGCCGACATCGTCAAAGCAGACGATGGCAATGTGCGTGTGTAAATTGCGCCGCTGCTGATGACGACAGCCAACAGCAAAAGCAACAGCAACTCAGACGTGGCATAGTCACTTATTCGCATTTGTGTTTTGGGCGTTTGTTAATTGTAAATAAACTTCTGGGCTTCGTTGCGCCAGCTGCTCTGCATATCAAAGGCAACCAACTTGCCACACGGTCACTGACACATGCCCACAACAACAACATGGGAAAAGATTGAAAAGCCAATGCGAAATTAATTCTAATGAATTCTCAATATTTTTCGCTTACTTGGTCTGCTTTGCTTTGTGTTTTGATTCACAAGTTTGTTGCCTAAGTCTTTTTGATTCACAAGTTCGTTGCCTAAGTCTTTTGTTTGCACAGCCAGATTCCTTTTAGTTGATATGCTGTAATGGTTGAGGGCGATCTAAGGCAGAGCAGAGAGACACAAAGAGGCCGCGCATTGTGTATTGTGTTGAATGGCTGGCAATCAATGCAACACACACATAAACACACAAACACACATAAGTAACCTTAAGAGCCTCTCAGCGCGATGCCATCATCAATCTACAAACTGAATTTGGCATGCGCTCCATCAATGCCCACACGGCACCACCACCATCAGCAGCAACAACAACAACAATCGAAAACAAGACCAGAACAAGACCAACAACAACATAAAGAGATCGAGTGAGGCAGCCGACAAGAAAGTAGACAACAAATAAATATGATTAATTTGCCACATGCAGTTAGACGTGCAATTTATCATGCAGACGGCAAATGCAAAAAAACTTCCATCTTACTCTCGTCTCTGTCTCCGTCTCTGTCTATCGAGCTGTGTTTATTCTCGAGTTCGGTATCTTCATCTCCCGTTGCGGGTCAGTGCGTCTAATAGATTAAATAAATTTCGCATAAATTATGCAATTGTGGCGAGCAATATTTTAGCCAAGCTGCCGCTGCGGGCGCCCAGCTCAAGGCATACGCACTGGCTTGTCCCCTCTCTTCTCCCCCCCTACTGTATGCTCATCACGTTCTTTATTTCTGCCTTATTAATTTCCATGGTGCGCTGATCCTGTTCTGGCACCGCTGCGCCGTTATTTGCCTGGCTGCCTGGCGTCGGCTGCGTTTCAAGCACTTCTACGCACTGTTTGGTAATTAAAAACCCAACGAGCCACTTGGCCGCTTGACCACTTCAATACTCCAACTCCAACTCCAACTTCGATGCACTCTTGAGCGACTTCTTTTTTTATACTTTATTTTGCCTAACGGTAAGCGGCAGCTTTGCTCTGTTCAGCTTGGCAGCTTTCCAGTGCGCGTAGGTTGCACTCACACACAGGATTAGCTTCAGGTTCTATTTCTCTCCTCTCCTCTTCTTTTTTTTGACTTACTGTGCATAAAATTTACATAATATTTGCTCCAGATTCCACACTCACTCATACAGTTGCAACACCTGTCGCCTCGCATTGCTTTCACACGCAAAAACTAAAACTCTGCAAGTTTATGGCCATCGTCAGCGCTTATCGAACTGAGAGGCTCATAAATATTCTCACAGTGCCCTTGGGCTGAAGTCTGTTGACAATTTGTACGCCAATTGCCAAGCCATGAAATGAGACAGTTCTCGGTTAGAATACAAACACTGCTGCAAATGGTGTGAATGTTGCAAATTTAGACCAATAAATTCCATCATTTCATTAGAAACGCTTCGGAATTTGAAGTAGTCTAGTGGGATTTGTTCAATCGGTAGTTGAGCTGTGGGAAGAACTCGGCTTGGTGGGGAAAGTGCTCTAATGAAGATATACTTTGCTAAGCTGTTCTTAGAACAGGCAGCAATAAAATCTTATTACAGTAAACACCGTGTAAGTGTTGATAAAGCGATAGTCACTAAAATTCTCATAAAGATATCAGATCAAAATCTAAACAAAATACTGAACAAAGAACATCATTCTGAAGTCTTAAAAAAACTAATTTAAAACTTGCCATATTAATATAGCTGCAACTTCCTCTATCGGAAGAGTACATAAACATAAGGAACAGGGAACACAAATAAACTATTAGTTTATAGATACGTTTCCGACAAAAGAAATTAAGAGCACAATTAAAAAAGAAATAATAAAGAAAAGGATGAACTGAAGTATAGAACAACGACCGCTAAAAGATAAAACCTATTTAAAGCTCTTTAAAATAATGATAAAATTGCCAATGAGTTCTAACATCAATTATTAAAATTTCAAATAATAAACATATGATATTATACATATAACGCAGTATGTATTAAGTGTTAGAAATTGTTTTGCAAATATCATACAAATTGTATTCAATATATTACTAACAATTAATGATATATTGGAGCTGATATTAACTTTAAAGTTAAGAGAGTCGACTCCACGAGCATTCCTCTGAGTTTAGTTACTTTTGTGATCTGATAGTAAAGTACCAAAGTGTTTAATTATTTATTTTGCTTGTCTGCTACAATACTTAAATGTATTATAACTATCTGTTACAATACGGCTTATAGAAAAGGGATTGTAACTTTTTTGCTAACATGAAATTTAACAAACTATATTCGAATTAAATGGATTTAGAATTCCTTTAAAAAAAACTGACAATTGATAAATGTAGACAAGCAATAATTGATCAAATTTAAGATAATATTCATATGAAAAAATCAAATTGAAAATGCTAAATTTTCAAATTCAGCTAAATGTTTTTCCTCGAATTTTTCATAAATGCAATTTAGCTGTAATTTGTTGAATATAGTAAACCAAAACGTAGCTTATATAAGATCTACGTTGAAAGGCAAATGCGCAGCTAAAATTCACGCTTTTGTGCTACGCTGTATTCCCAAGAATGTTGGCAGATTCCCAGACAGGTCTAAAGCTGCAAACGTGGCTGGGCTTTACGACCTACGAGTATGATAAATCGCCATGGCAAATTTGAATGCTGTTATATCATTTTGAATTGCTTGTTGAGTTGGGGTTTGTTAGCTGGGAGTTGGGAGATGTTGCAATGGATTTAATAGCTTGTAGCACAACTAAACCACTTTGCTGTTATATATACATATATATATATCGTATAAGTATTTCCCTGTTGAAGTAGCCACAGTTAATGTTGTTGTTGTGGCTGCAGCCTAATACAATTAGTCTTGTGTAATACGCATGGCTTTTGGTTTTTTGCTGCTGGCTACCGCTGCTCTGGAGGAGTGCCAAACCCGTTAAGCGTGCAACTGCGACTACAGTTAGGAGCTGTTGGTTAGTTGGTCTCTTGGCCAGCTCGCGAATGGTTGCTGCTACGCAATTCGCGACACACTCGCAACACGTCCCGCAATCGAAATGCCTTGGGAGCGCGAATTGATTGTGCAGCTAACCAACGTGCAACGCGCAACGTGCAACGAGCAAAGTTTAAAGCCTTTTAGGCTTTTCATTTTGGCCGGCATCGCATCGCAACGCAACGCAACGCTCCGCCTGCCAGAGGCAGTGTGTCAGATTTTGTGTGTTGCCAAAATGGTCAGCCACATAACGGTAAAATAGCAGTCCAAAATGCAACATTTTATTTTTATGTTATATTCGTTGTTGTTGTTGTTGCTGTGGCTGGCTAATTAAAGGCAACGCGTGAGTGAGTTGTCGCTGTCGAAGAACAGACACAAGTTGCCTTCTGCTGATCCCATGATATACATCCAATCGGATTGTAATTCAATAAAATGCCGGCACACAGATCCACGCTGCACTCGCTGACAAATGTGCGGGGCGGTGCGGTGCAATTGGGCAGGCAATGCTCAGACAGACAGAGAGAGAGAGAGAGAGATAAAGAGAGACCCTTAAAGCGAGCCGACGCCTTTCGATTTGCTCGTTTTCTTATCGCTGCCTTTTAATCTGCGCAATGCCGCGCAGCAAGTTCAGTTCAGTTCAGGAGTCTGCCCAGTTTTTCCAGCTAACTCGCACAGCGGGCACTTAAATCAGCTTCGTGGGGGAAAAGAAGAGAGCGAAGAGTCGAACACTGCTTTCCTACAACGCATTGTTGTGTTAAACCCACGGGCGGCTTTAACCCCACATGACAAGCTTTTGATTGACAGCGAAAATTCCATTGGTGAAATGTTTAAATGTTAATGTGACACTTTTACTGTTAACATAACAGCGATCGTTAACAGCGCAACTTAACATAATGTTGTACTACTTTCAGTGCTGTTATCTGCATTTTCGTGTCACTAAATCAGCATATTTTAAATGATTATCTGGCCGAGAGCATAAATTTGGCGAAAAAAACTCACTGAGCTATGTCAGCGCTGTGGGTCAAAAGTAGTTTATGGCAATGGCAACAATGGGTTAAGAGTTCAGAGGGGAGACAGGCTAAGAATGGACAACACAGCGAAGAGAACACAGAACAGCAGAGCAGAGCAGAGCAGACACAAGTCGAGTCGAGTCGAGTGGAGTTCGATTTTATTAGCTTAGCAAAAGGCTTTGATTGTTGTTGTGGTTGTTGTTGTTGTTGTTGTTGATGATGTTCCGGCTGCTGCGCTTGTCTAGACGGGCAATTTTTCACACACACTGCCGCACACACACACATGGGCTGGACTTGCTCTAAAATTGGCATTTTTCACACACATAAGGCAAAAATGTAAAGCGTAGTTGCTTTGGCCCGCGGGGAGAGACCGAGTTGCTGCCACAGAGTACAGAGCACAGAGTCAAGCGGTTTATTTGCCTTGTGTGGCATCAGCTTCATCATCATCCTGCGCGTTCGCCTGTCTGTGGCTTTCGGCCACAAACTGGCCTCAGAGACTCTCCGACTTGGTCTGCAGTTTGCTGCAGTTGCAGTTGCAAGTTGCTGCAGTTGCCAGTTGAGCTGACCAGCTAGCCCGTTGGCATAATGTGGACGAGAGCGGACAACGTTTGGCGCGCAATTTCTTTATTATTACGAGCATTTCGATTCGTTGTCCTTTTAGGCATTTGCCTTGCCTTGCGTTGCCAACTGTCGCTTGTCAAAGAGCACAGATCATTGTTGTTGTAGTTGTTGCTCTTTGTAGTTAGTTTATGTTGTGCCTGCTCCCCAATGCGATTGTCAATGTTTTGTCTTAATGCGACTGCTGCGCGAGCCACACAGCCGCATAATGCTCGCTCTTGTCGTCGTCGTCGTTGTCGTCGTCGTTGTCGTCATCATCATCATCATCATTGCTGTTGTTGTTGGTGTGTCTGTTGTTGCATGTTATTTAAATGGACGCTGTTTGGCTGGAAGATTTACAACTGAGCCGCACATCGATATATTATGCCATGGCAAGTTCGTTGTCTAAGTCATTCGTTTGTTGTTGATTCGTTCTGGCCATAAATTAAACGGATACATGCACAGACACACATAAACACTCACAGGGCTTAGCACACAAGGTCGTCATCGCGTGTGCTGCTCAGCCAACAATTAAACGAGTTAATCACAGTTCGATGATTTGTCAGTTTCCTTTCGAGAAGGAGAAGGTTGCCAAGACGCTGTTCGGCTGCTCGCTGAGCTGTGAAGTTCATAAGCCAACAGCAACGGCAGCTGCAACTCAATGAGATCATCAAGCCAAGAAAGAAATCGCTAGGCGAAAAAGTTCTCAGCTTAAAACAATGGATGCGAAGAGATTTGGCTACGTTTTCGAGTAACTTTTACTTTTCTCTATGCCTCTGCGTCTGCCTCTGACTCTGCCTAATGCAGACACAAAAGGTTTCGCTTTGCATTTTTCAGACACGCCCCACGCTGTGGCAGCCCCGTAATTTAGCTTTCAGCTTTGGCTGCCGCTCTTGCTGTTGCTGTTGCTTTCGGTTTGCGCCGCCAGCAAATGAAGTTGCTCTTGAGACTGTCGCTCAGTTCTCTCTTTCCTTCTCATTCTGCTAAATTATTGCCGTCTGCAAAAAAAAAACTTTAAACACGTCAGGCATATCCAGGTATATATATATATAAAATATATATAGATCTGTCTGTATCTGTTTCTGTTGCTGCTGCATTTTGTTTTAGCCAACTCAATTGGGACCTGTTCGCCTACACGTCGAGTGTCGCCAGAGTTTTTATCGCTTCATTTTTGCGCAATTTTGCACTTGAGTATCGCGCGTTTCGTTTATAAATAAAGCTGCTTGGCTTTTGGTAGCTTTTCTCATATATGGTCAGGCAGCAGGTACTCACACCATCACCATCACAATAACAACTACAACAACAACTACAACTACAAAGGCCAATGTCATGCGCTTATTGGCCGCGTGCTCTTCTGTGGTTCCTTTATAGTTGTTGTTCTTGTTGTTCTTCTTTTTGTTTATGTTTTTCTTTCTCTTTTTGTTACAGCAGCAACAATAACTAAAGCAAGTAAGAAAACTCTTGTCTGCGCTGAGCGCATGATTGCCTTTTAATAAGCACCACAGCACAGCTCAACAACTTATGATGTATCGCATCATATGTGGGCATAAATTTCCCATTTTTAGTTATTTATGCCGCGATATTATCTTGTGCCATGGCCAACGTTCTCTTTATTATGCCCTACACTTGGCTCTGGCTGCTGGAACTTTAACAAAAAAAAAGAAAGAAAATAAAGCATCCTCTCTTCATTAATACAATTGGCATAAATAAATGCTTAGAATTATATTCACTCTGCTTTATTGGTTGTTTTTTGCTGTATTTTTGCCATCATAAATAATAAAAGAATAATAACATTAACATCTTCCAAATAAACTTTTTTCCATTTTTAACACTATCGTTAGACATGTTTTACAATTTATTTTAAGTTTATCATTTACAGTTTTATTCCTGGTTCTGTGCAGTAATTTGTTTGATTATTTTCTTAATTTAATATACACCAGCATTAAATTTAATATTTACGACACTCCTGCATGCGTCATAGTAATAAAAAAGGAGAAGCGAGTAGCGTTTAAACCTTGAAAAAATGTCTAATAAAAATCTTTTCTTTCTTGCAATTTCGAGACATGTTTTCCTTTTTTTAATGTTCAGAATAATATTTACTCGCTTTAGTTGATTCTTTAATATATCAACATTAAATTTAATATTTACAGCACTCTTGTTTGAGTCATGAATAATAAAATAATAATAACATTCAGTAACATCTTTAAAAGGAAAAACATGAGTAGATTTCCAAGCCTTTAAACGTTAAAAAAAAATTTAAATAAAAACAACTTTTTTATATTATATATACGTAAGTATTTTTTTTAATTTTGCCTTATTATTTTGCCTTATTATTATGAATAAGATTAAATATATTAAATTACTCTTTTCATGTGTTAAGCTGCCTATGTAATGAGAAACAACTTTTTTTTTGCAATTTTTCGAAATATGGCTAGACATGTTTTTCTTTTCTTTTCATCAACTATTTTTGAAGTTTTTGAATACATATGTAAATAAGATTAAAGATATCAAATTACTTTTCTCCAAAGTATGCTGACTTAGGTCTGCCTATATATATAGTTATATTTATAAACCAATATGAAAGCTTCAAGCTGCCTAAGGTTATATTTATAGACAAATATTAATCAATTTGTTTAAAACACTTGCAGCTGTGCAATGTACTTGACGCACGCATATTAATTCTATTTTTAGCTTATCGCTTAATACATCATTAAGGGTATTCCGGCGCCGCAGCTAACCTCGCTTAGTATATTTAGTTTTTGTATCTGCTTCGTTTTCAGCGTATCATGTTGCCCTTCCTGTGTTGTGTTGGGTCTTGTGTAGGTGTTGTTTTTTTTGTTTGCTGTTGTTTTTGTTGTTGGTATCTTTTGCTCTTTTGTTTTTGCCGCGTTTGTTAGCTGTTGTGTCTTTTCTGTGTATGGCAACTTGCAGCGAGCGGTCTCAACTTAATGACTAATGTGTAAGGTAAGGCTTTGTTTTCTGAATATGCATGAGTTTATGAGAGCTGATGTTGTTGCTGTTGTTGCTGTTGTTGCTGTTGATGGTGGGTGGCTTGGTCTGTTGTGGTGTAATGTGTCGTCTTATATGGCAGCGAGAGTTGGACAGACAGTGAGTGAATCATGGCCTACACACTCTTGACGGACCAGGCAACTTTATTAGCCAAGTTCGTTGTCAGAGTCATTTGTTTCGCTTTGCAAAAAGTCGCCCTACCGAACCGTTAAATATTCTCACTCACACACACAACAGAATGAGAAGAGGGAGAGGGGGAAGGGTAAAAGGGGGCACGCCCCCGCGCATATCGACAATCGTTAGACGCGAGCGCACTTCAAGCGAAAACGAGGTCAGTTTAGCGGCGAAAAAAGCCATTTTCGTATTTCATTGCCCACAAAAATGACATCATGAGCGCGACGCAGCTTATCTGTCTGTGTGTGTGTGTGTGTGTGGAAGCTTAATTGCAGCTGTGTGTGAAAGAGCTTTTTGCATTATGCCCATAAAATGAAATACTCGTTACAATTCACTGCGAATGATCAATTCACCGCTAACGAATTTGTAATTTTGTATGTGCACAAATATTTAACACATTTATTATCAATTGTTTTACACTTACCTTTCGCATGCGCGAATCCACAAAATACGATTATTGCCAGCGATGCGGCATGCCACAGTTGTTGCGATCCAAGCATTTTCACCGACACTAGAAATTTGTTGTTTCTAATTAGTCGAAACGGAAAGACAAACGGCATTATTAAAATATATCTATGTTATGTATATGAGATTGCACAGAAAACAGAAACAACGGCACATGCTACCCGATGGGAATATACACATATGGATGTATTTCGTATATTTCATTTGTATTCTTTTCAGTTTCACGCACACTCATAACTCATGCACACACACTCACACACACACGCACACACACATATGCAGACACCGAAATTTATTATGAAACAAAGCCCGAGTGCTGCTAAAGAGAATGCCAGTCCAAGTCACTGAGGCTGGTGGCGGCCAACGGTCGAAAACTCAGCTCAAATCAACGGCAAATAAAAACAAAACACACACATGCACACACTGGCAACACACTGCCAAACCAGACGTTGTTTTTCTTTAATTTTTTTGTTTGTCTTCTTTTCAGTTTTTATCGTTTTGTTTTTTTTGCGGCTTACTTTAACGCTCTGAACACGACGAAAAACACGTCCAAGCAGCGCGCTGGTCGCAAGGTAACTGAATACTTACTCACCGCAAGCCGAGCATCGAGCTGAGCCAACGTCAGCGCCAGCTCGTGACGTCTACAGGTTTTTTAAGCGCTACACCGAGCTACGACGACCACTGTACTTGGCGGTCTCAAGTTTCTGAGACACTGCGCGGGGCACTTGGAAACTTTTAGCAAAGCGAAAACAAGCCAATCATATGGATATTCTTACTCTCTTTAATTGTCTCTAAGCGAGTGCTCATTACATAACTGTTTATTCTATTTGAGTGTAGCTATTTTGAATTATATAAACATTAAGTAAATTTGAAAATATTTCACTTCAATAACACAAATATATTTACTTTTAAGTGACATTAAAAGATTATTATTATTAAAAGGAGCTTACAATGTCTTTCACTCTCTTAAAGCTTTTCATCTGTTAACTACTTAAGAGCGCCAAAGCTTTGGCTGAAGGATCGCTCTCACACTCTCTTTAATCGTAAGAGATTAAAATCAGCCGGTTGCCAATGACTGAAATTGTGGGAGCGCAAAGTTTGTACAAGCAATTTCATAATCTTGCTGTTGTTGTTGTTGTCGTCGGTGTTGTTGTTGTTGCAGCTGCTTATATTGTTGTCGCTGTCATTGTCATTGCCAAGGCAAACATTTAATTATTGTCGCCCATCAACGGCGGCGTGTTAAAGTTCTCAGCCACAGCGCCGAAGCTAATCTAACAATGCATCAAATGATTTCAAATTGTGACTGACAAAGGGAGTTCACTGTACGAGGCAACTTCCGCTTCCAAGCAGCCAGAACCGTTCATTCGTTCGCTCGCTCGTTGTGCTTCTTCTTGTGGTCAAAAGGCAGCCATAGCCAATATGCTGTGTGGTGGTGCTTCGACCGGGCCCACAATCATTATGCCATGTTATGTGCACTCAATTTCACACTTGTTGGCTGCGCGTGCTCCTCTTCTTCTTCTTCTTTTTGCCCAAATGCACTTTTCGCTGTTGTTCTCATTAATTTATTGTATGCTATTTTTTTATTGCTGGGCCTCTGCCAAAACCACCCGGGCAGTTGGCTTTATGTTGTTAGTTTTCCAAGCCAGTGGCCAATAAAACTGCCGAATCCGCCTGCGCCAAAAGCTTGCGCCTATTATTAGACCAAGCTGCTGACCAAAGTAGAGACCGCTTCTATGGGGGGCCGGGGTGATAATAAGAACGGTAAATGGCGTGCAAACAAATGCAGCCAACGAAGCGCGCTAATTAAATTTGCCTTTTTAATTTAAACGAACACTAACCAAGTTATAAACTCTGTTTGCGAAATCTTAAGACATTCAACAATAATGTAACACTAAATTTACATTTTAAAGTAAATACTCTTCGACATTTATTAAATTTTAATTATATTGGCATATTATGGTTCTATAATTACGCCAATCTATTATGTTTTTCCTTTGCCTATTCCTTAGAAAATAAATTTTTCCTTGTCAATGTTTCTTTCAAATATATTTATGGTGCACAAAAATAGATGTCCTCAGTTAAAAAATGATTATTATTTATTTAATAATAAATTGTAAACTATATTAAGTTAAGGTTGCCACGTGATGATTTGATTTGATATCAATGAGCAAAGTGTTGTGGAGTCGTCGATCGAAACATTTTTAAAATTTAAATGCAGCGGAAATATACCAAAAAGGCGACTAGACATTTGGGTACATTTCATTTGGTATATTTCCCAAACGCAGAAATTGGAAGATAAATTCCCTGATTCAAATGGTTACGATCTCCGCTAATCCAACTGAGCGCGACGCGCATTACCTCAATGTACAGTAGGTGGCGCTAGCACGAACAGCCGTTGTTACTTGAAATTTATACCAATCTGAATTTGTATGAATAATTAACTCTAATAACAAATAATTCAAGCACTAATTGTACAGTAATATACAATGGACCAAACACACATACTTTGCATCGCGTCTTGAAATTCGCCAATGCGCTCATTTAGTAATAATATAAACAAACCCATGATGCGCATTTTAATTGAGCTTATTCTACACTCACTTTCGCAAAATAAAAAAAAGGCATTATCTGACCAGCTAGTATGTACATACATATGTTTAATTATTTATTATGTTCATTAATGATACAAAAAAAAAATCCTATTTGTTTTTCAATCGACTATGCTAAAACTTTTATTGTGATTTGGAATTAGATATAGAATATAGGAAAATACATTTTCATTTGGAATTGTATTTTCCTATATTCTATATCTATTTCTTGTATGTACACTCGTGTTTGCAAAATAATATTGTTGTTGTCTGCGCATCTGGCTGCATACGCATACATGCACAATTTATTTATTATACACACAAAAACACTGCTAACGAAAGTGAATTTAAAGCAAAACTACAAAAGTTCGACGGCACAAAATTAAACTTCGATTCGCAAATTTCTAAGGGACAATATGTTTGTCTCGCTCTCTCTCTCGTTCGACGCAGGCGCCTGGTTGTCGTCCTAACGGAACTTTAGCTTTTCATGCGAATTATACATACACAAAAAACATTTGTAATTTGTAGCAATAGTTGTTGAATTATGCATAGACAATTATAGGCCGGGACATGTGCAATATGTTGTAAATAAACATTTTGTCACAAGTCACAGCCTAAAAATGTTTACATACATTTATTTTATTAAGCACAAAAACTTCAAACTTTGAGGATGTTGCAAAATCATTTTCAGGCCGGGAGGTGTGCAATATGAGCAATTAAATTACATAGGAATAATTTAATAAATCGCATATTGTCACAAGTACCGTCCTCAAAATGGCAGTGCTGATTATTCAAGTACATTTCTCACGACTTCTTTTAGCTGAAAATCTGTTTGAATTTCTAGGCCGGGAGAAGTGCAATATGAATTCTAAGGAAACATCACATATATTGACACTTAGCTCGGTCTGCAAATCAAAAAGACTTTTAGTTTTTGGATAAAGCACTGGATAGATGTGTACTCAATTTATCCGGCCGTGAAAAGTGCAATTCTGCAATATATAAATGGAATTTACGCTTTGCACAGCCGAAAAACTAGAGCTTGAAAAAAAATGTATGTATTTCATCACAATTTAAGAAAAACAAAAAAAAAATACTCGATGAACACCTTTCAGAACAATCCGAACCCTTCAAGAATTTGTTAATGACTGATCGGGAGGATTTAGAATATGGTCTAAGATTAACTGAGTCCGGCGAATAACGGAAATGTTACACATTCTGTTAATCTACTGTTGTGCAAATCAAAGACTGTAATGTTAATCAGTAATTGACAAATAGTTTTATTCAAATTTTTTATGTACACACTTATTTAATATTTTGATTTAACAGCTGTTTACTTCAATTCTTCTTCCTTTTCTATCAGTTTTTTGTGCTGGTCTAATAGTTTGGGTTTAATTTCCTTATAAAAACTCGACTGTTGTTGCATCAACGCATAAAGCTTGACCCGATCGTTCTGAATATTCTGTATACGCTCACGATTCGCTTTAGTCTTCGCCATGGCCTCCTGCAGTGAAAAAAGCAAATACATTAGATTGTAATCTAAACCATATTTAGTGAGCTTACCTCTATCTTCTTCTCCTGCGACTTTAATTGGTGTTCAATAAAGCGTATGCTGGAATCCATGAGACGCATGCGTACCGGGCGAGTGCGTTCCTCTGGGGTCAATTTGTGAACATTCCTGCAATGATGAATTACTTATTATTTAATGCGATGTAATTGCAGGACTGAAAACTAACCAGCTGGTCCCTTTGTAAGGCTCAAACTTTTCTTTCAGCACCTCCAATGTTATTAGTTTTTTACCCACATCATTGGCAACAAAGAAACTCTCGTTTATCTGAGGCAACACTTGACCCATTTTTGAGCTTATACGTTCGATTAAAGTCTCCTTGTTCATTACAGTGTTCTCATGTTCCAACAGTATCGCCGCAAATGGCTCCAAGCATTCAGGACTAAAAAAACGAACACAATTTTGATATGCTTCCGAGAATTAAATGTAAACAAACTTACCTCATATCTGCAAAGATTTCCTTTAGTGCTTTATCGAAATCTGCTTGCACTTTTGCTGCTATTGGCATGTGCCGATTGTAGGACTCTTCAATTGATTCTGTTGCACATTTCTTAACTGGCTGCGACATTGTTGTAAATTGTGCAATTTAAGAAATTATAAACAAATTTGACGCGGCTTCAGCTTGGGTAACAAGTGTGACCATAATTGACTAGCTCGTTTTACGGCTGCAATCGATGTTTATCGACCGACCGCCACTTTCACAATTAATCGATTTGTATTTCTTATCGTCAGCCTATTTATTTGTTTATTATTTACAACTTACAAATTGCAACTAAAAAGCCGCTAAAATGGGTAAACGACAGCATCAAAAGGATAAAATGCAAGTTAAATAGCTTTAGTATGTGCACCCTTCTTAAATATATTCGGTTTTCATCTTCAGGTACTTAACGTACACAGAATGGAGCGAGTTCTATGGCGGCAAAAAAGTTGAATCCTTGGAAAATGAGCACATTAAGTTTAAACGTTTGCCATTTGGCAATTGCTGCATAACAATGGCTCCATTCGAGATGCCCTACAGCGATCTCAATGGCAATGTGTTCGAGTATGAGGCCATATTGAAATTTCTGAAAAAGTTCAAAGTGAATCCCATTACTGGTCAAAAGATGGACTCCAAATCGTTGATTAAACTGCACTTCCACAAGAATGCCAACGACGAGTATCATTGCCCAGCTCTATTCAAGCCATTCAGCAAGAACTCTCATATTGTGGCCGTGGGCACTACGGGCAACGTTTACTGCTGGGAGGCTATCGAGCAGTTGAATATCAAGACCAAGAATTGGAAGGATTTGATTGACGACACACCATTCCTGCGCAAGGACATCATTACCATACAAGATCCACAACATTTGGAAAAGTATGATATATCCAAGTTCTATTATATACGCAAGAACCTGCGCATTCTAACTGAGGAAGAGGAACTGGAACGCAAAGATCCCTCGGGCCGCATCAAGA
This sequence comes from Drosophila nasuta, assembly GCF_023558535.2. Classification (NCBI taxonomy): domain Eukaryota; kingdom Metazoa; phylum Arthropoda; class Insecta; order Diptera; family Drosophilidae; genus Drosophila; species Drosophila nasuta. Next base: position 24,082,013 of record NC_083457.1, read on the forward strand.
CCATGAATCTGGAGACGAAGGAGACGTTGGCACAGTTGAAGAAAGACTATCAACCCGCCGAGGAAGCACCATCCAGCTCTAGGCAAACAGCTGACAAGTTCAACGCTGCACATTACTCAACTGGTGCAGTTGCTGCCAGCTTTACCTCCACTGCTATGGTGCCTGTTTCTCAGAGTGAGGCTGCCATCATAGACGATGATTTAGTTAAATATGAACGGGTGAATAAAAAGGGCTATGTGCGCTTGAACACCAACTTTGGTCCGTTGAACCTTGAGCTCTATTGCGAGCAAGCGCCTCGCGCCTGCGATAATTTCATCAAACATTGCGCTGACGGTTATTATAATAACGTTTTATTTCACCGCTCCATAAGAAACTTTATTGTAAGTAGCTGTACGATTTGTTGATTGAACAAAGTTATTTTAAATACTTTTGCTTTAGATACAAGGCGGGGATCCTACGGGTACGGGATCCGGCGGAAAATCCATTTGGGGCAAGCCATTTGAGGATGAATTCAAACCAAATCTGTCACACACTGGACGTGGAGTGCTCTCCATGGCCAACGCCGGACCTGCTACCAATGGGTCCCAATTGTAAGTAATAAACTTTTGCTGAAGATCGACTAATAACACTCTTAATTTCTTCGGATAGTTTTATAACGTATCGCTCGTGCAAGCAACTAGATGGCAAACACACAATCTTTGGCAAATTGGTGGGAGGCCTTGAGACGCTGCAGAAGATGGAAAACATTGAAGTGGACAATAAGGACCGTCCCATTGAAGACATCATTATAGAGAACACTCAGGTGTATGTCAATCCATTCGAAGAGGCCGCAGGGCAATTGGCCACCGAGCGTGCCAACGAAGCCATCAGCAAAGAAGTAGCTGCCAAAAAGCTTGAACAACATAAACGCTTAAACGAGCCGCTTAAAGTGTATCGCGAAGGCGTAGGCAAGTACCTGAAACCGAGTGCTCCTAAAAGACCTGACGCACAATCTTTAACGGCAGTAGTACCCGCAAAAAAGAAGAAAAACGCAAGCGGCTTTGGCGACTTCTCCAGTTGGTGAAGTTGTTTCTTAATAATAAAATGTTTTCTTACTATGTTAACATCGTTAATCAGTTCTTAGTTGTGCCGCCTTCATCTTCGGTTCTTTCCCGACTTTGCCAGTTCTTTTTCATCTCCTGCAGTTTGCCTTGTCGTCGCTTACGTTCTGTGGACTTTTTCTGATCAAGTTGCTTCATCTGTGCTGCAATTGAATGATCTCCGTTGAGGTGAACATCCAGCTTGTCGAGAAGTATTTTGCGAGCCTCAATTCGATTCTTTGACGCCAGTCGATGCAGATGACACTTGACCGTTATTCCCGTTGGCAGATGTCGCAGAAATACACAGTTGTTGGTCTTATTTACGGCTTGACCACCTGGTCCACTGCCGCGCATTAGATTTTCCTCTATGTCTGACTCCTGCAACGTGGGATAACGCGAGTAGTCCAAGTGAGCTGTGGACGCCAGCCGGCAAAGATTGCTGGAGAGCGGGCGAGCCAAGGTTCGTAGCATAAGCATTACTTAGAGTATACGTCCCTTCTTGAGCAACGTCTCGCCGCGCTGTCAAAAGTAAAACATTGATGATTCGGACCTTACAGTATGATATAATACTAAGTTAACATACCTTGAAATTAAATTCAATCTGAAGGGGATTTGTCAGCTCACGATTCTCACGGAACTCGTGTCGTACCCGACCAAGGAAGTAGTTCTTGTCTGTTAGAGTTAAGTGATTGCCGTATTTTATAAGATGTTTGTAAAGGCGCAGAACCTGTTGGCGAGACGGTGGCAACATCTTAAGAAGTCAACAATAAAATGTTGTTGTCAAAGCATATGAGTGGTAAAGGGTTGCCGGACAATGCAAAGAGCGTTGCCCATATGAACTAGAACAGCTGTTTACGAAACGACCACTAGGAAACGCTGCTGCTTATCAGCTGATGAAATGTGCGCCAATAATTGCAATCAGCTGATCATAAAACTAAACAAATGACCTCGACAACGTATTGTTAAGAACTTTGAAGTGCTTAAATTTTCTTTATTTCAAATTATTAATACCCACCAAATACACATAATTTAATATTGAAACTATTAAATCCCTTTATAAGTATGTATGTATATACAAATGTACATAGATATGCGTATTTTATTGCCATTTCACCGTGATATTTAAAAAGCAGCGTCATTGTGATTGGAATGTTTATTCAAAAATCGCTTCATCAGCCCAATCTGCGCTATCAATATCTTCATCGATTTCAACATTGTGCAAACGACTTAGATCAAACAATTCCTTCATTTGGTGGGCAATTTCGCGATCAACTATTTCGCCACCCTGTTGCATGGTTCTCTGTATGGTTTCCTCCTGAGTTATAACGGCATTGAACATTTCCTCTACAGTGAAATCTGGGGGCTCGACCAGCAACATCAAGAACGTTGCTGAAATGTTCAGCGAATAGGGTAAGAATCGAATATACTCCTTCAGCAAATTCTCCCGGCTATAACAAAGAAACAAAGATTATTTTAAAGTTACATCATTGGCTATGCCCGAAAATACCTTAAGTAATCTGGTAATGGTTGCTCTGAATGATCCGTAAAGCTCTGGATGACCGCATTGCTGTAGTCGTCAAAAAGACTATCGAAATGCTTGTGGCGTACATCTGCTAGAACAGAAACAGCCAGAAATACGCTAAGGTCGATCATAGGCGAAGAGAGTCGCAATGTCTGGTAATCAAACATCATGGTTTCCAAGGGGGTTCCACTGCTGTCTGTGTCATACTTAAAGGCCACATTATTCCTCAGGAAATCACCATGACAGAAGGTAGCCAACGGTTCTCTGGGTGCCACACGTTGACGACCATAGCCAATGTAGCTGTTGGTAAGCTTCTGCAACTTTCTGATGAAATCGTTATCAACTTCTGGGTAGTATTTATTCGTCGCAAGCGCAAGACGCTTAAGAGCAACTTTTCCGGACAAGGCCCAATCTGGATTTATGGTATCGTTGGCATAGCGGGATTCCCTAAACTGTTTCGTTAGCTCCTCAAAGCGTTCCTTCTGATCATGTTTCATGGCATAGCCAAAGCCATGGAATCTGCCCAAATATTTTACTATAAACGAGAATGTTTGCAAATTAACTTCCTGTTAAATAAATTATATTCTCACCTGCAACCTGAGCATGCTCCAAACTTAGAGCATATCTAGCCTTAGCTACGCTCCAGCCATCTGCCCCAAAATCTCCCAGAATTACGGTAGCAGACGTTGGGTTATTTTCGCTATAATAATATCTGGGTGCAGCAAATTTGCCTTTGCTCAGTTTTTGGATCATTGGCAGAATTTCAGTGTAGAAAGTTATTTCATTATGAAATAGATCTTCAAACTGGGCATCGACGTAAGCTTCTGGTGGTATTTGTGGTGTTTTCTACAAATAAATATATTTAATGAATAAATTTGTTATTTATCAGTTATGGCATTTCGACGAGAGTATTAATGATCGTGCTTTGCACACAAATTATAGTAAATAACATACATTTATAACAATAGATACACATACATAGTATAGATAGATAGATACATTTTGCGTTTACAAACCTTAACGACGAATTTTCTAATCTGCTGCTCACCAGCGTATTCAAAATGAACTGTAGCTCGGTAGCATTGCGTCAACATGAACGCCTCTTCAATGCCGATTACTTTAATCGTAATGTCCCCCACACTGAATGTGTTTAGCTTCGATTCCTCATAGTTATCCACGAGGCGACCATTTTTTAGAATCTCTGGCAGAATTGTTTTGCTCAGCCACTGAATTTCATCATCAACAGACAGCGACATTTTCGTATCGTAAACGACGAGTTTGTGCTCGGAGGAATGCTTTGTAGCAACTATTCAGAATCGCGAATAGAACTAAACTGGTCGGCTCTCAGCTGTGCGCTCTTCTTTATAAACGGAAACATACGATTATATGTATACTGATTGTTTGAATTCGAGAGCGTAAATGTTTAATCGTTGTTGGAACATATGATTTGATTTTGTAGTAGTTCTGGTGCATGGGTTGTTAATCAAATATTATTTTGGCTCTCTTTATTGAACACTGTGCGCTTCGGAACACGTTTGCTGTGTTGTTGATAAGATATCGGTTGATCTAATAGTATACAAGTAAACACAGCGGGTCGAAAAATTAGAAACTGAACCGAAATATGGTCTTTCTAATTTTACATGAACAAAATTACGAAATATTTCTAGTTGGTTTGTTTGTATTAAAAAACTATTTTTTAAATGGTTAAGTTTATTTATTATTTTAATTATGAGGCAACTCTAATCTGATATAAAATATGAAAAAGTAGATTTTATTTTTTTTATTAGAAGAGTTTTTAAAATTAACTATACAGACCAAAGACTTTGCCTTTGACATCTGATATAATCAGAAAAATGTTAAAAAATCTTTTACGTTATTTGACATTTTTAATCCATTGTGACATGTCGATACCATCATCTATTTGCACATTGTGTAAACGACTGAGTTCAGACAACTCCATTAATTGATGTGCAAGTTCACGATTAACTATTTCTCCCCCTCGGTTTTCGGCATTCTCAATGATCTCCTTTTCAGTTTTCTCAATATTAAAGTTTTCTGGAGTAGTAGATGGTGCAACCAAGTCCATAAGAAAGTAGCAAGCAGTAAATACAGCATACGGTAAGAATCTAATGTACTCCTTGAGCAGATTCTCTCGACTGTAAGAAAAAACAATTATTAAAGTCATAGAAATATGATGCCAATAATGTTATCAATACTTGAGATAGTCGGGAAGTGGGTGACTAGAATATTTCTTGTAGCTGTTGAAGAGCGCATTGCAATAATCATCAAAAAGACTATTGAAATGCTTGTAACGCACATCCGCAAAGAGCGAAAGGGCCAAGAACAAGGCAAGATCGATCATGGGTGAACATAAACGCATTGTCTGATAGTCAAACATCATAATTTCCAAGGGTTTTCCATTGCTATCCGTGTCGTATTTGTAAGCCACATTATTCCGCAGAAAATCGCCATGGCAGAGAATGGCAAGAGGCTCTCGAGGTGCCACAAGTTGACGTCCATAGCCAATGTAGCTGTAGGTCAGTTGTTGGAATTTTTTGATAAACTCCTTGTCAACTTGTGGATGATAAATTTTGATGGCCTTGGCGGCTCGCTTAACGGTGACTCTCTGCTTAATTTCCCACTCCGAATTCACAGAGGAGTTGGAAAATCGTGCCTCTCTTAATTTGCTGGTTACGCTGTCAAAGAGCTCCTTTTGGTTGTGCTTCATGGCATAGCCAAAGCCATGAAACTTGCCCAGATATTTGACTAAAAGAAGTGCATATAACTTAATTGTAATATGAAATTAAATGAACTATTTACCTGCAATCTGAGCGTGCTCTAAGGTCAATCCAACTCTATCCTTGGTTATGCTCCAGCCATCGGCAGCGAAGTCACCCAGAATCAGCACTGCGGAATTTGGATGGATTTCGCTGTAGTAATATTTCGCTGCAGCGAATTTTCCATTGCTTAGCTTTTGGAGTATTGGCAAGATTTCAGTGTAAAAACTAACTTCATTATTGAAGAGATCGTCGAATTGTAGAGATGCATAAAGATCTTCACTTATCGAAGGCGTTTTCTGTGGGATGGATGCAATGACATTATCTATGTGTCTTGCTCATATATTACTTTTAATTGTCATGATTAAAACTCTGTCTAGCTTATCATTATCTCAACTACGCGTCAGACTCCACGCATTATTTTGATGTAATTGCATTTTCTTTTTCATTGTGAAATAACCGAAAAGTATAAACAGCCATAACATTTACTTCCTTACCTTAACAATCACTTTCCTTTGGAACTCTTCACCATTGTAATCAAAGTTAATGGTTGCTCGATAACAGAGGGTCAACATGTAAGCCTCTTCGTGTCCGATTATATTGATCTCAATGCTCCTCACATTGAATGTATTCGCCAGCGCATCATCATAGTTATCAAGAAGTCGACCACTTTTAAGGATACTCGGCAGGATAACTGTGGTTAGCCATTGTACTTCTTTCTTAAAACTTAGAGACATTTTTAAGGTGCGAACTGAATCGCGACGATGTCTACTGATAACTGAAACTTATCTCAGAAGATTGTTCTTTTATATCATTGCCGAAGATTTATGACACCTCTTAACCCATTAGTGACTTTATTTTTGGGGAAAAATCATCACTTTTAATAACATTAACCAGAGAATGAATATATAAGTAACTATACCATATTATATGAAAAGAGAGCAAAGATACATAAAAGGGGTTCAAACAGTGGAACCATCTTCTTAATTATTCTTCTACCGAGGCCACATAAATGAATATTGACAACAAATTCTATGATTGTTACGATTCTGCTGATCTGAAAATCATCCCCAACAAGTTTAGTTAGTGCTGAGCTATCAGTTCAGAAGCAAACTAAATTATTAGTTGTTCGTTTCTGTTTCGACATCCTTTACTCTAAATTCTCCTAGTGCTCCCATCCGCTCAGCCGTAAGATGTATTCTGAACCCCAACAAGGTACACAGAGCACGCAAACCGTGCCTCAACCAGCTCCTCCAGCACAATGTGTGCCCCTGACAATGGTTGATGAGGATGGGAAGGTGCGATATTGTTATCACGGCGGCAAGTGCCGATGCGAGAATTGTCGGATTTTCCGTCAGAATCAGCAAGATGAATTGGATAGGAATCTGGACGCATTCATTCCACACAGCCGTCTCAAGCTGGAGCCGGCAATTCGCCAGGTAAAGCACAAACAATATCGATTGGAGGCGACTCGAACATCTCCCCAAATGGCTAAGATGCTGTTGGACGATCATATGCGTTTGATTGAAGAATATCCCACCTATTACCTGCCCGATAAGTATTATGTGAAGGATGCTTGGAGAATTCCTGGTCCACAGGAAGTGGGAACTCAAACGGAGATACTCATCGGCAACTATGGCATCGATGGCTGTCCGTGTGCTGATAAGACGGTTTGCTGGGATATATAAAATAGTATGGTATAAATCAGCAAACAAAAAAAATGTATGTCAATAGCTGGGGGGAATAAAGAGTAAAGATGATAAACAAAGGAACATTTCAAGTTTCATTTCGTTTGTATGTCAGAAATAAATTGACAGTCAGAGAATCGTGTAATTTCCGAGTAGTATAGTTTGTTAACAAAATTTTCGAATTTCCCGGTAATGAAAACAATGTTGAGATGGCTGAGACAATCGCGCAAGCTGTACAACATTTGCCTCTTAGAATCCCGGCGAGCAATGAACAGTAGCAACAGCAATGTCACCGGCATCAATGCGTTCGTTGAGAAAGGAGATCTGCGGACTGGATCCGTAAATGTTTTGCCCCGTTCCAAGTATGGTGGCATCACCCATGCCACACTCTTGACCGGCGACACGATCATTGGTCAAATGGGCGCCAAATATGTGGAGTCACTGCTGAGCAGCGCTCGAGTGCCAGTTGCTGTGCAAAAGATCAGTGTGGACATGGGTGAGGAATACTTCAATTCTGTGCTACGCAATCGAGCTGCTGTCCATGTGGATATTGTGCACGATGCGGAGCATAAGAAGAAATCCCTCAAGATTTGCAATGATCTCGATTTGCATGTGTTCATCACGAACGTGCGCAGCTTTCCGGGCTTCAAATGCCTCTTTCCCGATGTCAACATACTGTTGATAGCCCAAAACAATATGGGCAACTATGCTGAGTTGGAGTACTCGCCAGTCAAGGGTGTCGTCGAGGGACTGCACGTCGTCACCCGCGAGAATATCGAGCGTTTTCTGCGCTACGCCTTCAAGGTGGTCATGTCGAGGAAACGCAAAAAGGTCACCCTGGTGCACAAGTCCCAGGAGTATCCAAAGACCGAAGGTGTGCTGCTTGATTGTGCTTATAAGCTGCAGCAAGAGGAATATCACGATATCGAACTGCAGCCAATGGAGATGGGTAAATGCGTCAGCCGTTTGATCTTGGACCCCAAGCAATTCGATGTGATCGTCACCAGCGATCTCTATGGCACATTTATGGCCACCATTTGTAGCTCGATTTGTGGCGGTGCCAATCTCTTTTCGGCCATTGAGATCGGTGACAATCATGCGGTATTCAAGCCGCTGCAAACCAAATTATCGCTCACCAACTACAAGGTGCTCAGTCCCTATGGCATTGTGGCCACCTGTGTGGATCTCATGTACTATCTGGGGCATGGAGTGTGCGCCAGGGCGCTGTGGAATGAGATGTTGCGAACGATGCGGGAGGGCGTGAAAACGGGCGATTTCGAGGGTTCGGATCGTGGCGAGTATATCATATGCAACATTATGAATAAGTTGCGTTGCAACATGTTTGGAGTTCCCGATAATCCAGAGGATTAAGAACGTGGAAACAACAATCTATTGAAATTTAATTTAATTTTTTTTTTTAATTTGGATACATACAAATTAACAAAATATTCGTTTACAGTTCGTCTGTTCAATGAATTCAACTCTTAAGGCTAAAAATTGCGTCTCAAGTTCGAGCTCTTGCGCTTAAGTGAAATAAAAAAGAATTTAATTTAATTTACTAGTTTTACTAGATGGTTCCTAAGAGATCACACCTGCTCCTCCTCAGTGCGCAGATTGCTCTCGCTTGTGAGCATTTTCCAGTCATCGGTGAACGTCACCTGCTCGACGATACGCTTGAAGGAGACTCGTTTCTTATTCGTTAGCATCGATGCCGCCTTGCTTTTCTTCTTGTTGTTATACTTCATGTAATCGTAGATCGGTTCATTCATATCGATCTCTGATGGTGGCGGTGTCAGAGCTTTTTTTCAATTTCTTTGCACCATTTAGTTCCGAAATAATTGGCTTCTCAACCATATCCATTTTGCCGCAAATTTAGGAAAAATTTTAATAGAAGAATCAAGTCTTAGCAAGATATTTAAATAGTGTGTGTAGATTTTATTCAATTTTTGACATCAAAGTAAAGGCTGAAAATACCTGAAATAATCAATTTCTTCACCTAACAATTCGATTGGGTTCGATTGTCAGATACCGTGTAGAACATAGAAATATGATAAGTGTACTATAATAATAATCAAACTTTTTATTTTACGTTGAAGTATAAATCAGATAATACCATTTACTTTATATAATAGCTTTTTTATAATATATACATATAAGCTGTTTTGACAGTAACCTGTAAGTAGCTTAGCAATTGCTGCTTATCATATCTGCTCGAGCTTTATAATAATAACAATAATAGGCAATTATGTGTTTTGGCAGTGCAATAAACTTTTCTCCAATTTGCACGTACAATTTGAATAAATTTATGCGATGCCACTGCCGCAGGCAAGGAGCAACAGCAATGGTTGTAAACAACTACATAAATATGCGAAAAACCAGAAACAAAGGCTGGCAAAGGCTGCTGCTGATGGCAAATGGGAAAAGTGGAAAGCGGCAAGTGGGAAATGGCAATTGGGACTGAGGCTGAGTCTATGCTCTAGAGCTGAGCATTCAAGTACTTCAGCATGGGTAGCAATAAAATGTTTACCAGAAGTGTGGCATATTTGCAGGCGCCAAAACAAAGATAGAGAACAGAGAGATAAATTGAGGGGAGAGGAAGGGGGAAAAATAAATAAATTGTTACATGTGTAAGCCCCAGTCGATACTTTATCATCATGCAAATGGCTCTGCTGGCGGGCAATGTTAATAAGTACAATAAACGGCTAAGCAAACAGCAGCAGCAACAATAACAGCAACAACAACCACAATAGCAACAACTTTGTAAACAAGTAAAGCTTCGCCGTGGGGCATGCTAAATTATGGCTCCATTGGTTAAAAAGCAATGCTTCTCCAGTCCTGATGCTGTTGACCACATAATCCCATTGCAGAGAGCATCCTCACACACACACACACACAAAGAGTGAGGGATATGTGTATACATTCAGTAATTTATTAATACTATGACAATCGAAAACATAGACACACAATTACATATACATACATACATACAAGTGTATTCCACATACATATATAACACATATATTATTTCGTAGAAAAGTCTCTTAAATTAAAATGTCACACATTGCAGACCCCCTTCTCCCTTGTCTCTTGTCACGGCATCAGACTGATGCTTGCCTCAAGTGCTGTAGCCGCCGCCACTGAAGACATCCAAATTTTCACCAGCTTCATTCCTGTCACTTGCTCTGATGGGTCATTGCTCGGCCAGTGTTAGCTCATTGTTTCTGTTGCTGCTGCTGGCAAAGGTGAGTTGCACATTGGCCAACTTGGCTTTGGCGGTGCTGCACATCATCATGAAAGTGACCAGCGACAGCTCCAGCACGCGGCACACGCAATAGGCGACCACATCCACCAAATGCTCCACGACACCCAAATACAGACACATTTGATTTGCACTTTGATTATCGCACAACTCTTTTTCTCTGTTGCGTTTTCTTTTGACTTCTATGCTGCACTTCTATGACTTTTCGCTTTGATCAAAAATCTCGACTGCACTTTGTGTTGCGTTCGTAATATTTGTTGTTTGTATCGCTCGAACTGTTTCGCAGGCAATGTTTATGTTCTGACGCTTTGGAAATGACAACACTTCAGTTTGTTGGCCATGTTTGCAGTCCTGTTGCTGCCCGAAGTCTCAATCGTTTCGCATTTCTCTACAAAAACATTGCCGAGCGGCCACAGCATAACCGGGGTCCTCCCACAGCATCCCACCGACGGGGCATGCGCATTTGCAAATCGCCTCTCACTTCGAGTGACAACTTCGTCCTGCTCCTCTCATTACTGAGAAAGCACCTTGCGAAGGTAAGTGCTCGTTATGATAAGGATTCTAATGACTGCACCCCATATTACGTTATCAAAAGCTATTAATAAATCAGATTATCCCTTAAATTTACTTGGAATAACAGATTTATTGACTAGGGGACAATATTTATAATTGGGATTTATTCTTTTTGCTTTAAAGTATTTTAATTTGATAAAAATTGGTTTAGATTCTCAAATATAATTAAATTCTTTTAGTTATTTTATGCTAGAGGCTGTACAGATTTAATAAGAATTCAAAAAGTCTTAAATTAAGTTAAATAAAATTGTATTTAAGGCGGTTAATTTAATATTATTATAATATTGTCAATATATTCATTTAATTTATATACATATATTTTAATGATTAAGATTAGTTTTATTTAAGTTATTGCTTTAAATTATTATATCATATTTTCAGCATTGCGTTTTATCAATTATCTCTAATTTTTGATTATATGTAAATAATTATAAAAGTGATCATTTTAATAACAGTTTTAAGCAATTGTTCAGACTAATTAAAGAATAAGAGCTAATACTAAACAATAATAATAATAATATCAATTAATTCAGTAAATGTACTTATATTCAACAAATTATTACGTACCTAGTTGATTCAGTTTTAATGTAGAAATTAATCGCAGTCATTAAGTGCGAGTATTTGATGCCAGTTTTGTGAAACCCCCGAATTGAAGCACAGCATGATTGTGCTACCCCAACAACTGTCGCGTGCTGAACAACCAAAAACTACCTTTGGATGGTAGGAGAGGTGCAACAGAAGGTACTACAAAGGACATTTAATGTCAGTGGCATTCACTCAACACTTGATAGAGTCCCAAGTTCCATTCTAAGCCACAGTCAGAGACGAGAGTCAGAGCTGAGTTTTGCCTGGCCATATGGTGTCGGTTGCTGCGGCATATGGTCACTAGACTGGAGTTAATTGATGCGCCAGTCAGTAGCCAGTAGCTCATCCTCGTTCTCTTTCTTTCTATCCCTTCGGTCTTTCTCCCTCTCTCTCTCTTTTCTCAGTGTGCGCAGCCATCTCGCTTACACGCGCTTCGTGTTCTGTTGAGCGTGAAAGTCACAAATTATAGAAAAAGAGATCACATGCCATGATAGCGGCAATTTGGCAAGCTATGACGCGTGCCGCGGCCAAGGCGAGAGCAGGGCAGCATGAACAGAAAGGTCAAAGTAGTAGGCGTGAGCAAACGAGAGAGAGAGAGTAACAATGAGTAAGAAAAAGAGAGGAAGAGAGCTAGTGAACGCATCTAACCCCTAACAGACAACATAGCGAGCGAGAGAGGGAGAGCAGCCCCTGTCGACGATCCTTGATATGGTAATGACGAAGATCCTTGCGCCAGAGAGAAGAGCAGGGGCAAAGGGTCATTTGAGGGCCACTTATACAAACTTGGTCAGCACTGGCACTGAAAATATTTGTTAAGCTAGCCCAAAAGACAATTGAAGGGTGGCTTTGTGGCCGGCCAAACGGTGTTTGGCTCGTGCCACTCGCTCGTCTGTCTGTTGCAGTTGCATTGCAACTTTCGAGTCGTGCAGAACTATCACCATGAGCCACTACTACTCATCGGAGGAGGACAACAGTTCGCAGTACTTGGGCAGTCCCAACTACAATCTAACGCTGATGTCGACGCAAACACAACAGCCGGAGCAGCAGTACAATAATGTGGCATACTTATCGCCCGACTGGCAATTTCTAGATGCCACAACCGGTTGCAATTTGGAGCTGCCCACGGTGAGCTATGAAGAGCAGCTCACGCAACCCGAACAGCAGCCACAGCAGCAGAAGAAACGCAAGATCACCACACACAATCTGAGTGAGAGCAGCAGCAACCATGTGACACTTAGCCCAACAGTACAGAAGAAGCGGCGACAGGCGGCGAATGCCAGGGAAAGGAAGCGCATGAATGGCCTTAATGAGGCTTTCGATCGGTTGCGTGAGGTGGTTCCAGCCCCATCTATAGATCAGAAGCTATCTAAGTTCGAGACACTGCAAATGGCCCAATCTTACATCCTAGCACTGTGCGATCTGTTGGGCAACAATGGAGACGATGTCGATGCCGCAGCTTATACGATCTTTGGTGGCAGTGAGAGCAGCTTTGAACTGGGACAGTGAGGATCAAGACTATAGCATTACCAGAAAGAGAAGAGAGAATAGAATCTAAGCGTTGTTTGATATCCATTGAATCTAAGATTTAAGGTTTGTGATTTGCAACTTATAATTAAAACTAATAAATAAAACTGCATCCAGAACTGATCCCCTCTTAAAATAATCGACAGCTAATCAAATTTGTGTTGACGAGACATTCAAAACAATTAGATATCGTTGGTCACGATTCATTGGAGCTGAAGTAGCTCATAAATTAATTTCGTAAAAGTTCATTGATAGTTTTGGTAACCAAGGAATAAACTTGGACCTCATATCGCACTGAAGCGTAACGCCCTCGCCAAAGAAAATGCAGCTGACTCTTCAGTTAGTTAGTGTCATTTTATGCAGCTATGGGGTTGGTGTGAAAGGCGTCTATAGCTATGGTATGAGGTCTGGTTGGCTTTGGAAGTTTAGCAAATAATTCTATACATCGGTTACTTTGGTGGCATCATGTTCGTGTCTCTCAGAAGAGACAACTTCATCCTGGTCAAAGGAGTTTTTAGAGGGACGAAAGTCTTTTGCCGGTGGATGCAAAATAATGATGTTCCTCTTTGAAACATTAAAATTTATATTACGAAATGGATTACTGGGCGCCATCACTGGACCTTTCATTTCACGGCTCGGTGCGGAGTTTGTGAACCCAACAGGAATTTTATTAGTACTCGCCATACTTTTTGGCAGCGCTTCTTCCAACACGGGTCTGATGCAATTCTGATACGAGTTGCTCATCATCAACTTGGTTGTCCCTTGCTCGACAAGCATCGGACTCAATTTAGTAATGTGTTTCTTGACTATGTTTATGGTCTTCTCGGCCAGCACGGGTGGCACCTGAAAGGTTCCCAGCACGGACATGCCACGAAGTTTGTTACCCGCATTAGGTAGCCGAGACTCATAACCCGATGGCTGTCGATTGACACGCTTTTCATGCGGTCCTGGCTCTTCTGACGTTTGGGGGGATTTTCTGGGCTTTTTGACGACCTCGCTCTGTAATTCTGAGTAATTTCATCAATCAGTTTTGATATATACAATCATTAATTAACTTACCGTCTTCTATGTCCTCAGACTTTGATAAACGCTTCACACTACAAGTGCACTTGCCTCCTGCTGGTGACGAAGATCGCTGTTTACCTTTGGGCTTTGGCTGTTTATCGGGCACACACTTGCAGAGCAAGTTTTTTTTCTTTGCTACTTTTAAAGCTTTAGACTGGGTCTGATTGGCATTTGTTGTGTCATTTTCATTTTCAACAACACTTTCCGAAACTTTAGACTGCTCCCGACTTCTTGCAGTTGCATCTTCGGCATTCCCTCGTTTATTGAAGTTCATATCATATTCTGTTTCAACAGAAACATCACGATTAGAGTGGGATCTCCTTTTAGGTGAACTGGTACTTTCATCGTCATATTTTGAATTTCTCTCATCAGGCAGTCTTTTGTAGCTATCACCTGATTGTTTGGGAGACTTTTCTGATCGGAATTGCCGGTACTCTTGTTCGTATACATAATTTGGACACAGCTCATCGCATGACTGGGGACAATCATTTAAACAGTATTCGATTATGTCCTTTCGCCCTTTGCGACTATCTTTAGAACGTCGCTTGGGAGACTCTGGAGATTCACATATATTATCTTTGTACTCCTGTCGATAACTTCTTGGAACTTCTTGGAAGTTTTCGCAGGGACAATCAACTCTTTGATATTCATGCATTTGATTCTCGTTTCCTTGAGGATACTGATCTGCAGTTGGAACCACACTTCTGTTGTCTTCATCATATTCTTCATCCGTCGAGCACGTACAATCGTCATCCTTTAAGTATTCCTCTAGTATTGGTTGCCTTGGTTCATAGTTTATCGGGCTTCCATTTCTTGGGCTTTCTCCATCTTGATCCTCATCGTCAATTATATCCTCTTCAGATAAATACTTTCGTTGGTTTGACATTGTGCTAGTTCTCGCAGTATATTTCGAAAAGCTATTGCCGTCTGAATCTTGACTGGACCTTATTTGCGCATGTGGAGAATTATCATATCGTGAATTTTCTGAAAACCTCTCATCATTCTGATCATTTTTTTGACGACCCCTTGAAATCGGAGACTCATATCCGTCGCGTTCACTCCTATTTCGAGAAGATCGATTTGATCTATAATCGATCCGTCTCTCAACGTACTCGCTTTGATAGGTATTTCGAGTTCCTCTTCGCGGACTCATCTGTCCTCGATCACTAGGATTTTGAATTATATATGGACAGTCTACATACATTTTGCCTTGTTGCATATGATTTTTATTTGCTGTACAATAAAGCTTCGTCCCATGTGTTGCTTTCTGTCCTGATCTGCTACCATATCCCGTTCTATTCGTATTTACAGATGCTTGTCTAGAAGATTGTTTATATTCACGTCTACTCGACTCTTTTGGTTCCTCTCTCTCTCTATACTCTTCTTCTGTTGGTTCTGAATTGAATCTGTTTTTTTGTTCACTTTGCCTAGACGGTGAAGGCTGCTCATCGACTATGTCATCGATGTCATCTCTGTATTTATCTTGTCGTTGTGAATAGGCTTGCTTAGTTGCACTAATGAATACAGGGCAGTTATCGGGACGACAACATTTTGGAGGATTATCTTCTGACGTGGGCTCTGGAGATTGGAACTTATCATAATTTTCTTGTTGCATTGCATCACGATCTGGATCCCTATATTCCGTTGGAACTTCATTCTCATTTCTATTCTGATAGCTCATTTCATTTTGATTATCTGGATTGCTGTTTCTTTGCTGATAGCTCGCTTGATCATTATCTCGATTGTCATTTTCATTCAGTCCGTCCTCTTCAATATACTCGTCTTTTGGAATTGGCTTTGCTTTTTGTTTCTTGTAATTTGGGCAACAGGTACAATGCGGTCGGCACTCCTCATCTAATTCGGCACCACCATCGTCATCATTTCCCGATTTCCTGCGGTATAGACCATTCACAAATATCGGATTTAAGATATGTAGATGACTGTTCTGCCGATCACCATTCAATTTGCATGCATACACATATTCTACAAGTCTCTGTCGTGAGTTTGGCTTAGCATATCTTCTAGTAAGAACCTTTCCCTTTGGTGTTCGATTACTTGGTATGCTTTTACAACTATCATTTGCAATACTGCGGCTGGCCGTGCTATAGTTGCTACTCCGTCTTTGCATCTTGAAAGCTCTATTACGATGTCTTCGGTATCCATCATATTCTTCAACGTCTCTATAATGCGGACGATCATTGCCGGAAACAGCACGGATTTCTAGTTTCTTTTCTTGAAATTCGGTAGGAGGAATCGGCAATTCAATGGAATTATTATTTTCTGGAATTCCCAGTGATGCCATTCTTGTGTAATCTTCATCCAATGAATAGTGCAATCCTAGATCAACCTGTTCGCTGTGAATACTCTTCTGACTGTTGCTCAGCAGAAATGTGTCCTCAACGCTGCAGTTGATTTGGCTATTGCAGTGTATTGGTTGATTCTGATAAATATAGATAATGATTATAGGATACTTTGAGGTATACAGTCAACTTACTTTGAAATTTTTCACATTGAAATTCTCCATCTCGCTGGTATTCAAAAATTGCAGTTTCTCATAGAATCTCTCCTGAGGCAATATATGCTTCCGTGGTCTATTCCTTGTTTCCATCAGACGCTTTCTTTGGTAAAACTGCCGTAAAGAGATGATCATAGATTTCAATTCGCCAATATTAAATTCGTTATTGAAAAGAACTGAAATGCGATGCCAGGCCTGGGTCTTCAGTGCCAAATTATGATATCCAGGAGACTTGGGATTCCATAGGCATTCGTTGGCACGATAAAGCCTTATAAGCTTGTCTAAGAAATACGCATTGGATAAACAATTTGGAAAAAGCGAATCAATCATATTGGACGCCACCATTTTTATCCCAGATTAGAAGTTTTATGGGCTAAATCAACCTAAGCCACCACTCTACCACAGCATAGTTCTTTCTTAGGCTATGATCATCGGTCTATTACGTATTGTACACTTTTCAATTTAACTTGTGTGCAAAATGTAAAATGTATAACAATTGAAACGCGTTTTCTAATAATTTTAAAAACAAATTTGGCAGTGTCAAATTGACACTTAATGCAACGGTTCGTGTTGAATAAGTTTCTTATTTCGATATCTAAACTTAACGAAACTTAACGAATCAAATTATTTTAATAGATAGAATTTAGTCTTTTGCAATGAAAGAAAATTTATATTAAACACGCATTTTTACAATGTTAAAATAAACTACATTGTTTTGGAAAAGATATTAATGAATATTAAATTCTGACTAAATACTGTTCTCATACTAATAGCCTCTTTCCACCTCTCGGTTTTCTTTGGTTTTCTTTGGTTTTTTCACGTTCAGGCCGAATGTTAAGTTCGCCCCATGTAAAAACCCATAAGAAAAAAACGTCGGTTTTTCGACGTTCGCGAGCTACGTAGAAATAGCGAACGCACTTTTTGGGTAATTATGCGATATTTTGATCGATATGACAACGAAAAAGAGCTCACCACTAACAAAACAGCTGACATTAAAGTGCGCCAAGGTATGAAAATAGAAAAATAAAAATTTTATTTTGCTTTTTAAAGCAAATTTTTTATATTTTAGATGAGCCAAAAAACTCGAAAGCCGTCAATATCGTGGAGTGGCATCCACAAGGCTATGTTGTTCGAGTTATGGGTGGAGAAATGTAGTGCCTTTTTTGGCCAATCCACAAAGGCGCTCCACAAGTATGCCAAACTCCTCCCTATTAATTCGAAAATTATCTTCAAAAAATGATTCGTTGTTTCCAGGAACATCGCGCTCCTAAAAACACCCATGCCGTTGCTAAAAAGTAAATGTATTTATGTAAATATTACATTGCTGCCAGCAATGGCCTATACTCTATACTTCGCTAATTTTCCCTCCACTTCGTTAAAATCCTCATAAAAATTCTGCAATTTAATAAAATTTTCCATTTTCAAATGCGCGTGCTGTTTTTTGAAATGTTCGCCAACTCGTGCTTACATTTGAACAGCTGATATTTCAGAGCGGCCATATTGAGAAATTTACCGTTGCCCATATTTTTCGGTTCGTGCAGATGGAAACCCCGAAACGGGACTTTAAAAAACGTAGAAAAACTGAGTGAGGTGGAAAGAGGCTATAATTCGCAATAAAGTTATCGAATGTACATCGGTGAGTTGCTAAAAACAATACATTACATCAAATAACATTTTATCTTTAAATTCAATGAACTGAATGTTTACTCGTCATCTGCTTTATTGTTTAATAGACTTACGTATTTTATTTTGTTTTTATTTTATAGAAAAACTTAAAAACAAAATGATATTCAAAAACTGCGCGTTTTTTCATGTGTTTTTGCAAAATGCATCTTACATTGTAAAGAGTGACCAACTCGCAAGAGATAATGTGGTGTATTTGGTATATTTTTGTTTTAAATAGCATATTTTTTGATATACCAGTTGCGGTCTCCCTGAACGTGATACTGACTGAGTTAAAAAAAATAAAACTAAAAAATAAAACTTAAGTGGAGCGAATTAAAAGCCACAACGCATGAGAGTGCATTTAACGGGCTGCAAATCATTCCGGGCCAATAAACAACCGAGCTTATTAGAATACGGGCCAAAATACAACATTCGCAGCTAATAGTTTTGTAATTTGCTGACTAGAGAGTCGTCGTCGTCGTCTGGTATAACCACAAAAAAATTTTCTCTGCATTTCGAGCCCCAATTTTGTGCGACAACGAGAACTTACATACTTCGAGTAAACGGAGAGCGGTGCTAACTTACGGTACATCGGAGTGGCAAAAACAGTGAACAGTGTTTCGGTGGCATCGTCATCAGTGCTTTATTTGCTTTTTTCTGTATGGTTCAGTTTTAATTGCATTACATTTTGAACACTGAGTAACAAAATTACAACTACATTAGCATTAACATTGCTGATTAAGCAGTTGACATAATATTGTGTTGTGGAGTGTAGTAGTGATTGGAAAGAAGAAGCAGCAGAAAAATTACTTCATTTGCAGAAAATGTCGGCGGAACGCGAAATACCCGCTGAGGACAGCATCAAAGTCGTTTGTCGTTTTCGGCCGCTGAATGACAGCGAGGAAAGGGCCGGCTCAAAGTTTGTTGTCAAATTTCCAAACAATGTGGAGGAGAATTGCATATCCATAGCGGTAACTAAATCATAATCTTTTAACTAACTACATATGTATATACACATATTTATATATCTGCGTGCCGTTGCGGTGCTTTGGCGGTGACGTCATGCCTAACATTGTCTAACATTTTAGCGTAGTACATTAGCCTTTCCTTACCGCCACAATTGAAACACTCACACATATCAACTCACTCACACCCATACACAATCATATACAAAAAAATTATTCATGTAGTTAAAGCGAGTGAGTGAAAGAGAGCAGGCAATTACACACACACACACACACTGTTGCAGTGGTGTATGCATGTATTATAACTAATTATCGCTCAAATTGTGCGCGTGTCTTGTGCAATTTTTTTTATTCATTTCTATTGCCAAATAAACTTCAAAATGGTTTCAATTGCTGCACCTTGAGAAACAGCAACGGTGAATTGATTTTCCACGCATCGCTCTCAGTCGTGGAGACGGGGAAACCTGGTCTATCGATGTAACTGTGTGCGTGTGTGTGAAGGTTCGTGGCTGTGTTGGATTGTGTTTGTATGTGTCAGCAAAGCCACCCACCCACCACATATAACGATTGCCGGGCAACTTTAGTATGTTTTCATTTGCATAGTCATGGGCAACCTTCTGGTTTCTCGATTCTTGATATAGCAATATGCACATTCTACTTGTCCGCCCAACTTCTTAGATATATTCACATTTACCATCGTAAAACTAGGTAGGTATTTTCTTTGTGTGTGTTGTGAGTTTTGCAGTCATCAGCTTTTGGCCCCAAAACAAAATATCGCCCTCAAAATGTTGCTTGCCACCAGCTGCTGCCACTCTATTGAATGAGTGAGTCATGCACGCAAACTCGCAAACTGTAAATAGTGTCGACAACAATATACAACATACAACATACAATAATATGAACGTCTATTTGCTAGAGGAATTTCGATTTGACTGAATATGTATTATTATTATTGTAATTCATAATACCCCACAAGTCGAGCTGTTTGAAATTGTGGCCGCCATGATAAAGTTAGTTGTACAATAAAAGTGTTGGTGTGCCTTTGCAAGTGTATGCGTGTGTTTGTGTGTGTGAAAATACTCTTGAACTAAAAAAGCTTAATCAACTTTGTCAACAAGAATGCCGGAAAATTCATTTAATGTTGCTCATTTCTATTTGTGTTCCTCAAATATTCAAGTGCTAAGTTCCTCTTCTTAAGTGATCAACTGAAGATTTGCGTAATTTCCTGGAAAATGTCTGTTAGAACATGGCTCAATCGCGAAATAAGGGAAAATAGCAGAGAAAAGTCAGTTAACAGCTCTTGAGATGCTCTATCGAAAACTTTTATAGATTCATCTCTTATTGAAATTTTATATTTTAATTTTATCAATTTTCAAACTAAGTTTCAGCTTGTAGCCATTTTATAATATTTATACATTATAAGATATTATCATTTGATTTCTAAATATAACTCTAGAGTTAACTTTCAATATATAAAGGATTAAGTTTTAGTTAGACAAAACCAGCTCATTACTTTTGGTTAGGGTATTAAACGTCTCGACGCGCAGTAAATAAAATAATTTATTATTTCTTTTCTTTTTCATATCTTGTACTTGTACTGCTTTGCTCTGCTCTCTTTGGCTCTTTCTTTTACTACACGTTATTCATTAGTTTCAAGTTCCACTCATTTCTGGTGCGACTGACTCTTGATGCCTCTTTGCTTTTTTGCTCATCATAATTACGATCCATTTGGCGGCCATGCGTTAAAAACTATTTGAAAGCACATCGAAAGAAGGGGAGAGAAAGGGGCGGGCAAGACAAATGTTATGTGGCTGACGAACGGGAAGACACAAATTTCACTTAGCTCATCCACAAACAAGCTAATTTTTGTGTATCTATTGTATCTTAGGGCAAGGTCTATCTGTTCGACAAAGTCTTCAAGCCGAATGCGTCGCAGGAAAAGGTGTACAATGAGGCAGCCAAGTCCATTGTCACGGATGTCCTGGCCGGCTACAATGGAACGATATTCGCCTATGGTCAGACATCCTCCGGAAAGACGCACACAATGGAGGGCGTCATTGGCGATTCGGTGAAGCAGGGCATAATTCCACGTATTGTGAATGACATTTTCAATCACATTTATGCGATGGAAGAAAATCTAGAGTTTCACATTAAGGTTTCGTACTATGAAATCTATATGGATAAGATCAGAGATTTACTGGATGTATCCAAAGTGAATCTGAGCGTGCATGAAGATAAGAATCGAGTGCCCTATGTCAAGGGTGCCACAGAACGCTTCGTCTCCTCGCCCGAGGATGTCTTTGAAGTGATCGAGGAGGGAAAATCCAATCGTCACATTGCGGTGACAAGTAAGTTATGATTCTTTTATTAATTGTTTGATCATATGTAACGTGTTTCCTTTCTTTTAGACATGAACGAGCACTCGTCACGTTCGCATTCGGTGTTCCTCATCAATGTGAAGCAGGAGAATCTGGAGAATCAAAAGAAACTGTCCGGTAAACTGTATTTGGTGGATTTGGCCGGTTCCGAGAAAGTATCCAAAACAGGTGCAGAGGGCACGGTGCTCGATGAAGCGAAGAACATCAACAAGTCGCTGTCTGCGCTGGGTAATGTCATCTCGGCCTTGGCTGATGGCAACAAAACGCACATACCCTATCGTGACTCGAAACTGACGCGTATCCTGCAGGAATCGCTTGGTGGTAATGCACGCACAACGATTGTCATCTGCTGTTCTCCGGCCAGTTTCAATGAGTCGGAGACAAAGTCTACGCTCGACTTTGGTCGACGCGCCAAGACAGTGAAGAACGTTGTCTGCGTCAACGAAGAGCTCACTGCTGAGGAGTGGAAGCGTCGCTACGAAAAGGAGAAGGAGAAGAACGCTCGACTCAAGGGTAAGGTGGAGAAGCTGGAACTGGAGCTAGCGCGTTGGCGTGCGGGCGAAACAGTCAAGGCTGAGGAGCAAATCAACATGGAGGATCTCATGGAGGCCAGCACGCCTAATCTCGAAGTGGAGGCAGCCGCTCAGGCTGCTGGTGCCGCACAAGCGGCGGCAGCTCAGCGCACGGCCATTGCCAATATGTCCGCATCGGTGGCTGCTGACGAACGTGCTCGTCTGGCCACAGAATGCGAGCGTCTGTATCAGCAACTGGACGATAAGGATGAGGAGATCAACCAGCAGAGCCAATATGCTGAGCAATTGAAGGAGCAGGTCATGGAGCAGGAGGAGTTGATTGCAAATGCACGACGTGAATACGAAGCACTGCAATCCGAAATGGCGCGCATTCAACAGGAGAACGAGTCGGCCAAGGAGGAGGTCAAGGAAGTGCTGCAGGCACTCGAGGAGTTGGCTGTCAACTATGATCAAAAGTCACAGGAGATTGACAACAAGAACAAGGACATCGATGCCCTTAACGAAGAGCTGCAGCAGAACAAAACGCAGTTCAATTCCACGTCGACGGAGCTCCAACAGCTGAAGGACATGTCGACGCATCAGAAGAAACGAATCACCGAAATGTTAACCAATTTGCTGCGCGATCTGGGTGAAGTTGGTCAGGCCATAGCGCCCGGCGATTCCGCAATCGATCTCAAGATGAGTGCCTTGGCTGGCACCGATGCCGCCAAAGTGGAGGAGGACTTCACCATGGCTCGTCTGTACATCAGCAAGATGAAAACGGAGGCGAAGAACATTGCACAGCGCTGTGCCAACATGGAGACACAGCAAGTGGACTCGAACAAAAAGATCTCCGAGTATGAGAAGGATCTGGGCGAGTATCGTCTGCTCATCTCGCAGCACGAGGCACGCATGAAGTCTCTGCAGGAGTCGATGCGCGAGGCTGAGAACAAGAAACGTAATCTGGAGGAACAGATCGATTCGCTGCGCGAGGAATGCGCTAAGCTTAAGGCTGCCGAGCATGTGTCTGCCGTCAATGCCGAGGAGAAACAACGCGCCGAAGAATTGCGTTCCATGTTCGACTCGCAAATGGATGAGCTGCGCGAGGCGCACACTAAGCAGGTGTCGGAGCTGCGCGACGAGATCGTGGCCAAGCAGCATGAGATGAATGAGATGAAGGATGTGCACCAGAAGCTGTTGCTGGCGCATCAACAGATGACGGTCGACTACGATAAGCTGAAGCAAGAGGAGGCTGAAAAATCGAACAAACTGCAGGACATCATTCTAACCAACGAGAGACGCGAACAGGCACGCAAGGACCTCAAGGGTCTCGAGGATACTGTCGCCAAGGAACTGCAAACGCTGCACAATCTGCGCAAACTCTTTGTACAGGATCTGCAGGTAAGAATCAATTATATCCAAATCTCTGAATTATTGTTTGTATTAATTAATGTTGGTTTTTCGCAGCAACGCATTCGCAAGAATGTGGTGAACGAGGAGAGCGAGGAGGATGGCGGTTCTCTGGCGCAAAAGCAAAAGATTTCCTTCCTGGAGAACAATCTCGATCAGTTAACCAAGGTGCACAAGCAGCTGGTGCGTGACAACGCAGATCTGCGCTGTGAGCTGCCCAAGCTCGAGAAGCGATTGCGCACAACAATGGAGCGTGTGAAGGCGCTGGAGACGGCGCTGAAGGAGGCAAAGGAAGGCGCGATGCGGGATCGCAAGCGCTACCAGTACGAGGTGGATCGCATTAAGGAGGCGGTGCGACAGAAGCATCTGGGCCGACGAGGACCCCAGGCACAAATCGCTAAGCCCATCAGGGCTGGCCAGGGCGCTATTTCAATTCGCGGTGGTGGCGGTGCCGCCGGTGGTGCTACAATGGCTCAGGTTGGCGCTGTTAACTCCTAAATTACCGCCCAGTTTCAGTACAGTACAGTTTCAGTTCAGCTCCGCTTTAACCTACTTAACCTAAAATAAAAATGCCTTCGCTTAAAGAATGTCGTTTTGCGATCATGTGCAGCGCTTTAAATATACATACTTATATATATAAATATAAATAATTAAATAAATGAGAGGAAAAAAGGAAATTATTAACTAAATTTTACAACAACAACAAAACACCCACAGATATTTAAGGACACATAACTACGTTTAAGCATATTTATAAACTTTTCAAATATAAACTTAAATAAAAGTCGCAGACAATTTACTTGTAGTGTTTCTTCTTTTTATGATTTATTTATTATTTGAACTATCAATTGTGTAATAAAGATGTTGTACCCCTGATATAAAGACCCTTGTTGTAGTATATACTATTGCAGATAACCGTATTTATATTCATAAACGCATGTTGTAACCCGTGCCATCAGCATTGTGACGCTCGCTCTCGACAGGAGCACTTAGTTGCCATTCGTACCAGACCTTGCCAGGATCAACGCAACGCCAGAACTTGATTGTAATTGTATCGCCCTGTTTGACAGTTCGAGGTTGCTGCAAATAGAGGATTCACGTTGATATAGAATTGAATCTAGTTGAATAATGTTGCTTACCGTAGGGAAGAACATTGGAAACCATGAAAACATGCCGGGCGTATGCGTCAGAGGATTTATGCTTAAACTAATCTGCTTGTAAAGCATTGTGTCAAAGTAGCCGCCAATGCCATGGAGAACGCAATCCTTTCCGACAGTAAATGAGAGCTCCTTGAACCGTGTATTGTCAACAACCTTGTCGCGATTGGGATGCTTGAACTCGAACAATGCTTTCGGCTCGTCAATGTGGTAAATGTTCTTGAGTAACGTCACATAGCCGCAGTTAAAGGCAGACACGCTTGACGTCTGCAAGACATTATTGTGCAGCACAGCGGACATTAAAGGATTTATGTAAGATGTGGATTTACAGGGAATGCTGATGCCATCCTCTTTCAGCAGTTTAAGAGCCCCATCCAGGCACTCAGGCGACAATTCGTTGTCGCCAAAGGAGCCCAGCAATTCAGAGACGAGGATATCCGCAAGTTCAGGTGGCGCAAAATCACGCATATCTTTTGAGAATATGTGCACGTCTGCAAAGCAATATTTGTTAGTCACAAAATTTTTAATTTGGAATAGTGTTATGTACCCTTTTTAGACCACAGTGTCTTGACCATGTTAGTAAGGGTGCGAATGGCGCTGGGATTCTTCTCGATGATATAGACGCGAACTTTACGTTTGGCTTTCTCCGCTGCATTAAATGCAGCACGCGCCAAGGGTCCACGTCCTCCACCTAGCACCATAATCACAGTCTAGAAAGGTAAAATTGTTTTAGAAAATTAATGGGTATACTTAAATGAGTATTTAAATTACCAGGGTACGCTTGGCTTCCTCGTCACTGACACGATCAAGAAGCGCCTGTTCTATGGCATCTTGATAAAGTTTATATTTAACAGGATCTATCTCAAAGATCTCATAAGTATAGCTATCCAGATTATCGAAGAGCGGCTGTAGTGGAATCTCCAGCACATTCTCATAGCTAGAAGCAGTAAAATTATTTACACTGGCTGCAAAATTAGTGGTAGATTTACTTACCTATTTAATGAGTGCGTGTCACAGTTATCGTTGATCAGTTTTCTCATGTAATCTGCATATTGGGAAATACCGTGGTCATTGGGAGTGGCGGAGATTATAATGTTAGCACGCACATTGATGAAATGGCCGATTATAGCCTGCCATTCCTTGTTGAGCACATAGTAATTGGAACGGTTTAGAATGAATAAGCTAGATGGAATTATTACGGCCTCGATGGGCTCACCGAGCCAACGACGCACAGTCTCCCGACTGGGCCGATCTGAATCATTCAACTCCAGCACAACCTTGACTTTGGTATTGTGGTTGACGGCAAAACGTAAATCATTCCACCAGCTCCATGGATCCACTTCTTGGGCCTCTTCAATTTCCTTGTCGGTTGCATCTTTACGATGTTCAAATGTTGCAATCTCAGGATTCGTAATAGGCACTTGAATAAACCAGGAACCTACAAATATTATGTTTAGCTAATGAGCTCCTTCTTGATACTCAATAAGTACGAACCTTTGTTCCTTGCTTCTATAATCTTGGCAAGATTCTCGTTTTTGGGTCCTCGTAGACGAATCATAACACTACCATTGTTTTGCAGATGCTCGGCCCAAGTGATGTCGCGTAGTAGCATCGCTTTGGAATATTCACTTAGCTTGACATTCGGTGAATCGACATCAACGTCTGATAAACAAAATAATACTTTAGAATTCCATTCGTCGGCCTTAAGTAATGTGGCCGGATATGTGGGATCTGTTTCGAATGGCTCCATTGGCAGTATATTGGCATTGATTGCTGTAGCGACGACATTGTAGTTATTTGCTTGCGCCTTATTGATAAATTTGGCAATATCATTAATGCCTTCCTGCTGCAGGCAAACGTAGTAATTCATTTTAGTTATCAATTACAAAAAATGCGTGTGCCGGCTAAAGTGAGTGCACATCGAATGAGAGAGAAAAATAAATGTGCTATCGTTGCTATCGATGATTATCGATTGCTTGAATCGCTGTCCAATGTGTACACATCATATGTAAATATCATAATAATAAAACAACTGCACTTGGTTTTGCGGCAATTATTTATTTATTATCAAATAGTATGTAATTTTGTGTTGTACATGGCTAATCGGGATGTATTCTCTAAAATCTTGCCAAACGTCAAGTTGGCAACACGCCTCGACGCGGATGGGCGTGAAATACAGGTAGGTCTTTTTGTGCTATGGAAAATACAAATGCGGGATGTAAACGTTTTTCCCTTGTTTCTGTTACAGGTGGAACGACGTGAGGACACAGATGCGGCTGCCAAGGAGCTGGACACATTTGATATGCTCGTCGCTGCCGGCTATTACCGAGCACGTATCAAGGGTTTATCCGCCTTTGACAAGGTTGTGGGCGGCATGACTTGGTGCATCGAGTGCTGTGATTACGACGTCGATGTAGATTTGCTCTTCCATGAGAACTTGACGATAGGACAGAAGATGTAAGTTATGGCTTAGGCAGTTCTGTTTTAGAGATAATTAATTGATCACATTAAAGTGCACTGGTGGAAAAAATTGTCGCTGTTCTAATTGACATGAAATGCCCGCATGATCTGGAGCCACATCAGGTGCAAGGTCTAGAGTTTCTTGCCATACATCCAGTAATCCAATGGCTTGTGAAAACATCTGTAAGTTCTCAGAGCTGCATATGTTTCTCTTATATACAGTTTTATACGTGTTTTAGGTAGCTAATCGCGAGGAACGCGGACAGCGTTTAAAGAGATTTGCCATTGGACAGTTTCACAATGATTATCAGTACAAAAGTGACAAAGATAATCTGACAAAGATCCGTTTAGCAGCTGTCAACATAAAGGCCATTCAGGTTAGCCACTTAAAACATCAGAAATAAACAAGAATAACTGTTTTTTAAATATAATTAAAGGAACTTTACAGCCCCAAAAGGCTCTATGAGCGGAAGGAAGCCACCAGCGAGGATGACGCATTGAGGGTACGTCTGACCTTAATGGAATACGGAGATCTTGGTTTAGTGGCTAAGCCAAGCGACGATGCAAAGCAAACAGCTAACTTGGATCCTATGGAGCTTGAGCTTGAGCAACAATTACGACAATTGTCAGTAGCAAACGGAGCAGTTTCAGTTGCCCAAAAGCGAATCGATCTCGATCCCAATGCCAGGAGTGCGTTGCAACAGCACTATGCGGAATTCAAGCTGGAAATGGAGACAGACGCACAAGAACTCAAATCACAGAATCAGCAAAAACGCTTGGGAGGCTGCAAAAATTGCTTTGGAGCATAAGATTAAACGCTACAGTAAAGAAAATGAGCAATTGGAATCAACGGTTGAAGCACAGAAGCAGGAAACAACTCAGGAAGTTGAAAAACTGGAAAAACTCAAAGCTGAACTTGAAGCATATAAGCAAACCGAAGCGAATGCAGATCCTGCGTGAGTAGTAACTACATTTTTTAATCAATATTTTTATTAATTGAGCTTTTGCTTTGCAGTTTGTTAGACAAGGTGCGTGTATTACTGCAGCAGCATGACGAGCTGAAGAAGAGTGAAGCAGAGTTTAAGGAAAGTTGCCGAACAGATTTAGCCAATCTACAGCAGCAAATCGAGTAAGTTTATAGAACATCTTTTGTCCATAGATAAACTAAGACAAAATTTATTATTAAAGCGAATTGGAATCGTTCAATGCACAAGATGTTGAGGCACAAGCAGCTGCTATAGCCAAGGAGCAGCAGCGACTGCAGGAACTCCGTTTGCATTTGGCCAAGCGTAATCGAGGAATTGTGGCCATTGAGCGTAAGCTAGATGCCATTCCCGACCGAACCGAGTTGGCGCAGTATCAGCGACGCTTCCACGAACTGCACAACGAGATGAGTGCTAAGCATCTCGAAACTAAGCAATATTATACACTGTACAACACACTCAACGACAAGAAGCGCTATCTGGAGAAAGAGCTGTCACTGCTCAACTCTATTTGCGAGGCATACAACGAGGGCATGCTCAGTCCACATGGCCGTGAGGATTTCATACGTCAGTTTGAAACAATTGTCGATGGCGTCAAGAGTGCTCAGGACAAGGTGCGACACAAATACAACGAGGAGCGCATGCGACGTGATGAACTCAACGAGGAATTACTCGGTTTGCTCGAATTACAGCGGCAATATGCGGCGGCCATTAAGCAACTCACTCGGGAGTGCCAACGTTGCGAACAGCTGCAGCAGCATCTCAAGTCAATTCAAAAGCAAACACAATAAAACAATCCATAGCTGTAGTGTTGATTCATATTATTAAATCTATTAATTATGCTTAAACGAATTATGAGCATTGCTCGTTGACTTCCAGCAATCATGTATATCTATATTACAATTATTTATATTTAATATATTTACTGCCATTATCTGTTTGGCACAACAAATACGAGTATATCACAGGCATAGCTCAATTAAATCTGAAATATTGCCCTTATTATAATAAAGTAAGCCAATAAACAGGTTACAGAAGCAATATAATTTATTGGGAAGTATTTTATTGACTAGTTTAGACGTTGTGAGGAAGTAATTTACTATATTAAAATATTTAAAGTTTAATTTATATAAAAAGCAGAAACAGATTTTGAAATTCGGAGTCTTGATATAATAAACTCGCACTTTCAGTTTGTTGAGTTATAGATAAACATAAATTATGTTTTCCATAGACAATTCCTTTTTTTTTAGAGCAACAAATTCCAAAGAAAACATTTTTAAATATTTATGAATTTAATTTATATTTTTTTAATTGTCAAATTTCGATATAATTAGAGACCGCATTATGATTGCTTTCATGTGAATCTGGTTGAAAATTTGGATTAATTAAATGGCCATAATTTGTGGCAAATGTGGCTGCAGCTGATTGGATGGCAAAAGCAGCAATTACGACTCTGTGAATCTGTTGTTAGCTGAGCCATGACAAATGTACTGCCAAGGATGTGCGAGTATAATGCTGTCAATAT
The DNA here is from genome assembly GCF_023558535.2 of Drosophila nasuta. Taxonomy (NCBI): domain Eukaryota; kingdom Metazoa; phylum Arthropoda; class Insecta; order Diptera; family Drosophilidae; genus Drosophila; species Drosophila nasuta. The sequence continues at coordinate 24,111,655 of NC_083457.1, forward strand.
CAAGTATTCGCCCCATTGCCGCCCATTTGTCAAGCTTAACTTTAACCTTTCGTCAGCGCGCTAAAAGCAGGAACAGAAAAATACAGAGAGACACAGGAATATGGGAGAGAGAGAGAGAACGATAGTATGAGAGTAGGAGTTCACACACATCCAGCATAATATTTCACACAGTGAGTCCTTTATGTGTGTATTTATGGAATAACTGTCGTGGGTTTGTGTTGCACCAAAGTGCCGTATATATTCATAGAGAACGAAGATAAAGCATCTCCCTGCCAGACGCCAAAAATTTGCATATTCGCAATGGGGCAATGGCGCAATTGCATTCACTGCGAGAACATTCTGCATTCTGTGTTTTGTGTTGTTCCACGGCTGCTGCGCTCTAATTAATATGCAGGCCATTTAGTCGCAGTTGAAGTACGACTTCTGTGGCAATCGCAATCAGAACCACTTCAGTGGAGCATCAGCTGCTCGATTCGCTGGCTGACTGTCTGTATAACGTAGTAGCCTGCAGCCAGTTGTTAATTAATGTCCTTGCAGCTTAACATTCCAACTGAGAGCGCAGTACAATTGCAATTAAATTTCAATGTGACAATCAATTCAATTCAACAAGTTGCTCCCTGACTTGGTCGGACAACTGAACAACTGGACAGCTGGTCAGGTGGTTCGCATTGACATTGAGACCTTGCCACAAGTGCGAGTCCAAGTCTGAGTTTTTTATTGTGGCCAGCAGCCATCAACTGAACCTTAACCCAGTTTGTTGGCATTTATTTATTCTGTGCTGTTTTTTTTTTTAGCATATGACAAATATTTAACCTTGGGGAGTGCCTTAAAGCACACACAATGTGTAAGGATGTGTCGATGTGTGGGTGTGTTAGAGTGTGATAATGAGCTTTTCAATGAGCAAAAGGTTTCGTTCTGCGTTATCACACACACATGCACACATACAAACACACACATAAGCACATCACATGCAGACACAGTGAGGCATACGCTCATAAAGCCAGTCAGGCATTACATTCGCACTTACGCTGCGGCAGGAAGGGAGAAGCAGAAGTGAAAGGGCAGACGGCAGTCACAGTCATGGAGGGCACTGTGAAGCCCGCGCTTCCTCATTTATATTTGCTTTGGCATTTTACCCATGCGTATACGCACACACAGGCAAATTTGCCTTTTAACACGGTACAGCACAAAAGCTTATACTCACACACGCACACACGCACACACACACACACAAAGGCGTAAGCCTTGACAAAAGTCAATCAACATATTTGCTCGATTGGAGGGAGCATGCCAAGCGTATAATCGATTCGAAATGTGTTTGAATAACAAATTACTGAAATTGTGAATGCGAAAGCCATTGTATCTTATACACACTCATACACACACATTCATCACACATCATACACACACATTGTCAAGCACTCGCTTTCGCGAACTTCTCATTCATATTGCATGCTTTTAGGCGCGCCATAGAAATTAAATTTATGCACAGCTTGCAGCTGCCGCTACAGATTTCGTTGGCACGTACGTTTTGGAAACAAGAAGCAGCCTGTCTCTGCCTCTCCACCCCTCTCTCTCTCTTGCCCGATCTCTGTGTTTCTCTGTCTGAATGTCAGGCTGTGCGTCTGTCCGTGACTGGCAGAGTGTAACTAACCACTTGTTGGCATTGGCTTCTGGGTTGGTTACTGAACTTGACGTGAACTATTGAACTCTCTGGGACAATGAACATACTATATGAACGAACGTTGGCTTATCGTTCTGTCTTTGTGATGATGCCAAAAAGCAATAATCGCCACACACACACTCCAAGCATAAATATAATCACACACGTAGCACATATACCAATTGAGGACCATAACCACAAAACGACATCACTAAATGTAATGCTTGAGGAACACAACTTACTAGACTTGAACTCAACGACACTGATAGTAATCGTTGTGTTATATTTACTCGGAGGTGTGATTGTTAATGAAGCCATAGCTTGAAACACTGTATTTGGAGACTCGTGTGTGTTGGCAGTCAGACGGTTTTAAATCAAACTAGTTCATGAGCATCGGCTGGCTTGGACAGGACGTAGACTGTCGCCTCTGGAATGACATTAATCAATTTCAGGCTCGCTGTTCTATCTGTATGTAGCGCGTATGTAGAGAGTTCTTTTGTGTGTGCTTTCATTGCATTGATTTGAGTAATTTGTCAATGTGTCACATGCGAGAAGACGCACGCCAAATCGTTTTGTCGCTTTGAAGGCGGGTTAATAAACCAGCGACAGCCTCCGGCTCGGGTCTTAAGCGAAACAAACATTTAAACATCAATTTAATTAATTTATGTTGTCATTTGGCGACAACGAATTCCCAACGCGTATTCCCCAAATCGCAATAGCATGGCAACAACAGTGACGCGATGTGGCAACGCTGGCAAGCTCGAACAACAACAACAATAACGACAGCAGCAGCATCCCAAAAAAAGGCAAAGGAAAGCAACAGGTTATGTGGCGGCATTTGCGTGCAAAAACGAGAAGCTTTCGCATAAAAAGCTTCACGCTCAAGCCATGAATGAAAAGCACACACAACGCAACAACAAAGCAACTGCTCTCGAAGCGTCTGACTGTTATCGGCTCTGCTCGGCTGCTGCTTCAGCTGCTGCTGGCGTAGACGTTGCTGTTACTACTGCTGCTGCTGCTGCTGTTTGGCATTTGCATTTGGCGTTGGTTCTGTGTGTGCTCCCACAGGCGCTCATTGCGCCGTTAGCCAGGCATGCGAACGTACACGGCGCGCGTAAAATAGTAAGAAAAGCTGAAGCTGTCTGCATTCGTGTTTTCATCTGTTATCCTTCAGCTCGTCGTGTGTCCTGTGTGTCGATTTCACGCGCGATTTTGTTTCGCATCAAGCATCCGACATCCAGCATCTAGCATCCGCCAGCATCACAACATTTGAATTTTTCTACAATAAAAGTGCAAAAATCAACAGCAACTGTTAATGGTCGCCATTTATAATCAGCATTAATGCGAGTGTTAGTGTATTCGTGTTTAGGTCTTTTTCTCTTTCGCGTTGTGTGCGTGTGTATGCGAGTGTGTGCGTGTGTGTGTGTGTAGAAATATGCGCGGCATACAGTTAAATATTCAAATTTCATTTGAAATTACTGCACGCATTTAAATAATTGTGCGATGCCAGCACAGTAAAAACGTGAAAAATACTGAGAAGCAGAAATAACAACAGCAAACCATAAAGAATAATACAACAAGCAGAAGCAAGAAAAGCAACAACAACAAAGAATTAAAAGAAATTAAAAGAAAAATAAAAATAAAGAACAGGCGTTACACCCACAACGCGCAGCTGGCAACGGAGCCACATCTAATAGGATTACGCGTCGCCTGACAGTTGCCGGATTAATACAACAACTCAAATAGGAAACAGCAAAGGTAAATCTTCCGTTTCCTCTCGTCGCTGTTCCTGCAGCTATTATACCAAGTGGCAAGAGGCAAGTGGCAAGTGGCAAGTAGGCTGCAACAGGCACTGTCAACGCAGCTCAAAGCACTCAAGAGTGTGTCCTGAGAGTCGTCCATTCAGTGAGGCGTTAACCGCGTGATTTGAATGCCATCTCTGTTGTAGCCTTCGTCGTCGTCGTCGCCATCGCCTCAGTGCCATAAGCAGTGTGGACAGTGGACGTAATTGTTAACTATAAGCAGCGGACGATACGACGATACGAGTATTAATATCTAACTTGGTACCATATTAATTGGCATCCGCTATCTGTTGATGTTGCAGGTGCTGGACGGGGGAGTGCGTGGGGGGAAGAGATGGGGGCAGTAAACTCCATAAATATCGCATTTTATTAAAGCAAAACCCCGAATCCATTTGCGTTATTGCGTTTACGTGCACGAATGTTAATTGAAGCCAGTTCACCTTTTCGCCCTGAAACCGAAGTGAGGATTAGGGGTCGAATCCAACGAAGGGATGGTCGAAAATGTTGCAGGAAAATACAGAATGTCTATAAATACAGATTAGATAAGTCGTTGTCGAGTGGTTTCCATGTCGATTCGAACAGCTCATGAAATTATTAGCGCATTTCCAACAGCACAGAAAAAAAAAAACAAATAAAAACAAAATAAAAAAAAAGAAATGAATATTCATATTCATATTCATGATGATGGACGAAATATGGTAGGGAAGCTTAAGAGACGAATGGGAATGGGGTGCTCTGAAGGTATTGTAACGCGCATAAGTACACGCATTTTGATGTGTGCTCGAGAGCATGAAAGCAAATTACGCACAAAATAATTGACATTAGCATATTTTGTGCTTCAGTCCGCTCCCCGCCCCTCTGCCATAGAGGTCCTTTTTTCCAGTGCTCCTGCTAAAAGCTATTGGCAGCGTCAGGCGTTTTGTTTTGATTGAGAATTTCATGCGCCACACACATGGCGTATACGTGATGCGCGTTCTTCGTTGCGCGTCAGCAACTGCCTTTTAAGCGGCCCCGGCCATCTACGGCCGAGAGAATAATAAAAATAAGTATGTAATACATAATACGATCATTATAATACTTAATAATTCTGCGAATGAATCAATTGAGTTGTGTCCAGCTGAGCTGAAATCTATTTACTTTTCATGCATGTGTTTATTTACTTAAGCTGCAATTGAAAACAGGCAAGTGAATGGCACAAAAGGCGAAAAGAAATGAAATGAATGATGGAATCAAATGAAAGAAATGCGAATGGTTTTTGCTTATCTTACAGTTTATCAACAGCTATACAGAACTTTTATTCTGGTCCCTCTCTTGTTCGCTTGTTCGCTTTGTCTCCCCATCATAATCCTGCACAAGTGAAATGTGAAATGTGTGTGTAAACGATTCCTTTGGGCCATAAACACCACAAGCTCGCTCGCAGCGCCACTTAATCATTACAAATGAGCCGCACACATTCACACCCATACTCATATTCACACTCACACACACATACGCACACGCACAAAACAGGCTACATTTATAGCTCGTTAGCAATTCCAAGTTGAGTCAAACGATTTGGCCAGAGAGCTGAAATGAGAGCAGAACTAAAGCTAATGCCGAGCGTATCCTTAAAACGTTTTTGAAGTCGCACAACGCCTTCATTCCTTTTTCTCTCTCAGTGTGTGTATTGGTGTTCGTCTCTATGTGTGTGTGTGAGAGCTCCCGCTGTCCCAGGCGTTAATTGCTACGATTTGCTACGATTTTGAGGCCCGGCAGCGTTTTGTGGTCGCTTTGATTGGTGTTATGGGCATAAAGAATAAATATACGAAACTGAAGCGAAGGATGAAGGATAGAAATTTGTTTGTCGAAAACTGTGATATGAGTACTTAATGGCCTCCGGCCACTTGCCCTTAAAAAACTTGGTCAAGTGTTGTTGTTGCTTGGTGAAGCTGAAGCCGGAGCTGGAGCTAGAGCTGCGGCAGTTGCAGTGTGGCACATTTTATCAAAGTCAAGTTTGTGCTGTTATCTGCACGAAAATGTTTGCAGCTGAAGTTGATAAATGGATTTACTTTGGTTTTACAGCTAAAAATCGATGTGGCTGCTGTCCTCCATTCGATGCCATTCCATTCCTCCTCGCATCGAAGTCTTCTGCTCCTCTCTCAATGTATTTGAATGTCAGAGTGCCTTGGGTACGCCTTCTCATCCTACACCTACACACACATACTCCCCATAGAGCAAATCGTCTCTTCTCTGTTTTTTTACCCCACTTATTTTTTGCACTTTTTTTTCGATTTTGTTGATGCGGTCAAAGACTTTGCCACTGACTCATCAAACTGCACAAATACTAGAGATTCGATTGCTGCAGAGGAGCACTCATTTTTTTTTTTCATCTGCTACTTTCTGTTTTTCTTTTTGGTAAACCGAAATTGCACTTTAAATTGAATGGTACACTGAAGATGGCGAGCTAAGACAGGCAAGTGGCAAGCAGGCAAGGATAATCTATGACATAAAATCACGCGACAGTAAAAATGCCAGACAAAGGCAAAAAAGGCACAAAGGATGTTCTGCTCGTAACTGGCTAACTGCAGTCATGTTGAAGCTCCTGCTGATGCTGTTGCTGCTGCTTCTGCTGTTGCTGCTGTTCTCCCATTTCGTTTTCATTTCGATTTTCATTGGGATATGCGATGGGTGCCATTCCATTCAGCTGCTGTGCTGTGCCATTCCATGTGGAAATTACATAAAGAAAATTTCGCATAGCGCTTAATTTTTGCGCACATTTTGATTATCTGCAATTCACAATTTGCATTTTTGCCACAATTTGAATTTGTGTGTGCACAATTTTTGCGCTTTTTTGCTCTGACTCACATTTGCAGCTGGACATTTTCGTAGTTTCTTTCCCCCTCTCTCGCTTCACTCGTTGTTCGAGTACTGTCTATCTGCTTTCCTTTCTTATAGATATATATTTTTTCTTTTTGCTATGCTGGCAGCTTGTATTTATCATTTGCGCCTCATTAGTTTGTGTCTATGCTGCTCTGGCATATTTAAGGGCATTATTTATACACGGACAGAGCCCTCCAGTGCACAGTTTCTAGAGGGTCACGAACTTTACGCTCACTTCATCTCTTTATCCCAACACTCTTTAATTTCTCACATGTGAAGAACTTTCGCTTTAATTTCGAATGCATTATTAATCACTTTGGGGAGCACTTAACTAACAAACAACTAATAGGAAGTGGCAACCAATTGGCAGCTCAACTTTGTTGGGTGTGAATTTTAAAATGGGGCGCAACTATTGCATTACTTAACTTTTTGTATCTTTGTTAATGATTAAAAAGTTTCTTGTGGAAGCAATGGCATTGCCTTAAGTACCTAAAAAGTATTTGCAAAAGGAGATTTCAAAGAATTTATTGGTTGGTTATTTAACTAGAAATTTTTGTGTTTAAATTCAATTTGTGAAGAACGGTGATAGATAAAACAAACAATATTAATATTAATATATATATTTATATATTTTCAGAAATATATTGCATTGTTTTGGTTTAATTTAAAATGGGTAGCGAATATCTCACAGTCTGTAATCCTCTGTAGTTTTCTTACTTGTTTTTTTTTTTTTAATTTAAGAAAAAACAGAAATTTTTTTTCCGTAATCAATCTCAATAGCAAAATTTGCTGTAAGTAGGTACAAAATAATTCATAGGAAATTTATTTTTATTTATTAAATTTTTGAAGTGCAGTAGGAAATTTAATCAAACGGGTAGTTATTAAATTTTTTCAAATAAAGTTGCAAAATGGACACAAATTTGTATATTTCGTGTCATTGTTGACTAGATAATTAATAGTTCTTGGAATAAAAATTTTAAAAACGTATTTGTTATATATAAAATCGAATGTTATATTTACCATTTTTTTAAAGAAATTGTTTAGCGAATACATTTTTGATGATGGTGCATTATAAAATATATGAAACACATATTAAATTACATGCAGCATCGTCTATGGCATGTAAAAAATCTTTGTGTGCAGCAACTGCTGCAATAGTTTTATTTATATATGTGTTACGCAAAGAAACTATTTTTCTTAGACTTTATAACCTTATTGAAAGAGGCAGAAGCAAAAGTCTGCATTACTATTTTTTAAAGTTATTTTGATTGTCTTTAAAACACTTTTTAATCACGATTGAAGGAAGCCATTTAATGACGATACAAATAAAAGCAGCAACTAGTAATAACATTAATCCATTTAAGCCAATTGGCATTTTTAGCAATTTAACAACTGCCACAGCCAGTAAGCAAATCTCAAGTTCGATTTTACGTTTGGTTTATGGCTAATAAAATGGTAATGCAACAAATCTCAGACTGCAATTTCAATCCCAACCAAAAAATGTGAAGAATAAGAATGAAAGACATAAAAGTACGCTGTCTTCTATGCCGAGTTTATTGAGATTCCGAGACGAGGCAAGGCAAGGCGAGTCGAAGCTATCAAAAGCTGTACAAGGACACGCAGCGTTTTGCGCTGTGCAATTTCTGTTGCATACCTTGAGGCGCTTGCTTTGAGCCACCAACTCATGAGTCGGTTTAATTGCTTAATTACGTCTGCAACCACAAGCTGCTGCTTGCCACACGCCGTTTTGCCGCGTTTGTTGCGTTGCCATGCGTTGCCATGCGTTGCCACGCCCACCCTCAAGTGGGCTATAGCGAACAGTTTTATGGGGAACTAACAACAGGCAGCGTGGCAGCGCGTTTATGATTGCTCTGCGAAGCCGCAATTGCCCTCAAGTGGCTTGAGGTTTAACTTTAAGTTGAGACATTAATGCGACCCTTTCTACCATTTTCTTTCTAGTCGACGTTTTCCTCCTGCTTCTGTTTCTCTTTTGGTTTCTACCTCTGCTTCCGCTCCTGCTTCAGCTTGCGTCATGTGCTTAGCGTAGCAGCTTTGGATGCGCCGCAATGTGGACTTATATGATGGCTGCCGCCCGCGGAGATCGGGTCAACACAATGATGTCCACCAGACGCCGCCCCGAAACCGAATCCCCCAAATACGGATACAAGTGCGTTTTGCCATCGACATCACATTTAATATTCCGCCTGCTCATAAAATTTGTGCTCTGCTTTTAGCCTTTCCCGTCCCATGTATCGCACCACACGCTTCGTTGGCCCCGCCTCCTCGGCGCCCGCCCAACTACCATTTGGCGGCAGCAGCTCCAGTTCCAGCTGCAACACAGCTACGCATCAGTTGGCCATGCCACACGAGGAGCTGGAGATCAGCGGCGGCCTCTATGCGCCCTTTCAGCCGACGGCGGCGGCCATCAGCAGCGATGGCGTTTGTCTGCCGCGCAAGCATTTAATTGCCAACAAAACGGCATTGCCGTTGCCCTTGGGTCCAGATAGCGTCGATGTTGAGGAGCGTCGCCTGCATTATCCGCGTGGCAGCTGGCAGCGCAGGCATCGCATTGAGCTGGACGATGACGACGACGACGACGACTACGATGTCGATGATGATGAAGAGGACGACGCCAAAGGCAACGGTAACGTTGAGGCGACGACAGCAGCAGCAGCAGCGGCGGCAGCATCAGCAGCTGATGATGATGCTTTTGCTGATGCTCCGGCGATTGTCGAGCAGAAGCAGTCAACACAGCCGCGTGCCTCAGATGTTAACTATATGGAGAATGGCAGGAAACTGATACAAGTAAGTGAGATATCGATATATCGATACTATGCGTATTTATCACCCATAAATCACACGGCGTATGCGTAATTTAATATGCCATAGGAATATGTTCGAAGTCGACAGAGATAAATAGCTAGAGATAGAGCGATATGAGAGAACATAAATGCGGATGGACAGACAGGCAGTCAGTCAGCCAGACACTTTGCTTATTTGTTGCATTAATTTCATTCCATTTGGTTTTGGCCTGGCCATAATTCGAGGCCGCCGCAGCTATTCAATTATGTGGGCCGTAATTAAGTAATTGCGCTAATTGATTGACGCCATCGACAACGCAGAGTGACAACAACAATAACAACAATAGCGACAACAATGAAACAATAGCACAATTTATGCTGCGGGCCCATCCATATATAGCACGTTGCGTATACGACGCGTTGGCCACAAGAACATTCCGCAACCGCACTTTTGCACTTCTTCGCATTTCCTCAATTCCACGCTGACCCATTCCGTCCGTATGGATGCCATGCAAATGAACTGTGGACCTTCATAAACTTGACCTTGCCGTAAATCGCGTTTTAATTACTTCCTCTATTGTCACGTAGCCGACGCGTCGTCCGACCAACGACTCCATGTGCCGAGTCGAGCTCCATGTTCCATGCCAGCTGACTGCCATTTTCGTGCCCGCAGAAATTTTTATTAGCACGTGTCAAATTGCTTCAAAAAAGGAAAGCTGAGACAAGTTCACAATTGATAGAGTCGAAGTTTTGATACTCTATCAGAGATATAGGAATATGTCTGGCATTTTTTATATTTGGAGAAGAGATTATTTAAGCAACAATATTGAAGGGAATAATATATCAATCAAAATATATTTTTCCTTCAATAGCTTGTATTTAATGTAGTTTGAAATATCTTTATAGAAAGTATAAAAATAGAGTACTTAAAATGAATGAAATGCTATTTTAAAGCAATATACACCTGCTACATTGACCACCTTTAAATAAATCAATTCAATAACATCAATAATAAATTGTTGTGTAAAAGATTGATTCGTTTTGCACCAAAGCCCACGTGTGAGGCTTCATATCTGTTGCAACCTTCTAATAATTATATTATTTTGGGCCTTTTCTTCTTTATGATAATAAAATAAAAAAAGTACAGATATAAAAGTCTGTTTAGAACTTAATTTGACCCTCGAGCTATAAATAAGAAAGTGGGAGAAGGACACTCGCCACTGGGCACAGGACACTGGACAGCTGCTTCTTGCCGGTCACGTCAAATGGTGGCGGGGACTTAGAGGAGTGTTGTTGCGGTGACGGTGGCAGAATGCCCGAATGCCCAGTACGAGAATGCGAGTGTGTATCTTGGCCGACGACCAATTTGATAGATAAGAGCATTGAGCCAGAGAGTCAGGCCAAAAGTAAAGTAAAAGGAAAAGGAAAAAGCAGCCGCAAAGAAACTGACACTGAGAAACAGAAACAGAAACCGAAACAGCAACAGCAACAGAAACATTTTCAATGCCATTTCATAAATGGCTAAAGGCAGCAGGGGAGACGAAAACGCAATGAAATAAATACAAATGGAAAACGTATAGTTCCCTGTTTCCCCGTTACCCGCCCTACTATCAAGCAGCCACTCAACTTTCCCTCTGGTGTCCCCCTTCGATGGCGCAGTGTCGCCCGCATAACGACGTCCAAATATTGGCTTGGTTGTTGTAATGCTTTTGAGGTGTGTTTGTCTGTTTGGCCATCAACTGCGGCAGAAAACCGCAACAGAGCCAAACCGAAGGCAACAATAGAACATCCCCAAAACACACACCCACACACACACACACATACATATTCCCTCTCATATATGTAGTATATATAGTAAATATATTGTAGTTTATGTATACATCATCAAGTTTGAGTGCTTCAAAATTTTTGAAGAGTCAGACAAAGTTTGCGTTGGCTTCGATTCGTGTACAGCAAGAGAGAGATAGAGAGGGAGAGTTGAACAATCGCCAAGTTGGTCAGTGTCAGCGCCTTGGGTCTGTCGGCCATTAAACCGATTAATGAGCCAGCCCTATATTTGCCTGCCATACCTTTTTTTTGCGGGGAAGTGATGGCGAGTGAGTGAGAGTACGAGTATTTGTTGCCCGTTTATGGGCAACCGCCGCCTCTTCGATATTGCTATTCTGCGTCTGTTTTGCTTATTGTTTCTGTGCAATTTGAGCTGGCAGCAGGACACTCGAGCAAACAAAACGCAATGTCGCCCTCCCGTATTCCAGGGAACTCTTCGGGTTGTCTTCTTGTTGTGTTTTTGCGCTTAGTCAATTTTCTACAAATTTCACCATCGACAGTTGCGCAAAAAACGCGTTCGCCAACGGCAGCAAAAAAAAAAATATAGAAAACTCTGAAAAACCGAAAGAAAACAGCAACAGTGAATTAACTCATTCGAAAGGAGTTTGCAAAATAATCAGTTAGTTATAAAGGACCTCGTTCGTGTTCTACTAAATCAAAATTCGTCCGTTCAAATGCGTGCTGTAAATAATACCAACTAGGCCCAAAGATTAAGCCAACACCACCAAGAACCAACAAAGGCAAACGCTGGATTTTGCGCTTGATGAGGGTCCAGATTGGACAGTTGCAGTCTCTCAGTTTTTAGTTTGGGTCTGTTGAGTTTTTTGGGTTGCTGGCATTAGACAAGGTATTAATACAGCCAACCCATGGTAGTCCTTTTTTTGCAAGAGAAGAGATGGATGGGACGGGAGGTTGTTTCTTGTTGTTGTGGTTGTTACTCAATGTTGTTACCGCTGTCGTCGTCGATAAGCACTGTTGTTTATGGTCATCCAATCTGCGCCACATTTGCATAATTTCCCACGTCGTTCAGTGGAGCAATAAGCCAAACAAAAATCTCAACCACACTCATCACAACAAAACAAAACACAACAACAGACACAAAACAAAAAAAAAAACAAGAAACAAAATAACAAATTGCAGATAAAAATGCTGAGATATCAATAACAAATAAATAACATTTAACTGGGAATTGAGCAAAGTGCAAGTGCCACAAATGCCAAAAGGGCAAAAGTGCTTATCATCCAAACAGCTGCGCGCACTTCTACTATTGTGATTCACAATATCAAAAATGTGGGGTTATTCAGAGTGGTTTTGTCGAGTGCTAATTAGACCACCAAAACCAACGTTATAATGAATGCGGTTTGTAGGGAGTTGGAGGCAAGTGAAACGAAAGTTTGCCAAACAGCATCATTGTTGCGGGGCTTTAAACCAAAGTTGTTTAGCTCGTGGTGTTGTTTCTCATTAAGCCTTCATAATACTGACTGACATCCAGATGGAGCGTGAGAAAGGAGCAGACTGGGAGAGAACATGGAAATTCGAAATGTAATTGCACAACTTTCGCTTAAAGCTTTAATGTGCTTTCGAAGTCAAAAGTCACATTATCAATAATCAAATATTTCTAGTTTAAACTTTAAGCTTTAAAGCTAACTGTGTCGGGAAAGGAATAGGAAGTTCAAATTATAATGACACAATTTTCATTTAAAGCTTTAATGTGCTGTCAGAGTCAAAAGTCGCATTTAACTTTGATCGAGTATTTCATTGTCTTTAAGTTCATTCTGCTTTAAAAATACTTTGCTTGGAAAGAGAAATTTGAATTTAATTGTACAATTTTTTCTGAAAGCTTTAATGTGTTTTCAGAGTCAAAAGTCACATCAACTTTCATTCTCACAGTCGTAGCTTTTAAGCCAACTCTATTTGAAAAAGGAAATTGCTTGCCAAAGTACAAGTATCTGATAAGGAATATTATTGAACTCAATTGCCAATGGCAGGGATTTGTACTTCGGTTGGGATCACTTTAACACATTTGCAGCTATAAATAAAATAGTAAATCTTTCCGTTTAGTACTCGGCATTCAATCTCTTGGGTTCGTAGATGTCAAAAACGGAAATAACAGACACACCCACACATACACACAGACACGCTGACTGTCGAGTGGGAACAGTTTCCATTACGAGTACTAAACATTCAGGGCATTTTGGCTCCAAGTCAATTTTCATTCAAAAGTTTAAGATGACCCGCTTCATGTTGCCCGCTCTCTCTCTCTCGCATTACCAATCAGTGCCACGTGCCTGGTGTTGCCTCTTTGGCCTTCTCATGTATTTGTTGGGGCTCACACAGCTTGACGAGCATTTCAATTGCAGACCCATTGGTCATTTCTAAGGCCTAAGGGGCAGCTTAAGAGTCGCTTAAAGTAATTTTATTTGAGCATAAAGCACACGCATGCAATAACCATCAAACGCGGCGCTTGATTTGCTTAGCATAATGTTAGCCAGCTCCTCCCCTCGCCTGGCCACCTGCAGGTTTCCCTCTCAGCCGCCACCTGTGTCAACACCTAACGGACGCCGGGCAATTATGGAAATTTATTGTGCAGCTCACGCCGCGACGCACTGAATGCCAATCAGGCAGCCGGCGAGTGTCAGTGGTGGACTAGGGGAGCGGGGGCGAAGACTACGTGGGGCGTTTTCGATTTCAAGTACAAGAGCTACTGCTGCGAGAATCTGAATCAGTTGAGACGCTTTTTATATTTCTATTTTTTTGGTTGCAACCTTGCATAAAGATAATAAACCACTATGCAACTGGCTGATGAGCTCATCAGTATTATCATTATCATTTAATCAACATGTTTATGCACCGCGCTGCTGGTTATCCATCAACGAAATCCCCCTAGTATTAACTGGTTGGCTTCCTTGTTGCCAGTATTATGCATTTAATTAATATGCACACACGTTTTTAGTTTTCTTCTTTTGGCATGTGTGTAAACACTGCTAAAAACATATCGTCCAAGCGATTATTTATCGATATCTCTGAATTGTCGGTTGATCGCTGCACAATAGCAGCCGCAACAACAACAACAACAACAACAACAACAATAGGCGACAAATAGCTTTCAGCTTAATTGAATGATGGCCGAAAGAACAATTAAAAGAGCGTTTAGAAAACGGCACACAGTTCTGCTGAAAGTGTCATCTATCTTGTCAAATTGCCATCAATGGCCATAGTAGTCCACTACTTGACAACAACATGCCTTTTGTTGTCCTTGCTGTTGTTGTTGCTATTGCTGGCAATGAAGGACTAAAGTCACTTGAGACTTTGCGGGTTAATTAATTAAACGACGACGACAGTGCCGATGTCGGCACATGCAAATTAAGAAAATTGCAAAATACAAAAGCAGCAACAATCGCAACAACAACAATGCCACTAAAACAACATTTTGAATTGACAACAGCAGCAACATTTAGTTATTGTGTATGCCTGCCGTGGCCAACTTGAACGTTCGTGACGCTCGACGCCAACGTCAACATCGACGTCGCTGCCGCTGCCACTGTCGACGTCGCTGCTCCCTGCGACACCTTCAATGGCAATTGCAAAGCGCGCAACGCATTTTCAGTGTTAACGGGCAACTCGACGTCGATGCGCATGCGCAGTAGCCAAAAAAAGAAACTAACGGTTCGCGTTTAACGGTCATCAACGGCGAACATCATCATTAGCATTGTAACTGCAATTAAAGTGTCAGGCGAAAGCGAAAACGAAAGAGGAAGAGAAAAAGGAAGCGAAGAGAACGCAAGCAAGCAACGACGCTTTTTCTTTTTGCATGCGACATTTCAAAGTCAAAGCCATGGTGCAATCTTTGGATATCGCAGCCATAGCGGGACAACAAAATGAAGCGGTAAAGCACATGAATAAATATTAAATAATGTGACAAATATGTCAGTGCGTGTGTGTGACCTTGACAACAGCTGGGCGCAGCAGGAGGCGTTGCACTGCATTATCATTAGCATTGTCCCCAAAGGGCTGCGGTATACTTACATACCAACATACATGCACAAATATGTTATAAGCCAAGTTCATATCACACGCACACAAACACACACAGTGACAGATATACTAACTGCGTAGCTACATATATGGCTTAATGGATTAACCGCTGGCAGCGACTGATACGCGTTTATTAGACTGTCAAGCACACGCCCCTAATCTCAGGATGTGCACAACGAGCTCGCGACTCAAGCATCACGTGTGTTTGAGTGTGTGTGTGTGTGCGTGTATGTGTGTGGCGATTGTGGGCGCCAGTGTTACCCATAAACTGAATACACACAAACTGATGAGTGACTGTTTGTGAGTGTTTTGTGTGTGTGCGTCTGTCAATGTGTGTATATTTTTTGTGTTGTGCATCGGAACCCCTTGAATAAGTAACCACAGAAACTAACTTGTCTAGAACTAAACGTGCTGCTCCTTAACCCCACAGAGCACAGTGTCAAATTGCGTTTAGAAACTTGAGCTCAAAAGTAACTAATAAACAATGAAAGGTGTTGTGAATGCAGCGGAGCGCAATGCATTTTTCTGGAGTGAGATTGTGTTATAAATCCACGCATTTACTAATAAAATCATTGATCAAAATTAGATTAAATATTTAATATTTAGAGTTTAAATCAGATATATTTCAAAGTTCTTTAAGTGTTTAATACTTTAGTCGTAAAGAAGAAAAGTCATTAAAAAGTAACCAGACTTTTAAAGACATTCGCATAGCAAATTTAAAGAGCCGGCTCTTTAAGCCCCTAAGCTGAATTTAAACAAGTGATAGGTAGACAAAATTTGTATTTAAACAAGATTTTCTTTTAACACAACCATAAGAATAAAATTACTTTACAATAAAATGTACCGGAAATCGGAGAAACTTTCTTGTACTTCCTGCTCATAGAGTTCAACTAAGCTACATACAGACGATCTGAAATAGAAGTTTGAACAGTAGTTCCAATTGCTGCAGATGCTACCATGATTATAAATTTATTAGCAATGCTTTGCTGCAGAGCAATACGATTGGAAGCAGTGTGCCGTGAGATTGGCTGCGTCATGTGCACCTATTACAAGAGTTTTCCCCAGCTCTTAGCAGATACACACAACACTACACAAGAGTATAACAAGTTTAAGCGCAGAACTCGCTGAGTCGCCGAATGTTGGCCAAGTTTTAATGCGGTTACCCTCCGAACCAGGGGCCATTAAAACGATTCAATTAGTGCGCGTCGCTTGCGTGGTACATTTCCACATTGATGTTGGCCAAAAAACAACACAAAGAAGAAATAAACTTGATGCTCATTCCCCCTGATTTCACGTTGTATTTTTTGCAGGAGCCAAAACAACGTAGCAAACCGTCAGCGTTGAGCAGAACGCTGCAGGCATTGCGGCAACGTCTGACAAAACGGAATCGCGCCAAGCCACCGGACTGGTTCCTCGAGAAGTTCTCGAACACAACGAACACGGACAAGATTGGCAAGACGCCGGGCGGTGCCATGGATGATGCGGCATTATCGAGTGAAATTCGTGGCAGCAGCGCGCTGTGCAATCGCCTCTCCGTCGACCCAACCCTGCAATCCCATTACAGGGTAAGTCTGAGGAGGTATTTTCTCCACAGTTTTGTACACTATCTAATATTTCATGACAGTGGCTCGCTGTGGTTTCGCTGGCTGTGCTCTACAACATCATCTTCGTGGTGGGTCGCTCCGTTTTTTGGGAGATCAACAAGAATGCGCCCGCCGTTTGGTATACGCTGGATTATCTATGCGATTTCATTTACCTGCTGGATACGCTTGTTCACATGCATGAAGGTAAGTGCCAAGTGCTCCATCAGAGTTACAACTGTACTCTCCGCTGTTAGCTGACGGCCAGAAAAGGCCGAAAGCACAAAAGTCGAAAAGAGAAAGAGCGAGACAATTGTTGAGGGAGCAGCCAGCAAGCATGCTGCTTATGCAAATGAGATTCGAGACTTTTGGTCTGACTAAGCTGCCACAGACAATGGCAAAGCTAGTTGCTCTACATAACAAACATATGTGTGTGTTAGTGTGAGTGTGTGTGTGTGTGGGTGTGCCGAGCAAGTGTGTGTGTTCCTCAGTTGCCAAATGCAGGGATAAGCCAGCCTTGACATTTCACATAACAGGAATATACGCTTGTTTTTAGAGCATTGCTCCTTTCTTAAGCAAGTGGTGGACAAACAATAACACTAATAATATCTACATAGGGTATTTGATTTAAAATGTCTTGCAAAGGAACTTATGTATATGTATATCACCTCAAATACAGCAGAAGTTCTTTAGCTGAATTTTAAAAGGAAAACAATAGAAAAGTTGAATTCTTTTGAATCGAAATAAAGATAGACGTGATGACTGCAATTGCAAACTCCAGAATTAGTAATAGAAATTTTTTGAGTAAAACATGATGATATTAAAAAAAGTGAATTTCAGCTCAAAATATTCCAGAAATCGTTTTAATATAATCTATTTTATGTTAATAATTTTAAAGAAAAACATGATGAAACTAGTGACATTATTTTGTACATCCTAAATCCTTCCTTGTTTCTTTACCATTTTTATTATATTTTATTTTAAATGCAAAAAACTTTGTGTAAACATGCAAACCATAGACTGCATAATAACAGAGCATTTGAGTTAACAAAGTCTGAAGCTATAAAACTGTTTGTTATTTATCTCAGTCATAATCTCCGCAAATTTCACATTAATTTCACAAAAAGTCTAAGTTTAAAAAAGTGTTTCAAAGCTGAAACTAAAGTAATTAATACTTCATTTAATAAGGAATGTTACAATGTTAAAGTGCTCAAATAGTTAGTCAGAACTTTGCAGTAAACAACTTAACAAACTAATTAAAATAGAGGACACCATAAATAATATTTATTTGGCTATCAAATATGGTTAACATGTTGTGTACGTAAGCTTTTTATAGTTAAGCTGCATGCACAGTAAATGTTGCTATTTTACAACAATCGCTTTAGAAGCCAATCGAAGTTGTAAACGGTTTTGTGTATAGCATGAACAGCAGAAACAATTTGCTACACAAATCCCTATTCGTTGGCTTAGGGATTGGCGTTTGGGGGGTCATGGGGTAGAGAAGAGTATCAAAGTTTTAGTTTTGCATTCTGATTCGGGCTTTATACGCTGAAGGGGCAACAACAAAAGCGCCGCGAACTGTGAAATGTCTCGCTGCATGTGGCATGTACGGGCAGAACAATAACTAAAGGAACAAGGACGCACACACACTCCCACACACACACACACACACACACACACTCAGTTGCACACACACAAACAGCGACATAAACTTTGCCCTCTGGCAAAAGGCAGTCAACTAATATAAGTTCCTTCCTCTCCCGCTGACAGGTTTTCTGGACCAGGGTCTTCTTGTGCGCGATGCGTTTCGTTTGAGGCGCCATTACTTCCACACCAAGGGCTGGTATCTGGACGTGCTGTCGATGCTGCCCACGGATCTGGCCTACATCTGGTGGCCACCCGAAACCTGTTCCAGCCTCTACCTCCCCTGTCCGGTGATAGTGCGTCTTAATCGGTTGCTGCGTCTGCCCCGGCTCTGGGAATGGTTTGATCGCACCGAGACGGCGACGGGATATCCGAATGCCTTTCGCATCTGCAAGGTGGTGCTCGCGATTCTGGTGCTGATCCATTGGAATGCCTGCATGTACTTTGCCATCAGCTATGAGATTGGCTTCAGCTCCGATTCGTGGGTCTACAATCTGAATGGAACGCGCAACAATACGCTGCAACGGCAGTACATCTATAGCTTCTATTGGTCCACGCTGACGCTGACGACAATTGGCGAGACACCGACGCCCGAAAATGATGTAGAGTATCTGTTTGTGGTGGCTGATTTCCTCGCCGGCGTTCTCATCTTTGCCACCATTGTGGGTGAGTTTCCTCTCCTTTCCTTTCGGGGTCGCGTTGTTGTTTGCTTTTCGGGGCCGCATTGTTTACGCAAATATTTCGTCTGATCGTTTAATTGGTTGCAGAGTGACATCTGTGACATCAATGGGTATTAATTTACAGCCCCACGCACGTCAGGGACAACAACGGACACGTACCGTTCTCCGTCCTCTGTCTACCGAGTCTGGTCCATCCGCATGTACATGTCCTCCATGTCGACCCACATTATTCATTACGTTCTACTTTGTTTTGTTTTGATATTTTTCTCGTTCTCTCTCGCTTTCTATCTATTGCTTTCCTCTGTGTGTGTGTGTGTGTGTGTGGGGTTGATTTGTTGCTGTCGACGCCTTCACATTCGCTTCGCTTTTTGGCAAACGTGCCTTTTTATCATTTTTGTCGTCCTTCTTATCGCTGCCATTACCGGAACGGAGCAGCGGGAAGGGGGAAGCAGAGGGGAGTCTGACATCTGGGCAAACAAATTTACTTACCATGATGAATGCAAAGTTCGTCAGCGCGTCGCGTCTGTCGCTCTGTCTCTGTAGCACCGGAAGTGCCGCCATTAGTCGCCCTTTGTGCCATGCGTTACGCATACGCCGCATTGGCCCCCCGACAATTTACGACTCACGAGTGCCACGGAAATGGCTGTCCGAAATTAAAACGATCCCAAATTCATACCCTTTCCTTTCCTCATCCACTTCTAGGTAACATCGGCTCCATGATATCGAACATGAATGTGGCCCGCGTCGAATTCCAGAATCGCATGGATGGCGTCAAGCAGTACATGGCCTTCCGTCGCGTTGGCCATGAGCTGGAGGCGCGTGTGATACGCTGGTTTGCCTACACCTGGTCACAGAGCGGCGCCCTTGACGAGGAGCGTGTGCTGGCCGCCTTGCCCGACAAGCTAAAGGCTGAGATTGCCATCCAGGTGCACATGGACACCCTGAAGCAGGTGCGCATCTTTCACGACACCGAACCGGGACTGCTGGAAGCCCTGGTGCTCAAGCTGAAGCTGCAAGTTTTCAGTCCGGGTGATTACATTTGCCGCAAGGGTGACGTCGGCAAGGAGATGTACATTGTGAAGCGTGGCAAGCTGTCGGTGGTGGGCGATGATGGCATTACGGTGTTGGCCACACTCGGTGCTGGCTCCGTCTTTGGGGAGGTGTCGGTGCTGGAGATAGCCGGCAATCGGACGGGCAATCGACGCACAGCGAATGTGCGTTCGCTGGGCTACTCGGATCTCTTTTGTCTGGCCAAACGGGATCTGTGGGAGACGCTCGCGGATTATCCGGAGGCACGCTCCACGCTCACGCAACGCGGCTGTCAGCTGCTGCGAAAAGATGGACTGCTCGATGAGCAGATATTTGCGGGTAATTTGACGACGCCAACTCAATTTAGGCCACTTCCGGCAGGCAGCTGACTAACGCACTTCCGCACTTCCATTTCTCTTCTTCCATTTCCATTCCACAGACTCGCAGCGTGTGCATGATAGCATCGAGGGCGGCATCGAGAAACTGGAGCTGTCCGTGGAGAACCTCAATATGCGACTGGCTCGCTTGCTGGCCGAGTACACAGCGAGTCAGGCGAAAATCAAGCAGCGTCTGGCCAAGCTGGAGCTCAAGTGAGTGTTCTAATCTTGTTTGCCACTTTCAACACAGCACTAACAACCGCTTCTTTATCTTCTCAACACAGTGGCGGTGGCTCTGTAGGCGGTGCGGGGGGTCGAGGTGGAGAGGATGAGCCACAGATGCGTGCACGCAGCGGTCGTCTTTATTCCCTGCAGACCAAACGGCGCCCACGTGCGCGCCTTGAAGCGGCTGCCAAGAGCGGCGACGCGGCCAAACAGAATACGCTCTAAGCGAGGGGACACCTCCAGGAGGCGGGTGAAACCTATGCCACATGGCGGCATTCCAAGTGTCGCGTACTGTCAAACGCTCTGCAAGTTTTTTTTGCTGCAAAACTAGTGATAAATGCATTCAACTTGAGGGAGTTACGACTATGGAAAATGATGCTGCAGATTAAAAAGTTTCCCCATTTGAGCGGATGATGTTACGGGGGGAAATCAACCGGGGAGAGGGGAACGGGAAGCTACGGCAGCTTGGCTGGGCGCCAGTTAGACGCGCGTGTAAATCAATTTTTAATTTTTACAATTAGTTTAAGGGAACACTGCGGAACAAGAGAGACGGCGAAAGCGAGGGAGGAATGTTTGTCAGCGAGAGTTTTTGGTTCGAACTTTTTATGTTTGTGTTGTTTTTTGTAGCGCAACTTTATAAATTTGTAAAATGATTCAAACTGAATGTGCCTCAAAGTGTGTAAAAGTAGATTAGTTAAGAGCAACAGCAACAAAATTAAATTAGCTCTCTCATTCGATGAACGATGAACAAAAGGTAAGCGAGCGATTAGTCTATAGTAAAGGGGAACGAAATTTTGGGGGAGTAAAGTGAAACAGACGACGATTTCTTGTATCGTTGTAAATACGTATAAGTCGAGCTGAAACATTGTGAATGCGAAACTCGGCAATAGTCCAATTTTATAAGCTAAAAAAGGCATTTTATTTTTCTAAAAAAAAACAAGAAAGAAAGCAGTTAAAGTACACAGAAGTAAGGTCCAAATATAAATACTACTTATTGCACCTAGGACAACAAAAACAACTACGACTACAACAACCACCAAACGACATTTGCTGAAATAGAAGAAGATGGAAAATCAAAACGAAAACTACTAAAATCAAATAATAAAAAAAACGCATTTCCTATTTGTCATACATGAATGCATTCTCTTTGATTTTGTGCTGCGAAAGTGCAGCAGGAAATAACAGAAAAGTGCATGGCCACCTTTTCTACCTTAAGTTCTACTTATGTGTAACGATAAATAGTATAGATATACGTAGATATATTTACAGTGTGAAGAGGAAATAGAGGAGAATAGGGGAGAAGGGGGAGCAACAGTAATGAAAAACCATGTTAACATTTTTTCGAGTCAGCGAATTGTAAGTGTAATTTCAGTGTTAAGAGCAAAACGCTTCCAAAGCCAAATTTGAAGAAACAAATTGTAATTGTAAACCACACTAAAACAACGACACACACACACACTTACATCACACACACACACACACACACACACACAGCAACACACATGTTGAAAACTGTATTTTTATATTAGCCTGATAAATGTACGAGAATTGTAAATGTAAGCAGAATCTATTAATAAATTGTGAGAACCTTAAAATGGTAGCTGGTTCTATTTGCATTGCCAGCGCTGTATTATTGTAAACTGATAATGCTGTTTCGCTTGTCGTGCGCTATGGTCTAATGACAACTCGAAGTGTGGCAGACAAAGGGCGGCAATTACGTGAAGTACGTAAAGTAATGCAGACACTTTGCCCTCGACTCGCCTCTCGTGCGTACCACGCTGCGTATGAGTAACGAAGGAATCGTGCCAAAGTCAAAGTGAAAGTGAATGTGAAAGCCACGCAAACCCAAATGCCAACCTCATCCTGTAAATGCAGTAAAAAATCAATTTTGACGAAATGCGACAAGCAAAAAAAGTAGAAGAGAAAAAAAAAACAACGCACACAGGAAAAAGAAATGAAGATGAAGAAATACTCGTATAAAAAGAAAACGCTCTCTCAGCCTTTTCGAGTGGATACGCCGCGTAGTGTTTCCGTTACCAATTCCATGTCCGCCACACCAATACCCGAGAGTCTAGCACCTACACACACACACACACACACACACACACGCATCTCATCTTCGAATTGCGGAGGGCTGGCTTTATTTGTTGCCAGGACACGTGAATGAAGCTGCTTGGGGACATGACAGACAATAAAATTTAGACGCTCCCATAGCATTATGAATACACACACACACACAAGGACATATGAGGATACGCATATGAGGATTTTTGCGTGTAAGTCGCCTTTTTAGCATATGCAAAAAACATTGACAGGGTGACTTGCATGCCTTCGAATGAATCGTTTCCGCATCCGCATCTGAAAGGAAACATTTTTATAAATCAACAAATTAGAATTAAAATACACGCATGAAATGCGCCTAAAGTCATTGCGTGACTTAAGTACTTTTAACCCAAGAACGCTGATGATTTGTTGATATAGGAAATATCTGATAATATAATATATTTCCTTTTCAATCTAGATATATTTACAATTTGTTGCTGGATACGAAGCAACAGTTTAATTTCAGCTATTGCTGAGCTTCTAACTAGACAATTTCTCTAGTATGCTTTTGTATATCTAATCTACATTGTTTTACATATTTACCGGAAAATGTTAAGCTTTAGTCTAACAGTTTGTATTCCAAATCATTTTATTATTTAAATAAATGAGTAAGTAATATAGTTTCTTTGGTAGAACATATAGTATACATATGAATATACGTTCCTTATAATAATAATACCTGAACTAAGTTTGATAACAAAATGTTTATTAGAACATTTATTGCCAAAGAATATTTATATGTGCATCTAATATTTCATATCTTATCTGAATTAATTACTTCATTTTATTAGTTATTTTTATTATCATTGACTTTATTAAATTATTCCAAATTGTTTAAATATCTGTAAATTCGTCTAAAGCCTAGTTAATCAATACGCTAAGTTATCTAGAATGTAGTCACATTTGATAATGCGAAATTTGTCAAAAATACTTAAAGTTTTCAATTTAGAATTACTTCTATAACATGTAGATTGCTGAGCATTTGCTGTCTACACATTTGATTATATAAAAACACAAATTTATCTTTCTTTTATACACCAGCAACTGTAATCATACAAATCATTCTTAAATTGTGCGTTTATTTTAAGAAATACTTTATCAGACATTCTAACAAATAATCAATCGCTGACCATGTCCACAAAAGCTAGCGATGTGCAGTATCTGCGCTGTCTCAAGTGCCTGAAGACCATCAAATGTTCACGCTATGACACCGGCTGCTTGGTGCGTCATGTGCAGACACATCATCCGGAGATCATTGAGAATGCCAACGATAAGGTTCAGAATCTGCACAAGCTGGCTGCTGAGCACGGCATCAGCGAGGAGCGTTTGTCGCAGATTAGCAAGATGACGGGCATGTCGGAGGCAGAAATGGCAGACGAAGCAGAACGCTGTAGGTATTAAACTCAATAACTTAATAAACTTTTAAACTGAATTTCTTGCTAGATCTGGCCAAGCACAAGCCGCCAAGTGGCAGTCAGCCGTCCCAAAAGAGCGGCAGTCAAACATGGCAGGAGCCGAAAATCACCGACTCCAAGGACATCAATAGACGGCAATATTATCGCAGCTCCATTGAGCGTTGGCTGCCCACCGATGGCTGCATCTATTGTCCCAGCTGCGGCTGCAATCGTCGTCCGCTGTTGAGGAGCAGCTCTGAGTTTTATTCGAGCACTGGCTGTCCTGCCTCGTGTGTGGCCAACTGTTGGCCTTTTTGCTTTCTGCCCTGTCTGACCTCGCCGGACAATCGCGAGTATTTGCACTGCTCCAACTGCAAGAGCTTTCTGGGCATCTATGATCGCGAGCACAATTGTATTCGACCCAATCGCGAATTTGTACCGCATTAACTAAATATTTTCAACAGTGGACTCCATTCGAAGAAGTAACATAAGCATATAAATATATTTTAACTGCAAGCTAGCTAAACTTTTCTCAGAGTGGATTTGAATTGTATATATAACGTTAATATTTATTATACGACCCGTAGAAACTTGTCGCTTAAATCTTTGCAAACTTCGTGCCAATTGCAAATTTTTTAAATTGAACATATTTCTAACAGTGCATTTCGTATGAATTAATAACAAGTATTTAAACTGCGACCAAAAAAAAGTTTGGCATATACAATAATAACTGCAGCATTGCAAAAAATGGTAAGTTATTTAAGAAATATTTTGTAATGCCAAAAACGGCTGCTGCGGTCGAGTCTTAGTAGCTTTGTT
This sequence comes from Drosophila nasuta, assembly GCF_023558535.2. NCBI lineage: Eukaryota > Metazoa > Arthropoda > Insecta > Diptera > Drosophilidae > Drosophila > Drosophila nasuta. The sequence continues at coordinate 24,136,493 of NC_083457.1, forward strand.
TGACAATCTGATATATTTTTTACTCTATGATGTATTTTTAAAGAATATCGATATACTTTGGTATATTTTTGTATTTTCTCGTATTTACCGCACTGTTTTGCTTCTATTAAAAATGGTTAACGGGTATCTTACAGTCGAGGATACTCGATTTTCTTACTTGTTTAAATAAAGAATATTTCTCACAGTGCATTCCACTCGAACAAATAACAAGCATAGTATAAATATATTTGAACTGCGACCCGAAGAAAGCTTTCACACAAAGCTTAGCCAACTTAACTTTAGCGAAGACAACAACCCTGACTAGCTCTCATTGCTGTTTGGCCGCCACTGTTAACACCACAGTTTGATTCTGTTGTTGTTCTTGCTGCTCCCTCTGCTCACGTTCTCTCTCCCGCTTCTCACGCTGCTCGGCGCGCTGGGCCAACACACGTTCCCTTGACTTTTGCGCACGCACAGCACAATCCTTGGGCTTCGATTTCAACCGTATGTCATCCACAGCCGCCTGCTTGCGTGCTGAGTTCGAGAGACAACGTTCGTAGCAGTCAATGGGAACATAGCGTCCAATGTAGCAGCCACAGTGGCCACAATAGTGATTAATGTCCGCACGCCCTCGCCAGCTTTTGCTGCAATACATCCGAGTATTAGCTGGTCAAGTGCTCAAGAAGTTGTCACTCATCTTACCACAGTTTTGTGAGGCCAAGCAGTCGCTGCAGACAAGTGACCGCCTCCAATTGGACCACACTCCACTCGAAGTGTTCGCAGGCCGGACAGTTGACCATGGTAGACTCTGTTTGCAGATAGCCCACCTGCGGCTTGCTGCTGATACTAATCGCAATCAATTGCGGCTCATCGATGGCCATGTTGTGCACACTCCGCCAGACGACGCGTAACTGAATCCAGCAACGCCCCATCACGGAAAATATTCAGAGATTGAGAGCGTGTTACGTTCTCTCTCTCACTCTCTCGATCAATTAAAAACACACACACAGTTGGTAGTCATCAGTAGCAGCTCTTTATTGTTTGACACTTTGGTTTGTTTTTGGCAGCAAATACTCAGAGTTGGGGGCGTCTATAGACACCCAGATACTCGCCACAGGAGCCGCAATGATGCCGCTTGGTGCAGCAGCGCAGCCAGTTGCGTTGGATGCGCGTCTTCGCCAGCGTCTTGCAGTAGGGGCAGGTGATCTCACGTGCATTGGGGCCGACTGCAAAGTAGAGCGGAGCGGGCGACGTTTCCTCAGACATGTTGCAAGAGACAATTGGAAGAAGAGTTGTCTGCTGTCGCAGGCGTGCGAATTGATACTGACAGCAAGTTCGCGACTGGAGAGTGAGAACGATGCCCAAAATTAAAAAAAGAGAGCAGTGTTTGTTGTATAAATATTGTTTATTTTCAGCATGCGAAAAGTATTCAAAAAATGTGAGGGAGAACAAGAGAACAACAGAGAGTCAGAGAGTGAGAGTTCGCGTTTTCTACTTAATTTTGAGTGGGGCGCGTCGCTTCATGGCGCGTCCAAAGTAGCAACCGCAGTTGCCGCAGTAATGACTGCGATCCGTTTGCTTGCAGGGCACATAATAGTTGAAGCAGCAACAGCAGCAGAAGGAGCTGGAAGGGAGGATATTAATTAGTGATTATAAGAATGATCGTGATAATTTTAATGACTGCAACTCACACAAAGAGGCAACCAACAATGCGATTGATCTCAGTCGCCCACCACTTGAGATCATTCTGCACCACGCTGCGCTCCTTGATGCCACACGCAGGACACTTCAGCACCACCGATTCACGAGGCAGATTGAGAAAAGGTGCCAGCCAGCGGTGTGGCAAAGTTCTCGTAAATGTCGCGCTCCTTTTTCGCCTCCAGTGACGCTTGATGCTGCTGCTGTTGCTGCTCCTCAGTCGTCGTCGTGGTCGTCATCGTTGCTGCTGCGGCCAAACTGAAAGCGAAATGTGGCCAAAGCAATAGAGCAACCTGTTTTGCACACAACAAGAGAGCAAAGTCAAAAGAGAGTGAGCGAGCGAATGATTGAGAGAGCGTACAGTCGTGTTGATTTGTAGCGCGTCTTTAATTGAGTTAGATGCGTAATAGAATTAAAAAACAAAAGAATGTCTGGCATTTATAGCACATTAATTGACCTAATCGGACTTGCTCTGGATGCCCACTTTGCCGCCACAGCGGCTGCAATAGACGCCCTTGGTGGTCCACTCGCGATTGCAGCCGCACCAGGTGCAGATGCAGCAGATCCAGAAGACGGGAAAGATGCTGGAATAAATGAATAAAGGCAAAGATTATATAGAAAGTCAGCAAACGATATTCCTTAACCCACCAGGATAGCAAGCTCAGACAGCAGCTGGCATCCTTGCAACCTGCGGCACGCATCACAGCCGCCTCGCTTCTCTCGTGGCACAGCGGACAGAGCAGCTTGTAGGTGGACGGACCCGGCGTATAGTAGCGCAAACGAGGCGGAGACTTGGGAGCTGCCTCCACTTGGGTTAGCAGTGTCACCTTCTCATGGGGCTCATGTTCATCGATGTAGGGCACAAGTGTGGCATGATGATCCTCGACCACAATATTGGCAATAATATTGCGAGCACGCTCCTCCGCTGTTTGGGCGGGCAGCAGTTTGATCTGCAGCGTCTGCGTTTCCATTGTAACTGGCGGGTAGCCAGCAAAACAGACAGAGTGAACAGTGTGTGAGAGAGTTGCGTGAGTTTGCTGAGCGAGAGCGGAGCGCGGCAACAGGGCGTATGTGTATTGTGTGAGCACTCTATGATGTCATCGGGGCATTGCGACTACAGCTGGAGCTGCCCAAGCAGAACCAGAAACAGCAGCAGAGCAACAAACAAATTACCTTGTTTTGTTTATTTTTTCAACAAATGTGAAACATTTCCGAACAGCATTGATTTCATAATGGGCCCCAAGCACTTGTGCTGTCAGAAAAGCCTTTTAGTTTGAAGCATTTGCGCTTTATTAATAAACATTTAGATACATTATTTGTGTTTGCATTTTGATTAGAGTCGCTTCTTCAGGCGCAGAGGCAAACCGCCATCCGGCATTAGCACAGGAGCTGGATCAAAGCGAAACTCGACTTCTTTCCGAGGCGCTTCAACCAAATCGAAGTTGGCCAGTATCTTGGCCACAGCCACCTTGGAATTGACCTTGCCCATGCGTTGAGCTGGAAGTTATAAGAATATTTAAGTAAGAGTATTAGAAGTAGAGTTCTTAACTCAAATTTAAATAGAAAATATTTTCGTAACACTGTAATTACTACCAATTCTTGAAAATAATTTCAAATTAAATTGGCAACAGCTCAATTACGTCTGCTATTTTTCTCAAATTTAAATACATTAAAAATACAATTCATTTCATTTTGTGAGATGCTGTAAATATTTTAAGTTATGCTGCAAGTAATTCGAAATAATCATAAAATGTTTAAAAATAATATTGCAATAATATGTTATGAAAACATTCGTATTTTTAAAATAATGCAATATCTGCAAGTAAAACGAATTATTTCATTATAATATTACTGTGAAAATAAAGAGGCTATCTTTTAAAGGCCTCTCCATCCCAATTTTAACTGACAGCTTCCATGAAATCTTCCAATAAATCATTTCCAATTCAATTGTAGATGACTTTAAATATCGCAACAGCTGTGCGAATCATTCAATATATTGTATGGCAACTACATTCTATTCTATTCTTACCAATGCAGTGTCTAGGTCCCTCACCAAATGGCATATAAGCTGACTGATCGTAGTTCATGATGTCGGCATCGAAGCGATGTGGATCGTAGTCCATGGGATTGGGGAAGTAGTTGGCATTACGATGAATACCAAGCAAAGAGATGAGGATGGGAGTGCCCTTCTTGATGGTATAATCGCCATCCGGCACTTTGAAATCCTGTGTGCACTCGCGATTCAGGAAGGGCAATGCAGGATACTTTCTCACAGTTTCTAAGGAGAGGGAGAATAAGTTAGAAAAGTTATTTGCAGTTTAACGACTATACTTACCATTAATGCACAGATCCAAGAACTTGAGATCCTGCACTGCCTCGTAGGTGAACTTGTTGCCACGTTTGAGCTGATGACGCTCCATGACCGCGTCCAATTCATCGCGAGCCTCCTTCAGCAGCTTCGGGGACATGGACAACTCGTAGAGTGTGAATGCTGCTGTCGCTGCGGTGGTCTCCGAGCCGGCAATGTAAAAGACGAACGCCTGAGCGGTAAGCTTCTCAATGGACATGGCTTTGAGGTCACTCTGTGCCGTCTCAATGTTCCACACTTCATCGTCATCATCGCCAATCTTGCCCGTGTTGCGCAGACGAATAAGCAGCTGCAGCAGATCCCTACGGACAACATTATTCTTCTCACGGAACTCAATGGTGCGCCGCATAATGTCACGCAGCTTGGTCAGCACCTCGTTCTCGAAGCCCATGCGATTCATGAGCTTGGCCAGTCTGTAGGGGAAAACAAGCCATAAGCAATAAGCTGGAGAGAATTGTGCGATCTACTTACGGTGGAAAGATAAAGACACACATGTTGTGGATCTTCATTAGCACGGAACCATTTTTGAGCAACGTATCGCTACAAGCACGAAACTCATTATTGGGACTAGAGAAGCTATCCACGTCCAGGCCAAAGATAACCGAACCAATGATATCAATGGCATATGTGGTGAGCTTTTCCTTCATTTCGATTTCATCATTGGGCGACCGCTCAATGACACCCAGCAGATGCTGCACAAGCTTCTCGCCCACATCATCGATGGTATCGAACATGCCCTTGATCTTGCCCGACGAGAACGAAGGCGTCAATTTGCTGCGCAGATTGCGCCACGAGGCGCCTTGCAGATTAAACAAATTGGACGACAGTGGATCGTTTTTCTCATCCACATAGATGCCACGATCGTGGAAGCTACCAAAATCGCTGGTCATCACTTGCCGCGCCAGGTGAGCATCTCGCACCAGCAACGTGGGTTTGTTCATCATATAGATGCCTACGATCTTTGCACTGTGTCGCAGATAGACATCGTACACAGCCAGACCGAAACCCCGCTGACTTTTCACCACCGAATCGAGTACGCCGAAGGGAAACTTGGCCTTCTCCTCGACCACGCCCTCACGTTGCCAGTGTGTGTAACGCCTACGCACATATTGCACGAGCAGCACCAGCGAAATGGTGAAAAGTAGAATCCAAAACATATTGTGAGATTATCAGAACTTGAATTTGTAACGCGAACAGCGTTTAACTTGTTGTGTCTCTTTTGAAATGCATTCGTAAACTGAACAAACAAACGTCTGTCCAGCAGCTTAAATGCCGTAAAAGTCTCGGCGAAGTATCTATTGCGACGCCTTGTCCACTTCATAACCGTTTCAGATAAGAACTTCGTTTGACCGACGAACACTCTGTGTGTGTGAAAAAGACCCGAGAGACCCGATTCGATTTGTTTACTGCTATCAGTAAAAATCGAGCGATCAATCACCTTTAAAAGCCCAATTACGTCACAACTGCTTGCCACGGTAAACGACAGTGCACGAAATTCATATGTTTACGGCTCTTCAAGTGGATAGCTTTTGCCAGTAGTTGAAAGCTTTTTATTGTACACCCGGTAGTTTCATGACTGCCCGTAAAAGCTTTCATGTGATCTTCAGCTAGATAGGTTCAAAGTTTCCACACGAAGAAATAACGTGCTACAATCAAAACTCAAATCTTGAATCAAGATTGTATGATGACAGAATTTAACTAACAAGGTTTATTCTTAAACTAAGATCGAAATTCCATAAAAATCAAGATTTAATGTTTTTTGAAGAATGGAAAAGTTCAAAATTGAATCAAGAAGACAAAATCTTAAATCAAGATCAAAAGATCTTTAATTAATATAAAATAAAAAAAAAATAAATCGTAAAGTTCTTAAATAAGGATTTGCAATCTTCCTTTCAATCTAGAATAAAACACTCTTGAATTAAGTTTTTAATCTTAAAATAAGATGTTTTTAGTCTTAAAATAGAAATTTAGCATTAAAATTGATAATTGTTTTAAGATTTTTTCTTACATGTTGAAATTCATTGATCTTTTTAAGATCCAAAAAATCTTAAATCAAGATTTGCAATCTTCTATTCAAGCTATATATTTTTCTCTCTCTGTATGCAAATGCAGCACTGCAATTTACAGCAGTAAATGTTTAATAGACCTTAAGTATTTCATGCGATCTTTAAAGTGATTTTAAATGTAGATGCTGCAAAATTGAAAGCGTTCGTTGAGTTCCAGAACTAGGGCAAAATCTGATTGCACCCCTGAATTTCATTCTTGACTAATGCAAACATCTTTGGCAAATGCTTTCATGTATGTATGCTTTCCTTATCACTCGTATAATATTGATTTGATTTCATTATGCCATTCAGAGAATATTTGAAATTTTCCACCTAATTTGTTTAAAGTAATTACAATGGTCGACAAGTTTTAATAGCATTAATAGAAGGAATATACATACATATACATAAAAGTACAAATTATTATTATTATTATTATTCATTAAAACACTACTACTACTTCACTACTATTTTTAAGGGATTAACAAAAATATAATTTTATTTATTTAAAAAAATCTATAAGCTATTCTTTTGTACAACATTTTTTTTAAATGTGTTTTTGCTTTTGGAATAACTAAACCATTAATCAGCAAAAATAAGTATAGCTTTTCAATAAATTATAGCAAGTTTTAAAAAAATTTCCGTTAAAAAAAACATTCCAATTTAACTTTTATTACTTAAGGAATATCTAAATTATAAAAAAAATATTCATTATCATCAAGAAAATAAGTTAGATAAAAGAATTAGCGCAATTTTTAATTTCGCAATTTTTGAATATCAAATTGTGATGAAATTGCATTCAGCAGCATAAGCTTTGACTATATTATCGGACCAAGACTATGTTATCTTTAATCGATTGTTAAACTACCAAATTTCTAGCACAAAACAAAAATCGTAAGCAGATGATTTCCTTCTTCTATTTGAAAATGTCGTTGCTACATTTTAAAAGCATTGCATCGAGAGATCACTTTTAGGGTCAGGCAATTAATTACTTTTAACTGAATTAAAAAAAATGTTTCATATTGAAATGCTGCGATATGTTTTAGGAGCAGCTCTCGCAAATAGCAAACGAGCTCTCAAACTAATTAAACTGTGCAACGAGTGTTGCACGCTGACACAAAGCGTTTCATTCAAATAAGTGATATAAGCGATTCAGTCATCTGTTTGTGTTTTTGTTTTTTATTTAAAGTGTTGTCGCTTAATTATGTTTAAATTTAGAACACTGCGTGTTGACTTGTGGAATTGGAACTAGCTCTGTTCAATGGCTGAACGCTGTCTGCCAAGCTTCTTCTCGTCGAGCGCCTCCTTCTCCACCTTGCGGAATTTCTGCCAACGTCCATTGTCCTCCACCTCCGAGCGCTGCATGCGGAAGAGAGCTCGTTTATACCAGCTCAACGAAATGTGGCGTCCAATGAAGCAGCCGCAGTTGCTGCAATAGTGATTGATATCGTGTCGTCCCCGCCAGTGAATGGGATTGCTAAAAACGAATGATACTATATTAGTTGGGGGGAATAAAATTTGGAATGCTTTAACCCACCAGCAGAGCAGCCAATTTATGGTGCAGGTGATATTCTGTAGACAAGTGACAGCTTCGAGCTCCACTTTGCTGGTTTGCAGCTGCTGGCAAGCGGGGCAGACAAACTCGAGTGGCAGGGTGGGCAAATGACCCACCTTTGGCACCTCAGAGATGACGCCATCGTAGTCACAGGCGCTGCCGTCCAGGCTCTCAGTGCTGGCCATTTGATGACAACGACAGACGCAGCGCAACTAAACAAAGAGATGTGCCAAATTCCCAAGTCAAGTATGCGAAACGAGCAGCGAGAGAATGGAGAACGAAGAACGAAGAATGAAGATCGAAGAGAGAGCGAGTGATCAAGAGAGAGGGAGAGAGGATTTCAAATACTTTTGGGGCGTCGATAGATATTTGAGTGCTTATAAAAACGAATTATGAAAACTGGCAACAGCTGCGCATTGCGAATTTATTTATAGCGTCATTTGCGAATCGAATTGCCAAAATAAAGAATTGTGGAACATGGAACTACAAGCTACTAGATGGGACGCCAGTGGAAGCCCAGATGTCCGCCACAGCTGCTGCAGAAGATGCGCTTGCTCTTCAGACGACTCTGCAGACAGGAGTAGACGCAGCTCAGCGCAAAGATGGGGAAGCAGCTGCCCGAAGAGCAGAGAGATTACTGTACTATAGAGTATTAAGTAGTAGATGCTGCTCCACTTACCAGGACAGCACGGACATGAGGCAGGTGAGCTGTCCAAAGACGCCACTCATTTGTACAGTCTCAGTGTTCGCCTGCTGCCTGCACAGTGGACACTTCACCCGATAGCTGCTGGGACCCACGCTGTAGAAGCGCAGCTGCGGCTTCAGTGGCGTCTCTGGCTCCTCGGGCTCAAGCTCGAGCACGGCTGTGGCAGCCGAGCTGTTGTCTAGCTCCACTTCGTTCAACATGTTCGATTGCGACTGAGTAGCGTCAGCGGCAGGCGGCGCAGCATTTGGCAAAACCACTTTCAAAAGAGAGCGGGAGAGTGCGACAAAGTGAGCGATCAAGAGAGTGGCAGAGAGAGACAGAGAGAGAGGGAGAGCGCATCTTCTTCAAAAATAATAAAACCAAAACAAACATTTTTTTGGCATGCACACGCAACGCAAGGTCAATAGATACTTAAAAAACTAACAGAAACAAAACCAAAAAACAAGAAATACAATTAAATATACAGTATACTACTTAAAATAAATCATAAAAAAAAGTGGCTGAATGGCTCATTGACGCTTCCAGGCGCCCAACAAGTAGCCGCACTTGCCACAAATGACCTTGCAGTCATCTTTAGAGCGTCGCAAGCAGCAAGGATATATGGGGAGCAGGGCAAAGCAGCTGTAAAGGAAATTTATGTTAGAAAATTGCTGAAAAGATAATTTACAACACTGTGTTTACTACGTACCACAGTTGCAGCAGCCGCTCGAGCCGCACGCCTTGTTCGTGCAACCGCTCGTGGCACTCGGGGCAATACATTTGGCGCAGGCAACTGATGTTAGTGGCGGATGGCGGCGGTGGCGAGACTTTCTCGGCTAACTGACCCGTTGAATTAGATTTCTTGCAGAAATAGTAATCCGTCTCGTTGTCCGTATCCCCATATCCGTACGGATAACCGCGATGCAGCGGCAGATTGGCTCCTGTGCGAGCCTGAAGCAGCTCATCAAGCGCCTGCGCTGATTGCTGCTTGGCCTGACCAAGGCCAAGGCCACCGTTTAAATTGATCTCCACCAGATCGGAGTGGCTGTCATCGCTGTCTGATGAAGGCAGCGACGATGGCGGTGGCGGTGGCTGGATGCTGAACCTTAGTTGCCGGCTCATGTTGTACAACTGTGCGTGCTGCAGGCTGGGGCAACTCTTTTTCTTATTTAATTTTATTTAGTCTTAATTTGGGTTATTGTACAATTGAAAGCAAAACATTATCCAAATGTTTGTCAAGTGCCTGGCTCACTTTGTGTGTATTTTGAAAACCAGTTGTCGTTAGTTTATTTGTTGTTGTATTGTTACTTTTGCGGTCTGTTATCCGTATACATATTTGCTTAACATTGTTTTCATGGCTCCACCGCTGTACAGTCGTTGATCTCAACTCTCCAAACCGCTGTAAAACTATCCACATCACTGCTGTAGGCAACGCTGTTAAAAGCCACTTCACTGTTAGCGCCGCAAGCTGTTCACTGCTAAACGTCACTCCACTGTTAGCGGCGCAAGCTGTTCGCTGTTAAACGCCCACTACTAATGCTGTTAACTCCTCACTGCGCAAGCTGTTAACTCCTCCGCAAGCTCTCCATCAATTGCGGCACTAATATAGCTAGACAACTGGACTACTGGGTAAATCAGTTTAAGCAACAATTATCAGCGAGCTTTCAGCGAAGTGTCAGCAGTTAAACCTTATATGCATTGTACAAGTAATTACGTGATAATTATACTCTGCTCGAAATGCATAATAAAGAGTTTTATACACTTTTGCTAATTGCGTATTTTTTTTACAGTTATTGCAGAAAATTTGAATACATACACATTTTATTAATAAAGATATGTTTCTAATTGTTAACACATGAACATTTCATTAAATATGCTATTCTCAGAATTTGATTATAATACCAGAGCACAAACACAGCAGTTTGGCGATAATCTTTTATTGGTAGGGCTGAACACCGAGGGTAGCGGAAGTGCTGCCAGAGAGGCAGCTGTCACATGTTTGCTTATACTTGTATAAATACGTATCTATTTGAGTACTACTGAAATAGTAGCTTATCATTGTATCTGGTATATTCCAACATGTCTCTCGACGAAACAACTAGACAAACCCTGGCATAGTCATACGATGTGCTCGTAATACAACAAAACAAAACCAAAAAATGATTGGCACTACAATATTACAACAGCTGTATACATATGATGAAATTACTAGAGTCCAACTTTTTCGACCCCCTATTGAATGTAAACAAAGGCGTCTGCATTACAGTCTACGAATTCACAGACGTCATAGGCTGTGAATCATAGCGTAATTTAAGCTAAACTAAACGATCGTTATGTATTCGCTTTATGTGTAGTGCAATATTTGTGACGAACAAACTGTCAGTGGCTAAGCCTCGAATAGCCTACAAATTGAGACAATGTGTTTGCCAGCTAAAGCCCAGGCCATAAACCCGCTGATAAACTACGAATACGCGCACTCGCTCTCTCTCTCTCTCTTTCTCTCGCACTGATAAGCAAGCGAACGAGACAGAACGAAGCAGAGCGTGGTAATAGAGTCGGCCGAGTGGCGAAATTCTCTCCACAGACGTCAGTTAGTCGACAACCATCGAGCGGTGCAGTTGAGTTAAAGCGCAACCGAAGAAAACACAAATACACACACAGAACAAAATGGATAGCAAGCAGCCTCCACCATACAACACGATCCAGCAGCCGCAGCCGCAGCCTGGCTACATACCCGCACAGACCTATCAGCCGTATCCCAGTGGACCCACCCAGCCACCACTATATCCACCGATGCCACAGCCACCGCCAGCACAACCGCCACAGACTGTGATCATCCAGACGACAACCACATCCAATCTGACACCAATTGGCAGCGGACCAACGCGCATTCGTTGTCCTTCATGCCACGCCGATGTGGTGACCACTGTGAAGAGTACGCCATCTGGACGCACGCATTGCTGGGCTCTGATACTTTGTCTGTTTGTGTAAGTATTCGAAGTGGAGTGTAGAGGTTGGCAGGTGAATCACATGAACAACGCAAAAAAAGAATACAAAAAAAGAATCAGTCTACGCAGTGACAGTTGCTCAAAAAAAAAGTGCCCAGCTGTACATAACAATCACTTATCGTTAGCACTGTCTACGAATGTGTGTATACACGCGTATGATTGTGAGTGTGCGTGTGAGAGTAAGCGCAAGTGTTAGTGGAGTAGTGTTATCTCATCGGGCATTCAAGTTAAGCCAGTTTAGGTGCAAAACAACTGCGTTTAATTCTCCTGCATTGCCAAAATTCAACGGAATCGCATACTATTAGCTTCCACAATGGAATCGCAAATTAACATATATTGCCCATAAACATTAATTCCACCAACCGTTAACAAATTTCGCTATCTGTTTTTATATATATTCCACAGCTGTTGGCCTTGCGTCTGTTTGCCCTACTGCATGGACTCTTGCCAGAATGCCGATCACTCCTGTCCCAACTGTGGTTCTTACATTGGCACCTTTGAGAACTAACCGTATATATAGTATATATATTCAATATATTTACCTATGTTTGTACATTCCATTTTAACCTCTAAATGGAATTGAACCACTGCGATCGTTGATTAAGCGCTCTTAAAACGAAAAACTGTATATATAAAACAATAAATTATTACGTATACGTAAATGCATTTTCATTGCACGATAATTGCGCATTATAAGGTTATATGGGGGTTGATTCATATACATATCCCTTATTTGGCATACGTATTCTTAATACTATTTCAAATTAAATACATGCGATGTATTTGCACTTATAATTACTGTTGGGACTACGTTGTTGACTCAATTCGCAGAGTTCTCTCATTTTTATCTCTCTAGAGCAAAGATAACATTTTGAATTTCATTCTTTACTTTTACACTACCGTACAAGAAATACTCCAAAGAACATATAAACAAATTGGTAGTATGGAAAAAATAGTGTTTTTACTACATCAACCTGTAGATTATCAAAAAATGACTTTGCGGCTTTGAACTTCGGTATTTCCTTATGCTTATCAAAAGTTTTTTTTCAATTGAAATACAATTGGAATACAATTGAAAAGATTAATATTTACCATCGTCTGTCAAATCGTTGAGGTTCTATTCTTTACTTCTTTAGATTATGAGTGCGCAAAGTTCAGATAAGCACTTGTTCTTGATCGCTCTCAGCGCGTACTTTCTTTATATGGACTGATTAGCTTCCTGGTAGTGTGCTTTCCCTACATTTTCCTTGGCTTATCATCAATGTTCGAATCAAATGAGTCAGTTTTCTGTCACTGCAAGTGTCGTAAATACCAATATGAGAACAACATTTATTTTTTTATAGACCAATTCAACAAATGACTCATCAGCATTGATAGCCCTTAACCATGTCTATATAAAACACACATAATAAACAAGAGCACCAAGTTAAGTGCAAAAGTCTGCTTGAGTACTTGAAATATGCGCACAGTTTCTATTACTAGATTTAACAATTATGAATCATACGAAGACATTATCTTATTTGTAATACAAATCATAAAGTTATCACAGCATGATGCTAGGTTTTCAGACCCCGACAGGAACTCATTCATAAGTTATATCAGGCGAGATTCTGTAGACAAGATAGCCTATATCAAGTGTAATAACAGTAAAGTCATTTCCATGCCTGTTTTCTTTTGTTGGTTTGATTAACTATCAGTTTGTCTTGAAACTTAAAGCAGTATTTCAAATTAAGTATTTAATTTTATTTCAATTTAAAACTTTTTTTTAATTTTCTGTCTTAAATTATATGTTTATATTTGATGTAATGCGCCATTTTATACAGTGGTTCAAAAGCTTTCTAATATCGTCCTATAAATAGAATATAAAACCATGGAAATCTGTAAATCAAAATTATTATTTGGAACAAGAAAGTGAAGAGGGGATTACGTGTAGACATTTCTTTATTTTAGTAATTTAGTTTTTACTCGTCTATCTTAAAGAAATTTGGAAAAGAAGATATTTCATAAATATATTATTTTTGTAATTTAGTTCTTACTCGTTTGCGTTGATAGTAATATATATATATAAAGAAACAAATTTAAAGCTAAAGTCAAGTTTATTTTTATAACTACAGCAACTTTAACAATAATCGATCATAATTGTTAATATACGGGTGATATACATACACATAAAACGATATACAATATATGCATGTGGTAAGCTTAAAATGATATTCATATATTTTTATGACCGCATCATATTATTATGTGATTACTAATGAATTGTGTACAAGAATTTTTAAGTTGTTTTCAAAAAATAATAAAACTTTCAATAACACTTTGAGGTTTTATTTAACTATATAAATTCAAAGTCAACTTTTAAGATCTATGGAAACTGTGCAAATATGACTTAATTCGATAGCTCTCATTCAATTGGACTCTAAGAGTTGAGGTCGGCAAGAAACAGAACTCGAGTATGGACTAGTTTTTTATGTGCTTTTGGAAATTATGGTTAACTTACTACTTTATTTCAGCACTTCAGTTCCCAAAGTAAAAACTATAATCTTATTGATAAAAAGCGTTTAATGATAAGCCACTTACTACAGCGCAATGCAGTGAGGTATAATAAACACTTACAAAAAGGCGTCAAACAATTGGATGTATAACGAAAGACCCCCGGGTTGTAGCAGTGTATCAGTTGGCGTTATCAGTTATGGCCACACCTTGTAAGATAACGCGATACTATATCGAAGTGTTGACTGCATTCAGAGTTCAGTATAAAGACAAGAGCGAGCAAAAGCAGACAAAATAGTCGAACGAACAACGATCTCTAAAGAGAACAACAACAACAACAACAACAACAGTATAACCATGAACCAAGGATACACTCCAGCACAAACTTACCAACCCGGAGCACCCCAAGTGATCATACAGACAACGACAACGACAAATGTGGTGCCCATTGGCAGTGAGCCATCCCGTGTTCAGTGCCCATCTTGTCACGCGGATATCCTGACCAATGTAAAGAGAACGCCAACAGGACGCACTCATTGCTGGGCACTGATTCTGTGCCTATTTCTGTAAGTTCAACAAAGTGTTGTAGAGTGAAAAATACAATTGCAAGTGATTCACTCACGAGTGCTTTGCGGATTGCACATGGCAAAGTGTGATTCACATTCACAGTCACTTGACGCAATTTGCGCCTTGCCTCTTTTACCACAAAGAAAAACATTTTCTAATTTGCTTTACTTTGTGTCATCTTTCAACAGCTGCTGGCCTTGTGTGTGTGTGCCCTACTGCATGGATTCTTGCCAGAATGCCGAACATTCGTGCCCCAATTGCGGTGCTTACATTGGCACCTACGAGAACTAATGTTTATCTCAAGCTCTCTTCGCTAACTATAAGTTCGAATCGTAAATTAATGTTTAACTTAACAACCAAATAATAATAAACACTCAAACGATTACAATTTAACCAAAGTTAATGTATTTCTTAGTTTCTTTTCTTCTCTGAGGATATCCTTTGGAAATTATGAAACTATTTAAAGAGCGTGTTTAACCAAATCATCCATTAAACCTTGTTTCTTATTTTATTAATCAGTGCTTGAAAGTGCGATATAAGACTTATATAAAGTGCATTCATTTATGAGTATTCTAGTTTTTTCAATCTAACTAACGGAAATAAAAACTTAGTTGATAACTTGCTCATTCAACAACATTCAAAGTATAGGCGGTGATGATGAATTTCTCTAAATAAGAATTAGATCGAAAGAATACCATCATTATTAATAAAACAAAAGAATTTAATAATCGACTTGCTCAACCAATCTTTGACGGCATTTCATTTCGATATAAACATTTTTATATTGATGAAGTTGTATTCAACTGTAAATAGTCTATGCCGAAACACTTATCGCATAGCTATAAATAAAATGTTTGCCACAACATCTGCGCCCCAGTTCGACCCATAACAACAATGAAATTGCTACCAATTGCTCTACCCCTTGAGACATTGATAAGGAGAATTATTTAGATTATAATTGAGTAGTTTGAGTAACGTAACTTTTAATAATGCAACTAAACACATAGCTTTGATCTGCTTCAAATATTGATTGCGCTTCAAATAAATAATAAATAATTGCACATAAAGGTGCGCAAGCATAAGCATAACAATTGTTATTTGTGCTGCGCTTTGATAGTTCAGTCAATAAATGAGTCAATCAGTCAGTCAGAAAAAAATATCTTTATAGTATAACATATATACAATTTCCACAATAAATGAAACCATTTGCTAGCTGTGCCACCCACATAATCTAATCTCTTAGCGCAGCCCCAATTTCTAAGAAACTAACGATAATGAAAATGTTATTTTTTCAAAAAACTACACACAAATACTTTCCATGGGGTTACGAGCAATTGACCTTTCAATGGAGCAAACAAAAAAATCCCCCACTTCTCGGATGCAACGCGCAGCTTATCGACAGCAGGTGCGACAGCTCAACTGATAAGCGATAAGCAATAGATATTCGGTTATTATGATTTCGGGGCGTCGCGTTATCGACGTCCAGTTGTCCCACTGAGCTCAGTAGAACCACAAGCAGTTGGTTGATCGGTTCCCCTCAAACGACTCGCTATCTACCATGGAAAATAGAGACGCACCACCAGCCTACAATGAGCTGTCGTCGCCTAGCACTCAAGTAGCTACAGGAGGATTAACCGCACAGTTGACCAGTCAACAACTGCACTCTCAGGCGTCCAGCAATCAATTGCGTGAGCAGGTGAACAGCCAAATACCTGTTGGACCTGCTCAGGTGAACAGCACTTATATCGCAGCGCAGACCTATCAGCCATTTCCGCAAGGACCGACACAACCGCCACTTTATCCACCATTCACGCAGCAGCCAACCACATCCTGTGTGGTCATTCACACAACGACCAAGAATCAAGTCCCCGTTGGCCGGGATCCGACATTTGTGCGTTGTCCCTCGTGTCAAAGCGACGTGGTGACCACAATTCAAACGAAGCCCACGACTCGAACACACGCATTCGCCTTGGGATTGTGCTTCATTGGGTGCGTATCCTAGCCTAACTGGAAATAGCTTTGAGTCAGTTTTGTTGGTTGAGTTTCATTGCCAAACAAACGCTATCGAAAAAGTCGTCAATCAATGATAACGCTATTGTGTATATGTTTATTCGACAGTGATAACCAATGGTGTTTAAGTTATCAATTCGCCTACTCACTTGCACTTAGCTTATCAATGTTCCCAAATAATCTTATCAATTATTCATCTTTCCATACAGCTGCTGGCTCTGTTGTTGTATTCCCTACTGCATGGACTCCTGCAAATCCGCCAATCATTATTGTCCTGTTTGCAACGCATTTGTAGGCAGTCGCAGGGATTAACTATTTATCCCTAATATTTCTTACACTTCAATTAAAAATAATAATAATACAAGTAAGAAAGCTACAGTCGAGTGTACTCGACTGTGAGATACCAGCTACCCAATTTGATTAAAGCCAATATATTTTGCGGTATTATTCTCAAAATATACCAAATATACTGCAAATACACTAAAAATATACCAAATGGTATATGTGGTATATCGATATAGTACCGCATTCAAAATATACCATGGACGGCTCAATATACCAGATTGTCAGCCAAAGCAACTCAGACCCCTAGTAAGAAGGGGTTTATGCCCATACAAAAGTATTTCTTTAATAACTTCGACAATTTTTATCTGATCGCAATCAAATTTTCAGGAATCATAACTACTATAGTTATTATTATATATACCAAAATTCACAACCTTAGCTTTAAAATTACGCTTGTTATTCGATTTTTTTTGATTTGCGGGGGCGGAAGTGGGCGTGGCAAAAATTTGAAACAAACTTGATCTGCGTGCAAACATAACAAATGCTGTCGAAAAAAAATTATAGCTCTATCTCTTATAGTCTCTGAGATCTAGGTGTTCATACGGACGGACGGACAGACACACAGACGGACAGACGGACATGGCTAGATCGTCTCGGCTGTTGACGCTGATCAAGAATATATATACTTTATAGGGTCGGAGATGCCTCCTTCTACCTGTTACATACATTTCCTGTCGGCACAAAGTTATAATACCCTTCTACCCTATGGGTAGCGGGTATAATAATAGTAATAATGTATAAAACTTCTTTTGCCGCTAATAAACTTATATGTAATCGGAATCGGAAAACCTCGACGTTGAAGACTGTTCGAACAAAAAAGTAAAGCATACTTTTAGGAACAGCAAAAATTGAATTTGTATGTGATCAAATATCAAAAATAATAATAATAATGCTCAAATCCACGAAGCATTTATGCCTTACAATCCTATACATACAATATTGAATCTTTTCTTAATTATTTTTCGCTTGTCGCAGCAAAAATTTAGCACAGTCTAAAAGTATGCAACTTTTTCCTTTTTCTTAACATAAATATTTAGTTATCTATTTGTATTTGGAACCATGCATCACCAAGCAGGAGTAGGTTAGCCGATCCACTTTCTTTTAAGGATCCTGCCAACATTTTTCTTGTCATTTGAATGCAGTATGGGTGGGCGTCTGCACACAATAACACCAGTGTTGCACCAGAGAGTGTCTCCGTATTCTTTGTTAACCTACCATCCTCTCCTTTCCTTTCTCTTCTCTTTCACCATTGTTTAATGTACCCTTCCCCTTCTCTTACTCTGTCTACCCATTTGTACGCGAATTCTTAATGTATTATTGTTATATAGTGGTTCGTCTTATCAGTTGTCCCTTTCCCTTGCTTACTAAGCACAGCCCGGAGAAGTCAGTGCTTACGTCATACTGAATAAACCTTCCATCAAAAATAATTTTTGTAAATTTTAAAAGCTTGCAAATCATAAAAACTTTATAAAGGTTAAAGCATACTCTCATTTATTCACTTTTCTTAAAAATGGGTGCCTGGTATCTAATAGTCGAGCACCATCGACTCTAACATTCTGCTTTATTTTCTATATTTTTGAAATTTTGCATGTCGTCATATAAAACGACAAGCTGTGTTTTATGAAAATTAAGTCGAATATTTCGATAACTGATCCCGTGGGACGCATCGTCTCCTCGCTAGCAGGGAAATATAGTTTTTATACCCGCTACCCATAGGGTAGAAGGGTATTATAACTTTGTGCCGGCAGGAAATGTATGTAACAGGTAGAAGGAGGCACATCCGACCCTATAAACTATATATATTCTTGATCAGCGTCAACAGCCGAGACGATATAGCCATGTCCGTCTGTCCGTCTGTCCGTCTGTGTGTCTGTCCGTCTGTCCGTATGAAACACTGGATCTTAGAGACTATAAGAGATAGAGCTATAATTTTTTTTTCGACAGCATTTGTTATGTTTGCACGCAGATCAAGTTTGTTTCAAAATTTTGCCACGCCCACTTCCGCCCCCGCAAATCAAAAAAAAATCGAATAACAAGCGTAATTTTAAAGCTAGAGTTTTGGTACATACAATAACTACTATAGTATATTTTATATTTTTAAAATAATACCGCAATATTTTGCCTTTATTAAAAAAGGGTAGCGGGTATATCACAGTCGAGCACACACGATTGTAACTTTCTTACTTGTTTTGAAATTTAGCATGTCGTCATACACCACGACACGTGCAAGTTCTGTTTTATGAAAACAAAGACTGGTATTACGATAACTAAACCCGTGGGACACATCGTCATCTCGCTTGCAGGAAACATAGAGAAACCAAGAATTTTTAAATTATCGGTTTTTTTTTGCTTTTAATTTCTTTTCATACTTTTCAGTTTCTCAAAAGGTCTTGAGTGAAGACGACGGTCGATTCATTCAGCTACAGTTTGTGTCGGGGATTTAAAAAATCAACCTAGTAAAGTATACTTAACATACATACATATATGTAAATAATACGTTCAGTCAGGAAAAATAACTTTAAAAAGCAGAAGTAGGTTGATTTTGTCTAACAAGTCAAAAAACTCCGTGAGTTGGGTAACAGATTTTCTAATTTAGCAAGTATTTAGGATTTTTAAAGTTTTTCAATTTATTAAAATCATAAATAATTTCTCAATTTGTTGTTATTTATCCTTACCCAAAAATGTATTATGAAAACATAAGTATCCACTTCCCACATTAAAATAAAAGTATAAGATAGAGACTATAAGACATAAGTTATAATTTTTTTGGCAGCATTTGCTATGTTTGCACGCATATAAAGTTTGTTTCAAATTTTTGCCACGCCCAATTTCGCTCCCGCAAATCGACAAAAATCGAATAGCAAGCTAACTATAGTCTTTGTGATTCCTGAAAATTGTGAACAAATCGTCGAATTATTAAAGAAATTTGTACTTTTATATAGGAAACAAGTAAGAAAGCTACAGTCGAGTGTGCTCGACTGTGAGATACCCGCTACCTATTTTGAATAAAAGCAATATATTTTGCGGTATTATTCTCACAATATACCAAAAAAATACTAAAAATATACCAAATTATATATTTGGTATATCAATATAGTCCAACATTGAAAATATACCATAGGCAGCACAATATACCAGATTGTCAGCCAATGCAACTAAGACCCCTAGTAAGTAGCTGTTTGTGCCTATCGAGAAGTATTTCTTCTTTTTATCTGATCGTAACCAAATTTTCAGGAATCATAACTACTATAGTTACTATTGTATATACCAAAATTTGCAACTCTAGCTTGTTATTCGATTTTTTTTGATTTGCAGGGGTGGAAGTGGGCGTGGCAAAAATTGGAAACAAACTTGATCTGCGCGCAAACATAACAAATGCTGTCGAAAAAATTAGAGCTCTATCTCTTATAGTCTCTGAGATCCAGTGTTTCATACGGACAGACGGACAGACACACAGACGGACAAGGCTAGATCGTCTCGACTGTTGACGCTGATCAAGAATATATATATTTTATAGGGTCGGAGACGCGTCCTCCTATCTGTTACATACATTTCCGGCCGGCACAAAGTTATAATACCCTTCTACCCTATGGGTAGCGGGTATAAAAACGCCTACTTACTAGGGGTTTTAGTTGCTTTGGCTGACAATCTGACTCGACTGTAGCTTTCTTACAAGTTAGTTTTGAGGTATATATTTATAATTTAATAGGAACTTTATAAATTTCTATAATCATATTTATTTTGTTAAAGCTAGCAACTAGCTAGCAAATGAATATAAAATATATTGAGGACTCAAAGTCAATACTCATATATTAAAAAAAAAAAGTCAGCTTGAATTTGTGCTGATTTCTTGCCTTCCTGATTAGCAACTACATATATTATTTACTAAAAAACAACATTTAAATTTCAGTGTTCAATATGGACTCCTCCAAGATTGCCCCAAGTCCGCCAACGTATAGCCCAAAATTTCAAAATAATGTGAATCCCATAGATAGTGCTCCACCCACTCAAATAATTTACTCAGCACCGCCACCATATCCGGGGACTCTTCCGATGAATATAGATTACTTGTCACCACACCCGCAAACCTGTATCCCAGAAGCTCAGAATAATATGAATTCCACAGTCAATACTGCACCCCCTCCAATGTATTACTCATCACAGTCTCAGCCGATGAATCTGGTAAATCAAAGAAGTCAAAGTAGCGAGATCTGTCCCAAGTGTCAAGCTGAAGTCAAAATGCGCGTCAAGTATCATTCAACGGCAAAGACCTATGCTATCTCAGGATTGTTTTGCCTGTCTATGTAAGTGAGTTGAACTATTTATAAGTGTAGCTAATATCTTTCTTTCTATATATATATGTATATATATATATATATATATGTATATGTACGTAGGTTGTGGCCCTGCGTCTGCTTGCCCTGTCTTTACCAGGTGGGCTACAAGTTAGGTAAATTTTGCCCCCACTGCTTCGTTCGTGTTGGCGATGTGTAAACTGTACTTTTAACACGTGAATAAGCTTATATCAAACATATCAATAAGCTTATATCGAATGTACTTATATCCACAAAATAATCATTTATAATAATCAACAACAAACTGTATTTAATAAATAAACTATGTTACTGTAACTTTACTTGTCCAAATTAAATTATTGTGTCTGTGTTTGGTACAAAAAATAAAATAATCGGGTCCTTTGAATATTGTGGAACGCCACAATCAACGGATTTGATATTCATTATTTTGCACTTTTAAATAAAATCACACAGCATACTTTTAGGCATACCAAAATACCTAAATACACTAAGATTTCTTAATTGAAAGTAACCATATAAAACTTTTGGAATTTATTTTGTTAGTATATTTTCTCGTCATATATTTTAGAAACTTTTACTAAGGTCACACCCCGATATGGATTTTAAATAGACCTTTTAAATTAATCATTCAATACCATGCTTAAATAATAAACAAATTTAAAGTGATGGTTGTCTATTTTCTTTGATTTTAACTTAACATATCATTTTGGTATTTTATTTATTATTCATTACATTTTGCTTATACGAACACAACAATAAAATTGAATGTGCACATTAATATTTGTTCCTTTATTGCATTCTGTTCGTTGTTTAGAGATAACTGTCCACGTGGTGCATATAGTCATCTCGCTTTCACTGACACAAAGATATCCCTTGTGTGGAGTGTTGAAATCTTACAGCTATATGTACATATGTACATACATACATGTATAAGTCTTTTCATTCTTTCAAATTCTTTGCAAGCTTTGCAGTTGCGTTTCTGTTGTTGAGTGAATACGCCGGTCGCTTCGTTCTACACACGTTTCTTGAGATTGTAATTTTTACAAATTGTGAATCACTATACGATTTGTATACATATAAAATTGTATATGTGAGTTTATGTAAAGTGAAATGAAATAATAAATATGGGGCTTCCCCGCATAAGACAATGCGTGTTTACTTTCGCGCATTACATCAATTTGGGTACAAATTTTCGACATTTGTCTTTCAGCGACGCGTTCATCATTGATCAACATGGAATACTCCAAGATTCCACAATATCCGCCGGCATACAGCCCGCAAGATCAGAATAGGATGTATCCCACAGCCAGTGCACCACCCACCGAAATGATCCACTCAGCACCGCCACCTCCTCCCGCACCTGTAAATATTGTAAATCAAACAACGGTTGTTGTTGATGGACAGGGTGGACCAGGAATGACCTGTCCTCATTGTCGTGCTCGTGTCACGATGACTGTCAAGCATCATGCGACATGCAAGACTTATTGTCTTGCTGGGTTTCTATGCCTCTTCTTGTAAGTTTTGAGTATTGAAAATACATACATATGTATGTTTGCATATACATAGTTCAATTCATTTGAAGTGTAACTAATATCATTCTCTCCGCTTCTTACATACATATGTATGTACATATGTGTATAGGTGCTGGCCCTGCGTCTGCTTGCCCTGCTGCTGCGACTGTTGCTACAGAACCAGCCAGTTCTGTCCCAATTGCAATGCTTGTCTCTCCAGCTTCTAAAACGACATTCTCACATTTCTGTGGAGCCAAGCAAATTATCAACACTCCAAAATCACGTACTTCATGAATACTTATGTTTATCTACATACATATGTACATATTGTATATTGCCACACATCGTCGAGGAGACTTTAAAGCGCAAAAGAAATCTGAAAACGGAAACCAAGCTATGTACATATAGCATAGCGTTTGGCTATCGCCAGCAAGACTTGGCATTAAGAATAAACAAATGCAAAACTTTAGAAGATTAAAAACCATTCATGTAACTGTATACCAAAATACATTATTACTTACAATTTGTACATAGACTGACATTATCTTTATATTAACAATAGATGGCCATTATAAGCCATGCACTCCACTATCATTTTCAGGTTGGTTTCATAACTCTTTATGACTCAGATTTAAACTTCTTAAGAATTGGAATTTGTTTGCACAGTTTGGTATTGTTTGGATTGATGTATTTATTTGTTTTAAGATTAATTTATGAGAACTACGCATTTCACATCTGCAAATCCAATAATTTTTGTGCGTTTCGTTCATAATGGAAAATTCTTGAATATCATTCAAATCGAATTGCTGATCGCACATATTTTTTAATGACTGTTACAAAAGTTTATAGCAAAAACAAAGTGCTCACTTTGGTTGCCACAACAAAATTAAATCTTGGAACAGTATTGTAATTGTACATACAAACTTAATTATGTAAATACATAGATATGGGGAATCTAAATCTATATAAATTGAAAATCATTAACAAAACATTTTTTTTATTTTGAGTAAAGATGAATCTTATAGCTCTTAATTTAAACTTCAATTGGAGATAAGAATGATATTTAAATTATTTATCTGTTTTAAGATAATTGCAAAAATGAGCGAATTCGTTCGCAAGCCAAAATATTAACAAATTTATGTATTTTATCGTAAAACAGAAAAAGTTCCTAAAATCAATCTTAGCTCTAAATATAGTACCAAAGCTATAAGAACAACCTTTTTACTCCAAATAGTATCGCACGTGACAAATTCCGCTAGAGAATTACCCATATGTATGTTAGTATTTAACCAAAAGTGAAATGTTCTATAGTCGATCTCCTTTTTCAAAATTTATCAGAACATTTGTATGCATAAACAAACGCAAATTTGTACAATTATTAAGTACTTAGAAAATCACCAGCAGTTTATTTCTGTGTGCATACATATGATATGTATTGATACATTAAAATGCACATGTGTTTCAGATTTCTGTTTAAATTTCGCACTACTTCATTTGCTAAAACATACTAGCTTTTCTAATTTCCAAGAATACGCGCTTTTACAAATGTACATTCAATTCCATGGAAATCTAAATAATATTTAATAATAGACAGTTTTTAAACTCAAACAACAAAAAAATGACTTTAGAATAAAATACAGTATAATTATACAATTCCATAATATTGTGTGTTAATTTCAGTTTATTTGCTGAATTTTTTTTAATTTAAGACAAAATGATCAGTTGAAATCGCATAACTTTTTCTAAATGATGTGACTTAACAATTTAATAAAAATATTCTACGATCTACACTTAAAACTTGCAGTAAAACGCAGATCTATAATAGGTCGCAATATTTATCAGCTTAGCACCAATAAAAAAAAAAAGTTACTATCTAACATTTAATTAGAAAATTTATTTTAAAATTCTCTTTAATTAAATAGATGCAATCAAATAATTTGAATTTTGTATATTTGTAATTGAAATTTAATCGTCACTTTACGCAATAATGATAACTGTGTTTTTATAATAATTAAACTCTTCATACCTATAGAGAAAACTATATGAACAGTTATACACACGTGTTTTTTCATAAATATGTTCTCTAATTAAAATGTTGCTAAGTGTGTTGCTAAGTTTCATAAGCTGAGTCTCAGCAACACTTTAGCAACATTGTTGCTAATCATTTGCTTCGCGTTTCGTATTTGCCGTTACTTTTAGGTTGCCGACGCACAGTTATCCACCGACAATTGTCGTTAGGCAAACACAATTAATTGATTCCATTAGTTATTGATTTTGTACACAATTGCATATAACAATTGATTACAATGGAAGTAAACTTCACTGTCATAACTTTTCGAATATTCAATTAACTTACGAATGTGTAACACAAACGCAGTTACAAATACACGTTGTACCACTGTGCGCGCTGAGTGCGCATCGGTTTTCCTTGATGCGACGCGAAAGTAAACTTATCAGAACGTTTTCGATTCCAGAACGCGCAACAAGTCGTGTCGCCTATCCTTTGATATAGAAAAACTGAATTTCTAAAATGTGAGTCCCAAAGTGTTTTATAAATAAATAAATTTTTTTAGGGAAATATCTTTTTTGCGTGTGTGCAAAATGCTGGCAAAAAAATAAAAAAAGGAAAATAATTAAAAAAACGTTTTGTTGTTTTGATACTCGATGTTCAAAAGTTTTTTGAGAGGGAACATTTTTTATTAATTTATATATATTTTATAATATATAAATAGAATTTTGCTTACAAAAATAAGGAACAAGTGTTTTTGTTGTTATTTCCAAATAAAAAAGTTGGCTGTCGCAAAAAATTTCGCGTTCTGTATTTCATCGATTGAGGAGCTTTATGTATGCTGTGTATGATTAATAGAATTTAATATGTATATGATAAATGATATTCGAGTGAATAAGTTCAAAGAATAGTTGACCTTTTGAATTAGAATTAGCATAAAGCGATTGCGCTAATTATGTAGATTCAATGGACTTGGCGCCAATAATTCATTCACTTAGATACGACAGCGTTTGTTTATTATACGAATTTAGATATTTGGGTAAAGGACAACGCCCAAAAGTTGAGCGTTACTTCAGCACATTAGCATGGTCCTAAAAGAGGTGACGTCCTCCTACGAGTGGCGCCTCATTGATTATCATGAAACACTCCCTTGAGCTTAGCAACTCGAGCAAAATGCGGAAAACTGGTTTGCGTTAATATAAGCTTTGCGCTAGCCGAGAATTTTGATGCGCCATTGTTTGGCTCTAGCTGTATTATTTGGGTGTGCGAATCGCGCTGGCGAGCCAAAAAAGCATGACGACATCATCTAGTGTTGTAGACTCAAAACGCGTAGCCATGTGGCAAACACTTTCACTTCTAGCCGACCGACATACTCACGCACTCTCACACTGAGAGCGAGGCAGATAGAAAGACAGATAGATAGGCGTCAGGGGTGGTTGGATAGATGGCTGGCTGGACAGATGGATGATGTCAGAGGCGCCTCAGAAGTGTGGAGGAGACCTATTGAAATTATTGAATTTAATTTGCTTGCCACATGCCAACCAATTAGCAGAATACTGTACTCCACTTCGAAGCTAAAAATGGGTTTATGTATATACAGTATGCAATTAGCTTTTGGGTGACATGGGAAATGCATGAAAGCTGATTTTTTGCTTCAGATTAAACACGCAAAGCAGTGGGAATCACTATCCAAGGTCAATCGATAAATGCACACAACACAAACTGAAACTAAATGTATTTTTCACAACACAAACAGCTGCAACAACAATGTCCTCTCCCGTTGGCCCAACTCCGGCAAATGTTGTCTGCCCCAATTGCCGGCAACAGGTGACAACTCGCACTGAGCCAAAGGCCACGAACAAAACGCATTTGATTGCGCTTCTCATGTGCTGCTGCTTGTAAGCATCTTTCACGCTCTTGCTCTTTGCTCTTGGAATCATATATTTGTTCTCTTTCTTTTCTTGCAGCTGCTGGATCTGTGCTCCGTTTCTCTACTGCACAGAGTGTGCTCGCAACACCGACCACTATTGCCCCTCGTGCCAGACCTTCATCGGCAGCTATGAGCGCTGATCGGAGCTGAAGTGCAAATCTCACATTCTTGGGAAGCGTCACCCCAGAGGCTTAACACTAGTGCACCTTACTGCCCACTCTTCTCTTTTGATATTCTCCAAATACTATATATACCTCACCACAACTTATTATATGTATGTTATTCGTATACAATTACTTTAATGTTGGTAAAGAAATTATAATGCGATTCCATAATAAAGTCTAATCACACAATCGAGTGCGACATTTTGTTTTGATGGGCGTATACTTAATATGCTCTAAAGTTGCACACTATTAAGTGGAAGTTGGCTAGTAATCTGTGCATCGGGAAAAGCAGCTATAACTTTCTTGCTGTTGGGCTTCAACGTGTGAATCAAGTATTCAAATTAGCTTGGTTGTCTTAATTGCGTATACTTAATATGCTCTAAAGCCACAACTTGAATCATTATGGTAGCAGGTGTAATCAGCTAATTGAAGAATAATAGAAGAACCTTAGGAATTATTATAAATTTAGAAATCGTGGTCATTAAACTATTTAACAAATTGGCAAATGTATAGTAACTGCAGAAATTAATATAAATAAGAAATTGGCAAAAAAATAATAATTGCAGAAAATAAAAAAAAATGTTAAATTCGCAAATATTTCAAAACCACTAAAATTGAAATAAATTAGAAATTTGCAAAAATACAAACTTATAAATTAAAATTAATTAAACATTACTGTCTTTAAATTAAAAATAGAGACACACTTAGAATTCCTCACAAATTGAGTACGCCTCAATTGAATTATATCGAAATGATCAAACAGATCCACATTAATTGGTACAGTATAAAAATTAAGAATTTATACAAAAAGAGCAACATCAAAAAATACTTTCGCTTTTCTTTCGCCTAATTTTTTGCAGCAGTCTAAATCTATACATAGTTGTTTAAATTAAAAAAGAACACCTACGACTGCTTCTTCTTATCTGTTTAGCAGTTTATAAGTTTAGTTTAGCGTTTTTTCTATAGTGTGTTTGATGACGTTTGCTGCCTGTTGGTAACAAAATGGACAACATCGCACATACATACATATATACATAAGCGTGAGCACACACTCCCACACACACACACACACACACGTGCTAATACTCGCCTGTAGTGTATACATACATATGTTCTAATGGATACAGAAATATGTGTCGGCAACAACTATAGCGACGACGACGGACGAGCGTTTTTTTTGTATATTGTATTTGCTCGCCGTTCAGCAGTTTCGTGTCGATTCGCAAGCTGTGAAGACGAAAAAGTCGGAAGCAACAGCAACAGCAGCAGAAGTAGAATCCGAATCCGAATCGACAAGCAACAGTTGGGAGAACGAATCATCGTGAACGCAGCAATGGAAAAAGGCAAAATCGAAAACGAGCAGCCGCCAAGCTATGGTGATTTGGCGAGTGCTCCAACAATGCTACCACCACAGCAAATGCCACAGCCAATGCCGCAGCAAATGCCGCAGCAAATGCCGCAAGTAATGCCACAAGGAATGATGCAACCGATGCCACAAGGAATGCCACCACAACAAACCATCTTTCCCATGCAGCAACAACCTGTTTACATTCAGGGTTCGTTTTGGTTATTCGTTTGTTTTTTAGTGACATATTGAATTGTTATTGTTTTGACACAGCACCAGCACCAAATTATTTGGGCGGCATGCCGACGATGGTAACGTGCCCCTCGTGCCACGCTCATCAGCAGAGCGTGGTCAGATATGACCCCAACACGAAGACACATTTGATGGCGCTCCTTATTTGTATCTTGGGGTGAGTTGATGAGATTACGCAATCGTTGATGATGAGATTTTTAACTAATTCACCTTCTAATGAGGATGTTCAGTGGAATTTGTTGCTGTTGCATTCCCTACTGTATGGACTCCTGCCAGAGTGCCGTACATCATTGCCGCAACTGCGGCGCCTATATTGGCACCTACCAAAACTAAATGAATGTGAAATGTGAACCAAAAACATAACCACAAAACCAATTTAATGTGCTTTTAATGGACACACTCTCTCGGACAAAAGTTCAACGAATGACAAGAGTGATATTATTGCGGTCAATTAATGCCGCAATTTCTTATTAAAGTCACAAAGTTTCATATACCGAATGAACTCAAGATAAACAAAAAACAAGTTTTACGATCAAATCAATAATAATAGCAAACACCAAAAACAAAGGAAACCCAAACAAAAACACTCATTTCTATGTGAAGCACAACGAATTATTACAAACTGTAATCAAAAAAAATAAATAAAATATGAAATGTATTAATATTATTTGCTATGTTTTATGCTAATTAAAATATAAACCGTTTGTTTTTTGTAAGACAACAAGTGGTATTCAGTGTTTGTATTCCCACAAGAGTGATGGAATACCCTAGGGTAAACAAATCTATGATTGTTTATTCTTAGAGTGCTTAGGGTGTGCCACATGTGCTTTGAATTTTAATAAATTCGCAAAGCTAACATAAGAGGTGCTTTGGGATCACAGTGCTTCCGATTCCCACCACATTGTGGTGAGTATAGAAAAAAAAACAACACGACGAAAAACATAAATTAAATGTCTTTCAAAATATATATGGAATGAAACGACAACGAATAAAAACTATCTATGTTAGAAACAGTGCAGGGCAAAACTTTTGGACTACATTTATGCTAAAAGTAATTCCTTTAGTTTTGACAGTGATATATTCCTGTAATACCCTCATACCTAATAGGCAAAAACAAGAAAAATTTAGCGCCAAAATTCCCGAGACGATATATGTAAATACATAAATTCAAATACATACATACATACGTCTGTCAAAATGAGCATCTAGATTTTAGAGACTATAAGAGATATTTCTATATTTCTTTTAGACAGCATTGATTATATCGAAATAATTACATATGTGTATATTTCGGTATACTTTAGTATTTTTACGAATATTAATTTGGTATATTTAAATGATAAAATCATACCGTTATGTTTGGCTTCTATTGAGAATAGGATCTTTACTATAGCACTCTTTTTTATATTCTATATTTTTTAAATTTTGCATGTCGTCATATAACACGATACGAATTCGCTTTAATTTGCTAAGTTGTGCTAAGTAGTCGAGATAAAGTTTGGCATGGAATAGCTACAGCTTGATATGTGAAAGTAAAATTCATTATAGTTTAAAATGTTGAACAAGTAATATTACTAAAGTTATATTGAATTGAAATTACAAAGTACTGCACAGCTTGCCTTAGCTTAGAACTGTGTATTAAGACTAGTTACACCAACCGCATCTGCTTTAAATATTTGAAATCGTAATGAAAGTGTTTACACTAACTTCGAATCGTTTTAACAGATTACAAAAGTAAAAAAAAACAACAAGAAAGAAGAAGACTATAAGATAGGAAAAGAAAATAAATAAGGGTGAATGAGAAAAATAATTCGACACAGGATGCATTGAAAAACTGTATTCTCGTAAATATTTAATCTTTATTCAATAATGGACTCAATGCTGACTGTTCAAAAGATGTTGCGCACCTCAACAATATATCAAACGATAATGAATAGTTAGCAAGATATGACTTATTGGGGATATCAAAATCTTTCTGAAGAAAGTATAGTTTGTCCCGACAAAGCTTTACAAATCACATTTTTTATGGGAATTCGTCAAATATGCTTATAGGTGGAACTTTTCAGGTATGATTCTTGAGCCTGAGATTTTTAACAACACTGAAATCAGATCTACGACTCAAATAAACAACAATAAAATATTGTGTTGTCAGCAATATTTGTTTTTTTTTTTTTTGCGGTTACAATTCATAATTATAGTTGCGGTCAGTTTGGATAAGCACTTAAATTATTTTTCTAATATTCGTAATTAACCACAACACTATTCAAAGTGGTTAGGATATACGGATTATATATAAGGCAGAAGGCGCATTACCGCTCCTAATCCGAGGGGAGCAAATTTGTAAAATGGAAGTTGGTCGTAAATCGTTCCGAGTGACGTGCCCCAACTGCAAATTGGAGGTGAAGACAGAATCGAGGGCGGAGACAACATTAACCACGCTTGCGACTACGATTTTGATGTGCATATTTTGGTAAGCAACCAATTCGAATATTTCAACTTGTTTAATAAAGCTAAATACATATTTGTGAGGCAGCTGCTGGATTTGCATTCCATTCCTGTATTTGCACGGATTGCGCCAAGGACATCGAGCATACTTGCCCCCTGTGCAAAAGACATATTGGCACCAACGAATGGTGAAACCGTTCAACACTAAAATTAATATAACATTAATTAAAGGTGAAAAGTTCAAGCTGTTGTAATTATCTGTCTTCTATGTTTACCATTTAAATAAAATTTTCTTGCTTCTGGAACACTTTGAACATATTCAACAATAAAAAAAGTATGTTATAAATGATGTTTCTTATCCGCATAATGGTATTGATATTCACACTGACAATGAATTACAGTGCCAAAAGGTTCACTTGATTCCGTTCTGTTCTGTATATATATATTTATTATAATTGCAGTCAGAATTTGATAAGAGTTTAATGCCGATGCCAGACAAAACCAATGTTTATCAAATATTCGTAAACTAATCTAACTTTACAGAAAGATCGCATCGATTTTGTAACTCGCTCTCGCTGTAAATTCGAGCGTTCTCAATGCCATACTATTGATGTTCTCGCTACTTTGGACGCTCTCAACGCTTCGAATTGCTTTCTCCATGTTGGGTGTTGCAGTTTAGTCTAGCTTTGGAGTTTGCTCTTTATCGTCAGATTTGTTATGACTGCTGCGTTTCTAATATGATATTTAGTATACATACATCATAGTATGTGGTATATAGTATATACAATAGTATATACCATAGTGTATAGTTCAGTATTATTGCTTAAATTAAATTGCTGCTAGTTTAATATAGTATTAAGTATACATCATAGTATATAGTATATTATATACGGTATATACAATAGTATATACCTAGTTTAGTAAATATGGTACATATAATAGTACTCAATAGAATTGTATTATAATGTATTGGATTGTATTATATTGAATTTTATTGTATAGCATTGTATTGTATTGTATTGTACGTACATATTGTTTCTGAATAGCTTAGCATCTCGTTGATTCAAGCCAAATAAGCACTTCAGTGCTAAAAGTAAACTTGACAACATTTTTATTACTTTGTTAAACTTTTCAAGTTGTCAGGAAGCTAGTAAAGCATATCTGCTGAAGGAGAGAATTCCATAAGATATGCTTATAAGAAGAACTAGAAGCCCAATTTAAATGAATATTGCAATGACGATTAGAACAACAATACAAGTAAATCGTAACTTTATAAACTATGTATCATATTGTTTGCAATAATTATGTTATGCGGGTCAAGCTGTATAATTAACAAATCCAGCTCTGGTGAGTTTTAATACATGTTTAAACTATTTTGTTTATATATTAACTGCACTGCACTATAGCATTTAATACGGGCAGCTGCAGTTGTATATAAGGCAGCAGTTGCATTAACGTCTGACTTCTCAGACTGAACGGAGTTAAAATCGAGAAATTTAAAAAAGTCCTAAGATGAACGTTGGTCCAGAGTCAACTAGACTGGTTTGTCCTAACTGCCAGATGGAGGTGATGACTAAGGCGACGGCAATAACGACAACAAAAACACATTTAATTGCGATTCTTATGTGCTTATTTTGGTAAGCAATCGAGTGGACTATACCAATTTATACATAGAGAGTAATGGATTAATGTTGCAGTTGCTGGATCTGTGCTCCGGTGGTTTATTGCACGGACTGCGCCCGAAGCATCGAACACACTTGCCCCTCGTGCAACAACTATATTGGCACATACGATCGCTGATACTGCTAAGAAATAATGTTTTAAGTTTTCGGATAAAGTGAATCAAAATAAATTAAAGCTGAATACGTTAAGCAGTGCTAAATAATAATGTTTTCTATGTTTTTCACATAAATAAAATGATGTTCAAAATTTTTAAAATCTTGTTATTGTCTAGTTAAGTTTACAGATTATTTTATATATAAAACCGTCTCATATATGGTTAATAAACATACTAACAAGTAACGAAATAACTTTAACTATTACGCAACAATAAATAATTATGGATGTTTTCCTTTTGTTGTGGGTTACTAAATATAATATAACTTTGAGTAAGTTTTTAAAAAAGTTTATACAATGTGGGTACCTCTACTTGTAGATAAGGCAGCGGTTGCTTAACAACCTCAGACTGAGCGGGGTTAGGAACCAGAATTTAAGATTAACGTATGACACCTACAGTCCTACTAGACTGTGAGATACCCACTACTAATTTAAAATAAAAGCAAAACATTGCGGTATTATTTATAATAAATAAATTCAAATAATATAAAGAAAATGTACAATTTTGGTCTATGAATGTATTCCTAAATTTAAAATCTACAGTAGAGTATAAAAAAAACCCGATTATAATATATAATACTAAAATATACCAAAGGCTACAATTGATATATGGATATACTCCTTAATTTAAAATCTACCATAAATATACCAGATTGTTATTTCATATATATAATGATATGATATATTAGGTTGCACAACAAGCGCAATCAAATCTTGAATACACAAATTAGAAACGAAACACTCTAAGCTATTATGCAAAATTAAAGGAGTACAGATGTTTTTTCGATGTGGTTCAGATGTATAACTAATACATATGTGGTAAGTTTGGTTGTTTAAAATACTTTCTTAACATATCGACCACTGCTAAAAACATTTTATGTGGGTAGCTGCACTAGTATATAAAGCAGAAGTTTCATTATCGCCTGACTTCTCAGACTGAAAGGATTTAAAACCGGAAACTTTAAGAAAGCAGTAAGATGAACGTTGGTCCAGAATCGACTAGGCTGGTGTGTCCCCAATGCAGGACGTCTATTAAGACTATAACTACTCAAACATCTTCAAGTAGAACGCATATGATTGCTCTTCTTATGTGTTTAGTTGGGTAAGCAATCGCATCGAATATTCCAAGTTATAGAGAGTAATCATTTAGTGTTATAGGTGTTTCCTTTGTGCTCCATGTGTGTATTGCACCGAATGCGCCCGAGACATCGAACACACTTGCCCCTCCTGCAACAACTATATTGGCACATACAAACGCTGATGCTGCTATGAGATAATGTTTTCGGGTAAAGTGAGTGCTACTCAAAAATTAATCAGAGCTGGAGAGTTCGAGCTGCTCTAATTATTTAGTTTTTCATAATTTATGTTTGTCACTTAAATAAAATGGTCAAAAAAATCAAAAATCTTGTTATCGTCTAGTTAAGTTAAAGATTATTTTACATATATATAAAACACTGGGGTTTGCATAACGAGGCGCAACCGTCTCATACTATATATGGGTAATAAACATAGAAAGATGTAGCGAAACAACTTTAACTATTAAATCTTCAACATAGAGAAATTAGAAGCGAAACACTTCAAACTATTATGCAAAATTAAAACAGTACAGATGTTTATTTTTTATGGGTCAAGCTGTATAATTAATTCATATAACTGTGGTGAGTTTGTTTGTTCAAACTACTTTCTTAATATAGTTACATTTAAAATGCACTCGTATATTGACCAGAAGTTTCATTATCGCCTGACTTCTCAGACTGAACGGATTTAAAAACGAGAACTTTAAGAAAACTGTAAGATGAATGTTGGCCCAGAATCAACTAAACTAGTGTGTCCCACTTGCCAGGTGACGATTACGACTAAAACGACTCCAAGATCTTCAAGTAGAACGCATCTAATTGCTATTCTTATGTGTGCAGTTGGGTAAGCAATCGCATCGAATATTTCAAGTTATAGAGAGTAATCAATTTGTGTTATAGCTGTTGTCTCTGTGCTCCATTTCTGTATTGCACCGAATGCGCCCGAGACATCGATCACACTTGCCCCTCCTGCAACAACTATATTGGCACATACAAACGCTGACAATGCTATGAAATAGTAAATTATGAGTGCTACCCAAAAATTTATCAAAGGTGAAGAGTTCAAGATGTTCTGATCAATTATGTTTTCTATGTTAGTTGCTTAAATAAAATGTTCTGGCTTCTCGCACACTTTAAACATTTTCAGAGTGATTCATTTAACACAATAAGCAAAAACTTGTAATATGAGGTTCAGTTGAAGTTAAAGATTATTTTTATATAATATTGAAGTGTCACAGCAAACATCTCTTATATTTTAAAAGAACAAAAAAAAAATCCTTTTGTGGATCACAGATTCAGATGAATTTGTCAGCGTTAATGTCCTGAGTAATTATTAAAAATTTAAAAATATACATATTTAACTAACATGGTGTTTCATAACTCAATATTCGTAACCATAAAAATTAAGCAAGCTCTCTTAATGTGTTTGCACAGCTGGAAATAAAAAAGCGAGAAATACATCATAAAAGCACAACTTAAATATACAAGTTAGAAAAATTTCTACTCAAAGGTTTTCTACTTAACATATATGATTTACTTCAGTCTAAAATATAATTGATTTTCATAAAATAATGTGATGTGATTAAGGATTATTGAAGAGTCCAATTTATTTATTCGTAAGATTTAAACAACTTTTTAACCAAGTTAAGATATTTATCAGACTTGTAATAAAAGGAAAGAATATTTTTGTTGAGTGGATAATACATACTCAATATTTTGTAAAAGAAACAGCGATACGATCTCCCTGATCAGATTTCATTGATCGTCTACTACGCGCAGCAGAAAAGTTGTTAGTTGGCAGGCAACATTTGCAAAGCTTTTTTTTTGGCTGTGTTGTTGCAACATGTTAGTTGGGCACAATGTTGCTGAGATATAAACGCAATAGATAGCCGGTGAGTACACAGCAAATGCTTAGTTATCAACGGCACTCAACTCAAAGCGGATAAATTCAGCATGCAGTCGAACTTGCAACACAACGTGGCCTTAAACTATCAGTATCAGCCGCAGCCACCGACACAGACGCATATGTTGCCGCCACAGCCGCCGAGCTATGATCAGGCGACACATGTGCAAATGTTGCAACCAGCCAGAGCCACAACGCAAGTGATTGTCATACAACGTAAGTGATTCCCAAAGTGTTGTTGTTGTTGTTGCAGCTGAGTTGCAAGTTGTGCATTTGCAGAGGAAGCCCCTCCAGCTGTTGGACCCGATGCCTGCTTCATCACGTGCCCCCATTGCCATGTGCGGAAGCTGACGCGTATCGAGTATTCGCCCGGTGTGCGGACTCATTGCATGGCCGGTGTCTTGTGTCTTGTGGGGTAAGTGTGTTTGTTTTCTTATCTCAGATTTCGAATCTCACTTGGATATGATATCTTATCAGCTGCGAGTGTGTGGGTGTGTTTGGATTTTTCCTAATTTATTTTTTAATTTTTTGTTGATGCTGCAATCTTGAATCTGGGCTGTCAACAGGCTTTGGTGTTTCGCCTGTTTGCCGTACTGCGCCACAAGCTGCATGAATGCGCATCATTTCTGCGGCAATTGCAACAAATTTGTGGGCGTCTATAATCGCGATTAACAATTTGCCAATTACCGATTGCTGCAAAACAATAAACATAAACAATATCCCCCAAATACTTGAACATTACTTCATAGTTGTTGAGATACACAGATACACAGATACACATACAAATACACAGACACAGACACAGACACAAACACTCTCGCCGTAAGGTAAACAAATAAAGCACACACTCAGCAAAAAGCTTTCGCTGACAAAACAGAAGAGGAAGAGCGAAACCTACCACAAAGCTGACTGCGCCAACGGCTTTTTATTGATAAGCAAACCAATTGGGTGCGTTCATTGCGTTCAGCTTTTCATGGCTATTTCGTGAGCTGTCGAACTCGTCATATTGTCGCCTCAGTCATAGCCCGATAATGGAACCCGTCTATCCAAAAGCACCGCTCGAGGCGCCCAAAACGCTGACCGGTGAAGTGCATGAGCAGCCGCAAGTCGAGCAACAGCGTCTGTTGCCACCCACTTACGATCAGGCAACTGCGACGCCGGCACAGACCTCGGGACCGGGAGTAACAGCAACTGGAACTGCGATTCCAGCAGTGACCACTGGACCATCGACCACACAGCACACGGTGATTGTGGTGCCTGGCTCAGCGTACGGACCCGAACCGCAGGATGTGCAGTGTCCTTACTGTCACAACTACACACGCACTCGGGTCTCGTATCGTCCGAATTCACGCACACATCTTATTGCGCTGCTGCTCTGCCTGTTTCAGTGAGTAATCAATCGGCTCGCTGAGCTGATAAATGCTGATAAGTAAGAACTACAACTACAACTGCTTTTACGATAACTGCTTTAGGCTGTGGTGCTGCGTCTGCCTGCCGTACTGCATTTCCAGCTGCATGAACACCAATCACTATTGCGGCATGTGCGACCAATACTTGGGCACCTATTTGCGCAAGTAAATCCCAGCGAACGGAAGTGACGAGAAACCAGAAGAAGAAGAAGCAAAGAGATAGATACAAGAGTGCTGCTAATTACACACATACACATACTATACATACACCTGTTTTGTATACCTAAGATAAATCGTTCAAATACATTGTTTAGTTAATTTTATCTGAATTTCGTGTTCTCCAACCAACTGAAGATTGCCAAAGTTGTGCAGTTAGCTTTTAAGCTCGCTCTCTCGCTCCCACACGGATCAGCGCAGAGCTCATTTTGCTTATTGGCCGCACAACTCGACTTTAGTCGCGTGTTGAAAGCGCAGCGAGGCAGACGACGAAGTGGAGTTGCGCAAAGAGCGAACAGATCGGCAAGCAAACGTGTGCAGAGAGAGAACAGTGGAGAGAGCAAACGTGTATAGAGAGAGCAAACAGTCGGAAGAGAGAGCTGGTCTATTAAGCCATCGCTGCAGCTTGACGTACCTGCAAATTAGCAAAGCAAACAAAGCTCTTTTTTTATTTAGTGGCTGTGATTCACTCTTCTTGAAGTTGCTGCTGAACTTCGTACCTAAGCCAAACAGTTCCAAGCCAGAGTCGGACATGGATCAAAAGCGTGCCATGCTTTATCCACAAGTGGATTTCAACACACCACCAAGCGCACCATTGGCAACGCCAGCCGTTGGTCCCATTGAGGCGCCGCCATCATACGATGTGGCAACTGCAGCTCAACCAGCTCCAGTGATTGTTGTGAATGCTCAGCCACTGCCCCAGCAACAACAACAACATCAACAGCAACCACAACAACTGGAGCCCACAATTGTGCCAGCAGGTAAATTGCGATATGAGCAAATTGCAATGGAATGTGACTGACTCTCTATCTTTATAGCTCCCTCCAATTTGGGTCCCAATCCCTGTCGGGTGCTGTGCCCCGCTTGTGGCGTCCAAAAAACAACGCGCATGACGCACACAGCCAATGCACGCACTCACCTGGCTGCAGCACTAATCTGCCTCGTGGGGTAAGCACTATACAATGTATATAGTATAGAAATCTATTTCTAACTTTACGTTCATTCTTTCAGCTGGTGTGTCTGTGCCTGCTTTGTTCCGTATTGCATGAACAGCTGCCGCACAGGCAACCATTATTGCCGCAAGTGCAACACTTTTCTGGGCGTCTACAATCCGAAAGGCGTCAAGTGATGGCGATTACGAGAGATGCGCACGATTAAAATATAAGATTAGATAAGCTATACTTAGACTGGCCACATCAGCTGATTATTGTTTTAACTATTTGTAATTAAATATGTATACACAAACACACACATACATACCTGCTGCCATAACAGCTTCCATGTGAAGAAACGAACAAGTCGGGGCTTGGCGCTCTCTGCTGTTGGCGGCCTTAAGCTCCATTTGTAGTATATTGCGTAGGCGCAATGCGGCAGCTTTACTGTGGGGCTATTAACTAAAACCATTCACGGTAGATGTGCGATGAAGCACACAACACACATCATAATACACAAACATTATTAAACATAAAAAAAAAAATTTAAAAAAAACGAGCACAATTACACTTCCACTTTTTGTCGCGCGCACTTTAATCCGGTAATTGGCGTTGCCAGACGCGAAAAATTGTTTTGGCAACACTTGCCTGTGTTCCAATTGGACTATCGCGATACTGGCAGAATTGTTTGTGTGAATACATTGTGGTGTTTTTGACAATTCAATTTGCTGTCACACTTGGTGTAATTCCGGATGCGTGTTTATATTTATTTAATGTTTCGTAAATAGTTTATCCAAATTAATTAGTGCAGTATGTTTGAAAAGAAAAAAACAGGCCGAGCACAAGCCCAGAGACGATGGCATTGAGCTGGAGAATCAATTTATTATGCGGTTTCCGAAGGTACGGCAAAATGCTTTGTTTACATTCTAGAAATGTCTCAAATTTTATCTGGACATTTTCGATTAGCATCTTGCGAATGCTGTGCATGAATCAATACAAGCTGGCACTGTTAAGGATCGATTGAGCATACAGCTGGATCAGGATCTGCGCTATGGCGAAGTACGTCTGGATGACCAGTTGCTGTATGCCAAAATCGTGGACTTGCCCACAGTGATGGAGAGCTACAAGACGATTGACAATAAAAGTTTCTACAAGTCAGCTGATATTTGCCAGCTGCTAATCTGCAAGGAGGAGCCCGAGGATGAGACGGAGAAGGAATCACCCAACAAGAACAAGAAGAAGGATCCCAATAAGGTGGACAAGAAGTATTTGTGGCCACACGGTATAACGCCGCCTTGCAAGAACGTAAGAAAGCGGCGCTTCCGCAAGACACTGAAAAAGAAGAACGTAGAGACGCCGGAGATAGAGAAGGAAGTGAAGCATTTGCTGCGCATCGACAACGAAGCTGTACGCGTCGACTACGAGATCATCAATGAGGAGGACAAACCGAGTGATGAGCTGGATCAGTCCGACATTAAGGTGTACAACGATGCAGACGAAGATATGCAAGATGATACGATGCATGCCAGCGACAAGACGGTCAATGAGAGTGCTTCGCAACGTGACATCAACGTGGAATCAGATGACGAAGAGACGAGCAACTTTGATACCCATCGTGCTCCCAATATGGGCGTGGCGGCACATGACATTTTCGGCGAGGAAGTGTCCACAACGGATGATGAAGATGAACCCACAATGCCGGGCAACGAGTCGCGCCCGCAGCGTCATGAACTCGAGGAGTCTTCTCGTCTTTCTGCCGACGATTCGCGTATGTCAGACTTCTTCGGAGCCAGCGGCAGCGGCGGTGCCGGCGCCAACAGCAGCGTCAAGATCGAGGACAACGAGTTCAACAAGTCTATGTTTGGACGGGAGGGTAGCAGCCCCAAGCTGAGTGCAGCAGGCTCTAGTTCTAATCTTGCTGCACCGAGTGGCTTCTATGATAATCAGATGAGCAAGCGCGAAGAGTTCGAGAATCTTGATTTCATGGACGAACCTCAACCGCAATACACACAGCAGCAAATACACGAGAAGATTAATCAGCTTACCCGACAAATTGCCGATCTGAAGGCGCAACAATCGCAGAAATCCACCGAGATTGCTTCTATTCAGAATAACACATTGAAGCAGCGGATGCAGGAGACGCTTGACAATCTGTATACTCAGGTCATTGAACGCGAACTGGAGCTGAAGGACTTCGAGACAATGCTTGAGCAATGAAATTTTATTTGAAGCATTTTTATTAGTTAAGAGAATTTAAAGTTAAGTTGAAATTCATGAAAAATTTTTGATGGCAAATATTAAAATTTATTATCAAAACCTATATTACTCGAAATTAATTAATTGAGCGTAAAAAACAACCAAATTTTGTTATTTCATACATATCTCTTTTTTAAATTATTTAGTGTAAATTCAATACCATAAAACCAAAAAATTGGATACATATGTTTGTACATTTGAATAAATGTAGGATATCTCTTTAAGATGGTAATTACTTTTATTTAGATATTATTATTATTTTAAATAGCAATGACTGAAATAAAGGCAATACAATTGTTAATAACAATGGAAACGACATATTTCATAAAATACCAAAAGTGCATTGGCGTAGTATGTGCATATACCAGCTCATTTGCGATTTATCACAGATACACGATGATTTGCTTATCGATGTTCCAAACCGACGATGTATCGATAGGTTGGACGGTAGTTCAGCAACATTTTGTGTTTATTCTCGCGTCACATACGGCAACTCCGCAACAATTTTCTATTTGGCAAGAAGAAATTGCAGAGGTTTTTCATACGAAAAACGCAGTTATATATTGCCAAAAACACATTAATGGATTGCTAACAAGGTGCCAGAGTGAACATATTGTGTCAGCGAGGACGCTGCAGTGACCGTTTGCGAGCATATCTCCAACAAGAGCAGCCACAACAACAGTAGCAAGCAAGCAGTCGCAGCAGTAACAACAACAACAACAACATCCCAATACAATTGCAAAAACAACACACAAAAAAGAAAAAACGAAGAGAAAAAGAGAAATAAAAGTCGGCCAGCTGCATTTGACATCATTTAGAGGCAGCGGCGCTATTTATTATGGACAAGAAATCATCGCCCGTGCGACGACAAAAGCGCCAAGCGAAAGTAATCGAGGAGAACTTCTGGGACTGCAGCGTCTGCACGTACAGGAACTCAGCGGAGGCGTTCAAGTGTCGCATGTGTGACGTGAGGAAAGGTGAGTGACCTCGATTGCACGGCAACTGCGACAGCGAAGCCAGCAGAGATGCCAGCGTCACATTTGAATTGCGATGAAGGACAGACGCAAATGGGTCGTCGCTGAGTAATTTGCAAATACTCAATTGCTCATTGTCGATGTATTCACACAGTCTCAACACACTCTTATTGTGCTCATTAGTTATGCACGTTACTCATATATTGTTTTTTTGTGTCTTTTCGGTGGCAGGCACTTCCACGCGTAAGCCACGCCTCAACTCGGCGCTAGTCGCTCAGCAGGCGGCCACATTGCCGGGCGCCAGTGGCAACATGCCCAACGGCAAACCGGCGTCGAGTTCGCGACATGGCAGCGGGCACGACAGACAACGACACAAACGTTATCCAGCCCGCTTGAAGAACGTGGATCGGTCCACGGCGCAAACACGTGAGGTGACCGTCAATTCGGTCACGGTCTTTATCACAGAATACAAGGCCAAGCCAGTGAGCAGTCGACGCGAGTCCAGCGAACAGAGTTTCAGCGAGAGCAACGACAGCAGGAGTTAGGCTTAATCCTCCCTCTCATTACTCTCTATCTAATTTATATATATAAGCAAAAGGGCAATTTTTGTGTTCCCATTTTTATTTTGTTTGTTCTCTATATGGTCGAGATATAGATGATCTTTTACCCCTTCGCCTTCCTATCTACATTGCCCACTACCCTTCCTCCCCCCTCTATATACGAAATCCAATGTCGTCTAAGTGTACAACTAAAAATTGTAAATTCTAATAATAGGCCTAAGTACAATTGTAAATCTATAGCCTGTTCTTAAGTTAGCAAGTATTAAGCGATCTTCATGTTCAAATTATTCCCAAAAAAAAAAAGAAAACACAGAGAAGCAGCTGCCACAGCATCAATGAGGCAAATAGCAAAATCAAAAACAAAGAATTCTTCCAAAATTGTACAGCAAACAAAACACACAGAAGATTTGCACCGCTTTTGTAGCTGATAACTGCATTTAAATGACGCTGTGGTCTGCTAAAAAGAAAAAAAAAACGAAAAACAAAACAAATTCTCATAACAATTTCGAATGTGAAGTCGACTACTTTGTACATATTATATTTTCAAAAAACAAAATGGAAAAAAAACGCTGATGATAAGAAATGAAAAACTGTCTCGTATTGTAATATTTGATTCCTAATTTATTGAATTGTAAGCGCAGCGTATTCGTACGCATACATAAACATTAATGTTATACAAGTCTATTGTTTTGATAAGTGTCAAATTAAAGTGTAATTTGAGTTAGTACAAGCAAGCAGAAAAATGTTCAATGTTCACATCACGCCCATTGAATGGGCAGACTTATTGACGCCTCTCTCTCTGTCTCTGTTTATGCAACTTGCGGCTTGCAACAGATCAAATAACCAAGTTCAAGAATGTATTTCTTAACTTATTTCCCTACTAGCCCCATTAAATGGTTTTCTTTATTAGTATATTTAATTTTTGGAAATTATAATTTTTTTTTGTATTGTATTATACTTGTTAATGTATTTTAATTTACTAACTTGAGTTGCCTAGTTAATTGCTGCATGACAACGAACCTAACGAAATATGGCGCACGCATGTGAATAATAAACATAGAAAATTTGCTAATTTAATTAATTTTGTATACAAAGACTGATTAAGCAAAAATACCACAAGAACCCAATATATAGACGACATACATATATCTCTATAACGATAGCCCACAACAAACACACTCGTTTATTCAGTTGGTTTCTGTTTTTTGCCATAGAAGAGTAAACTACAATAACAATAGCAACAACAAGAACAACAACAACAATTTTTGTACTTTACAGTAACAATTTATAGCGTAAAATGATTAGATGAATCAAAACAGATTTTGATACAGTTTTTAGTAACGAATTAAGTAGATATGCATGTAATTTACAAAGGATTCCTTCACACACTCACACACATTGCTAAGCCCTGCAGTCAGTAAGTTGCTAAAAAGCTTTCACACACACACACACTCACTCGAATAGAAATAAAAGCTCATTGAAAACTGCCGGACTGAGTACGATAGTAAAAAACAATAAATAAATAAATAATTACAAACACCAATCAAGCAACCAACAACAAATACAACTTCCAACAAAATAGTAAAAATATAATAACAACAGTAAATGGCAGCTTACAATTTTTTAATAAGTATTTAAAGTTCATAGTTTACATACTTAGCAAACAATATACAACAAAAAACGAATAAATGAATTATAGCAAACAAATAAAAACAAAAGAATTGTAACAAGATTAATTAAAAGCACACACACAACAATTTAAAAAAAACAAAAATAAACATTTCAAATTGTGTAAAGCATAAAGTTTTAAATAAA
Source organism: Drosophila nasuta (assembly GCF_023558535.2). NCBI lineage: Eukaryota > Metazoa > Arthropoda > Insecta > Diptera > Drosophilidae > Drosophila > Drosophila nasuta. Next base: position 24,180,194 of record NC_083457.1, read on the forward strand.
TTTCAAAAACTAAACTCAAAACAAAAAAAAGAAAGAAAATAAAAGAACGTGTGACTTTAAAGCAGTCTCCAAATTGAACCCCCAACTTGCCTCCCCCTTTATCTCTCTGTCTCTGTATGTGTGTGTGTGTGTGTGCATCATCTGTATCTGCTTCTAGCCTGGCACAGTTGTGCCACATCGCCAGCGCCATCTCTAGCTACGCCTTTGGCAGCTGCCTCAACTTTCGCACGCTTCGCAAATAAATTACAAATTGTTTCGTTCCAGCAGCGCGTCGCTGCCTTTGCCTCTGCTGTTGCCTCTGCCTCTGCTGCATTGCTACTACTTACACACTGTGCTTGTGCCACACCCCACAGCACAGTCCACACTCCACACCCCCCTCCACGTCCACCAACCCCACTACACTTGCTTGCTGCCCCAACAATTCGTTTCAGTCGACACTGACATTCGAAAATTTCGTTCGCTTTTCTCTAAAATGTTAAAATTCACAAGTCCTCCTCTCGCTCTTTCTGTATGTGTGTGTGTGTGTGTGTGTGTCTCGCTCTGTCCGCTCGTCTGTCTATCCCTGACTTGCCTCAGGGGATGAGATGTGTAGTGAGTGTGTGTGTGTGTTCTTTTGGGGGGTTGCGTTCTATGTGTGTGTGTGTGTGTGTGTGTGTTTGCCTCGAGTCTCGAGTCGAGTCGAGTCCTGGTGCCGGCTAGCACAGAGAACTTGCGTTATCAGCGACGCTCGGTGCGCTTATCTTTTTCATGTACGTTGTACGTTGTACGTTCTATTCGTTCGCTTCGTCGTTGCCTCGTTCATTTGTGCGTCCTTCGCTTGCCCCCACCCCACTCCCCCTCTCTGCTCTGCCTCCTTTTGCCTTCTTATCCGTTTGTTTGTCCGTGCTTCCGACTCGTCTGTGCGACCGTCCGCACATCCTGCTCCACCCTAACTGCTCTTGCCTGCTCCCCTACCTCCCTCCCTCCCTTCCTCCCCTCTCTGGACTGCCTTTGTTACACTTGCCGCTCCCCATGTGCGTGTGTGTGTGTGTGTAGTTGTTCCTGTATTTGTATTTGTGTCGTAGTCAGCAACAAAAATGTGCAGCATTTGGAAAATGTGTTAGAGCAACTCCGTTTTTGGGATGCCTGCTGACTGGTCTAAAGTTGTACATGACGCATACGCCGCATTGGCCGCCAGCGCGATCGTCAACACACACACACGCACACATTGGACGCTGAACACTGGACAGCACAAAAGCCTTTAGTTTGCTTGAGAGCTGGGAGGAAATCTCATGCCAATGTAATCCCAGCAAGTAACTTGAGCGCTTTATGGCACGTGTACGAAGGCAAAACGATACGAGTATCGAAAGGAATGTGTGTGTGTGTGTGGCAGCCACTTCGTCCGTTTTAAAGCTCTGCCGCATCGCACTTTAAGCTCAGCCAAGAGTTTTAAAGTTTTGCGCGTTTTCGGCATTATCCGTTTTAATTACATTAAAAGTTTTTGGCATTAAATAAATTGAAGCCGAATGCCGCACTCTCTCTGAACTTATGTCACTTTGATCCCAGTTACAGCGCGTAACTTTTGCTGTTCATGCGAGCAACGAGGAAAGACAATGGTAGCCAGGACATTCACAATGAATTTGACGGCGCGGGGAGAGTGGAGGAACGGGGGGGGAAGGATGAGCCACCTTTTTATCCCCTATCTGCAGACAGTTGCTGCTCAGTGAGTCGGGTGTAATCAAGTTTAGTGTTTAAGGCTTTAAATTGAAATTCCAGCATTATAGAGCAAGGAATGCCAGGACTTCAGTTGCCACTATTTTTGGGGGTTGAGTTCAGCAAACACAAAAAAAGGGTTGAGCACATTTCAAAGATGCCTGCCGCCAGCTTGCTGCCTTATCTAATGTTGCACGGCGCGTTGGCTGCAACAATTTTGCAATCAGTCAGCGCCACTCACGGATCATAAATCAATTATGCAAAAGGGCTCGTAGAGGTGGTGTAGAGGGCGTGAAGGGATGGAGAGAGGGAAAGAGGGGGGAAAAATGTCATGAATAGCGCACGCTAATTAAATCATTATCGATGCAACAACGACTACGCCACATACTGCAGCTGCAGCAAGAAGAAGAAGTGTTGTCGCCAATCAATCCGACCCGTTGCCCCAACACTGGCATCGCTGCTGCTGCCTCTGCTGCTGCTGGCGTCGCAGTCAGCGCCATTGTATTTATTTCTCATGTTCAAATCAAATTCCCGCGTGTGCAATTTTTCATTTGCCCTCAAAATGAAAAGGAAGTGGAAAAATGTGTTAAGGTGCGTGCGATAGTATGTGTGTGTGTGTGTGTGTTTCTGGGGGTTGCAAGGCTGCCACTGCCGCTGCCATTTCGCTTCCGGCGTGCTGTCCTTGCGCTGACACGAGGTCCCAGGTAATGTCTGTAATGTCGCGCAGTCTCGCTGTCTCGTCTCTTTAAAGCAAGCTGCACAAGCAAAAGCTGCCTTTAAAGAGCTGCACTCCGAAAATTGGCAAAGAAGACACGCATGCCGTCGTCGAAGCCGACAGGTACCAAGAAACATGCCGCATGAGGCATGCTGCCAGTGCTCTGCGCTGTATCTCCTTGCACGAACGCCCACACACACACACACACGCACTCATACATGCATAGACACACACAACTTGCGCTCTAAACAAAACAAAATGCGTTGGGGAGGCAAAGCGAAGGCAAAGGCAAAGGCAGCTGGCGTCGACGACAGCAAAAGCAACGTCATTTTTGTTGCTGCTGCCTGTAAGGACTAGAAGTGAGAGAGGGAAAGAGAGAGCAGGAGAGAGGGGGAGAGCGAGGGACGCGTGGGCAGCGGGGCAAACACGACACCAAGTGTACAATAGCTTTAAGCTTAAACTCTCACACACATAGAGACAGACACAAAGTTGCACACACACACACACATACAGTCACACTTATGCTGAGCGTATATTTTAAAATACAGGGTCACAGTCAGAGAATTGAGAAAACGTTTCGCTGTTGTTGTTGTTGCTGGCAGCCAAGCGAGTCGCAAGTCGCGAGTGGAGAGTGAAGAGACCTTCAACTCAAGACTCGAGACGAAAGCTTTGTGAAGAATTCTGCTGTGTAGAATTCTTCACAACAAAACGAAACGCCCTGTACATCGGGAAAATTCACGGACGAACGTTATATGTCCAAGTCCAAGAAAGAAAAATACTTGCCATGCGACAACATAGCCCAGCAGCGACCAGGGCTGCACAAACTCTTTCGAAAAAATGTCATTTCGATGCCAATATTTTGAGTGTGTGAAGCTTTAGATTGAAATCAAGCGAATACTTGTCCAGTTTTTCAGTTGTTGTTTCATAAATTATTATTAGATCAGATACGGGCCAGGGCACGAGGGAGAGGGGGGAGGAGGGGAGGGGTACAGTTATCGTAACAGTTTCAGCTAAATATAGCTGGACTTTTGAGACGCTGGCACAGTTTCAAATTCCGATGAACACAACATACAACATACGTCAACTTTCTTATCACGCAAAACAAAACTTAAATGATATTTTAGTTTGTTCAGCTGACAAGCTGATAAGAAGTGCCAATGCACTGAAAATATTAGGCGATGGAAAATCATAGACAAATGCCAAAAACAAAAGATTGTGCATAATTATATACTGATTTATTGTTGATCTTATAATGATATTTATTACAAAATAAACTTAAATAATAATTGTATTACAAATACTTCGATTTTATGAAATGTTAACGCAAGATCATTAAAATCTCAAATTTGTATATTAAACATAGTTTAAAATTTACAACTTTTTGTTATATTTATATACATATGTACTCACATTTTGAATTTGCATTAAAAATAATAATAAGAATGAGATAATATAATTACGCTAATATTTTTATTACTTTAAGATTAAATTTAGTTGACGTATTTATTAATATAAATTTATTATTTAATATCAATCATAGTCCCCTTTAAAATATAAAAGCTGTTTTTTATATTAAACAATTGTTGGGAAATTTATTTAATATATTGTTTTTATTTAATAGTTTTAATATTTTTATTTTATTTTGAAGTAAACTTATCTACGTATGAAAAATAAAAAAAAAATCCTCAGTTATATATGTACTTGTATATATAAAATCTTTTTTTAGTTCTGTTTTGCTTTGAGTAAAATGTAAATTATAAAAGTAAATAAAATATTATTATTATTGTTATGGATCTTTAACTTTTAAGCGCGAAATGATCTAACATAAATTATTATATACATATAAGAAGACTAAAAATGTTGCAAAGTACAAACCAAAAAATAATAATAAAAAATGCGTAAATTTAATATTACTTTTAGAGAAAATATTGTAAATTCTCTAACATTAGTTTAAAGTACAAATTGACGATGAATTAAAAAAGCTGTTGTTGGTTTTTTGGCGAGTGTAATTCACAAGATATAATTGTAGTTTTTTTATGGGTATTACCAATTCTCTATTTCTAGGGAAAACCACAAGAAGCAATACCAAACAACAAAAAAAAATAGAGAGAAACATATGGATTGCAGGTCGCAGTTGCGACTCATTTCTAAGCTGTCGCCAGTTGCCATGACGCAGCCCTGGCAACCCAGGCAGAGCAAGGCAAGGCAAGGCAATGGCAAAGGCAAGGCAAGGCGACCAGGCAGCCAGCCAGCCAGCTTCAGCTCCAGCTACAGCTACACAGCAATGGCTACGACGACGACGACGACGTCGACGACGGCGACGGCGACGACGAGCTGGAGCTCGGGCAGCTTGGCGGGCAGTGTTGCGGGGCTGGCAGCGCCCATTTGAGGGAGCCATCAGGCAGCGCATTTGTTGGCACAGCGCACAGCGTTTGACATTTCCCGATACTTGCTGGGGCGGCGCGCCAGCATGTGCAGAGAAATCATGCGGCCAAAAACAAGATAAAAGAATCAGTTACTTTATGGCGCGTTCGCCACCAAAATGTTTCAAGTTTTGCCTCGCATGCCCGAAAGCAACACGAAACTTGAAGCTTGATGGCACGAAGCGCCCAAACAGTTGTTGGATTTGTCGATGGGCAATGCGACGTGCCAAGCAATTGTCTACTTGATGGCGCGACGCTGGCTGTGCCCCCCACCCCTGCGTCGCCGTCGTCGTCGCCATCGACATCGTCGTCGTCGTCGTCGTTGTCGTTGTTGCTTGCTAGTGGTGGGTAGTCGTTGGCGTTGGCAGCGGAGTGGCGAAGCGAAGGGGGGCCAGCAACAACAACAATAGTAACAGCAGCAATTCGCTCTCTCTCTCTCTAGCTCTCTTTGCTCTCTGGCTCTCACACTCTCTCGCGCTCTCTGTAGTTGCGTGTGTGTGTGCGCTGAATGTAGCTGAGAGCGCTGAATGTCGCATTTTCAAATACAACGGACTTTTGTTTGGAGCAGCCAATTTCCAACTGGGATCGCAACGTGTGCGAACTGCAGCAACAATTGCAAATGCGCCAGCTAACAAAATAAAAAAAAACCTACAAAAATCAACAACATTTAAATACACTCACACTCACACACAAACATACAATATATATTCATGTCATTGCTGATAAGAAAAAAAGTATTGCCTACTTTGTAGCGCTTAAAGCTGGTGCTGCGATAATCAAAGCGTTGCAATTATCTATGCGCTGTATTGCGTATGCCATTTATTCGCACACACACACAGACACGCATACACATGCATATGCAGACGCACGCATGGAACTTGCATTTGCATGCATAACCAGAAACAGCAGCATTTCCCTTGACCCCCGTCGATGCGCCGCCTTTCATGTTGCACATTTCATGCATTTCCTTTGTGCTGCCAACTTATCAAGCTTCCTGTCCGGCAACCCGAACCCGAACCCGCACCCACATCCCAATGTCCACGCCCACAGTCAACCACACGCCCCTCAACCACTGACCAACAACAACAACAAGAATGAAAACAACAACTACAGCATTAAGCATATACAATAATATATTTCCCATTTGGCCCAATGTACAATATATATGACATGATTCTGCATTTTTGCAGCACGCACATAATTTTTCTGATTATTTTCGGTTTTGTTGCAATACAATTTTTCTTTTTTCCTTTTTTTTTAAATACTCTATAGAATGAGCTCAACTGCAAGTCAATTGTTTGTTTATGTTGCCATCAAAATAATTCTATTTATTTATGCATAACTGGATTTCATTATGACATTTCTAAGAATTAAATCGGGGATACTCCAGAAACATGTTCTGTATGCTGAGTTATTAGTTATTATTTAGAATATTAAACTGCTTTCATATTCCGGATGTCGTAAGAGAAATTTCAAAAACATTTCGAAGCAAGCTCTATAAATATTTATTGCTTTCACTATGCAATATTTTGGCTTTTGATTTCATAACATTCAAAAACTGCTTTTATAGCTGAAAGATATTCAATATATTAGGCAGCTGAAATTGTTTTTAGAACTAGAAAGTGCTGAATAAATTTAAGCGAATTTCGAAACATTTTTATGGCGACAGGTTGCGGTATTTAAAAGAGAAATTTTAAGGAAATAAAGTTAAAAATTTATATAAGTTTATGTTAGAAAAAGAATTTTAAATAATGGTAAAAATTTAAAACATTTAAGAACTGTCCTTAACTAACAAATAGTTTGCTTGAAATTTACTGAAAATTGAAATGAAATTGAGAAGAAATGACAAAAAAGGAACTTTAAATAAATAAATGTATATTTTTGTTGAACTTTTAAATGTAACGAAGATTTAATTTACTAAAAGTTTAGTTAAAACGACGTACAATGGCAACTTAACTATAATTAAAGAATATAAAAATAGGAGAGCGCTAAAATAAAATAGATTTTATTATTTTTGGTGCCTGCACAATAAAACCATATGTAATTTGGTATCTAGAGTAGTTAAGCTATCGGATTTGGGCGCATGATTAGTTGGACGCATATGAGTTTATCAAATGCAACGTTGCAACGCCATTTTGTGGGCAAAACGGAAGTGCAGGCCATGTTGCAACGTTGCGCTGCGGTCGAGAGAGCATTTTATATAATTTATTTATTTATTTATGCATTTTTCGCATTTATTGCGCAAATGTTTTGCTGCATTTGGGGCGTGGCGTTGGCGGCTTATATCCAGCATTGCAATTAGGTTGCTTTGCAATTGCTACGCCAAAAAAAAAAACAGAAAAAAACGAAAAAAAGAAAAACGAGTCTGGCAGACATGAGATCCTAAGGCCATGTTGTTGATCGGGCAGGTGGCTGACGCTGACGTTGAAGCTGACACAGAAAACCAGACGAACGACAGCAGCAGCAACAGCAGCAGCAACAGCAACAGGCAGTGTGGCAGCAACAACAATGTGCAACAACAACAACAAGATGTGGCACTTGACATGCATATTGCAAAGGTCTTTCCCAGGTTTTTGTGCCTTGTGTGTTTCAGTTGTGGCTAACAAATAGCAGAGCGAGAGCGAGATAGAGAGAGTGAGAGAGAGAGCGAGAAAGACCTTCGGCTTGGGAACCCGCCAAAATGCAAATGACGAGCTCAAAAAGAGAACTTTTCACGAAGCCTTTGATGTGCACCGCACCACCAACAGCAACAGCAACAGCAACAGCAAAGACCCAAGAACACCACCCGCTATATAGTCGTATATATGTATATATAGTATGTTAGTCCAGCATATGCTTGCCAAGCACGCAATGGCTAAAAATAATCGATAGTGTTGTTGTTGTTGCTGTTGCTGCCGCTCAAAGTTGAAGTTGATGTTGAAGTTGCGCGTCTTGAAACGTTTTCAAGCCAAGCTGTCAACTGTTAAGCTAATGTCCAAGGAGACAGCTGCTCTTGAGGGGCAAAGATGCGGCAAGCGGAAGTCGTTGACGCATCAAATGGCGACAACAAGCACTTCCGCCACATGCACAAAAGGATGCCCAGCACGAAGCACGAAGTCCTCCAGAAGCGTTGCAAAACTTTCGATTTTGCCCCCCAAAAAAAAAGGAAAAAAAAAATGTGAAAGAAATGTTAAAAAGGCAAAGCACAAAAATTGAAGTTCTAATCAAACAGCGCACGTTCTTTGGCAGCAAGAAGCAGCAGAATAAAAAGCAGCAACAGCAACAACAAGAACAATGTCACATGTCGAGACCCCGTGAGTGCTGTGAGTTTTGCTGTGAGCTGTATTGTTGCCCCCCTGCAAAGGGGTCGGCAATCAAAACGTGTAGAATTCAAAGCCAGACGGCCCCAAGGAAGCTGACAATTGACGAAGCTTTAAAGCACACACAAATACACACAAACAAACACATATACACTTACACACACACGAACACAGACAGCCACAAGCTCAGGTAAAGTAGAATAATACGTAGGGAGTTTGACGATAAACCCTTATCTATGGCTGGGCTTTTGGAATGTGGATTCTCGCAGTCGCTTTGGTTGTTGTTGTTGTTGTTGCTGCTGCTGGCAACTTCTCATATTCCACCAGCAAATTGTTGCTGCTGTGGTTGTTGTTGTTGTTGTTGGCTCCTCTGCTTTGGCCGATCGTCGTCTGCTCTTTGTGCATTCTTTCAGTTTGCTTTGCGCTCGCATTCGCTTGGCTGCGCGACCTGTGGCGAGCACCAGCAGAAGTGTAGACTCGAAGAGTGCGGAGTGGAGAGTTGAGAGTGTGTAAGGGGAAGTCTCTCCGGTCTCCGGTCTCTGGTCTCCAACGAGCCATGCAGTCATCCGAGTTGTTGTTGTCGTTGCCTGTTGTCGCCGTCGCCGCCTCTGTCTCTGTCGCTGTTGCTGTTGCTGAATTGAATTCAAGCAACGGTGATTCATCGAAATTAAAAATAAGTATTGTATCTGTATCTCAGCAGCGCTTGTGTTTCGCATTGTTCTCATCACACTCGAACTCGCTGCTGTTGTTGTTATTGCTTACTTTACTTTAGTTAGAATGCTCGCATTTCCTGAGCTCTCAACTCAACTTGACTCGCATTAGATGCGACGCTTTGACCCTGAAGCATAGGATACAGAGCGAGTGAGAGAGACGCTGCTCTCTATCTCACTCTCTCTCTGTCTCTGTCTTTGTGTAAAACTATTTGGTGGCATTTCTGCAACTGATTAAACTGTTTAATCAACAAAAAACACAATCATCAGTCGTACTTCCAGGAAAACGTACTCTATCACATTTCCCGACCCAAGAGAACTGCGAATTCCGACAAACTTAAATTCAAGGGTTTCCCATCAATTAGAATACAACGGATAATATTACTTCACTACTTGTTGAAAACAAAGAATTTCAACCATAAATTAAGTGGAAATATTTACATAATAATCCAAATAATCAGTTCAACGTCAGATTGTCTTTACAACTACTCGATATTAATTGCCGGAAACACAAGAATCTGAATGTTTCTAGGCTTGAGAAACAGTTTGATAATAATCCAAATAGTCAGCTCAACTTGAGATAGCTTTTATGCTCGTTGCAGGAAACAAATCGAATCTTAAGAGTCGAAGGCTAAAAAGTAGCCAAGTACCTTAGATATACGTTAACTCTTTTTCATTATAAACTGTAAAGAGACTATAATATAATAGACGTAATCAAACTTAGTAAGTGTCAGTGATCAATAAAATAAATTGCACATAATAATAAATAATCAGAATAATTTGGAACACATAAGAAAAGTGTTTCAAAACTCATAAGCAAGAAAAGTTAAATCACTTCAACAAATATTAAGAATGTTTATGAAAAACAGTTCTATACAAAGTTGTATTAAGGAATATTAAAAAAAAACAGTATTTGCATAAAAAGTAACATAGCATATGTTATATGGTATATTCGTTAGTTCGATTAAAGCAACAATAAATTACCTTATAAATGCAATTTATTTACATTTGGTAAAAAAAACCTTATTAAAATAATTCGAAAAATTATTTATCTAAATGTCATTTCTTTAGAAAAATGGGGTCAAAACAATATAGATCTTTTCACATAAATAGATAACATTTTAAGAAAATCATTTTGATTTTTTAATATAACACAAACAAGTAAGAAAGTTACAGTCGAGTGTGCTCGACTGTGAGATACCCGCTACCCATTTTGAATAAAGGCAAAATATTGCGCTATTTTTTCTTCAAAATATACCGAAATCACAAATATACTAAAAAATAGACCAAACGGTATATTTGTTATATCGATATGGTACCACATTCAAAATATACCATAGACGGCACAATATACCAGATTGTCAGCCAAAGCAACTCAGACCCCTAGTAAGTAGGCGTTTTTGCCCATACAAAAGTATTTCTTTCTAAACAATTTTTATCTGATCGCAATCAGAAATCATAAATACTATAGTTATTATTGTATACACCAAAAATATAGCTTGAAAATTACACTTGTTTTTCGATTTTATTGATTTGCGGGGGGCGGAAGTGGGCGTGGCAAAAATTTGAAACAAACTTGATCTGTGTGCAAACATAACAAATGCTGTCGAAAAAAAATTATAGCTCTATCCCTTATAGTCTCTGAGATTTAGGTGTTCATACGGACAGACGGACAGACACACAGACGGACAGACGGACATGGCTAGATCGTCTCGGCTGTTGATGCTGATCAAGAATATATATACTTTATACTTATTCCTGCAGGCACAAAGTTATAATACCCTTCTACCCTATGGGTAGCGGGTATAAAAATCCACAAATAAATAGAAGAAAAAGAATTAAAACAAGAACTGCAATTTAAATATGTAATCTAACTTTTAATATGAATCCTAAGTTATCAACTTCAATAGCAATACATTTTATTGTATAGAGAAAGTGTTTCACATTCGAAATCAATTGTCCTCAATAGTTGTCAATTTCCTGTCTTTATAATATTTGCTCAGTGTAGGCGCATTTTATTTTGAGATGTAAGAACTAGAGATACATATACAAAGGTATGCCTGCTCTGGCAGCGGAAACTATTTGTAATCTGTGAGCAATTTGGACACCTGTTTCAATATTGCAGCTAAGAAATCTTGACATTTCTCTCGCTGATCCTTGTTGCTGCTGCAGTTTCGCTCCTGCTGACAAGGGGAAAAAGTTTTGCATTGTGTATGTGCAACATCCGGTCGCAGGGGCAGGTAACAGGAACGGAACGCAACGCAACGTTCTTTGACACTGACAAGGATGTGGATGTGGATGAGGATGAGGGCAAGGATGCCGAGCACTGCTTCGCCTTGGTGCTGTGCTTCGCTGTGATAATCTTGCCGCGGTGGTGCTTTATCAAATTCTGGTCACCTTGGGCGGCATTTACAAAATGTGTATCCACGGCACGCACACACACACACACACACACAGCAACACACACACAAAGCATCGCACACATAGAAATGTTCGAAAAAGGCATATAGGGGACCGCTTTGGATTAAAATTTTCTTCTTTCGCTTGCTTTTTTACGTTGAATGCATTTCTCTGCGCCTGCGACAGGGAAATGGGAATGAGAATAGGAATGGGACTTGGACGGGCACAGGCGGTGGATAAGGAGAAAGGTAGAGGCAGCCGTAGAGGAAGGGGGGGACACACTCAGGGCATGGGCAAGGGAAAGAGAGAACGAGTACGAGAACGGGGCACAAGGGACAGAGGCATTTATTTTCGGCATTTGAAGTTGGTCCTTTGAAAACGGGGGTTCAAATTCAAAGCGCTAGACCGAACGCAAGCCGTACGTGCGAAGGGTTGTTCCTCGTGTTGTGTGTGTATCTGTGTGTACGTACATTCGTATGTGTCTGTGTGTGTGGCAAGGAACACATTTGGATGCCAGACTGCGTCTCAGTTTCGACTACTCCCTGTGTGACATTATGCGCCGACAGCAACGTCGCAACGTCGCAAAGTGTAAGCAGCGAATCGATTTTGGAATTCGTCTCATGCGAATGTGTGGAAAATGCTGATAAATGGAGGCACACAGTCTGGACAAGGACCACGACCAGGACCAGAAGCAGGACTAGGAACCACAAAACAGGACTTTGCTTAGCACTCCACTGTCATTGCCATGCTAATGAGTCTTGCCTCCTTTGCAGCAGCAAATGCGAAATGCAACTGCAACGGCAACGCCAACTGCAGCTTCGAAGTGCAACTCACACCTATTGACCGATAAGAGAAAGAGCGAGAGCGTGTCGTTTATTGGATTCTTTGCCATCTAGTCCACCTAGAGTGTGTGTGTGTGTGTGTGTTGGTGGGTTTATGTTTACCCACTTTGACGCTCACTGATAAGATAACGAAAGCCGCTTTTATGTCCCCCAGTCGTGACTCGACCAAACTTCGACTACTCAATGCTTCAATACTTCTCCTTTTGTCGAGCGAGTTTTCACTAAATTCAAAATTCATAGAATGCAAATGTTGGTTAAACAACATTTTGGCCACTGCACCGAGTGCGAGTGTTGCAAGTAGCAAGTAGCAAGCGGCAAGACCACACAGTCAGAGCTAGAGCCAGAGCTAGAGCCAGAGTCGTTGTTTTGTACCCTCGTTGAGCCAAAGTTGTTGTTGTGTGTGTGTTTTTGCTGAATGCGCTTCGAGGGGGTTTCCATGGCTTTGAGTCGGGTTTTTTGCTGTTGATAGCTCGTAGCTCAGGTTGAGCCGCTGCTGTTGACTTGAATTGTAACCAAAACTAGATCGAAACAAATCGTAAACACTGCGACTTTATGGTACTGCGGGCTTTTCCCGCTCTAAGCTTTGGCTGCCAGCATTTTGAAAAAGGGTTTCGTTTTTCTTTTTCGTTTTCGTTTTTCTTTATTTTTTATTTTTGTGGCAGACACTTGTATTATGTTTGGTTTATTGTGTGTTGTCGTTTTTCATGTTTTAACATTAATCTGCCAAAAACAAATGCTTTATTCCAAAGTTCGACTAGCTCACAACATACTCTGAACACCATCAGATAATAAGCACAGCAGTAATTAAATCTGAAAAGACACATAGAAACGTATACCTTGCCCGTTTAATGCTTAAACTGTTTAGATATATTTTATACTTCTTATTTATATCAAATGATTGTGCAACTTTTGTGGATCTGAACCCATAGTTCCAAAGTTATTGATACTAAAGCTCTTATTGTTGTTTTTCCTATTGATAACAGTTATAAAAAAACATTTAAAGTATCGTTACTATAGTTATTGTAATATATATATTTTGGTTAATATTATAATATAGTTTAAATGCAAAGAAATTAAAGAAAAAAGAACAAAACATAAGATTCAAGCTTTGAACATATGATTATACATACTAATGAATGCAATTTTAAGCTTCACTTTTTAATGAATATAAAACAAATAATGAAATATAGTAAAGTATGCAGAATAGATACATACATACATATGTATGTACATATATATATTTTAAATACTTTAAGTTATTAATTCTAGTACACAAAATTTAATTTGAAACTGTTCTAAATCAATAAAATGTTGAATGGCTTAATAAACACTTTATTACAATGATATTGTTCCTCTACAATTTCTTGTACTATTTCACTCTTAGCTTATATGCAGTTAGCTTGAGCTTTAGCTAGCTTTAAAGCTTGACTTAGAAAGCTACTTAAAGCTGCTTGGTATTCAAGCAGTGGCCAGGCCTGCAATTGATTGCACAGTATTAAGGCAAAATTTCCAATTGGGTGGCTTTTACATACACACATAGATATACATATATATGTATGCATGTATGTATAGATATGAGTTTGTATTTGTGTATAATCATGTAGAGCCCATACTCACACACTCACACACACACACAGACAGACGCAGAGAGAGACGCTTAAGCACGTATACGCACATTTAATGCAAATTTAAGCAGTTAGCAAGCAAGTAAAACCGTTATGTGTATCTATGTGTGTGTATGTAATATGTAGATGAGTATATACAGCGTGCGTGTGTGTGTGTGCTGCTGCTGATACATAATGCAGGGCAATATAAATAATTGCAATACATATATAAATTGCAGCCAAGTGCGTGTGCGTGCGTATGTGTGTGTGCATGTGTGTTTGTGTGTGCGTTGCATAACCGCATTTGGCGTTTACATATGCTGCCTATACATAAATATATATATATAATATGTGTGTGTGTGTATGCATATGCTTATGTAGTAAATAAATGCATCGATGCCTGCTGCCGCAGCCGCTGCCCGCTGCCCGCTGCCCTCTGTCTCTGTCTCTGCCTCTGCCTCTGCCAGTGGCGTGTTGCAGCAGCACATTGCAATTGCATTAGTGTGGCGCCCTTTTGTTCATTACACGCACAATGCTTGCATAAAATAAATTTACAGCAAAATACTCGAATGCATTTGTTAAATGAGACAAGCAGCGATGCATGCAGAGGAGAAGAAGCAGCAGCAGCAGCTGCAGAGTGTGTGGGAGTTGGAGAAGGAGACGGAGACGGAGAGAGGGAAGCTGAGGTGGACTTCAACCTATGGCCACCTTGTTCCTGCTTTCGCATTCCTTTGCATCTCCTGCTGCTGCTAATTGCAGATGCGAAGAACACATACAGCGACACTGCGGGAGAAAGGGAGAGAGGGAGATAGCACTATGCGCCCTGCATGAGCGTGTGCGTGTGTATTGTCATCCCCCCTCTAACACCCCCCTGGAGATACAAAGAACAAGTTTTTGGCATTTTAATTTTTTACATATTGAATTTTATTTCTCATGTTTCGAATGTGTGTTTTGTCTGTCTGTGTGTTTGTTTATTTATTCGCCTGAATCTACAACAGAAATATCAATAATCAAATGATATCAACTTAATCCTTGTATATATACTCATCGCGTTCTCAAATAAACTTTACAGTTCAACACATACATAGTATATACGTATATAAAGAGAGAGTCATATGACATTTGCTGTATTTTATTTTATTTTATTTGTAGTTTTTCTGTCATATCAAATAAGGCATATAAATATTGCGATCCAAATAATCAGTAATAAGAATAAGTATAAGAATTAACAAAACTGACAGATATCGGGTCTTTAGCTAAATGGAACAGATCTGAAAACTAGACTTAATTATAGTTACTATACATATACATTGTATAACATATTGTTTTATATCGTACTTTTTTCTTTTTGTTGTTTTTGTCTTTGCTTAGTTAAAAATAAAATTACGTAATTCTTGTTTTTATCATTTAATTTTTTCTTGTTTATACATATATTTTATATCACAATAGAAAAAAGAATTAATTCGCATATTCTTTTCAATCGTTTAAGTTTTTTTTGTGTTTTCTTTTTTAGGTTTTTTTTCGTTTTGTTAAGTTCTTACTTATAAATTAAACAATAAAAAATGTACAGAATTTTCATTAACGTTTTCCTTTTGTTTTTTTGCTAATAAACAAAGTTGTTTTTTTTCAGTTTTGAGTTATTTGACTAATTGATGTTTGACCAAGTTAAAAACTAAAGCTTAAATGTAGATTTATTAATTTTCGTTAAGTGTCTACTATTAACATGTTTTGTTTTGTTTCGTTTTTTGTATTTTATTTTAATCATCAACTAAATTAAACGGCATAACTAACGACGCTGCACTAAACAAATGCGAAACAAACGAAAAACAAAAACACAAAATAAAGTTCAGCACAAAGAATCTCGTTGGGCCAAATACGTATAAAAAAAAATAAAGTATTTCTAACAAAAGGCAGAGACAGAGAGCGCCAACAAAGAGCAAACTTTTTTTCTGTAGTAGACTTTGTCGTTGTTGCTGTTGTTGTAGTTGTTGTCGTTGCCGTTGCGGGCAAGCTTAAAGCGCTGTCGACGTCGCTGCTGGCGTCGCAGTTGCCGCCATTGCTGCGACTGCGTTCGTTCTCATGTTGTTGCTGTTGCGATGGAGGACGCTGGCTTTTGTTGTTGCTTGCTGCTGTTGTTTCTGTTGTTGCCGAAGCGTGAATTAAAATAAACTATTTAAATTTATTTGCATCTGTTTAACTGCGGCCTGCATTACACACACGCACACATATGCACGCAGCATTTTTGTGTGTGTGTGTGTATGTTTGCTAGCATCGTGTGTGTGCTTTACGCTTTACTCCCCGCTCTCTCGACGCTTATCGCGCGTCTCCATCGCCATGCACTTTGTTGCCGCCGTCGGCCATAGCTGCAGCCGTGTATGTTTTTTGTTTTTCTCGTTTCCATTTTATTTTTTTCGTCGCTGCGCTGCGCTGCGTGCGTGTAAGCTGACGCGCCTTCCCCTCCCCCCACAGCACACACACACAACAAGAGTGCGCCGCTGCCAGCCCCTTAGGAACCTGCGGCAACGCAGACGAGACTTGCAGAGCGCGAGCTTCAGCTCCATGAGAGCGTCGACTTCACTGCCAACGTCGCTGTCGCAGTCACTGTATGTATGTATATGTGTGTGTGTTTTGTTCATTGTTTGCTTTTTGTTGTTGGCGTTTGTTGTTTTCTACCTCTCCCACTCTCTCGCTCTCTGCCTGACTGCCCTCTCTCTGGCTCTGTCTCTGTCGCTGGCGTTTCAGTTTCTGTTTCTGTTTCTACTCGATTCGTACGAAAAACAACAAAAAAATTGAGTACAGCGTGTGGTATGGCAAACGAAAGCTATGAGTTTTCAGTGTATCTTGTTTTTTTTTCCTTAGTTTTGTGTTCACGAGTCAGCGAGTGTGAGTGTGTGTGTGTGCGAGTGAGTTTGCTGGTGTGTGTAATTACGTGCCTTGCCTTCACATCTGAGACATGCAACACGCAGGTAGACGACGAAGGAAGACAAAGTCAAAGAAGATGCGCCGCTAAAGTCACCAAAGTCACACGCATACGCATACGCACACGCACACACACCCATGCAACACAGTCGCTGGCTAGTCTTGCTGCGGCTGCTTCCTCTTCTTTAACTTCTCCGCCTCGGCAGCAGCACAAGCGTTGCAATCGTGGTGAACGCATCATCTGACCAGCCACAGTCCCAGATTGAGCTTCTGCAGCTTGGGCAGCTTCATGATGATGTCGATGCCCTTCGAGCTCAGCTGTGTGCAGCCATAGAGATCGATAGTCTTCAGATTCGTCAGATCCTCTGCCAATGTTTGCAACCCCTTGTCCGTAATCCGGCTGCATTGACCGATGTTAAGGTTCTCCAATTCATGCAGCGACTTGGCGATCTTCAGCATGCCCTGATCCGTGATCTGGCACTGATTCAAACTCAGCGAACGTAGGCGATACAGTCCCTGGGCAATGTGTGTTAATGCCTGATCACTGATCTTGTCGCAGAAGCTGACGTCGAGGGAATTGATTCCACTGCCGCCTTCGGTGAGATAGGCCATGCCAATGTCGGAGATGTTGTCGCAGGAGCGCAGATTGAGCTGTTCCAGCTTGGGCATGCGTGCCAGATGCTTCAGTCCGCTGTCCGTCACCGAGACGCAGAAGCTCAGATTGATGGACTTTAGTGAGGTCAGACCCTGTGCTATGTGCCCCAATGCCTCGTCGCTCAGCCGCTGGCAATCCTGCAACCCCAAGTACTCCAGCTGCAGATTACCCTCGGCGGTCTCGCGACTAAAGCCAGCCAGGTGACCAATACCCTGATCACTGATGTGCCAGCAGGAACGCAGATTCAGGTGCCGCAACTTCTTCAGTCCCCACGCAATGAGGAGCAATCCTGTGTTGGTGATGTTGCAACAGCCGCCCAACTCAAGGGTTTCCAGGTTCTTGAGGTGCTGCGCAATCCGGCCGAGACTTGTGTCCGTGATCTGTTTGCAGAGCGACAAATCGAGCGTCTTCAGATTGGGCAAATCCACGCTGAACGCATGTCCGAGATTCATGTCGGCCACATTGAAGCAACCGCTGAGATTAAGCGATGTCAACGCCGGCACTCCCAACACCAAATCCTTGAGGGAGCGCCGTAACGAGAGGATCTGCACCTTCTTGATGCCTCGACGCACGAGGCAATTGAAGAGACTGGGACTGGAGCGTTTCAGATGCAACTTTGCCTCGACGCCCTTCCACACGCTCTTCGCATAGGCGGCATCGCGCCACGCACTGCACACCTGTGCGGCACGCCCCAAATCCCGCACCGGCAGATGCTCGAAGATCTGTTCGAGCAGCTCCGGGAACAGATTACTGATGTGGGTGCCCTCGATGGGTGGCGGACTCTCTGGCGAGGCGGCTCTGTGTTGATGATGATGATGATGATGGTGATGATGCTGTGCATGTGCAGCGGCTGCTGCTGCTGCCGCGGCGGCTGCGGCGGCGGCGGCAGCGTGTTGCAAGTAGAGTGCGGGTGGCAGCGTCTGCAGCTGGGGACGATGATGGAGGGCGTAGGGCGTGAAGCGCAGCAGGTGGTGGGCGTTGCGTGTCAGGCCGGGCAGCTCAGTCTGTTGATATAGTTCGTCCATGTTCCAGGCGGCCGCTGAGCCAGCTGGCATGCCACCAGCTGGGGCGCCACCGCCGCCGCTGCCACCGGAGTTGCCACCGCCACCGCCTCCATGATAGTTGGTGAGGGCGGCGGCTGTTTGCAGCGATATTGTCGTCTGATGGTGGAAGGGCAGCAGCTCTGTGTTGGTGGCCATTCTAAGTGGCAGCAGTTGCTCAATCTTGCAACGAGTTGCCTTCGCTTCTACTACTACTTGTTTTTGTTTTGGTTTTTGGTTTTTAGTTGTTGTTGCTTCGTTTTACTGCTTTTATTATTATTTGCTTTTATTGTTATGTTCACTTTATGTGCGTCGCATTGCTCGCATTGATCTCTGCTTCGTTGCACAGGACTAGACTGGACACTTGGACACTCGACTCCACGACGGTTGCGTTACAATAATATTCAAACACAAAAACACACGCACACACTCAATACGGTTGCGGATTCGAATTTCTTTAGCTACGCTTATAAGTCCAATGTATCTCAATAATAATTCACTAGGCGAACGTTTTCAACGAGGCGAGTTAAACCGGACCACGACGTCAGAGATCCGCAGCTACGTCCGAACGGTTCGATGGCGAGAAACAGAATGAGCTGCAGAGCGACAAAGCGACAAATTAAATGAGCGCCATACACCACCGCACACACACACATACGCACACAGATGTACACTCTCTCTCACTTACACACACACGCACACGCTTAGATAACCACGGCAGCTGAATTCAGCAATGGCAGCCAGGTAGACGCACTCACTCGCTCTCTTCGGCTCTCTCTTGCTTTTGGCAATGGCGTGCTCTCTCAATTGGTCTGGGGCGTTGAGTCAACTTTGGCTTGTTTCCCGTCAGATTTTAGCGTGACTTTGAGAGGCTGCTAAGATTATGAGAAAATTCATAAGAAAAATAAAACTAATAAATAAACTATTGCCTAATATATTAAAAATTTTTATAAAATAGCTGCAAGGCAATAAAATAATGCTGAATATTTATTTGCTATCTAAGTAAGTTGTTTAATGCTGCCTTTAATGTACTCAACCCTTAAAGCTTTAGCCTTATTCTAAAACCCTTTGTTCTGTGCCCTCTTGTGATGAAGACAACTAATAGGATCTTTACAGAATATGGTATTAAGGTTTTGCTTATAACTTTTATTTTATGAAAACAAAAAAATTTTAATTAATCTAGACTTATACAAATGACATACATTGTAATAAAACGTAAAATTATTTATGAACATTGAAGAAATTTTTAAAGTTATTCTTATTTGAACTTAGAATAATAAGACAAAAAAATGAAAATTCAGATTTTTTAAGACTTCAAAATACGTTAAACTATACGTATTTTTTAACATAGAAATATTATTAAATTCTTGTCATAGAATAACATCAGTAATTATTTGAAGTACTAGCTAATCGATAGGCGTTCAACTCCATTTTAAATAGTTTTTTGTTATATGTATATTAAATGATTTTGAATGTGATTCTATAATAAATATAAAATAATAATTCTATTGATAGAGTTGCAAGCTTTTGCAGCCAGCATTCTAATAAAAATGAGATATTCCTCCTTCCTTTGATTTTTCAAATACTTAATTTAATTTGTAGGTTTGTAAATGGGTAAATAATAAAATTAATGTATTTGCAATTATAAAGGCGTTCTCTATAGCGCAGTTGGACTGTAAACTAAATATAATAGTTTTCAACCAGTTTTTTTCGTCCAGATTTGTTTCTGCATATTGTAGTTCATAGTTAAGGTTACATTGTGTGCATGTTCTATAGACGGCTTAATGCCAAAAACTCCGACGCATTTGTTTGCTGCTGCTGCTGCGATGCATTCCGAGCACGATCTATGTAGCAGGTACCTGTCTTGCCGAAGCCCATGTATCTTTATCTGTGCCACAGTGTGTGTATGTGCATCTGTATAGCTGTCTTTGTATCTGAGAGCGTATGTTTGAGAGTATCTTGCGTTAGTCTCGCAGGTAGCGAGACTGTCGCTGAGACTGCGACGCACAGCAATCCCGGTTTCCAAGAAAATATTAACGATATCTCCCAAAACGTTGCCGCACACAAACATAAATGCAAACCCAAAGGCAAAGGCTGTGGCAGCTCGAGTTGCATTCGCAGAGAGAGAACTGAAAACCCGCTGGGATGCACAAAAGCCGTGCCACAATAGCGGACCACGCATTGTTATTGATACTAGGAAAGCAATGCACACACATGTTGGGTAAAACTCTAGCATCGATGCAGCGGGACCCTTAAAAAAAGGAAAACGCCGACGTCGAGGTCTTAAAAAAACACAAGAGAAAATCAAAAATGGAAAAGGGACATGAGATTGGGAAAATCTGCCACTACCTGCTAGCAAATGGAAACACCCGCACCCTCGAAATGCCTGTTGAACCAAGGGGTGGGGGAACGCTGATTTCTCATGCCTCTGTCTAAGGCAAGGGCGAGACGAGAGAAACTCTCGTACAGTCACTGGCATTATCATTATCCTTGCCGAAAGCAAGGCGTGCGTCCCGGAATTTCTTTCGCTCTCCTGAGCTCACTTGACTGTCTCGCCCTCTTTCACTCTTCTCTCTCTATCTCTCTCTTTCGGTCGACTCTCTCTCTGCAGCAGTTTACCTGTCAAACCGGTTGGGCCAAAAGGGCCAGGGCCAGGGCCGATCTCTGGACTTGGACGTGGACGTGAACGTGTCAAGGCGTCGCTGGCAACGAAAAAATAATCTGTTCGTCGGAATTTGTTGGTCTCTCCCTCTTTCTCTCTCTCTCTAGAGATCTTGTCTCTCTGACAAGAAATATAGTGCGGCAGATAATAATCGATTGGTTTTTGGCTGCCTCTTTGTGCGTTTTGCACACTATGATCATCATTAGCTGCCGTTGCTGCTGTCGTTGTTGCCACAAGCAAAAGACAGCGTTGCACAGGTAGGCTGCGGAAAAGGTGCAACAACACGCAGACGCAGTCGCAGCCGCAACGCAATAGAAATATGAAAAATCTGTGGGCAGGCGTTGCCCAGGAGGAGCCCACGCGGCAAGTGCAAATCTCAACCTCATTGCCAGACTCTCTTCCCAAAAAATTATTGTACAAAGTCATCTGCTGACTACCAGTTACAGATACATTGTCTGCGTTCACTTTCAGATACTTTTGCATATGTGCTTGACATGTCTCTATTCTTTTTCAGCTATATTATTATATCGCGAATGCATCACATTAAGCAAAGGAACTGAGTGATTACACTCACACACACTCAGTAATTACTTTATTGGGCCCCAAAACACTGTGTTTATCTCATCGAAGGTGTTTTGTTCTCTACCAAATAACTCTTAACTTTATTAGCCATTGGGCCAATTTGAATGACCATCAATTTGGCGACTGTCGTTAGAAGTTAAGTCTTCTCTACTTAGAAGATAGTCCATCGATTTTCTAGCAATACTAATATGGATTTTAAGAATATTTCAGTGCAAAACCGTCTTTCCAGAACTCTTATAACCAATACATATAATTCGTAAACAAATTGCTGTACAATTTATATAGATGTATAGTTTCTTAAATTGTATATTTCAAACAGTCGGACTCATACAATTTATTATTTTCTGCTATTTATTTACACATATTAACATAATTCCCAAGTTTCAAATCTGTTAAATTATTTTCGTCAAGAACAAATTAAAATTAAAGCACTTTGTAAATATAATAATAATGTTATTGAAAAAGTAGATATCTACATAATGGTGTTTTTTTAGTTAGTGCCAACACAATTTTATATTAATTTGAAGTGTCTATATTTTCAATATATGTATACTTTAAAAACGTTTATTAATATTAAAAAAGAAGGGTTATTTTATTTGACTTTTAATCCAGATATTTGTTCTCTGTGGCATATACTTACGAGTATATCTCTAATATACTCCATTGTATACAAAAATCTATTCATTCTTTTAACTTTAAAATTTTAAATTCATTTATTTATTTCCAGCAACAGTTGTTTGATCTTTATATGACTAACTTACTATTATCATCTCTATCGTATATTTTTTTGCTCACTCTTTATTGTGAATCCAATGTCTCTTTGAAGCTAGAACTCGTTTGAAAGACTGTCTTCTACTGAAGCAGAACTCTCACTCAACTGTCATTTAACAACAATAATTCCAATTATACATATTTAATCTATATAGAGCAATTAATCAATTGTTATACAAGTTTGTTACAGTTTCCAACATGAACATTATCAAATGATTGCGGAGAGAACGTTGAACCGTGGGATCCTCAAACAGAGATCCCGCTACTCAGCCCAATTGATGCTGATCGCTATCTGATTTCAATTTGTATTTATATTTGTATTTGCCCGCATCACCGATCTCTAGCAAATATGGACAGCAGCAGCCCCTGCTGTCTAAGGGTTAAGCAAGTTTGATAACAAATTGTAACTACTGTGACGGATCGCAGCCAGATTGAAGATTTTGACGATAGATTGTGTCAAGGCCAGCTTAAGGCGCTGAACCTGCATGAACATGAACTACAAATGATCAGCTCTAATCGAACTCTATACAAAAATGCAGTTCTTTTCTTTGACACAAAACAATAGAGAAGCATTTCGAATTGCAGCTCAATTCCCAACTGCAAATGCCAAAGAAGATGCCCAGCAGATAAGCCATAAGAAGAGGGATCAGTTTTGAGCACAGACACTTGTCTGGCACTTGGAAAAACGGAAAACTGAGACTGCACGCTCTCGGCTCAAGTGCCAAGTTCCGCAGCTCTCAAATATTTCTGGCGAAAAAGGGCGTTCACTTAGAGAGAGAGAGAGAGAGAGAGTGAACTAATCAGGAAAGTCTCCCGCTGTTAGAAGTATAAAGAAATAAACTAAAGATTTAAGAATACAAAGAATCCTCATGAAATTGTTTTTAGCACGCAAAGTAGCAAAAGAATGCAGCCTCAAAGATTCGAGGAATAATAGTTAGGATCAGAAATGCTAAGTAATTAAGGCAAACTCTCGAAATATAATATTATATGATAATAACAAAAAGTTAGTTATAAATATTTAAATTTGACAAAATTTGCTAAAGATTCGTTATTTTAATGAAGTATAAATAAAAAGATTACAGAGATGGTTACAATCAATTTTTTAAACTGTATGTTGACAACAAAAAAGAAAAGAATTAACGATAATCTTCAAACCCTGAACTCATTTCCCAATTTTTATCAAAAAGCATGAGACTCCATCAATAAATAGTCACGATTTATCCACATATATATGTAAAATGTTCCTTTATTGTTTATGTAATTTAAATGCTATATGTATATATAGTATGTATATATATTATGTATGGTAAGTAGATTTCATGTCAGTTTTTTTGTTTTGTTTGTTTTCTCAAAAATTTCGTTTACATATGGCATACGCACTAGAAATTAGTGTTGATTTTGTTTTCATTTCCATTTGTTTTCGGTTTTTTTATTTTAGTTTAGTTTAGTTTTAAATCTTAAAATTCGTTTACGCTATGACTTTAAAATACTCTCGTATGTACGTAGTTAATAACTAGATGCTAATTATTCATATTAAAAACCCAAAATCATCCAACTATGCTTCATTATGCTACGGAAGGGCAGTTCAACTCAAAGCAAAAGTTGGCTTCAATAATAATAGTATTTATATATGGCAGGGGGGCATAAATATGTATGTATGTTATGTAGTATAGTGTAGTGTGGTAGTGTTTCGTGTGTTGTGTAGTGTAATGTTTATGTACATGCATGAGCACCTCATCGTTGTTTAAGGATTATTCTTGGGGGGTGTCGGGGATGGGTGCACGCAAGGAATTGGTATTGTTCATGTTGTATGCTAAAGCATTCTTTTGATTTCTATGTGCTATATGCTATATCATTAATTAATTCATATTAATTTTGTTGATTTATTCTTTTTGCATATATATGTATTGCATTATTTATGCGTAGTATTTGATTCATTTCGTTGAATTTAGTCCAAATGGATAATACATTTAGTCGTTAATCGAATTGTTAGCCGCACACACTCTCGATTTACCCGTTTCGGGTATTTTATCAATCCGATCACGGAATCAAAATAAAGAAGTTTGATGGCCGAGAAGTGTGTGCGACGTCTTCGGCTAGCCGAAGTTGTGTAGTTGGGGGCGTTTCACTGGATTTTTGTTTGATATATTTGTATATAATTTTTTTTTTTGTTTTGCATTTCTAATGTCGTACGTGCCTAAGTTCTAAATTATGCTATGTTTGTTCTCAAAAAACACCCAAAAATGTCCGCGTATTTTCCATTTTTTCGTTTCGTTTGTTTTCGTTGCAACAAACAGAAAAAAATTGAAAATAAAAATCGTTACAAACAATACGATAAACATAAAACAAAATCATAATAGTAATAATATTAAAATACTTTAATGGGGTTATATATCACAGGTACATTTTAGACTTTTTTTCAAATGTAAGCTTGTAAAAATGTAATGTTCGTTATGTGGAGAGCTCAACACACATGGGCAGGGAGGTGGAGAAGGAGAAGGGGTACACTATAGGATCAGAGGAGGATCGGACAAGTGGCCCTTGTGTGTGGCATGAAGTTGGCTTCGATGGCACCGAAGTGTGGTTGGCTTTAGCTAATTATGTATTGTATATAATGTGTGTGTTTTGTTTTTGTTTTAATTAATAATAATGTAGTTATAAGTGTACGTTTCGCTATTCACTAGGTCAAGTCGTTATTTATGAAGTATTACTGTAGTTTTTTTCATTTTCTTTGTTATAGAAAAGCACTAACCATTAAACATTGCAACTGCCGTTGATCGTCGGTCGACGACGTTTTTCTATATAGTAGTATATAAATGCAAATTCAGGGAACATAGGATAAAACGCTCGATTGTGATCGTAGATATGAAAGAGTTGAGTTTGAGAGTACATGTAACTTTTTGTTTTAACTATATGCTATATCAAGCCTATGACTAGGGCCAGCATTGCAAATACATGTCTATATCTGTACTATATATGTATATATAGTTCTTTTTTATGTTTGCATATATCTTTCGTTCTAACTATTCGTCTGTAGTTATCAAAAGTGTGAATGTCTCTTATGTGTGTGTGTGTGAGTTTTTAGTTCTTGAGTTCTATTCGAGTACGTATTTCGTATTTATCAATTCGTGGAAGCATTTCATACAGCGTTTACTTCTTAAGTACATTTACTTTTGGGACTGTGTGCGCACTCAAATTCGTTTGTATTATTGATTATGATTCGAGCTATGCACCTTGATTGTTTGTAGTTCGTCTCGGTTAATTGCCTCTGCTTCTCTCTGACTATCTCTCGAGTGTAGTATGTTGAGTACGTATTCGGTCTGTAGGAGGATCTCTGTCGAAGTGTTCATGCATACTATTTATATATATGCCGATGCATGCACAGATGTGTCGTCTATATAAAATGCTATGTGGAGTATCGCGTGTGCTAAGTTCGATATGAATGAAAAGTTACGACTAGATGCTATATTAAGACTACGCAAGATCCATTAACTGTTTGTTTCGTTTCGCCCTACACATATATGTATACTTATATATGCTCTTGTCCAATTTAAGTATTTTTAGCAGTCATTTGTCGTGGAGCCGCCGGTCCCACGGGATCGCCAGCCTCGGCATAGAGGCAGGAGCCTTCGCTACAGGAGCAGGTGTCGCCTTCGCGTGAACTGTTGCAGCAGTCGCTTGTGTAATTGCGTTGTTGATGCATCTCATAGCCGGACAGCATGTTCTCATTCTCGCTCTCTGCGCAGGAGTTTTGCTGCTGCTGTTGTTGTTGTTGCTGGGCATGATGTGCAGTTGGCCGTCGGTGACCTGAACGTTTGCTGCTGCTGTGATCAGCACTGCTGTCCGAATGGAGTTGTTGCTGCTGCTGTTGGTGATGACGTTTGCTGTGACTGTGGGAGGCGCGCGAGTTGTCCGAGCACTCGGAGGAGCATTGATAGATCTGATGACTGGAGGCGGTCGATGGCATTTGACTGCCATGAGGCAGTCCCACAGGCTGATACCAGCCCTCGGCTGGCGGTGGCAATGGCGGTGGCTGCATTGGCGATGCCAAGGCATCACAACTGTTGCAGGCGCGATTATTGTTGGCGCAACGCGTCGCATTCAGGCCAGCCTGATACTCGCTGACCGCGTGTCGTTGCGTGGGATAATGGATATGTATGTTGCGGGCAGCCATATCGCCAGCTCCGGCAGTGGCAAAGTACGGCGGCAATGGTGGCGGATGCTGGCTGGTGGGTGTGATCTGGTAACGACTCTGACTGCCGCCCACGCTGCTCAGTGGATTGCTGTACAGATTCTCCGGGGGACAGCCAACGGCGCATTGCGGCGAGACGCCCCAAGCGGAGAAGCCGCCTGACGAGCTGCTGTGAATGGAAGCGTTTAGAATGCTGCAAACAAAAGGAGGCCAATTTTGATTTCGTTTTGCTGGCACTGCAGTCGAGAAAACTAACCTTTGGTTGGTGGAGATGCCGGAGCCGCCGCTCTTGGAGCTCTTGCGTGACGATTCGGGTGAGCCCTGTGTATAGCCATAGTTGGAGGACAATGGCGGTGGATGCTCTGGCGGTGGTGGCAGAAACTCTGACCAGTTTATTGTGTCTGTGGGATACTGCAAATAGTTCGACTTGTTGCTGGCCGCAGCAGCAGCCACAGCTGCGGCGCCTTGTGCTGTAAATGCATCTGAGTAGGGCGAATGTGTTCCCGAGTCCTTGTCCGCACTCAAAGATGTGGCTTTGGTGCAGGTTTCACTCGACGAAGTGCCAATGATCATGGTTGTGGCATATGGCGTGGGATTATCAGGACTCTGAAATACATTCGAATCACGTAAGTTGGAGAAATAGAAACGGAATGAAATTGAACGCACCTTGCGACAGTTGTAGAAGGTGGTTAGATTGCGTGTGTCCACTTCAGCGTAGTCGGTGCCGCCATCGGAGTTGTTGTAGTTGGATTGACTGCTATTCACGTGCGACAACAGCTTCGATTCACTTAAGCCCGAGTCCTTGTCCGTGTCCGTAGTACGCCAGCCGCGATCTATCCACAAACTCTCCTTGCTGTTGATGTTCAGTGCGGTAATCTCATTCGCGCTCACCACTACAGAAATTATAGAATAAGTTATAATATAGTATATATTTGACAATATAGTCACTTTGCTTACCACTTAGATGTCCCAACTCCTTGGTCATTTGATGGCGACGCTTAAAGTAAACCATCGCTGTTGCCGTGACAACCACAACAATTAGCAGCACAATGATCACCAGCGTCATCAACCAGGTGCCATGCAAATAGCTCGTGGTTTTGCGATGCGTCGTGGGATTGGCATTGTTGGGTTCTATATTGGCCATGCCATTGGTCTGATAGGTGAACTCATTGCCCGTCTCATGGCGCCCATCGTGTGTGCCGCTTGGATGAGCACGCGGCGGATGCACATGATAGGTGGGATCCATATACAGTGATTTCTGTAAAGAACACATGAGTGAGTAAAAGTCTACAGAGTTCAGGTAGCGTTAACACTTACGGGTTTGGAGTAGGGTCCATCACCAGCTTTGGTAAAGGCATTGAGGCGTACGCTGTAGACTGCTGTGGTGGTTAGATTGTTGAGCAAAACCGATGTGGTCGTTGCATTGAGCGTCATATTAGCCAGCACCTTCATAGTGTTGCCAGCGCTAACCTCAATCTTATAGCCATACAGATTGCCGTTGTGATGCTGTGCAGGCGGCGGTGTCCAGCGTACCCAGCCAGCGGTTAAATTATACATGCCAATCTGTATGTTATCCGGTGGAGCAGAAGGAACTAAAGAATACACACAGATTAGCAAAGAGCTTTGACTTATAATTATGATTAATGCTTACCATCCTCGTAGGTTGTGGTCATCTTGGAGTTGCTCGGCTGTCCCTCGATAGTCTCATAGAAGGGCGTCAAAAAGAATTCATATTTGGTATATTTGCGCAGATTGCCAACCACATGTGACTCCGTCGAAGGTTCTAGCACTGTGATGACCTTATACTGTGTTGAATGCGATGATGCGTCCCTATAACGTATGTGTAGACCCTAAAAAAAGAGATTCGGAGTTAAAGCAAGCATTCAATTTGCAAGAAATGTCAGCTCACCTCAACAAACTTCTCGCTGGCGCTAACATGCAGCATCCCAATCCAAGCGCACAGCGCTTGCATTGATGGCAGAGGCATCTATTAACTCCACAACCTATCAGATACAATTTATTATTATCTTCTGAAGTTACTGTGTTTATCATGAAATCTTTACCTTTCCGGTGAGAAGTGTTCGTGCAGCTGAGAGCTCATTTGAGGGCATGGCATCAAAGTCCTCGCCCAGTGTTTTAATTGCATTCGATAGACCCGATGGCACTGAGACGCCCTGCGTGTTCTCAGCGCGCACCAGAAACACATATGAGGTGGCAGATGTTAGATCGGAGATCTGTAAAATAATTTAATATAATAGTTTAATAAGAAGTTGCTAAGGAGCATTGAGTTGCACTTACAGTGACTTGTGTGTCGGGCACTCGATGCGCAGCGACAACCCAACCAGTTTGCAGATCAGGACTAAAGTACTCCACAGTGTAACTGAGTAAAGGAAAATGATAGTTTATTTTATGTTTATAAATTTTAAAGCCTCTTCTGCTTACCCTATTATGGGACCAACAGCGCCAGGTTTCTCTTGGCTCTTGCCCCAGCGCAGGGAGATGCTGGAACGTGTTACATTGATTACTTTTGGTGTGCCAGGTGGTGCGGGATAAGTGCTAGGATCCGCCACTCGATGTAGAGTTGCCGAGCTGCTCTTCTCCACCTAAACGAAAACATTTACAATTAGTTTAAGTATAAATATAGTTTAAAATAGCCGCAAACTTACCGCCAAGGCAGCTGACCAGGAGGTTTCGCCCCGTTCCGAGGATGCAGTACACGTATAAAGACCAGCATCACCGAGCTGCAAATCTGCAAAGAGTTGAACAAACATTAGAGTCGGTCGGAGTAGTTTCATAGAGTATAACTTACCATCCACTCTCAGTGAGCTGCCCTGCACAATACTGTGGCGATTGTCGTTCTGCACAGCGTAGCCATCGTGGAACCATTTAACACGAGGCGAAGGATTTCCGGTGGCACGACATGGCATTGTTGCCACAGAGCCCTTGGACAGTGTTTGATTGGTGGGTCCAATTTGTATGATGGGCGGTGGACGTTCATCCACAGTGCTGACCTGAAGATAAATGCGGACTGTCGAAGAGTCAACCACACTGAATGCGGAACACACATAGAAGCCCTCGTCGTCCTGCTGCACGTCGCTGATTTGCAACGTGCCCTCTGCTGAGATCTGTTGCCGTCCATGCGACGTATTGGGAAACATGAGCGTGGAGACGCCTTCTTTGGTCCAGAAGACAGATGGCGGTGGATTGCCCGTGGCCACACAAGGCAGCTGCACTTGGCCATTGAGACCCACTTTGGTGTTCGTGGGTCGTTTCGAGAAACTTGGCGGCGCTGTTAAAAATTAAAATTTGAAATTTACAAGTTATCTTCAAAAAGTAATTGATAGCCAAATCCTACCGTGGACAGTGAGTGTGGCTCTGGCACTGATCTGGCCCACATTGTTGTGTGCCTCACAGACGTAGGTGCCCTCATCGTTAGGCGTGATGTTCGACAGCTCAAGACTCTTCTCGTCGTGCAAAATGCGTGCACGCGAAACTGGTATATTGCCCTCCTCCTTCTTCCAGAGCACCTTTGGCGGCGGATCACCGCCCACTGAGCAGTGGAACGTTGCTGTTTGGCCATAGACCAATGTGAGATCTTTGGGCTCCTTCATGAAGAACGGTTTGATCTGTACGATCAGTTTGGCGTAGCCGGATTCGCGTGAGCCCAACAGATTCTGTGCAATGCACTTGTAGTTGCCCTCATCGATGGGCTCCACATTGCTGATCAGCAGATTGCCGCCATCCACGATGCGAACACGCGAATTGGTTCCAAATGGCTTTGTGTTCAGATCATCCAGTGGCACGTTATTCTAAAGACAAAAGACTAGTTAGAAATTGGCACAAAATAAGCGAGTGTATTGAAACTTGCCTTTGTCCAGACTATCGTTGGCTCTGGAATGCCTTTGGGCGGCCCACACTCGAGCAGCGCCGTCTCGCCTTTGGCGACGCGCGTATCTTTGGGCTCCACGCGAAAATCGTCGCGCAAAACTGCAAAGTAAGAGGTGTCAAAACATGGCCCAAAAAACAACTTCAGACTGCAGAGTGCAGACGGCAGTGGGTAAACAAGTTGTGTCTTACCAGCAATTTGGAGCGAGGCATGTCGACTGACGGCTTTGCCCACGTGGTTTTTGGCCACACACCAATACTCGCCGCCGTCCTGCTCCTTCTTGCTCTGCATGGTGCGATAGAAGAATAAAGCTCCATCTTTGAACAGCACTCGATGCGATTTCTTTTCATTTGTGTTGACGGGTTCGCCATCCTAGAGAGCGAGGCACAATATATGAGTAAGCAATATAGATTATATGGTATAGATTTAGTTTATACCTTAAACCACTCCACGGAGGGTTCCGGCTTGCCCTCCACCTTGCAGTTGAGCGTTGCGGGCTCATTCTTCTTGACCACCAGATCGGTGGGATGTTCGATGATGCGTGGTGATTGATATTGCGCTATAAGAAAATATAATGATATGTTTTAGATCCAACTGAATAGGGATAGTTGGAAATGCGGTCGCTTTACCTTTGGCTGCTGGCAGCGCTGCCAGCGTTAGCGTTAGCAGCAGTAGAAGCCGCAGTCTGCCGCTGCTGCTGGGCATTTTATGTTGTATGTTCAATGCTGGATGCTGGATGATTATAGTTAGTGCTCCAGATGTCGTATGTCGATGTGGATAAATATATATAAATGCAGATACGATTTATATTTATATGGCGCAGTGGTGAGGGGGGGCAATCATTTTTAGAGCGTTTGCTTGGCTAATGTACAAATGCAAATAATGGCAAAGAATGTGGCAGCTGTTAGTCAACAAAGCTTAAATGAAGTGCAATACACAAGAGCATACACACACTCAGATACATTCACGCACACAACACACTCACACACCCGCACACACATACACATTTAAGCGGGTGGGAGGCGTGGCAGTGCTCGCAACACAAAGACTTGTCATTCTACTACAAACCTTTTTTTCAGTCTCCGTTTTGCAGTTGTTTTTATTGTTGTTGTTGTTGTTTCTGTTATTCTCCCTATTGGAAGTGCACGTTGTTGTCTTTTTATCTTTTGTAATTCGTTGGGCACATTATTGAAAATTATTCGTCGGCTGCTCCAGTTACCGTTACATTTGCGCCAACAACAACCAAAAGAACTCCAAACCGAAACCGAAACACAAATCGAAATGAAAATCGAAGGCGAAGGCGACAAATGACGACATATGCAGATAGAGATAGAGAGATAAGCGCCACACAACACAGCACAGAGCACTAATAAAATTATATATATGTGTCTATGCTTTTTCCATTAATTTTATTTCTGTATTTATCTCTCTTTATGTTTATCTCGCGTCGCACAAGCAAAGAACGAGCGCCTACGGCGACGGCGTGCCCCAAAAAAACACCAAATTTACAATCCAAATGCAGCACAGCTTTTGAATTTGATGGGTTATTCTTCTTTTCGTTTTTTTTGTTGTTCACTTCGTTTTCTCACACTTTCTTCACCAATGATTTCGTATCTTCTTTTTATATTTGTTTGTTCAATTCCTAGTGGATTATTATTTTTCGTTTTTTTAATTACGAACTAAAAACCGAATTTGTAACGATTCTCGTGTAAATATGTATCTTCTGTTCGTTTTGCTTGTTGTTTTTGCCTTTTAGAAGAGTCTTATGTACATATTTCGTTTTGCGTTTTCGGGGTTGTTTCTCTTTCTCAGCCTCATTTCCGCATTTTCCAAATGAAATTTCTTTTTGGTAATTTTACAAGAACAAGAACACGCTCCTGCTGCTGTTCACCGTTCCCATTCACATTCCCATTCCTATTCCCGTTGCCGTTCCAACTGCCTACTGACAACTACTGGCAGCGCCTGCCTTTGCCTTCTGCTTTGCTTGGCTGCCTGGCTTGTTGTTGTATCTATAACAGTGCGTAGCGTACATACATCCGCATGCATACATCCACATTCACAACCACATGCACTTACACTTACATAGATACATATGTACACACATACACTTTGGTCTCGCTGGATACAGATACAGATGTAAAAAACACATCCGATTTTTACAACCCGAAATGCGGGCTTTGCTTGACGTTTTATTCACTTGCCCATAGCTTTTAATTTGTGCGATTTGTTATGCAGTAGCTCCAGTTAAGTTTTATTAATTAAACGCGACACTATTCTATGTTTTTCATTTAATTTTCGTGTAAGCGACTTGTATTGTGGGTTGTGTCTGTGGAAAACTGCGGAACAATGTGGACATGGAACGCGCAGTCGGGCCCACAACGAAAAACATACCAGCAAATATACTAAATATGACTGGTTTCAGCGATATGGCAACACTACGCATGTAATTCTAACGATATGGCCAAGCACGGCAAAAATAAATAAGTTTCTATTAGAATTCAATGTTTAATTTATTGATTCGCGTCCCAGACTATTATATTACTACAACGAATTAATTTTTCAATTCATAGAGCTTTTGCTCTGATTACCAGACTTTGAATGCGCACCTTTTTATACAAGCTAGAGGGGCGCCTGTATTTTTTAGCCGATTGCGTATAATAATTGCGGGTCAAATCGGGCGGGGAAGCTGCGCATATGGACTGTGGCAGCAGTTCGTGGCAATCCTTGAGCGGCATGCTCAGAGTATCGGTTATGGTTGCGGCTGCGGTGCTAGCAGCGGCATCGGGTACCTTGAGCCGTAACGCTGTCTTCAGCCAGGACATGTTGTACTTGCGACGTCGCGTTGCCAATGCCTGCATTAATACAGTTTCACGGCTCCGGCCAAATAATCGGGTATATAGCTTACGGCAACAGTTCGCTAGCCGGGCATGGACAAAAAGTCGTCCATTCTGCGGCGCCGCATCCTGAACGGGCATCCTGCCAAGTGCGGGGGGTGGACAGCGACCTATCGCCAGCCGTTTTATAATATTCCGGGAACTTTGCATTTTCGTCTAATAACTAAGTATTTCAAAAGAAAAATCCAAAAGTTTCTGCAATATTATTCCGGTAAATTTATGTATAATCTGATTGGATTGACTTTTTGGGACTTTACATCAAAAACTATGCAAACTGAGTTCTAATTTCGATCTTGGCCAACTGCGGTCTGCCCCGCATCAAGCTACGAGATCGCATTGAGCTCGAAATCCTTGCCTCACACGTGGGCACATAGTCCTCTTGTCCCCTAGATTGTTGCAGAGGACGCCTGCCGCCAGCTGTGGCCATGGCGCTCTTCACCTGCTTTGGCTGCAGTCTCAACTGAGTGACGCGATCCACAGACATGCTCTTGGGTCGCTTCGACAGATATCCTTGAATGTGGCTATTGGAGCCGTTACTGATGTTCAGATTGATCAGATACTCCTGCAGCTGCGCCTTCAACTGTGCATTGGTTGCCTCCAGCTGGCGCTTCTGCTGCTTCAGGCAGGCCACATCGACTGCCACATTGTTGACACGTCGCCAGAAGGTCTCCATTTGCGGTAGCATGGCCACTTCCTCCTGTAGTAGAGTCAATCAAATTTATGTAAGCAGAAAAAATATGTAAACGAAAAGTAAAAGTAAAAAGTTATTATTCTATATTCACTGCCGCTCAACTGAATAGGTTCATATAACTCCGCTTGCATCTTCATGATTTGTTCATCACATATTGATCGTACGCATGTTTTTTTTTAATACATTTCATGTATGTATGGTATACTATATAAGGTTTCTCATGTTGAAATAGTTCAGCTGCTAAGATATAGGAGGCTGAGTTTTCTAATAACAAATCTAAAAGTTAAGATATAAGACACTAACATAACTATTAATAGTGTAAAATAACTTTAGAAGTTAAATAGTAAGGCTGTTCTTAAAAGATTTTAGATAAAAGTAAACAGAAGAAACTTAAAATGTGATTTTAGATTTATTTTAAATGACTTCTCGAATATTCTCAATTTTATCTTATTATATTTCTTTGTAATAGTGTGATATTTAAATAGACCCATTTCTATGCTCACCTTGAGAGGATCGCTGACGGCATCTTCTTCTGCAGGCGACTGCACCTCACGTATCTCAATGATCTCGCGCGACAGCTGTGGCAGCATGAACATTTTCTCCCGCGTCGTTTCCATCTTGGCACAGATGCGAGTCAGCTGGGACAAAGTCTCCCCTTTGACGAGAATGCCCTTGAGAGTCTGCCCAAGAAAAACAACAATAAATATGTCAGCAGACATGAATTGTACACTTGCTGGGACAATAACCTCAATGACATCGTAACTCTCCACGGAAAGCAGCTTGAAGAGCTTATGCTCCTCCTCGAGCTCCTTGTCAACACAGGTGCGCAATTCCCGAAAGCGTTCGGTGAGCTGCTGCTTGATACTCTGTCGATGCTCCAGCTGTGCCTGCTGCTTGATTTGCTGCTCCTCCGAGAGCAGTCGCAGATTGGATAGCTGTTCAATCAGATGCTCAATCTCATAGCTCTGTTGACTGATCAGTTGGGCGCTCTCCTCGTCGCGCTGCTTCAGATCAACATACTCCGAGTAGAAACCTTCGATGTGCTTTCCATAGCCGGCGAGCACTGATTGATACTCCTCCCACAACGCCTCCAGCTTGGACTCGCCCTTGCCCGTGATCTGTTCTAGCTTCAATTGCATCTGAAATGTCACAAAAAATGAGAACATGAAAAAATCTGTCTAACTATTGTGTGTCAATCAAGTGGAAGAGCTATTAAAGTGTCAACTGCAACTGGCTATAAAGAGGCTGTGGTATGCAACGTGCGCCAAACAGTTGCTAGAGATGCGTCTATTGCTGATCATTTTGCTTGGCTTTAGCTGTGGCACTCAGAGCTTAAAGTGTCGCTCCCAGGATGGCGGCAGCGAGGAGGAGATGAAAAGGACAGTGCGTAGTTGCATGCAACGTGGCAGCCAAGGTCAGAACGAAGGCGAACGGCGCTATGACAATCAGCGCTACAATTTCGATGGGTCCTATGGCCAGGATTACAGACAAGGACAAGAGGGACTAGGACAACAAGGACAAACCTATGGCAATCGCTGGCAACGCAGTGTGAAACACAACGAGCACAACAACAGCAATAACAGAGGAAACAACAATACCATGGAAGGAGAGATGGGTGCCTGTGTGGCACAGTGCTTCTTCGAGGAGTTGAACATGGTAAGTGCGAGTTAGCCAAGCAGTCTCAAATCTAATCTCATCCCTAATTCAGGTTGATGCCAATGGACAGCCGGATCGCCGCAAGGTCAGCTACTTGCTGACCAAGGATCTGCGTGATCGCAGCCTACGCAACTTCTACATGGACACGGTGCAGCAATGCTTTCGCTATCTGGATCAATCTCGCTACAACAATAATAATAAGTGCAGCCAAGCTCGTGAGCTGATCAAGTGCATGTCGGAGTACGCGAAGGCGCAGTGCGATGACTGGGAGGAACACAGCAGTCTACTTTTCAACTAAAACTTACGCCACTCTTCAGATCCTCGACACGATCCAAGTAGCGTTCGTGATTATCCTTGACCGCCTTGTCCGTAGTCTCCTCCACCTGGTAGAAAACGCACTCCAGCTGCTGCTGCTTTTCGGTTTGCATGCTTCTAAACACGTTCGAGTCCTCATCCCACTCCTTGAGCACCGCTCGTTTGTCGTCCTCGTAGATATGCCTGAAGAACTCAATGCGACTGCGATGCAGCTCTGCATTGGCGTAAAGGTTTGTTACACAAGTTTTATAGTAATTTTAACACAATTTAAATATTTTTTAATCTTAATCGGAGTTTCTGTAACAGCACATCGAAAAGTGTCTTTCCAAAATATAAAATGTAATAATAATAATCATTATACTCAAAAACTCATAAAAGCATTAAATTTTAAAATATTTAACTTTTATAAATAGAAATAATATGATTAAAAATCTGTCAAGGGGAAAAAAACGTACTAAATATGCAATAATAAATAAAATATGATTTAAAATAACTGGTATATACATATAAACATTTGTTATGTTTTACTCACCTATAATCTTATCAATGTTCTCCATGTGCGACTGCTGGAGATTAGCGTACATGTCCTCCGTGGAATTGATGTCGCCAATCAGTCGCTGAATAACCTGATCCTTGCGCTTCAGAGCCTCTTTAAAGAACTGCTCCACATCAACAATCTCACGGCGTAGATCTTGAATCTTCACTTGACGCAAGATGCTGCGCCATTCCTGATTGATTTTGGCCATATTTAGTCGACAAAAAGCATCTTCGCGCTTCAGTTTATTCTAGTATAGGGATTAAATATGCAATTCAATAAGGATTAACTTAAAGATGTCGCTGCTCTTGGAGTTATTACCTTCATGTAGAGGGCAATCAGTTGCATTTTGCGACGTCGAGTTTCCTCTTCGGCATCAGCGCGCATTTGCAGATATCTGGCCCGCTCCTCCTCGGACATCTTGGCCAACTTGTTACCCTTTCCTTTGCCCTTTTTGCCCATTTTAAGTGTTTCTCGATAAGCCGCTTATCAAATTTCAAAGGCCAGCAGTTGACTAATTAAGCGAACAACTTAGAGCAAACTGAAAAACAACAGCGAAAAATTGTAAAAAAAAAAAAAACAACACTCGGGGCGTCATAGCAACCCAATAACCCAAGTTCAACTGCACTTCAACCCTCCCTGGTTGGTCTCATCGACTTGGTTGTCAGGTTGAGCGTGCAATAAATTAACGTCTGTCCATTTCATAGCTCATTTAAGCTTCACAATTGTGTGATGCGGGTTATGAGCAGCCCCGACCTTATAAAGGGCACAACGATTCCAGCGTTTGAATTCCAGAAGCTGTCATCACGATGAAAGTATCAATTCTATTGCTTGGTCTGGGTCAGTTGCTGCTCCTGGTGGTGAGTCAACTCGATGCGGTTCAATTGCTTCCTTTAATAATTGCAATTCCCACACAGAGCAAGAAATCCTCGACAGCGATACGTGTCCATTGTCGGGATGTGGAGCGCATCCATGAGGATCACATACACTACTGCTGCAAGCATCCCGATGGTCATAACGATGTCACCGAACAGTGCGCCAAGCAAACCAAGTTCAAGCTGCCCTCACGCGACGAAGAGGCTATCGAGGATCTGACCGTGGATCATGTGATGACTGGCACCTGTTTTGCCAAGTGCGTGTTCGATCATTACAATTTCATGGACAACGACAAGCTGAACATGACAGCTGTGCGCAATCACTATCAGACTACCTACAAAGAGGATCCCGAATATGTCAAGGAAATGATTTCAGCCTTTAATCTTTGCCACTCTAAATGTAAGTTATAGTTTGACTTCAAGATTAAATGCTAAAAGCATCTTTACTGACAGCCGAGGATGCCACTGCTGAGTTCTTGTCCACCTCCATTGTCAGGGCTTTCAGCAGCAGCGCTTACAGCTGCAAACCGATGCCAAGCGTGGTCCTTGCCTGCGTCATCCATCGGTTTTTCCACAACTGTCCCCGGAATCGTTGGTCCAACACAACCGAGTGTGTGGAGACCTTGGCCTTCTCCAAGAAGTGCAAGGATGTCCTGACCACAATGTGAAACTTGTATATTTAATTGTTGAATTTAACAAAGAAAACAGCAATCCGTTAAATAAGTTTTTGTATTGGAAATTGGCTAATTTTAGGGGGTTTCAGACAGAAGTATTGAACAAGCAATTGATAGAAAAATATCATATATAAAAATAATATATTAACACAGAGCTTTGATATGAAATTAAGAAATTAACGTTGCTATACTTTTAGGTAACAATAAACCTTTGCAAAGAAATGCAATATTCAAAGGTACTTTTTCACTAGCTATAAAGTATATAAAGTCATTGATTTTTTTTTAAGTATTACTTCGAATTATTACACATATATGTAGGCCTTGGTTATTCGTTAAAGTAAAGAGGAACTCTTTGGCTATACAGCATACTATTATTATTATATGGGTTGAGTGCAGTTGTAATGCATGCAAAACTTTAACATCTAAAACTTAAATATCATTTCTATATAGAACTTCACCCCTCCACTCTATTTAGTCAAATGCATTTAATTAATTATAAATTTGCAATATCGCATTTCTCATTGTTCATTTTATAAATTAAAGCTAATTACTTCAATTATTATTAACAAATGACCCATTTAATTGTCGGCTGCCGCGCATTAGGTTTCACCTATCAACTAATTAGTCAATTATCTGTTAAAGAGAAATAGGTCGAAAAATAAACAAAATTTTAATGGCAACATCAAGGCTATAAAAATCTCTAGAGAAGCTAATTGCGCATTCAAATCAATTCCAATAATTCACTAAGCATTGGATCAGAGCAGATGCATAGCAATCACAATACTACTTTGCTTGCTTGTAGCCGGCAAAGTGTTTGGCCAGGATAATGAAAAAGGGCTTGTGCCAATAGGGTCTCTGACTGAAGAAAGCTGTTTTCAAAAGGTAAACTGAAAACCAATAACACCTAATGCGCTAAAAAGTCCAGTTTCTAAATAGAAGCACATCCATCAAAAGAAATTTATTCCTGATTAAGAACATTCCCTTATTTTAAATAGCGTGATGGTTGCTGTTCAGATTTGTTCATAGGCGATAGTCCGTCCATAATAAAATGTTTGACAATCCATGCGGATAAAATACCAGCTGGCAGTCAAGATTCCCTCAAAGTGTTGAAGTTCTTCTCGGTTTGTATTTCAATTGTCACATTAAGTATACGACAGTGATTATTAGTGATTATTATCTACCAGTGCTTCGTAGAGTGTTTTTACAAGAAGAACAAGTTCATTGGTAAGAACAACACGCTCAATATGAAGATGGTCCAACTGGAAGCTGAGAATCTGTATGCAGAGCAACCAAAAGAGAAGGAATATTTTGTCGCCACCTATGAAAAATGTCAGCCAATAGGTAAGATTTATATATTTGATAATTTTTGTCGATAAACTTTGTTTTATTTTGCCTCATTAAGTGTCTGAGCAATACAATACGTTGATGACCTCACCACCAGCTAAGGCAGCACTTAAGCCCATGTGTAGACCATTCTTTTCACTCTTACACTTGTGTTTCATGGAATATCACAAGAAGAACGAATGTCCCTATTTTCGTTGGCAGAAGAATGGCAAATCAGAGGAAAGTACGGCCTGCAAGCAGGCCAGAAATAAATGCTACGAAATTGATGGTATCAGGCCGCATGAATCACATACTCGTAATGTATAGAATGCCAAAACGAAGTGAGATAATATTCAATAAACAGTTGCAGAAATATCTCAATGTTGGTAATCATACAAAGAACTTATATTTTTTTTCTACCAAATGCTAATCAGCGGAAGATAAGATAAGAATTTTCAATAAATTGTTTTAGTATAAATATATATATTATTTAAATGTAAATATTTCCACTTTATGTACCATATTGCATATATTTATATAATTTTATTTTAATCTACGTCACTAGCTTAAGAAGTTATCTTAAACCTGATAGAGTTTATATATTTTTGATCAGCATCAAATTTGAGTTGATTAGCAAAGTTCATTTGGCTGTTCATATAAACATAAATGATATGCGATGAGAATAAAGTTTACAAACAACACTTATTCCGATTTTATTGAATGTATCTTGAAGACATTAATAATGTTGCCGTATAAAATTTCGCAAAATATCGTAAACAACAAATAAGTTAGCAAATACTTAAACAAATATTTTGTCTGGACTGCTCGTTTTATTAGGTCGCAAAAAATGTTCTTATTTAGAGTGAAGCAAATGCATCTGGGCAACTCTTGCTGAACTCCAAGGTATCCTTGCATTCCTGAGTCTGAGCCCAACGATTACTTGGGCAATTGTGGAAGAACTGCTTGACAACACAGCCCAGAATAACGCTCGAATTGGTGTTGCAACTGTGCGGCATATGCTTCATCAAGAAGTTCGCTTCTTTTCTTTGAGCTGGAAGCAAAAATATTAGATACTAAGAAACTAATCACAAGGAGTTAAAATTACTTGTGCCATGACAATGATCAAAGGCATTAATCATTTCGCTAGCATACTCGGCATCATGACTATACTTCTTTTCATAGTACGCCTTTATGGCAACCATATCCAGTTTGTGATCCTTTATGAAGTGCATTTTGTTCAACATACAATCGGAGAAGCACGTGGCGGATATAGCGCCATCAGCAGTTAGGTCGAGTACATTGTGATCCTGAGCAGAAGGCATCCTGAAGTTCGTTTCCTTGGCACAGCTGTCAACAGTCTCATTTTCATCCTCGGGATGTTTGCAGCACAAATGGATGTGTCCCTCGTTAATATTGTCCGCCTGATCGCAGTCGATTTCGCTGGACACAGTCTAAAGAGGAAGTAACTTAATTTTTGATGGTATTCGATTTATAAACTTACCCAGACTAAATATCCGAAAGTGATGAATAAAGTTAGCTTCATGTTGGTATTCAGTTTGTATAAGCTCTTACCTCATGGTCAGCTCTTTATATACATCGGATTCTACTATTAAATGAGGCATTAAGTACTGCTGCGTTTCATTAAACATAATAGAAGTTAATAAAGCAGCAGACTGTAACATTGAATTATACAAATTAATAATTTTAATTTCTCGGAATGCAAAGCTATAAAGTCACTCTAAATTGCGTTCTATTTCAGTTAATGCAATGGATCACCGCAACTACAAGTTAATAGTTCTCTTACTTGCTCTGATTGCAGCTGCTCTAAGTGAGGTCCTTGGCGAGGACAGTAGCGAAGTAGTTGAGCCAGTAGAATCGCTGACAGAAGAACTCTGTTCCAAGAAGGTAAATTATATAATCAGTAAATATATTATATGTTACTGATGAATGTCAAACACAGCGCAATGGCTGCTGCTCGGACTTTTTCATGGGCGACAATCCCAATATGCTAAAGTGCATGGCGATTCACTCGGCCAAAATGCCAGATGCCGATGATGAGGATGTGGGCAAGCTGATGAAGTTCATGTCGGTGAGTATAAAATAAAGGAATATTAAATAATCTAGTAACACACTATTGAACAGTGCTTTGTGGAGTGCTTCTACAAGAAGAGCAAGTTCATTGGAAAAGGCGACACGCTCAACATGAAGATGGTCAAATTGGAAGCGGAGACGTTATACGGGGAACGTCCGAAAGAGAAGGAATACTTTGTAAAGTCATATGAGCACTGTCGCACACATGGTAGGTTATAGTCTACTGTAGTCACTGTAGTTAGATAACTTTTCCTTCCACTCTAATTCAGTTCAAACCGAGTTCAATCTGATGAAGAACACGCCAGGGTCGAAGGCTTTGCTGAAAAACACCTGTCGACCCTTCTTTATGTATCTGCACATGTGCGTCATGGAGTATCATCAGAAGTATGAATGTCCTTATTTCCGCTGGAAGCCGGACATGTTGTCCGGTAAGGATTCCAGCTGCAAGGAGGCGAGAGCCAAGTGTTACGCGATTGATGGCATAAAGCCGCCGCTCATGGACATGCTGTAGTATACGATTTATAAATCAAAAAGATGACAGCATAAAATTAAATAAATACTATACTAAAAATACACAAAAATACACATCTACACACATACACTATATATACTATATATACTTTGCTTTTGATGCAGCGGGAATACAAGGTGCGGCGAGCAACCGTCGATGATACCGATGCAATTGCCCATTTGACCTATGTGCAGAAGGCCAAAAGCTTTGGCAACAAGCGTTCCAAATATGGTGACAATGATTCGCTATTCAACAGCTATCAGACGTTGCGACTGGTTGTCGAGACCAACAAATTAGTCGGTAACGGGAACGGGAGCGTGGAGGGGGTGGAGGTGGAGGTGGAGGTGGAGAGCAGTGTGGTGGCCTATGCCGAGTTACGTAATTATCCGGCAATTGGCTCATTGCCCAGCGACAGCTGGTTGGAATGGTTGCACGAAAGATACTGGTAAATCGAAAAGTTAGCAATTAATCCGACAAGTCACTTGACCCAATTCCAAATAACAGCATCAACTATCCCATAAGCTGGGTGAACACGCTCTTCTTCACCTACGTTGTCTATGCCGAGGCTCATCCAAATACACTGCTTCACATTCAGCGCGAGGCTTTCTATATAGAAAATCGCATAATGTATTTAATTGCTGTGAAAATGCCAGAATTGGACGACATTTCTAGTTACTACAGCGAAAACTTTGAAGATATGGAAAAGTATGCCAAGATCTTCTATCCACGCGAGTTTAGCATTCAAACCAACTCGGACACACAGTCCTTATACATTGTGCATCGCTATAGTTTGCTGTCAAAGATCAATTACCGCAAGGCGCTGTAAGTCACAGTAAATTCTTAAGATTTCTAATTTTAATAAGCTCTGCTTTAGTGCTGAGGACAATGATGACATCGTGGAGATACATGAATGCGAGTTTCCCGAGATGCGCGCCGAGTTAGGAGATTTTTATATAGCCGAAGAGCTGATGCGACATGATAAGGAGGCCAAGAATAATGTGCTGATTGTCGCCGAGACGGAAAATGATCTCAAGGAGCAAACAACGTCTGGCTTTTTGTGGCTCGAGTCGGAGGTTGACATTCGATTCTATGTCAAGAACTACGAGCTGGAAAGTTTTGGCAATTTAATCAGTTTCAATTACACAAAGCCCTATGGCTTTGAGGTCATCAACGTTCTGTGAGTTTACAAAGATTTCTAAGATATCCCTTAATATTGTCTGCTTCTTACAAACAGCTCAGTGGAGCCAAAGCCAGAGGCGACGCTTTTTACGGCGGATGCCATGGATGATCTGGAGAGTTCGACGATTATTGGAGGCGTGCCACGCAATGATAGTGGCACAAGGTAGGTTAGATGATCAGTTAACCTTAATTCTATATAAATATGATAAATCTCTCCTTCTCAGCGTGGCAAGTGCCAGCATGTTCAAAGTAAGCTCAATTCATGGTCAAATTGTTTATTCGAATAATTCGGAGACACTCAATAAATTCTGTTTGGCTGAAGCGATTTATTTGAAATTCATGTACATATTCGAAAGTAAGTTTTTAGTCCAATACAAGAGGTAAAATCGTTACACTTTTATCCTTAGAGATTATGACAATCAAGTACTACATTAGTCAACATAAGAAGACGATCAATCTGTGCTATAATAAGGAAAATCTACAGAAAAACGAGGATGGCGTGCAGAAGGCTTCAAATGTTTTTGCGGTCAAATTTATCTGCGCTCACAAGGACTTTCCGCTTGAACGTTTGTTCAACTTTCTGTGTGCCATGTTCTCTGTGTTTCCCGATCGCGACTATTGCATTATGGCTATACCAACGAGTACGAAGCCGCTACGCAGTCACCTGGAGGCGTTGAAATACTTCATGGCAAGTTCGCAATTTTGAAAATATATTTATTTTAAACTTACTTTTTCAGCCGGTAGCCCAACGACCCAGCGAAATGAGCAACTTGGATGAGGTCTACATAACACATCGCAGTACAATCTTTGGCGAAATTAGGTAAGCCAATAATCCAAACTTAGATCACTTAATACATATTATTTCCATTGCAGCTTGTATAGGCTGGAAAGAGAGGACGTCGAAACCGTTCAGCGGTTGGCAATGGATCTGAAAATCGACTTCGAGAGCAAGAGCATATCGTATAGCAGCAGTTTCTCCTACAGTTCAAAGGTCAACACGCACGTGCATACAGACAATGAAGTGCGAGTCATTGAGCAGATCATGGAGGATGTGTTGGAGAATCCGCACAGCGAGTTTGATGTCTTTACCATACGATGCGGCAACTCCAGTAAACCCGCCCATGAGAATACGCCCATTGGCTTTGTGATCGTGCGGCGTTTCCTTTACCATCGCGATCTGTTGCTCCATTATCATCTGCCCAAGGACGATCATCATTTGGATCATGAACGCGCTGAGATCATCACGTTGAAGTTGCATCCCCTATTCAACAATAGCTGCGATCTCATCTTTCGTAGTTTGGCGGGACGCACAAATTATTTCGATTACTATTTCTTTTGTGGACGGAAAGTAGGAAAAATTCCTTAACTCTTTAATATATTTTATTTTAATTTGCTTTGTTTTGCAGGCTAATATATTCTCGAATGATTTGAAAACGCTGATGATGCTTGTTGAGCCTCGGCCAAGAAAGAAAAATGTATTCAATACATTGCCATCAATTATAAAGAGCCCGAAAACAATTGTGGGACTGCCCAGCTACAATTACTTTAACGATCACCTAACCGTCTTTCGTCACAAGCTGAATCCATCGAAGTTTTTTGGCAACTCCAATCGTTTGGTCATCATTGGCTTCTCATCCGAGTGTCGAGCATTTCTGCGCCAGCTGCTATTTGTCTGGAACAGTAAAAAGTAAGTCAATAAAATCCAATTGTTTTCCTCTGGTCATGTTTTTCCTTCTTAGCCACAAGAACTCGAAGACCTACACTTGCTTGCCCCGCT
The DNA here is from genome assembly GCF_023558535.2 of Drosophila nasuta. NCBI lineage: Eukaryota > Metazoa > Arthropoda > Insecta > Diptera > Drosophilidae > Drosophila > Drosophila nasuta. The sequence goes on from NC_083457.1 coordinate 24,225,107, forward strand.
TGCAGGTGACAGTCATTGCCGAGCCAGGCATAGTGGAAGCGGAATATGAGTGCACCTTTATTTGCCCCGAATGCGCCAATTCGCGCTCGAAGAGCTGCTTTATGTTCTACGAGAATAGTTCTTGCTATGTGCGGGATGTGATTGCTCGCATGGATCTCAGATATTGGGTGCAATTCATCACTGGGCACGTGAACTACATTGATCGTGAGAAGAAGTTGGTGCGCATTAACAAGACCTGCAACGTCGTTTACGATACTCTGATGCTGATGAACAGCGTCAACTTCAATTTGAAGGACACGCTGCCCTTCGACGAACAGGAACGACGTCCCTATAATTTCATTCAGCTCAATCATCGTCTCGATCGCTTCATAATGTTTTACAAGGTTCGAGTGCTCTTGGAGGAGCTTAAGCGTAGCTATCGCATCGTTATCTTTGGCTCCAATCTGAGCACTTATGAGTTCATTGACTTTCTCTTGACACACGGAGTGGATCCCACGCATGTGATTCTTGTGCAGCCTCGCGAGGTGACTCCATCGGAGGAGGAGCAGAAGTATAAGAATCCCATGGATGATACAAATATTGGTTACGTACTCGACGATATGATGTCCGATATCGATTTAACCATTTATAGAGATTTAACCTTCTCACATTGGGTGCAACATGCCGCTTCTAATTTCATACTTGAAGTTGTCTTTACGGACTGCTATAAGAACGCGTTAAGACTTGATTGTGATATCTTCGTATCCTTTAGAGTGGGCTATATGGATCCAATTGTTAAGAAGTGTAAGTAAAACGAGTATATTTTATTTCTATTGTTACATTACTTAAATTTCTTCATGAACAGGTTTAATCGATTCGGATATTCAGCTTCGAAATAATAAAATTCTGGTTAACAAGAAGTTTCAGACAAACGATCCCGATATTTATGCCGTGGGTAATTTCATACAGTTCAATGAGCCCGTAAATCATCAATATCGTTTTACAAGCGAAATGGAAACGGCGCAAAAGGTCTGCAAAAGTTTTTTATATATACGATTATAAAACTTTTTCTCTTACAGCTTATGCACATTATGGGTCTGCGTGAGTCGGAGAAACCTTATGAGGAGAAATACATGTATCCCGCTTTTTTTCGTGCCACTTTGCCCATGGATTATTACATCACAAAGGTGACGATGCCATGTCGTTACCTGTCCAGCTGCGTTGTCAATTGCATGAACTGTTCTCTGACCACCTATTATCATAATACCTTTTGTCGCATTGGTCTCTCGCAGAAGATGATTGTGGATGAGATTGTTGTAGTCACCAAACGTGTGAGTTAACGAAATATTTTTAAACTTATTTGTATTATTATTTTTTATTTTTACAGTCATCAAGTCTTGACTATTTGGAACACTTTTGTGGCAAGCACGAGTCGATGCTAAACAATTTAAAGGCCCACCATAAGAATGGCGACATCAAATGTTTTTTGAAGTTCTTGCAAGAGCCCTGGACAGAACTCTTGATGCATGAAGATTTCGAGGATCTCCAGGAACAGAATCGAAAAATACTCATGCCTATGATAAAAAATCTTCAAAATGTGCGACAAGTGTTTAATTTCAAAATTCATTTAATATATGTTGCCCTTCTTTTGAACAGCTTAAGGATTCGCCGGAGCAACATCTACATGATGTCAACAAGCATTTTTTGGAACAAAATCTTCTTGATTTTGTGCGCGAGAATCGCAAGGATTTTAAACATGAGTTTGCTTTACCCGAGGACTATGTGGAAGAGAACTTTGGCTAGTTGAATTTGAAATTCACATAGTAGCAGTATTTTAGGTTAATGACATACAATACTTGTAAAATTCTACTTTTATTCAAAATAAAGAATATATTTACATCATGGAACCAGAATATATAGTTCGCACTGCTGGCCGATATGACTGTGACCAAATTGAGATACTCCTCAATGCCACAACATCAAGAGTTATTGGCGATAAGCTCGAAGTTCCGACGGCCCATCTGTTTCAAGAGTATCAAACACATCGCTTGATCGCCTCCCTCCACAATGCAGCTTTGAATATTCTGGCATATGCCGAATTTTGTATATATCCCAATATACCAGTGCTTTCGAACGATTTGTGGGTTCAATGGTTAAGAGGTCGCTTTTGGTAAGAAAGGAAATTTCAATTGATTTCGAAATCTTAAAACTGAAGGAGAATTATCTTTAGTGTCGATTTGCCCATCACCCTGATGAATACCATATTCCTAAACTTTTGCGTTTATCATAAGGAACATGATGAGATCCTGAAATTGCTTCTCATGGAAGTCTTTTATCGCGAGCACAAGGTGAATTTTCTGATCATATTCAGACCCCCGAATTTTAAACCACAAGAGTACGAAGAGTTGAATAAATATGGTCGCGTCTATTATCCCACCGATTTCGATATGTATACGCGAAAGAATTTGCCAACAATCATTGTAATCATGCGCCAAGGACTAATGCCGATAATATCCTTTCGCAAGGCACTGTAAGTAAGGAATATGTAACTATGTTTTTTATTTTACATCGGATAGCTGACAACAGACCCGAGGATAACGACGATGTTGTGGAAATGATTGATGTAGATGAGCCACAAATGCGCATAGATCGTGGTGATTATTATATTGCCGAGCTCTTGATGGGTGCAGGAGGCAAATTGGACAGGGATAAAATTATTGTCACAGAGGTGAGAGAATTGATTTACAAAATGAGTTTTCGGTATAGTTTAAAATATATTTTATTTTAGGATAGCGGCGAGAGTAGCGGCAGCACTGGCATGATGTGGCTTTCAGAGAACATTGACATTGAGCAACTGATCATTAACTATGACTTAGAGGGCGTGGGCAACCTAATCTCCTGCACCCCTGATGCACCCCATAACACAGTTAAGTTGGAAGTTTTGTGAGTAAATAAATCCACTTTAGTTTTTTCTTCAAGTATGCAAATCAATCTGCAGTTCCGGCGAGTATCATGGTTTGCGTGCCATCAACACCAAAGCCCTCGATTTCACCAACCGGCGCACTGTCACCCTGAATCCTGTCGAGAAATATAAGCTAACGGAGCAGGAGCGCGTTTACGCCATATTCAGATATATTAGTGATGGTACGTCTAGGTTTGTTATATTATATACGAGTAGGTTATGACTGGTTATGTAAAGTTGTAAGTATTAGTAAATCGTCCTCCATTTCATTGGATGAAATGGAAATGGAAGTGATAAAAGTTGACAAGTTGGCAGGGCTGGCCATCAAAGTGGCACGCTTTCCCTCACTCGTTTATTCTCTATCTATCTTTTTAACTCTCTCTATACATATATTTTTACAGAGCTGAAGTCAGCTGGTACCTATATGAATTGTGTTCCGCAGACTTTGGTGCTAACTTTCGATGTGCCACACCGCAGGAGCTCTGGGAAGAAAGCTAAGCAACAAGGGCTGGAAACTGCAGGCAAAGCATTCACATTACAGAATTTTATACTGCATCCCAGTCTGCGAATGGAGTATACGTACTATTATCTCTCTGCCATGTTCAGCGCATATCCCGACTGTGATTTCTGTGTGGTGCCTATTCCACCTGGTATTAAGTTTTCTCCCAGCCTTTGGGCATTGCTGCAGTTCTTCACGGTGAGTTTCATACCTCTAACATTTAGCATTGGCTAACCGGGATTCCAGCGAGTGCCACATCGTCCCAATAGCAAAATGAGTGAAGAGATTTTTGTGGCGCATCGCAGCTCAGTCTACACGGACCTTGGAGTTTATCGGCTAGAAAGTGAAGATTTACCGGATATACTTTCCATGTTCCCCCATTACATTTTACATAAGACAAGTAGCGAAACCTTGTTACCGGATATCAACTCCAATTTAGTAGCATTCGATGAAATTAGAGTTGCCAATTTACTGCAACAGATCGTCGAAGATGTTTTGGATAATGAATTATCCGAGTTCAGCGTGTGGATCGTACGTTGCGGCAATGAGGGACGTGAGAATAGCACAGCAGTCGGATTTGTGGTTCTGCGGTAAGTGGAAATAATTTTTCAAATTTTAAGGAAAAGATACATTTATAGATATGTTGCCATTATGAAGTACATCGAAATACTATTTCATTCAGTTTAACAGCTTTTATATATTCATAAATATATTTCTTATTACTTAATTAATTATTTTATACTTTTCAGTTCTTTCTCAAACTATGAAAGTATTTACAAGCAGTTCTATCTGCCCTATGAAGAGAACTATTTAACCTTTGAACGTGGCGAGATTGTGATGCTGCGACTGCATCCCTATTTTCACATGTGGTCCGATGAGATACTGCGCACTGTTGCTATAAGAACAGGCTATCGGGAACTCTTCTACTTTCAAAAGTTCACGGTAAGCTCGCTCTGATAACAGTTTACTATATGCTGCAAGGACTTGTTGTGCTCAGGACTTTGTGTTACCCAACGACTTGGCATTCAAAATGATGCCTGTGGAGCCACGGCGCATGAAGAGAAACTGGTTCATCGATACCAATGACGCGAAATACTTCCGCCGTCCATCGTTAAAGGTGGCGTTGCCAGTAATTAACTGCGTTAAGGATAATTTTTACCTATTTCGTCACAATCTGTGTCCATCGAAATTCATTGGCAATCAAAGTCCGCTGGTGATTGTGGGATTCTCGGAAATATGCAAGGCTCTGCTACGTCTCATGGTATTCAGTTGGAATACGCCAGAGTAAGCGGATACATATTCCAGAAATAAGCAAAATTCTAACATTAAATTTATTCAGCTTTAAACATGTAAATACCACCAATTGTCTGTCGTATCTCGACATCACTGTCATTGTAAAATACGGCGAAATCGAGGCGGAATACGATTATGATCTAGAGTGCGAATACTGCACCAATCCACAAAGTTGCTATCTAAATAACTGCAACTCATGTCCATTTGTGACTGATGCTACACAACGTCTGGATCTGCGTAATTGGATTCACTTTGTACCTGGCAAAGTTGAGCACATCGATTGGTAAGATAGTGTATATTATGTATATTCACATTACGTATACGCTCCCACTTCAAGCAAAGAAAAGGTCATTTGTCTGGAGAACAACTGCAAGATTCACTATGAGAAGCTGCTGCTACTTTGCGACACTAAGTATGGTCTTCCAGGCCATCTGCAGGCCAAGGTGCCTAAGGGTAAGGTCTGCGATGTGCCCTACAATTATGCTCACATCAATGGGCGACTGGACAAGATTGTGCTCTACTACAAGATCCTTGAGCTAAACGAATGTAAGCTGCCAAGTAAGACAATTATCATCTATGGCTACACCATGGCCATTTACGAGTGCATCGACTTTTTGTTAAAACACGGAGTTCAGCCAGAGAACATTATCTATGTGCAGCCTCTTAAGGTTCAAGCACCGGAATATCTAAACATTCCAGTTAAGGATAAGAACCTGGATGATATTCTGATAGACATGATAACAGACTTGGGCATTACTGTATACGAATCCACTAACTTTGAGGACTTTACAGTATACCAGACTGTGTACTTCATTAAGACGGTAAACTTTCGCAAATGTCCGCAAAATGAACTTTTGTCGCTGCCGTGTAATCTATTTATCAACTTTCTGGAGAATTATCTAACAGCGCCTACCGAGCACAGTGAGTATCCTTTAATTATAGAGTGTGTTCGATAAGTCTGCAGAAAGCGATACTATTTTTATTGCATTTTGTCTTGTAATGATTGTAATTGTAATGAATTATTGTTTTCCTACGTTTCGAGCAAACTTGGTTTCTTTTTAGGATGTAGGATTATTTTCTGTGCTATACAACTTATGCGTTGTCTCGTAGCTATTTGTTCTAGACTACATTTTAACTGTCATCCTTAGTGCTCATTCGCAGTAATATTCGTGTGGAGAATAGAGAGATCCTTGTGGATGAGAACTTTTGCACAAACGATCCAAATATTTATGCAGCTGGTAAGAATGTAGCCATCATTTGGAAGGTCTTCTATCAGTATACTTACACAAGTGAAATAGAAATGGCTGAAAAGGTAAGTAACAACAACTCCACAATAAAATTGAGTTAACGTAAATTTAATTTCCTCGCCAGTTGATAGACATACTGGAGCTGACGCAGGAAACATTTAAAAGGGAAACACGCTTCAGTAAGCCTGTTATGTTCCGTTCCCTGTTGCCGTTGGGGCACAAGTTGTTAAAGTTGACGGCGCCCAAGCGCTATTTGCTTGCCAAGCTGGATAACAGCTACAGCCATGTAATGACCACCTATCACAACGGCGACTTTTGTCGCGTGCGCCTGGGCACAAATAAAATTGTGGAGGAGATCACGTGCATATCACAGAATGTAAGATCTTTTGATTTGTTAATTGAGCTGCGAGTGATTCCTCTTCTTGCAGCTGAGGAAACATCTGTACTTTCTGGAATACTTTTGCGGAAAACACGAATCTTTGCTCAATAATTTATGCAGTCGATATCGTATAGGATTAATCACAAATTTAATTGGCTATTTTGAAGAGCCGTGGACAGAGTATATTATGCACGATCAATTCGTTGAAATGCAGATGAAAAATCAGAGCATGCTAAAATCGTTGTTTGCCAAGAAGGAAGACCTCTTTATGGTTTTGAAAATGGAGGAGGATGAGTTTGAGAGAGTCTGCAAGCATTTTGTGGAAGAAAACCTGTTGAAGTTTCTTCGAGCGCATCGTCATGAGTTTATCAATAAGTTCGCGCTGCCCGAGGATTGGGAAAGTAAGCGTTAGACTTGTGTATATTTTGTGTATTTGTATCGAATACTTTTGCTACACTTCATAACATTGTATTATCGTAATAAAGATTAGGCTTACAACTAGAAGAACAGAAAGCTATTAATCGTAGCGCCGAAGCCATTTGTGTTCAACCCCCAAAATCAGGGCTGCATACTCTAGACTCTTGGATGTTTCGTTCGGTTATGGTTTCGGTATTAAGCTAAACTCTAGTTATTAGTCGTCGTAACACATTTAAGTATACAATATATATATATATAATAGTTTGTAATAGATATGTTGGTCCAGTTGACAGCTGCATTCCGCTAGAGCGGCACGCAGGCGGCACGACGTGAAGGCGATTGCCGATGTGACTGCGATTGGGACTGATGCTGGGGCTGATAGCGCATGGACAGTGGACTCAGGCCACTGGGGAAGACGATGACATGGTGGTTGAGCTGGCCTCATATTCCCTGCAAGTACCTTCGTAACTCCTCCTCTGTGTCAAAGATCATAACCGGGAAGGGCGAACCGGGCACAAATTCGCCAGCCCACTTCACTTCGACACGATAATCACCAGGCTCCGTGGGATCGTACTATAAAGAGAAAAAAGCTGATATATTGTCTTCGTGGAGTTATTTTGCTTGGCTTACCTTGCACAGAATGGTGCGATCCTTTTGACTCTCGCGCTGCATCTCGACGCGGAAGGCGCCTTTGGGGCCACGCACTCGCACCGTTAACTGTCCAGCGCCAGCGCCGCGTGTGTCGCAGATAAAGCGCGACTGGAAGGTGGCCAGCACACCGTGCTCGATACCAGGTCCATAAACGCGCACCTGTAAAAAGTAATCAATTAGCAAACAATTCATTAAAGTCCTTTCCCTATATTTACCTTGCTGGCGTCGGGTGCACCCGCCACTTTAAGGGCAAACGGCGAGCCGGGCACATTCTGTCCACCATATTTGATGGTCAGCAGATGCCGTCCCGGTTCCTGTGGTTTTATGTTCAGCGTGAACGTGGCATCGCCGTGATCATACAGCTCGCAATAGGCCACCTTGCGAGAGCCGGCACAGTGTGCTGTCAGCTCGCCAGGTCCGGCACGACGTGTGTCTATCCAGGATTTGATGTCTTTGCCCACAATGCCGTGGCGCAATCCCTCGCCGGAGGCAATCACCTTCGAGGCATCCATTGAGGAGCCAACAGCCACAGTCAGCGGACAACCCTTGACTAGACGTCCATTCCATTTCACGGAGAGCGTCAGAGTGCCCGTCATCGATTTCTGCGGCGTATAAGAGCCGAGCCAAATGTTCTCGCTGGGTCGCGGCTGTGCCAAACTTACGGGCAGCGCCGTGTTGTCCTGGGTGACCAGTATGACCTCTGGTCGGCCGGCAGGCGCATTGGAGGCATCGATGGTAAAGTGTGCCGCCTCGCCAGCTTGAGCCGCAGCCAATCCGCGACCCATTAGCACCACTTTGTCAGCAGCTTGTTGGCCGGTGACAAAGGCACTTCGCGGACACTGCGTGATTGTCAAGCTGCTCCAGGTCAAGTCCAAATCATGTTCGCCAGCTGCGAGATTCTCGCCTGTAATATTGAGACACATCTTGCCATCGGGTAGCTTCTCGACGGGTATTTCGAGGCCATCGATGCTGCAAACCAGCTTGCCAGGTCCAGCATTTTCCACATCGAAGATAATGCGTGCTGGCAGTATCAAACGTCCATCGTGATCCACCAGCGTGCCCCAACCACCGACAGGAGTGACCTTGGTGGACTCCACGCAGCTGACGCGCCAAGGTGAACCCGGCAGGCTGCCACGATTGGGGCAGCTGGCGCGTATTTCATAGTTGCCCACAGAGAGAATGACGTAGGAGATGCGCCACTCGTTGTTGCCCAGCGCCTTGATCTTGGGTTCGATGCGTTCGCCAAACTCATCGACGCGCTCGATCTGCACATTGGGTGCAATGGGGCAATAGACAACGAAGGAAGCCTCCTTGTTGCGATGGCATACCTCGAGGCCATGTCCCGCAGCACGGGCATCGTTGCGAACACCGCTGGCTGAGGCGTTGAAGGTGAGCGGTGAGCTGGGAATGGTCTCGCCGCCATACATGAGCGTGAGTTTATAGTTGCCGGGCTGTGAGGGCACAAACTCCACGTTGTAAATGCCCTCGGACTGTTCGGTGATGAGCACGGGGAGACTCTGGTTGGTGGGCGAGATGGCAAAGGCCTCCAGCTCGGCGGTGCCGGCATTGTCGGTGCGCACGGTGAAAGTGTTGGAGCTGTGCAAGGCGAGCGGCTCCTTGGTAACGCCCTGCACGCTCACCTTGCTGCTGTCGAAGGCCTCGCAGGTAAAGGGGCTGCCAGGCAGTGGCTTGGATTGATGAAGCACCTCTGTGGAGGTAAACAGAGTGGTTAGATGGGTGACGAATGAAAGAGTAGACTAGACTTACCGATGACACACTGTCCTGGCTTGTTGATGCTGAACTCCGCCTGCAGATGACCGTTTTTGGTTTGGTAACACCGCACGGGCAACGCCTGTCCGCCTGGACCGGAGACGACTACATCGAACTCACGTGCTGGTCGTTTGACAGTGTCAATGGCAAAGGACGTGGTCTTGCCCACTCGAGCCTGATACAGTCCCAAGCCGCTGACGCTGATCTCCTTGCCAGCACTTGCGGGCAGCACATTGATCTCGAGTGGCTTCAGCGAGATGGGCACATCGTTGAACATTATGCTGATTTTATGGGGCGCTACGCGTGTTGGTTGATAAACAATCTCGTAGACACCCGACTTGTTGGGTCCACGTATAGTGTGAGGCACTTCGGTGGCGCCACAACGCACCAGAGCCGCCAACTCGCCTTGTCCCGCCTCGTTTAGCGAGACGCCAATGCTGGCCGGACGATGACAGAGAGCCTCACCCACTTCGGTGATCTTTACCAGCATGGGATCAAAAGCGCAAAGTGTGCGTGTGCCAATGTGCTGACGTGTCTCGCGATCAATGAAGCGCAGCGTATAATTCCCGGTCATGTGAGTACGGAACTCTGCAGTCTGTCGGTTGATTGTATACGGCACCGGTTTCTGATCGGGTGCCAGAATCTCAACGATCTGATCATCGGCCGGGAAGTCAATGGCTGCCAGGCTGCCGATCTGAATGTGCTGTGTGTGCTGCTGAATGTCCACGCGGAAGGGACTGCCATCCACAGCCACCTCATTGAAGGTAATGTTGACATAGTGCGGCTCTGTGCTCTGTGGCACAAAGGTCACATCGTAGAGGCCACGTGCACAGGCCACCACCTCGGCCTTGACGGTGCTGCTGTCGGTGGACACCACTAGCTCCAGTGTGCCTTCGCCTGCACCAGCTGCATCCACGCTGAAGGTAACGGGAACACCTAGCGTAGCCGGGCCATATTGCTGTTCTAGGCCGCTGATGCTGACGCGTGATACGTCAAATACATTGCAGCTAAAAGGCGAGCCATTGATGTGCTGATCGCTGGCCAGCACGCTGATCAGATGACGACCCACAGTGCTCGGGCGGAAAGAGGCGCTGTAGCTGCCGCCGTCATGCTGGCTCAGCTGACAATGCTCATTGTCACCGGCTGGCGAGGTGACGAATATCTGTGGTTCGATGCCATCGAAGCCCTCCAGCTCGAAGGTGTTATCCATCTTGACCGCTGCCTGCTTGAGGCACTCACCAATGGCCTGAGCACGTGGTGCACCCAAGGCGCTGGCGGCGGCAGCAGCAATGTGACAACTAAACGGTGATCCAGGCACCGGGTGGCCGTTGAAACGCACGGACAGCGAGTGGGCAGCTGCCTCGGTGGGTTTGAAGTTCACCTTGAAGCGAGCATTGCCCTCGGACTGCACAAAGTTGGGCACATTCTTGCCGTTGACGGCTACGATTATCTCCAGATTGCCGGCGCCTGCTTGCGACGCATTGATGCCAAAACTGACGCTCTTGTTGACCACACCTGGCCGTATGTCCGTCACAATCACTTTCTCGGCGGAGTAGGCCTTCAGCAGGAAAGGACTGCCTTCGACATGGCCACCGCCGGGTAGACGCACCTCGACAGAATGATCGCCCACCTCCATGGGCTCGAACTTGACATTGTAGCCCAGCGTAGTGCCGAGTGCATCGATCTTCACCGGCACACTGCGTCTGGCCGGGCCAAGCACCTCCACCGTTGGCTTCGTGTCCGACTCAACCACAAACTCAAAGAGTCGACCCACGCTCACCTTATCCATGGTCTCTGGCGATTGTATGCGCGCTGCAGCTGCCACACGGCATGTGAACGGCGAACCAGGCACATCCTGGCTATTGAAACGCAGCTCCACGGTGTGACTCTCGGCTTCACGTGGCGTGAAGCTAATCGCATAGGTGTGTTGACCCTGTGCTTGGGCTGAAGTCGGCACACGTCCGCCATTGACTGTTACCTCCAGATTACCGGGTCCTGCTTGCGATGTTTCCACGAGGAAGGTCACGGGCTTACCAACAGTGCCGCTGCTCACGTTCTTCACCTTGATAGCGCTCACATCATATACCTGGGTATTCGAAATTTGTAAGGTTAGTCTTATATAAAAGTATGAGAGAAAAACTAATGTCTCTTAACACTATATAAAATATAGTAATTTCGTAAGCAAGACACCTTAATTAACTTTTGCGTGGAATATCAATCTGAATTAACTATAGAATAATATTTGTAAGTTTCCCAAATTAACATTAATGCTATTAAAGTCATTTTGAATCAACTACACACCAACATCCAACAGAGTTTTTATAAGGTGCATAAATCTTTTCTTTTGAATTGTAATACAATAATGTGAACTCCTATCTAAATATCGGTATGAAATGTTTTCGATTTTTTAAATAAAATTCGAAATTTTACAGTTTAAATTTTGGTATACATTAAACTACGCTAACACTTTTTGATTTGATGATTTTTATCCATATCCATCCATGGTCAATCAATGAAAAAGATCATTATTTAGATATATTAATATACATTTTAAATAATTATATTTTTCTTCGCTTGATCATTATTGTAATATATTGATACATATCTTTGCTTTGTTTAACTTGCTATAAGAAATAAAAATCCTTTATCTTTTAGAATGAACAATATTTCAGAAATTTAGCTACAACTCTCACAAACACCTTCTCTTTGGAATCTCCCCAAATTATATTGACATTACTCCTCCTCTTGGTTGTACTTAATATCGAAATCAATACTCACCTTGGCGGCGTAGGGACTGCCGGCTGTTGGCAAACCATTGACGGTCACATTGACGCGATGCTCGCCGACGACGCGGGGCACGAACTCGGCCTTGAAGACGCCCTCGGCAGACTGATGAACCTGTGCGGGGACTGATTGCCCAGCTGGACCTAATGTGTCCACCAATTTTCACAGTTGCATATGTTTTGCATTTTTGCATTTTTGTTTTATTTTTAGTATTATTAAGTTTTTAATTAAATCGGTTTTTTTGTTTGTTGTGTTTTCGATACGAAAGCGTCGCGACCGGAAACGATTTTTGTTTTTAAATTGTTTGTGTTTTTGGTTGAAATTCATATATTAAGCAAAAGGTTGTTGTTGTTGTCGTTGTTGGTTGTTTGTTTGGTTTATTATTATTGTGTAGTGTGGTTAGTTTTGTTTTTATTTCGGTTCGCGAAAGTTTGCAAAAAATTTGGAAAAATGTTGACTTTGATTAGTTGCGGCATTAATTGGAATTTAAATAGGGGAAAAGTAAAAAAAAAATGTTTGATGCCAAAAAAAAAAACTGCAATGTTAGTGGGGAATCTGACGGTAATTGTGATAATTATTAATTGAACTTGCAGTGCGGTTAGTCTCGATTATAATTGATTTATACCGGGTAACTTTGAACTGTATATAATATAGTTAGTAAACTGAGATGTTGCATGGTGTTGTTTTGTGTTGGTCAGAGACAGAGAGCGGGATAAATTGAGAATAACCTCCGCTATACATATGTGTGTGTGTTGGTGTGTGGGTTATATACTAGATATTATATATATATGTATAATACTATATACAGACTCTGGATAACTGCCTGACACAATTGCAAACACAATTCTCGATGCTAAACATGTTGGTAAATCATTTCGTTTTTATTATTGTTGATTTTACATAATTGAAGGCAATGGATAGATTAGTAAACAATTGCCCATTAAAAGGCCTAGGGACATTAGTAAGGAATAAGTAAGAGTACTTTGTTACATTATTGTTTATTCTGCTGCTGTCTGTGCATTATTTTCTTTTTGTTGCTGTTGTTTTTCACTCGTGGTTATAGGTCGATACGCGTTCTAAACGGACTGTTAGATAAACAACTAGTATATACATACATCAATATAACAGATAGAGAGAGAGAAGTAGTCAGGGAGTGAGAGAGAGAGTACTCAGAGGGAGTGAAAGATACGTATATGTAGAGATAGTTAGATAAGTATATGCATAATTATATAGAGTCTAGTACAAAAGATTTCGCCGTCCTGAAATATAATACAGATATAAAACGTGAGCAAATTATTACAAATTAAGGGCGTAAAATTACAAACAAGAATACATACATACACAAAGACTAGATACAAAATACAAATTCAGATACAAATACAAGCAAACACAGACAGACACATACATCCACACATTCATAGTGTACTTATGTAGAGTACACTCTGAGACGGCAAACAGAAAACGAGTTAACACCCACGCGTAGCGAGCTACATTGTGGTCATGACATAATCCGGCAATTGAAAAGCGCACAATACCTCGACAGATCCAAGCCTAAGCCAAGCTGCTGCTTGCTAATGCGTCAAAATGTAAACGAAGCAATTGCCAAAATGATAAATATAACGCATAATTACATCTACTAAATAATGAGCTTCAGCTACACACTCAAGTGGGTGCTCAATGTGCTCCAGTGCAAGCGTGTGACGTCGAGAGAGACAGCGGGAAGTGGGGCTATGGAAAGTGGAAATGGTGTTGTCTAGTGCTAGTGAAAAGGAAGAGGAGGAGGAGGAGGGAGCGGGCGGCATTGGCATGCTTGAGAGTTTTCAACAATTTCCGTACATTGTGCTGAAATGTGTGAAAATGCGAGTGTGTGGGAAAATCTGCTTGTGCTAAGGCGCAAACGTATAAAGATGCAGATAGAGATACAAATATAGATACAGATACAAGTGTGACGTGTGTGTGTGTACATGTGTGTGTGTGTGCAATACTGATGCCAATCGAATACTCATACAATTAACATTTATCAAACGAGCAATTAAATTACAATTACATTAAACTTGAACCAAAATCGAATGCGAATGCAAAACAAACCACACACAGAGACATAGACAGAGGCGAGAGACAATGCAAGATGACTCAGCGAGGGGGAGGAGACAGAGAGAAGGGAACGTAGATAACACATAGCTGTTACTTTTGCTTGTTCTCTTTTTTGAGGGGTGTTAGTGGAGCAACTCAGACCAGTGCTTGGCCCATTTCACATACCTTCGACGTTGACCTCAATGTCTTCCAAACGGCCGCCATTGTGATTGATAACAAAAGAATTGGTCTGATGCACGGGTCCAGGGCCGCCGAGCGACACCTGCGGCCCGGCGACGCCGCCACTTATGCTGACCGTTATGGGGCAGCCGGGCACGGGCATCTTGTTGAACGACACATTGATGGTGTGCTCACACGACTCCGTTGGCACAAACGACACGGAGAATCTGCAACAAAATGAACCAGAAGATGAATATGCAAAATGGTATTGGGTGCTGCACTTTAACTCACCTTGCACTGCCCTGGGGATGCACCTGCGTGGGTATATTCTGACCCTTAGCCGCAATGGTTATCTCGAGATTACCCTCGCCGGCATCACCCGCATCCACGGTGAACTGCACCGGACGTCCCATGGTGCCACGCGAGACGCTACCAACGACCACCTTGCTGGCATCATATGACTTGGCCAGGAACGGAGTGCCCTGCACCGCAAAGCCATTGTACTCCACGTTGATCGAATGCCCACCCACGCTGGTGGGCGTGAACTCGGCAGTGAATCCGGCGTGTATATCGCCCGTCACGCGAACCGGCAGCTCACCGTGCGGACCGCGTACGCTGACCGCTAGCTCGGCAGCGCCACCGCCGCTGACGGTGATGTGAAACGAGGAGGGCCGATTAACGGGTATGAGCTCCAGATTGGTCAGATTGAGGAGGACACGCGAGGTGTCCGCCACGGCACAGACGAAGGGGCAGCCGCGCACCGTTTCGCCATTGAATTTGATGTCAATCAAATGGGACTTGGCCTGTTCGGGGGTGAACGAGACGAGACAACGACCGCCGCCAACGACCTGAACGTGATTGGGCACCTCGCCCTCATTTATGGATATCTCCAGCTGTCCCTCACCAGCCGCACTGGCGTCCACACGAAACTGGCATGGTTGACCCACCACGCCGCCGTTCACTTCGGTCACTTGGATCAGGCTGGCATCGTAGACCTTTGCTATCAAAGGGCCGCCAGCGATCTTAGTGCCATTGATGGACGCGTCAATGATGTGCGTGCCCACCTCGGTGGGGACGAACTCAATGCGTGCAGCACCATTTGCCGCCTCATGGGTGACTCTGGCATTCAGCTTTGACTTGTTTGGGGTCAGAACCGTTGCCACGCACTCGCCTTTGCTAAGGCTTTGTCCAGGAGGCGGCAGTATCTCAAAAACCGCCGGCGTATTGGCGGGCACAAGGCGTGTGGATTCGCCCAGAGCGGTTAGGCCGGGTGACGACATGATCTCAGCGTGCCACGGTGAACCTGCAATCAATCAAAAAACACAAAAGGTTCAACTGTTAGTTTGCGCTCAGCCATCGTCAACAATAGCATCATATGAAATTTGATATTTTATTCAACAATCTCCATGTTCATGTTGCTTTTCCCCTTTCCCATTGTCATTCCCATTCCCCAAAGCCCACTGAGGGCGCGTTATCTGACGCACACAAGATAAAGCTGCAGCTCAAATCGCAACGAGGGTTGCACGAAGAATAATGCAATACATGACTTGATGATTTTCTAAAATTATTGCACGTAAATGCTTTACCACAACTAACAACCAAATTCTAGGAACAAAGTATAATAATGTGAACTTTTATCCTAGTTTAATACTTTTTCGGCATATTTTATCATTGAAAAGATGTACGAATGAAATAAGTTGAATAAGCATAGAAATTCTAGTCGTTGTCTCTATTACAGACTAGTTTTTTTTTTGTAAATTTCTATTATTATTAAATACTTTTTCACTAATTTACATATAAAATAGTTCAACAAATTCTTACAGCAAAAATATTGTAATAATAAAGAAAGGAATTTGTGTAACTGGAGAAATCGATGAACATTGTATCTTTTGATAACTATTATATAAGGATTGAGTTTAAATTTAAGATGTTTCTTCTATGTTGTTGACAGCATTCAAATGAATGAAAATACATTGAAAATGATCAGCATTCCAATCTGTTGTTTGCTCTATTAAACTGTCGCTGATTTCGAGCACACCTTTTAATCATAGAAATTATGGGAGGAAAGTAGATTCCCTAAAATTTCAATGACAGCCCTCGCGTTGTAGACAAGACAAGGTTAGCTTCAGTTTCCAGTTGGATTTCGCATTGTTTTCCGCTGCGTCTCATTATAATTGTCGCAATTGCTGCGGCACTCGCAATCTGTGCCGCCTCGTTGCGAGTTACAAGTGCGTATCTTGAGCCAAGTATCTGTGGCTGCTTTTGCTGTAGTATCTGTAGCTGTTAACTGAAGCCGTAGCTGTATCTGCATTTGTGAGAGGGCATAAGATACATACAATATGTATATGCACAGTGAGTTGCTGCAAATGCTTAGACAAGACAATCAAGCAGAGCAGATTATAGCACATTAATTGGCCGCAGCCAGTTCAAGTCGAGTTGCCGTTGCCGCTTTGACAATGTTGCAAAACGAAACGAAACGAAACGAGCTCAAAACCATTAAGGAATGAGGCTTAGATTGAGCTTGTGAAGCTACTTGAGAGGCGACGGCCAAAGACTCTTGCAACAAGCGAATTGAACTTGGTATTTTTTGCAATTGCATTGGCAATTACGAGTCAAGTCGATGCTCGTTAAATTTTAAATGTTTGCCTATTTCAGTTTTTTTTTTTTTCGTTGGGTTATTATTGATTTTATACTCGATTTCATTGTTGCTGCAACAACAACAGCAACAGCAACAGCAACAGCGGCAACAGCGTTGCAAACATTTACTTTTGTTTGCAACTTTCCACACATTTCTCTTTTGTTGCACTTTTCCTTTTAAGCACTCGCTCGCTCGTTTCGTTGTTGCCGCCGCTTTTTATGGCATTTCCATGAAAATTGCTTCAGCTCCCCAACTGCTGAGCGCACAGCTCAACTCAGTTCAATGGAAAATCAAACTGTTGCGTTGTCGTTCATAAAAATAAAGAAAAACACGATTTGAGTTGGCACTTTTTGTCTTCGTGTCTTGCGCAAAAGCGCTTTTGACGAAGCACCAAACACTTTTAGCGCTCTACAAGAAAGACATCGATTGCTAAGCGATTTAATATGCAAGTCGATAAAAATATATATGCTCAATCAAATGCTATACTAAAAGACATGTTGGTCCACCTCGAATCGTCTGTAGCGCTCGAAATATTGCCCAAAGAAGAAAGATTCGAGCTGAGCGAGCCTAAAGTAGTGATAGAAATTCTCATCTTGGCAGTGTTTGGTTTAAGACATCGATTTCAAGTCAATAAAAATATATATTCTTATTCTAGAAGATATGTTGATCCACCTCGAAGCGTCTGTAGCGCTCAAAGTATTGCCCAAAGAAGAAAGATTCGAGTTGAGCAAGCTTGAAGTAGCGATAAAAATTCTCATCCTGGTAGCGCTGATTATACAGCCAGATGCAATGATTGGGCATATACGGCATAAGCACTTCCAACTTTAATGAATCCATATCGCAAGGCATATGCAGCGTATCGAATTCCATGGGCATTTCTATATCCTTTCTAGAAACATCTTCGCGTCTCGCTTTATGCGATAAGGAGAAGGTTTTCAACTGCGTGATGTTCAGTTCGGAATGAGAATCAGCAGCAGGCAACGCTCTGCCAGAGCTAATTGGCAGGCAACTCTATAGCAAGTACAAAGAATAGCTTTTCATTTTAAACTCAACTTATGCTGCGCTTACCAATACAATGCAGGTGACTATAGGCAAGAGTGTAAGCTGCATTCTATGTATGTGTGTTTATAAGTTTATGTCTGTATATAGAGAGAATTATGACTGTATTGACTATGCTTGCTTTATGCTTGACCACTCGTATAGTCGTAGCAGATAGTATAGCAAATTATGGCCAAACATGTTTACGTTTAGCTGGCGAAAATTGATAACAAACAATCAACACACACCACACAGCCCGATTAAGCAGAAATTAAGCACACCATGCGGCGTTCTCTGCAGTCAATGCAACACATTTGGCAACCAGGATACTGGAAAGCCACAGGGCCGATTAGCGGCAGACGCACATCGTACATAATGTGCTGCAGCTGCTGTGCCAATGAGACTGTAATCAGGCAATAAACTTGGCCTCTAGTCAAGCAACCTGTGCATACTGTTGCGTATACGTAATATCTGAAAGTCATTACTTAACTGTCTGACTTTAAAGTGGCGTTGGCTCTAAACACCGTTACTCGGTCACCTTTGAGCTCATAAATAAAGGTCTAAGAGTCACATGCTAAGCACTGGCAGACACCTGGTCATCCACCTGAGCTCTCGTTTGCATTGCCAACTAACGGTGCAGATAGAGCAAATGATTAACTGCTTCAATGGGGTCGCTCGAAATAATTGTGGCATTTGTAACGCCAGCAAAAAAAACCTATCCTTCTATCTTTCTCCTAATATCAAAACAGTTTGAAGCATGACAATAATTAGAGATTTTTGCCAGCATTCCATCAACAAAAAACAAGTTTCATCTTTAAATTGTAACTTGTGGCACTTTCTATGTATTAAATAAATTAATAAATAAATGAAAGTTGCAAACATGCTGAAGATCTTCTCAAGAAACTAGAGATACCATCAGATATTATTATGCTGAAGTCATCGCTACGTAGTTCTCATTGAAAACGTATATTTTATTTAGGTCTGACAAACACTTTATAATTAATGGTAAAATTATTAAAATTCAGCTGCACCCTAACTTCAACTCATTTCAAAAATAAGTATCTAATAAATATGTAAATTTTGGTAGAGAAGTTTCTTGTGAATTTGACACGAAAATTAGAAATTAAAGTCAACAATAATGTTAATAGACTGAAGAAAGCTTTGCTTGCCAAGTTACAAATTACAATTAAATGTGCAAAAAAGTATCTCAGAGTAGCAGAATAAAATGTTTTCAAAAGTATCTCCGAGTAACAGTATAAAAACAAATGTCTTCAAAAGTATCTCAGAGTTCCACATTCTCAACTGTAGCTTTTGTGCTACTTTTAGTAATGAGTTAGTTAAATTGTAATCAGGTTATCATCTCTCAATTTGATGCACCAATTGCACAACTAAATGAACGCTTAAAAATTGCGTGCTACTCTATATTCTATAATTTGAGCAATTTATCAGTTTAAGCTATAAATTGTCTTGGATTTTCTTTTAAAGTTTTTGTTATAATTCAATCTCTGCAGCTGTTGATTTATTAAGAGATTAAGCTCTAAATTGTCTTAGTTTTCTTTCTACAAAACTTAAATTTAAATAGTTCTGCTTTAAGTCGATCTCTGCATTTAGTTTTTTAGTGTATATATATATATATATTATTGTTTATAGATTCGTATAGACATATTATTGATTAATAAATTCAATAGGCCTTTAATTATGTTGAAGTTTTAAAATCTTTACCACAATTCGATCACGACTTATATCTATTGAGTGTAGAAAGATAAAGCTATAAATCGACTCAGGTTTTCTTTGCAAATTAAAGTTTCACAAGTTATACACAATTCTACAAATATAGCTTTTGAGCGTATAAAGATTATATTTCTTATTTATAGATTAAGCTATACATTTTTAAAAGTTCTGCGACTACTTAGTTAAAGCTTGAGCTATAAATTGCCTTCGTTTTTCTTCTGAAAATTAAAGTTTCATAAGTTCTGATATAAATCAAACTCCACAGCTGTTGAGTGTATTTAAAATTCGTTGGAATTCATTGCTGGCCATGGCCGGTTTTCTCTCCAACGAGAGCTGTTTGATAAGCGGCAAGTTGCAAGTGGTTGTCGCTGCAGTTGTTGCTGATGCCAGTTGCCAGTTGCTGTCGCTGGCAGCGATCAACTTTTCCGGCATGCGACCGTAGAACAAGTGCAGTTACGAATAGAATGCTGTTATTCAATATGCATATGCCTAAGTGTGTTCTCTTGTTTTTGTTGTTGTTGTGGCTGTTGCTGTTGTTGAGAGTATCTCGTGGTGTGCGTATAGCCAAATCGGTTACGTGACTGCGGCATGCAACCGTTAGATGGCCAACAGCTGTCGCCGCCGCAGCAGCCGCCGCGGCAGCAAAATACAAAAATTCATAGTCAGAAATGTCTGACAGGCGACCGTTACAACTACAGTGCGGCCTAACTATAAAAGCCAGAGTCTCATATTAATCACAACAAATATGCAAAATCTACAATTTCTTTTGAATGCCGTTTGACCTGTACATGAATGTAGATTGTTTTTGTTGTATTTATGTAAGAGTGAAGAGATTTACGTTTTGTGGCGTCTGTTGGGAGCTTTGCTGACGTTGCGTTTGATTGGTTGGATGGTGTTGGTAGCGTTTGATATTGTTGTTGGAGCAGTGCAAGATATTGTTGTCGTTGTCGTTGTTGGTGTCTGAAAACGCGTGATTGGACCTTTTTCTTTTGTATATCAATTCACAATTGTTGTCGGCGGCACGTCTGAACTTGAAGCACTTGAAAAATATAATTGTTGTTAAACTTGCTGCGATTATGTCAGCGACTTGTTAAATTTTATTTAATAATACTCGGTGTATATTTATTTATATTTTGTGTTGTTTTTGTTGTTGTTATGCTTTCGTATTAAATGCTGCTATTTGCGAATTTCAACCAAAGAAAAACAATAAACAATTTTAGAACAGCGTTTAAGAGTGCGCCGCTCGACGGAGTTGCACAAAAGTCACGAATCGCGCACGTTTTTATCGCGTTTTTCAACATTTTCCGACGCGTCGCAATCATTTGTGTAATTTATCATTTGTTTTATAAATTGTGCTGTCTTCTTATGCTGCTGCTGCCACCGTCGCATAAAAAACCAGTATGCGAACGCTGCTGCCAAAAAATTTCACTTTGTGTGTGCGGCTCATAAAATCACAGAATACTGCGCCGAAGGGAGGGGAGTGGAGAGCTGAGAAATTTGTTGGGCATGTGTATGCCAATATGTTGGCAACGGAAATGGCCATAAGCGAGCGGGTAAAAGCTGAGCGGAGAGCTCTTTCTCTGTTTACAGTTTCGCGGGGCAGACTTTAAAAAAAAAAAACGGGGTGTGGCAGCTGCTCATTAAACGTCGAGCAACAAAACAAAAATAAAAAACGAAATGTTCGCTCAAATATTTGTTGTTGTTTCTGAAGTTGTTGTTGTTGTTATTGCTGCTGCTTGCTGCATGTGTCAAGTCGTCTTTGGGAAAGTAAGTGGACGTCAAGCCACGTTGACTGTAGAAATTGCAATCTGCTTGCGACTGATCTGATCTGTGCTGAGAAATACCTGAGGCACGCCCTTGCCTCATGCTACCTGCCGTTTTTAGCAGTTGTGTACCTGTGCCACAGCAACAGCAACCTGGCTGACAACCTATCCCAACGGGTTTCGAGCTGCAACCTCAGCGTTATTTTGCGCGTATCTCAGGGCGTGCCACTTCCTTGTGTAGCAGCAGCCACAAACAAAGGCATGCAACAAGTGCGCCTTGAACCATATACTCTACACACAAAATACATACAAAAAAACGTAGCACATTGCAGGAAAAACCAACAGACGACAGCAGATTGAAAATTGCAAAGCAAACGGCAACACAAAAAAATGCAGACCACTTCCCTTCTCAGCTCTGTGTGTGTGTGTGAGTGCGATGTGTATCTATGTTTGAACTGTGCCTGTCTGTCGCTCGATTGTGTGCGCTTGCACAGCGTCGCCATAAGGGGGCCTTTAACTTGGCCAATAAATGAGCTAAATTGTGGCTGCATGTTGCAAGCTATACACTCGACACACTACAAAATGGCTGCCACACAATGTTTGTTGTTCAATAAAAATGGAAATGGAAATGGGAAAACTACGAAAATTGAAAATCGTGCAAAAGGCGACACTTTTCCACACGCGTTGCGCTGAGCTGAGCTCAACCTTTAAGCCAAATTCAAGCAGCTGTCGAGTCCCATTGAAAATATTTCAGCTTAAAGGTTCATTAAACTGGTTTTTATATATTTTTTTCTTGTACGTAGCGCGCGCCCCAATACACACGCACACACACACACACTCGAAATCAAGAGACCCAAATGCGATGAAGGGGGCAGCATTGTTGGCGACAGCGACGGCAGCGGCAAAGGGAACGGGAACACGACGTCCGCATTTGGATATTAGCATATTTCTTTAGCCATAGAAATCTCATACGAAAAATCTTTTCGAATCGCTACACATTCCACAAAACTCTTGGTTTGCTTGTTTTTTTTTTTCTCCCGTGTTTTTTTCTTTGTCGTTATTTTGTTTTTTGGGTAAATTCTTTTGGATTTGCAGCTAATACCGTTGCCAATGCCTTTTTTGTGGCTTCTGTTTGATTACAAACGATTCTTTTACATTTCGCACAATCACACAAATAGTATTTCTCTTCTTTTGCTTCTTTTTTTTCTTGTATTGCTAAGATTTTCTTGGCTTTAACCGTTGCGATCCGCAGTTATCGGGCTGCGGTTCCGTCGACGTGTCAGTTTCGTTTCAAACGCGAGCTGTGACTGATCTCTGCCAACGCGTCTCCCAGCCACAACACCCAAAACTTGTCCAGCAGGTCGCGCTCACTGCGCGTCCATTGCGGCTCAGCTCAGAGCGCGGCGGAGCGTAAAAGAGCAGAGCGATTGCGGCACAGGTGAGCGCAGGTGAGCAGCGCAACAAGTGATCGACGCTTGGCATGAGAGCGACAGAGCGAGAGTTCGATCAAGGCATTTACCAATGTTCTCTCCGTCTCTCGCGAGCGTAGTTATCGAATTCGCCGCACAGTGGTTAAGTTGTGCTTAAACTTGGGCGAATTTAGAGAGAGAAGATAGTCTTAAATTACTAAGCAACTGCTACAAATGCCAACTACAAAATTCAAATTTCTATTATGAATTGGGCGTAGCTTAATATCAAGTCACAGCATAATAATTCATAGCTTAATATGTATTAATTCACAGCATAATAATTCATTCTTCAGGCACAGTTTAGAAAAATGAAAGACCTATTTTTATTTACAATAAATTAAAAAAATTGCTCATTTTTATTCTTGAAAAGGCAAATGAAGCCATTTTTAATGAGAATATTAATGCAGATTTAAGAGAATCAGAACTTTATAATCAGCTGAAGAATATAATATGCACATCATTTTCCACACGTAATCTATAGTTTTATATGATATGATATTTTTAATGATAATATAGAAACTTACAATTGAGAAGACTTTTAAACTATGAATCGACTTCTAAAATAATTCGATACTACAATTTACAACAAGCCATTAAGAATAAGAATGAATGCTGTGCCTCGATTTAATTCACAAAAGCACAAAAAATTATTTCTGATAAACAGCAGTGTGAGTCATGAAATACACAATCTTACACAGATAATCTAAGCAACCTATTCAAGAAATGATAATTAAACCATACTTTTCTGAATGAAAATAAAAATGCTTGTGTCATCAAAATTGAAAGAAAATGAATTAAGATTCGAATCTAAGGTTTCGCTGATGAACAAATAAAATATATGAATTCTACGGTAAAACAAGTAAATTTCACAATCGATCTGTATAGCAACAACACCTGAGAATCCGAACTCGTCATGCCCAATTTAGTTTGAAGTTCAGCCAAAGAATGCCGCACATTATGGTTGCACCGTATATAGACAGAGATACAACCACAATCTGTGGCATTCATTGCGTCACATTCGATTTCCTGCTTAAAAATAGTTAAGATACCGAAACTGATGCTCACCTGGTACCGTTTCGCCATTGAAGGTGATCTGAACGGTGTGGGTTCCATGTTCATGTGGCGTAAAGCTGGCAATGAAACGTTGTCCGCCCAGGGAACGAACCGAGGAAGTGACACGTCCGCCATTCACAAGTATTTCCAGATTGCCCGAGCCAGCCTTGGAGCCATCGATTTCAAATTCAACGGGTCGTCCAATGGAACCATTGGGAATATCCTGCACCCGAATGGCTCTAGCACCGGTCGCATTATTGTCTATGGGTCGAAAACGCGAAAGCGAGCTGTAGCCATAGCCGGCGCCAGTCTGTGGACTGTGTCCGTTGCTTTCGGTGACCACATGCTCGCTGGACTCCTTGACGGTCTTAGTGTAGCCGCCAGACCTGTCCGTATAAGTGTTGTTCGAGTGTGACTTGACTGTGATGGCACTGGGTCTGCAAAACAAGGGATTAGTTGCAGGCTTACAGAGGATTAGGTGTAATTACTTGTAGCGCTCTCCGTCGTCGGGTGAATCGCGTCGATAGTCCGACTGATGCTGCTGCTGTTGTTGCTTGTGCAAGGCGAACTTGTTGTACTGTGTGTTGCGCTGTGTCTCGTTGTCCAAATCGGGGCGTGCATAGTTAAGTTCGGTGCTCAGCTGCGTCTCGGTCATGTTCGCCAACGATTCCAGCGAATTGTGCGAGAGCATATGCTTTGTCTTATTGATGACATCCCAGCTATCGCGTCGGGCCGACGCCGGTTTCATCGACGACACACGCACATTGGATGAGTGATCAATGCGTGGCTCCGGCGAGCCAATGCGACGCATGCGCTCCGTGGTGCCATACAGCGAGGGACTGGCTCGCACATTCGAGTCCGTGACATAGTTCGAGGTGGATTTGTACGTCGATGACTTTTCCACAGTGCGCGATTCGTAGCCATTCTAAAAACAGAACAATAACAAGTTACTAAGAGTTCGTTGGGGATCTTTGAATCAACTGCTTTTACCTTATTGAGGGTGTTGGTCACCGGGCTACCAATGCGATGCGTGGCTGTGGTAATGTAGGCACTATTCGGAGAGTAACGCTGCACCGGCGAGGCGGAGGCGTGTCTTGGACTGTTGGTAATGTTGCGAGTGGAGCTCTCATACTGATTGGACGTCTTGATAGTCAACGGACTGTGCGAATGCATTTCACTCGAGCGCGTCTAAAGTAATAATAAATTACAAACGAGATTAGTTACAAATTGTGGGTTCAATCACATTCTAAAACACATAATTAGCAAACGAATTGGAAGGATTTGGTTGGCAAGCAATACAAAATTTAGTTACATTCAGTGTGGGACTAGGTATTGGACTCAGCGAGCTGGTCAGCTGCTGGTGGCGTTGATAGCTGCTGGTGCTGCTGTAGTTGCTGTTACTGTTGATTTGCTCTCGTTCCTCACGTGGCGCCGCTAGCTTGGGCTTGGTGCTCATACGCCGCTGGCTGTAGAGCTCATTCTCCTTGTCGTAGTAGTAATCGTTCTTGGTCGAGCTGCTGTTCGAGGTCTTCGAATCGCGGCGGGCACCCGCTGTTTCCGTGTACAGATCGGCAGAGTTCAAATACTTCACAGTGGGCGAGCCACTCGATGTGGGAGGCAGCGGTGGTGTGGGGGACGCGTGGTTCTCCTGTCGAAGGCAATTTTGAAGTGTGTTTTGTGTGTGTCAAGGGGAGCAAGGACATGGACATGTTGTATTAGTGGTGTTAGTCGTTAAAAACATTGGTCAATTTTGATGTGCTGCTGTTTTGAGTCGAGTGCAAAAAGCGTTAACAAAGTAGCCCCGTGCTGCATGCAACAAAAACAATGAAAAGCCATGCGATTTGCACACTTACCTCGCTCTCCCGCTTGTAGTACCTGGAGCTGGACGTGTGGTAATCGGTTGTGTCCAGCTTGGGTGAATACTGCGGTGAATAGCTACTCGTCCGCTCTGCCGTGTTGTGACTGTGCAGCTGACGACGGGACAGTGACTCGTTGCGATAATCGTTGTGGCGTGAGTTCGTCGTGGATATAAAGTGCATGGAGGGACTCTCGGAACGATGTTTGCTCTCATGCAACGGGCTGTTGCGTGTCTTGCCCGAACGTCCCTTGGTGCCCACGCGCATGCTGCAGAGCAAAACAAGAGAATTAGCTAGGAGCAAGAAATAAATTCACTTCAACTCACATAAATGGCGATCCCTTGACATCGTAGCCATTGAAGTAGATGTAGACGCGATATTTGCCATTCTGTCGGGGCATAAACGTCACCCGATACTTGTTCTCCACGATCTTCTCAACGGAACAGACAAGCGAGTGCTTGTCATGCACAATATCCACATGCAATTCTCCGTTGACGCCCACGCCGCGTGCATCCACCTCAAAGGTATGGGCACGCAGTGGCATGGCGCCATCGAGGCCATGCACTGAAACTCCCGAGGAATCGAAGACGGCACAGGTAAAGGGACCACCTTGAATATGTCGTCCCTGATACGTAATGGCTATCTCCCAGATGCCCGCCTCGTCCGGCTTAAATATGGCACTGTGTCCCTCGTCGATCTTTTTCAGCGGGCAATTGTGCGAGATGCCCGTGGGCGAGACTGCCGTGACCAGAATATCCTCCGTTTTGGGTGCACCTGTGGCATTCACCAGCACCTCGACGAGGCTGCCCAGAGCACAGGGCGCCATGCCCGGCGGTGCCACTTGCATAAGTCGCGGTAGCACACGGAAAAAGTGTCCACCCAGAGTGTCCTCGCCAATTTCCACAACAATTTCGTGCATGCCATAGCGTTCCGGCACATAGACACCCTCGCCATGGGGATTGAGGCGCACCGGCTGGCCGGGATGTCCGCTAGGCGGCACCACGTGACAGCGCACAGAGCTCAGGCTGATGTCCCGCGACAACACATCGATGCGGAAATGCGTCTGCGTGTGAAATGTGTATTAAGCATTTATGCAGTTCTCTCTCCCTGACTCCCTGAATGTCACTTACCGGTTCGCCCACTCGGCCGGATGTGCTCTCCAAGTACACGTTGACCAGGTCGGAGAGCGGCGGTCGTGGCGTCACCCACTGCAGATGCGCCGCATATGCCATGATGCCCAGATGCTCCACTTCCGGTGTCGCCATATCCTTCGCCGTTAAAATGGGCTGCACACCGAGCTTGGCGCCAGCATCGACTGCCTTGCGTATGTTGTTCTCGTAGTGGAAGGGATCCGTGCTCAGCTTGTCTGGGGCAGGCGCTGATCCGCCCAGTCCTTTAATAATCTCGCAAAAGACGCGTCCATCGTTCCAATCGGTCTGCAAAAAGGCATCGATAATCGATAAATCATTAAGCTTGCTGGCGATGTTGGTAATTGCTGTTAGTATTTGACATTTTCAAATCTGTTTATGTTGTTGCAATGTTATGACTGTATACATAGAAAACCCGTTAACCAATAACGTACAAATCACTCGCTTATTTGATTAATAAACAATTCATTAGCGTATTTGCTGTGTCTATTAAAATGAACAGCGCAATTCTATAGAAAACTTTGCAATTGTTATAATTTTAATCAATTTAATTGATAATGGTAATTAGTAATTACATATTTGATTCTGACGAGTGATTTTAAAAAGCTGCTCGCTATGCCAAAAAGATTTGCATTGCAGCAGGCAACAAGCAATGACAAAAGCTGTTTGCTATGTCGCATAACTGAAAGTTCCTTGGAATTTCGAAGCGTCATTCCATTGCACTGGAAGTGACTCATGTTAAGCGAAAGTTACGCCGCTGTTAAGCGTCTGTTATTGGCTGCTTACCGTCGTGTCGTGATCGGTGTGATTAAATTCCTTAAATCTGTGTTATTTTGTGTTGTTGTGTAAATTAGTTAACATACCGTAAAGTTTTTCACGGGATCCTTGACCTGTGTGTTGACCCAACGCATGGTGGCGTTGTAACCAGGTCCGCCGGGCTTCATGAAGTACGACAAATACGTCATGCCCGACAACTCATCCAGCCAAGGCGATGCCAGATACTCCGGCTCCAGCACCTTGGGCACACCGAACTCGCGCTGCGCCAGATTCATGGTATTGGTGCAGTTGCGCACACTCTGACTAGGATCCAGACTACGCCAGTGCGGAAATAATCCCGGTTGACAGTAGTCGAGCAGTGCTGCCAGATTGACGCCGCTATTCCAATCGGTTGTCAGATTGGTGATCTTGCAGTCTGGCAACGCCGCCTGCAGCCAGGCAAGCATGAGCTTGCGCGGCGGGAATTTGCTGCGTCCAATCTGATAGCGGACAATCAGCGACCAGATGAGTCCCAGAATCAGCTTAACATTGCCATTTACAATATCGACGTTGCCAATGTTCACCAGTTTGATGTGATCCGCCTCAATGGATTTGAGTGCTGTCGTTGCATTCTCGAGATAATGATGCTGATTCGCCGGTCGGCGATTCCATGATGGCTTCAGGGGGCGTGTCTGCAGGCTCTCGACAAGCGCACAGAGGCAGGTGCCATCGCAAAAGTCCGTCGCCCAATCGTGCACCTGACACAATAAATGCGGTAAGTTATTTTGTCGTATTTGTTACAAGTAATTGCGATGGGGAGAGAGTGGGCGATAGAAAGAGGGGAGAAGGCGGCAGCGGCAGCGGCCGCTTTCAATGGGCGTTAATTAGCATTGTCTGGGGCCCAAGTATGCATGTTACCCTAATGTAGCTACATGCCTGCTGCTTGTCAGCCAACTTTCATAATGGGCAATCAACAGCAAAGACTACAACAATAACAATAACAACTAAAATAACAAAATAACAAAAAAATAACAACTAGAAGAGCTCGCTTGTGTTGCTGTTGTGCCCCACTTTGGGGCGTATAGCGTGCGAAGGTGAACCGCCTGGCAAGTGACTTGGACACACTCTCTCACACGGCAACAGCAAACAGCTGGAGCTGTAGCTGGAGCTCAAGTTGGAGCTGATGCTGTCTCTAGTGTAGTGCGAGTACTCGTACTATGGCATGGCTTTCTCCGCATGCGTCTTTGCAATTTTAGCATTTGACATAAAGCTTTTTATCTTGAGCTGTCAGCAAGCCGAAGCCGAAGCTGAAGCTGATGCTGAAGCAGACGCAGAAGCCGGGCCAGACAATCGCGTGTCTTTGGCTGTTTGTTTTTCTGTTCCGTGCCCATAGAAAATATTCACTGGATGCCCATAAAAATCTCGCACATTGTTGTTGCTGCTGCTGCTTCTCTCTTCCTATAACAAGCACATACATTCATTCTACACACTACAGTTGGGGGCGTTCTTATTGTTATTGTTGTTGTTGTTGCTGTTGTTGTTCTTGTCATGTGCGCATAACCTTTAAATTTGCAAGTCTCTTGACTTTTTTACGATATGTCTGCACACACACACAAGCACACGCACACACACTCTCACACGCACATGGGAGATGAGTATGTAATATCAATGTGCTCTCTCATAAATTCCAATTGTCTGCTGTCATACGAAATTCTTATCTTATAAGTTCGCATATATCATAAACATACGAACATGTGAAAGGTATTATTTGTGCTCGCCTAACAATTGTCCTGTGTTCACAATGGATGCTGTTGCCATAACAGCTCAAGTTGAGAAATGTGAAATTCATTTTATTCCATATGGAATATGCGTGAATTGCTCACAATTGCCCTGTTTACTATCCTAACTCTAATAATTTCGTGTTAACCGTATCGTTTATACGGAAATATTTATAAACTCAAAATAAATAATCATCAAAAAAGACCTTTTATTGACCATCGTAAAAATCAGTTTTATTCAATATCAACTGTTGCTTTTGGAAAATATTTGAATTTAATTTAAATGTACGTACGTACTAAAGCATTTAAATAATTTTTGTTTAATAAATGTTTTTTTTTTTTTTTTAAATATAATATATTCAAGTGTTAAACCATTTAAATAATCTCTGTTTAACACATTTTGCCAATTAAATTCACCTTTTCGTAATTAAGAAGGCCTTAAAGATTTTATTGCTATATAATATAATTGTATTTGTTTCTTGACGAAATATATTTGTGTCCAACATAATACCGTTTTTTAAAGAGATTTTTTATTATTCTTTTTTTTTTTTTTAACAAATTGCTAAGTTTAAGTGTCAAGCATTATAAATTTTTTAAAACAAGAATTCAATTAAAATTTCTATTGAATAAAAATGAATTAAGAATTCAAGGAAAGTGTATTTAACTTGTGGCATTTCTCTCATAGCTTCTCGTTGCTTGTTTTTTTGCTTCTACATTTGTTTTTTTTTGGTTTTGTTTTAGCATGACAATATGTCACACAATGTTGATTGCAATTTCATTAGCCATAATACGCGTAAGCTAGAATATAAAATGCACACTTGGCGCTCTCAATTTGGCATTTTGACCTAAATATAGCAGCCAGGTTATATGCTTCTATATAATATATTGTCATTGGGGTTTGCTGCTCAATTAGCGCAGTTTACAACTTGACTCGTCGTCACACACAAATCCATATACATAAACATACGAACTCTGCCCATTTTGGAGGGTCTACGGCCTTGCCTCAGTTCCCTGTGTCATCTCTTATTTTTGTTTGTTGACTTGTCAAAAATTTATGCACAAAACTTGAATACAAAAGTCTGGCCTGCCGTTGGCTTTTTTTGTGTGTGGTGTTTTTGTTTTCTTAGTACTGCTAAATGAGCTTCGGCTGATGCTGTTTTTGTTTTCATTTTTATACATTTTGTATTTTGTATTTATTTATATTTAGTGAGCTGCGTTTGCGTTTTGTGACGGCCTTGGCATTCAAGCGCCCAAATATGGTCAGGCCAGTTCGGTGTGAGAAAATCCGTAAAGGCGATTCGAAAATAAACTCGAGACTGGCTTTCAAAAAAATGACAAATGAAATGCATGCTACACTTGAGAGGCAATCGAGCAATTGCCATCGCAATCACAGCATGTAATTTGTAATTATTGACCGACGCATTCATAATACATCGCTATATACGTACGTATATTCAAATCGCCTTCGAGTGTTGCGAGTTGCTTTGCCATTGAAGTCGACGTGGGCGTTGCGTATACGCCGTGTGTGTGTGTGGGCGGCGTCTCTGAGTCGAGAGTTTTATGCCTCAAAATAAACGGGGTGGTGTGAGACCATTTAAGGTCACCTTTAGCTCGCGGAAGAACACGCACACACACACACACATACATACATATAAACGTAGTTAATGGTTGTGACAAATGCAGCCACCTGTTGAAGCGTGGAAATGCCGTTTGGAATGTTCCCAGGCCCTGCTCGAAGCGCTGATCTAATATGTTCGATCTAATGTATTTATGTATGCGTGTAATTGATAGTTGATAAATAGTTCTACTGACAATGCCCGACCCATTGACTGAGTAACCAAGCGCGTTGCGCTTCAACGAACGCTTGCGTAAGTCTCGCTGTTAAACGCCTCATTCCGCATCTTTCTCCCCCGTCTTCGTCTTGTTTTATCACACTCACCTGCATGCCCGTTTCGCGCAGATGCTCGTTGACCCAATTGCGAAATGTGTTCGCCTGGATCTCCACCCACAGATCTTCGTTGCCGCGTATGTTCATGCCCTTGGCGGCGGTGCCCTCGGGACTGCGTGCCACCAATCCGGCATGTGTGATCTTTTGGGTCTCGGTGCTGCCATCGGTGTTGTGCTTGAGCAGACCCGCGTGCGTCACCTTGGCGCCCTTGATATCTTTGACGTCCATTGTGGCCAGCTTGCCACTGCCACTTGTCACTTGTCTTCACTTCACTCCACTTCACTTTCTGTGTTGCACTTTCCGTAGTTGTTGTCTCAGTTGCCTCAGTTTTATGCAGCTATGTATATGGCTGGCAATTGTTTCATGGTTTCATTCAATTCGTTTCAAGACTGTCCCAATCAGCCAAACGAGAAATAGCAGACAAACAACGACAAAAAAAAGAAGCAAAAAATTCTATTAAGTTGTTAATTGAGAAACGCGATTCGTTGCGATTTCGATTTCGATTTCCGAACGCACGCGATCATTGCCCAATGCGAACTGAGTGGCTGCCACTTTGGAGCCACTTGCTCTGGGCCAAAACAAACAACCAGCTAACTGGCGAGTGCAAAAACAATGACGTCATGCCCACAACTCGGAGCTTAAAGCTCGACTCTCCAGCAACAACAACAACAACAACAACAACAAAAGAGCAGCAGCAACAAAAATGTGGGCATGCGAATCTGAATCTGGCTATAGAAAAACTGGTTTCCAACCGTTCGTTCCAAGCCCGAAACGAAGCGAGCCAAAAGGAAAATTGAAAAAAAAGAGTCTGACAATAAAAATAATGTAAAAATACAAAAACAAAAACGACAACAACAACAGCAACGCACACAAAAAATGAGAAAAAATTCACTTAGTTTGGAATTTCGCCGCAAAAACACAAAACTTTTGCGATCTCTCAATGCGGTGGGCAGAGTTAGAGATACTCACACTCGCTATCGGTGTCTGTGTGTGTGTGTGTGTGACGTTGTGTGTGTTTTGCAGCAGCGTAGGAAACTGTAAGTCTTTCACAACAACAGCACGTCGAGCGACTTTAGAAGGCCGTCAAGGTTTCTGCTTACAGCCCATAGACAACAATTGTTTTGGCCAACTGGGCAGACTGGGGGCTGCTCTTGACTGGCTGCTAGCTGGCTAGCTGGCTGCCTGGGTGGGTGTCTCTCTCTCTCTCGGAAATGTGGGAAGCTCAAGCAGCACAAATTCACTTCACTAAAATGCCACAATTGTTGCAATTGTCTCTTGTCGCATTCGATCATTGTTGTGCGTTTGTGTGTGCGTTGTGTTTGGACAATTTCACTCACTTTTACCGCAGGAATTTTATTTTGCCAACAAATTGAAAGCCACTTGCACACACGCTAATTGGCTGCTTGATATGTCGATTAGCAAACGTTGCCAAAAACAACATTGCGGTCGTTTTAGTGGTCGCTCCTTACCTCCCTACCTCCCTCTCTTCCACTCTCGTTGTCTCTCGGCCAGAGACATTTGCATTTTGGCACAAGACAACGAGGCGTCAAAAGTGCAAAGGCCTTAATTATCGGAAATCCGGTTAAGTTAGAGCGCCCAGTTAAGCCACAGCAGCAGCAACAGCACATATATCATTTCAGAGATCACATTTCAAATATCCAAAATTGTTTTATTGTGTGCACATTGAGAAACACTTTATTTAACGTGTTTACTTTTTTTTTTTGGATGGTGACATCACACATCTTCCATAGAGACGCGACAAGTTGTGCGCTGAGTTGTGATTGAAAATAAGCAGAAATGTGCTGAATTGCTAGTAATTGACTAGAAGATACCCTGCAAAACGATTTGTTGATGCTTCTTACAAGCAGTTGTTTACTTATTTTCAATGTTATAATATAGAAAAGTCTCAATTTGGATTTACTTACATATTTTCACGTAATTGAATGCTTAATCTTGATTTAAAATATGGCCTTTTTGGTTAAATTATAAAATTTTACCATTCTTGAAAAAAGAATATAATCTTGACTTTTAAGAAAGGACAATCTAGAATTTTTCTAGAAATTTTGATCCTAATTTAAGAATCAATCTTCAAGGTTCAGTTTTGACATTGTATAATCTTGATTCATCATATAATATAATCTTTGATTTTAGTACGTTTTTTCTCTGTGTATTATTTAATTAGAACAATTTAATGCAAGTCAGGTATTGACAAAATCATTTAATTGCTCAGCAATTTAATTGTTCAGCAATTGTTCAACTTCTATTGAAATCACTTCCTTAAAACAGCTGAAATTTTAAGCCGTCTGCCAACTATGTTGTTATGAAAATTTGAAAGAAAACATGCTGAACTAAATGTGTTATTAAAATTCAAGGATTTAGCTTCATAGATGGGAAAAACTATGCAAATTCTGAAACAATAAAGCTACATAAAAACCTACATACATGTTGCGCATATTTGGATGGCGCTTAAAAATAAAAACTGACGACTCGATGCTAATCAGAAACAAACAAAAATGGCTTAGAGCATTGCTTTAATGATGCAGCCAAGCTGGATTACAGCTTACAGGGTATATTATTATAGTAGATGAAATGGCGTAGTGCACATTGCATAAATTAAAATTGACTACGGCAACAACAAATAACAGCTGGAAGTGCATTCCACATGTAATGTGGTCAATAGAAAAAGCGTTAAGGTCGACATGAGATGGATTTATGTACATATGTTATGTCTGACTAAATTGAACTCGACTCAACTGAAAACGAAATGAACTGATCTGAAGTGAGATTTGTTGCTGTTGCTGTTGCTGCTGATGTCATATTATTTGTTGTTGCCTGCAATTGGCATTGGCAATGAACCTGCCCGTAATTAGTTGTAGCTAATGAGCACGCGTTCTAAATCGAGTCATTTACTGGGACAAGCAAAGCCAGCACTTTCGGCAAGGTCATGGGAATGGGTACAGCTAAAGCCCCAACTCTGACTCCAAACAACGACTCCAACTCCAACTTCAACTTCAACTCCGACTGAGGCAATGCGCGGGTTTGCACAGTTGGTCAAGAGTGCAAACAGGCAATGAAAGTGTTTAGCTAGTTGCCTCATTTGTTTGCCCCGTTGTTAAAGCTATCGCTAGCAGTCTTGTTGTCGTTGTTATTGCTGTTGTTGTTTGTTAACATCTTTGACGTGACTCAAGCGACTTGTTAAGCCCGAACAATACGAAAATACCAACAAAAATAGTACACGCCCAGTTTTAGTTTTAGGGCCATGCCTATTACATTACGTAAGCTGCTGAGAAAATATATTTTCAATTTTTAGATTCAGCCACTAAATCAGGCAATCTGTATCTGAAACTGGCCAAGTTTTTGCAAACGATATCATGAACTGACTGTGTAGGTGTTTCTCCTTTTCTTGCTGTTGTTGTTGCTGGCATTTTTACACATATTTCAATTCGATTTGCTGTCCGAAATTCGCCTTGCCGCAACACCTACACGAGATATTCACACAGTCGTCATCGTCATCATCGTTGGCACCCACATCGCACACACATGGAGTTGACTTTTGATGTGGTGTGGTGTGGTGTATGGCGGTTACTGTTGCTGTTGCTGTTGTTGTTGCGGTGGTTCAACGCCTCGTTCTAAACGTGGGCGAGGTTTCAAGTTTGATTTTTGCCACAAAATGGGCATTGAATTGTGAATGATTTGAATAGTAGTGTGATCCAAAACAATGTACACTACTATGCGACACGTTGTCAATGGCAGCTGAAGCAGCCCAAAACTCTTTGGGATTATGCCATTGATAAAAGTGCTTTAATTGCTGCCGTAAACTGAGTTAAGTGTTGCCACAATTAAACTGTAGCTTCAAGTGTTCTGCGACTTTGCTTTTAGGGTGAATTCTAACAGCTTTCTTAGAAAGTAGAAACAGAAAAGCTAATATGAAATCCAAAATCAATCCAAAACTACTCATTCATTATGGGAGAATACCTTACTATAAACTTATAACAGAGTCTAGAATAGTCAAATTAATCTCTAAGCATTTCTTATAATTATGAAACAGTATATTATTTAATAGAAAACTATTAACTTTCTCATAAAGTACTAAAAAAAATGTCTAAATACTTTCATACGATGTATTAACAGTTGCCAAAATCATTCCTACACTGCATGATAGAAGATAGAAAACTTTTAACTTTTAACAGAGTTTATACTAGAATAAATGAAATCTAGAAAACTAGCCCAATTCATCCCGAAACTACTCATTTATTATGAGACAACATTTTATTTTTAAATATTATTTTAGAGTTTCCAAAATTATCACTTAACTACACTCTTTAGTTATGAGACAGTACATCATTTAATACCAAATAATATCTTTCCTTTAAAGCTCGAACGTAGCCCATTTTAGAGTGAATTAAATTTAGACAACTTGTCATAATCATCTCAAAACTATTCCTTCATTATGAAATAATACAACAATACAACAATACAACAATACAATATATACAAAATCTATAAATTCTTTTTTATGAAATATGCTCTAGACCAAATAAAATCATCACTAAACTGTTCATTCATTGAAGCAGTAACATAATCTATTGTAGAACTGTCGAGATAAACATTAAACTACACTCTTTAGTTATGAGAAAGTACATCATTA
Organism: Drosophila nasuta; assembly: GCF_023558535.2. Lineage (NCBI taxonomy): Eukaryota > Metazoa > Arthropoda > Insecta > Diptera > Drosophilidae > Drosophila > Drosophila nasuta. Next base: position 24,261,167 of record NC_083457.1, read on the forward strand.
AATAAACCACTTTTAAGTACCTTCCTATAAAGTAGTAAAAGAGTCTGTACCAGAATAAATTATATGTGAAGAACTAGCCGAAATTTTTAGCACATTATGAGACACTAGATCATTTATTTTAAGACTTATAACTACTTTCTTATGAAGTACTAACAGAGTCTGTTCTAGAGTGAATTAAATTTCGACTAGTCAAAATGAGACAATAAATTATTGAAAAAAAAACTTAAATACTAGTAACAGCGTCTATTCTAGAATCAACAAAATCATCACTAAACAAATCTTCTCTTTATATTGTCTCTCATCATTTAATGCGCAACTTTTAAATACTTTGAATACGATTAAATAGCTTCATTATTTTGGTGCTGTACACAGAGTTGGCTAATAGCTATTTAATGGGTAGGTATGCTTTTCAATCGTCCCTGTCTCTGTCCCTGTCCCTGACTGAGTGATATGCTATATCCGCTATATAGCTGTTATTTATCTACTTATGACTTGGACACGCCTTGAGCTAACTGGCAGTTCATTAACGACGCGTTTCCTATGAATTGTTGCCGCACGAACGTTTTTTTTTGTTATTTTTATTTTTATTTTTGGCAGCATTTATTGCTGTGCACAAATAGAAGAGAATACTCAACACACACACACACACACAAACACTCACACATCGAGACACATACGCACACTTTGCGCTTCAAGTTTGTGTCTTCAGTCATTTGATTTATGCCGTTAGACGTCACCAAAGCGCAGCCGCAGCCGCAGCCGCAGCCGCAACGTGTGTTCTATTGTTTCATACGAGTTTTAATTTTTGCTCATTACTTCACTCCCTCGGCATTTGGGTCTCTTCATAAATAATATGCTCGTAAAAGGCTACAATCCATTACGGCCAATTACCATTAGAGACGTAAGTGCAACTAGAGGGAAAAACCTCACGATGAAGCGTAGAGAAAACTTTAGCTTTTAACCAAATTGAAAACCAGATTCAGAAGCAAACAAAACAGCAAGAAAACTTTCGGTTTTCGGCATACGACGTATCGAAGCGAAGAGAGGGAGGGAGGGAGGTGAGAGAGAACAGGTATTACGTAATGGGCTAACAAATATGCAAAATACGTTTTAAATATTTGTTAAGACTACGCCCGTCCGTTCGCCCGCACGGCGACTTTTGGTATTTGCCATGCCCAAGCCATCGACTGAGACCCAGATCCAAGCCTAGGCTCTGGCTCAATGAATGGCCAAGACTTCGTCGTCGTCGTCTTCGTTGATTGTTTGCTAGATTGTGCCGTTGCTTTGTTCACACGACAGCTCGAAGTTCACGTGTTTAACTTTGAATTGAGAGACGAGTCGAGATATATAGTATTATTCTATACTATTATATGTATATATAATATATGTGTCTCTAATTTGTGGTTGAAATTGGAACAGCACGCAAGTCGCACGAATCTCGTGTAGGGAACAACAACGACGACGACGTCGACGGCATGCCAAAGCGAATGGCTGAAATAACTGCGACTTGGCACATCAAAACAACCACAATTGTTGTTGCTGCTGCTGTTTAAAAATAGCATTTACAATCACAACGTTAGGCGCGCATCTGGATTAAGAAGTTTTTGGCTCTAAATGTTAGTTACGACCAAGTTAGCGACAGCGTAAACGCGGCTTATTTATGATATATATTTTTTTATGGCATTTCTCGTTAGGTTTTTAGGTAGTTTAGCACTTGATGTTGTTGTTGTTCTTGTGGTTGTTGTTGTTGTGGTTGCCTGTTGCTTCTTACACGTTGCTTGGCTGGTTGCCTCGATGCTCGTTGCTTGTTCGGGGGTTCGGGTTGGTTGCAGTTTGCAGTTGCCCTTTTATTTGTTTTTCTTGTTGTTGTTCACGTTGAGGGAGAGAAAAAATGAAACACGTCCAACGCGCACGAGTTGCTCACAACGACTGAATTTTCGTAGCGCGCTTTCAAGTCAAGTTTCAGTTTCGACCAAAAACTGAGTACGAAAAAAAAGCAACGAAACGTTCCAGCCAAAGCTTTGGACGTAACTGGAAGCCAACAGCGACGTCATCATTCATCATCATCATCATCATGATCATCATTCGCTTGCGATCTTGTTGCGGCTTGTTTTGCTTGCCAGCTTTGGTTGCGCTTTTGTTTTGGGCTCTCAATTCGTCTGGTTAGCTCACTTTCCGCTCCCGCTCTCCTACTCACCCACTCTCCCGCTCTCGGTTGTTAGCCACGTTTAGAGACAAGTGGTGTTGCGTTTTAGTGTGGCGTTTCCGTTTACGAAACGCATTTGGGTTCTCTCGAGAGATTGTTTAATGGACTTGCACGTTAATTGTCGATGAGTCTGTGGTTTTTCCTTTTCGATAATTGAACAATTTTGTGCTGGCGCTGCTGCGGCTTATTTCAAAAACTTATTGATTGTAAAACGCAGCTTGAGCTATTACCTTGCTTTTAGCCCCTCCCTTCCCATTAAAACCAACCAAAGTAAGAACAATGCATTTTCTTTCATATCTCAAGAATGTTTCTTTTTATGTTTTGTTTTGATTTTATTTTTTATTTGTATTTTTTTTTTAGTGTTTTGTGTGTTTTGTTGTTCGTTTTCATTTTTTTTCATCAATTTGTTTTGTTTTTGTTACCCTTTGTTTGAGCTGAAGTTGTCAGTTACTTTTTTGAGTTCTTTTGTTTTTGTGTTTGCAGACTTCAGAGTTACTGGCAAAACACACACATGGCTTTAAAATGCTCTTCTATGATCTGAACACGATCATATAAGTATGTAAGTACATGAGAGTGTACCTGGGTACAGTTTCTTTTGTATTATATGTATAAGTATATACTTATATTTTGTTGTTGTTGTTGTTGATGATGTTGTTGGTGTATAAGCTCGATTCACTTGCTGCAAATCGGCGCTGACTGCTCTGAATACATAAGTATTATATATTATCTTAAAAAATGCCATTAATTTAATATATGTTATCGTTTCTCTTCATTTCATTTTGCTATTATGCCTTTGCTTTTGCCTTCTTCATAAGTTTTTTTTTTTGATAATGAAGTCATGCTGAATTAATTTATTGTATAATCTCTTATAAATTATTTAATTAATTTATAGTCACAAAATAAAGCTATAAATGTTGTTGGTTTCTTTGCTCTTCTCAATAGTACAATAATGCATTAAATAAATGTATGAATTAAATCATTTAGCACTTGCTCGAGTAACATTCTGTAATTCTTATCAGCTTCAACTTTCCGAAACATTTCCTCTTTTATATTTGCAACAACACAACCAAATCGATGTAGTTTCTTATCTCTTTCTTCCTCATAACAAATCCATTAACAAAACACCTTTTGAGCTAACCAAATAGAAAAGCCAACAAACATTTGCAGACATTTAGAATGGCTAGAAAGAGAGAGTGTGTGAGAGAGAGAGAGAGAGGATTCTCCATTTCCTCTTCTCCACTGTATTTCTCTCTGTATTTTGTGCTATTTATAAGCATGCTAAGAAGCAATAAAATTTAATAATATTATTTAATAATAACGTTTTACTTCACTTGGCTAACTAAATCAATGAAAATATCTTCAACAACGTTTTAGCGTAATTTCATTTCATTTAATTTCTGCTTATTTTCTTTCTCCTTTCATTTTATTTTTTTCATTTTTTCGTCTTAGATGAAACCCCATTTTATGTTTATTGTAATTATTAATGTAGGCATATTAATGAATAAACTTTATGTCATTTGTTTTTTTTTTTTTTTTTTTCCTTGTTTTGCTTTATAATAAATTGCAATAATGTTTCGAAATACAATTTGGTTTAAACTAGTATGAAAAGGAATTCTGAATTATGTATTCTTTGGTAGTTGCTTTCTTTTCCGAAAAAAGAACAAAGAAGATAAATCTAAGAGAAATGCTAACAAAATTTTGTGTTTCCATTCTTTCAGCATGAAGTGAATTAGATTTTCATTATATACTTTTATAGATTTTTTTTTTAGGTAATTTCATTCATTTTTCTACATGGGATTTGCTCGCAGCTCGGAGCTTCAATAGCACATTAACTAGCGGCTTATAGACACTCAATCAATCAATTGCATACTTCATTGATACACATAAGTTAATAGCATAGTTTTTCATTTCATTTCACGTATATACTCGTAATTATTACATTGGATTCGAGTGTGAGTGTAAGTGTGTGTCTGTGTATGTGTGTGTGTGTGTGTGTGTGTGTTCGTGTTCGTGTTTTTGTTTATTGGTGTTGACACAGAACAATTCTGAAATATTATTTGGTCTTCTCTTGTACACATCTAATGGTAACTAAGTAAGTATAGTTAATAGTTAATGTCTAGAGTTTAGTAGCTAAATTCTTCGGTATTCTTCTTCTTCCTCGATCACTTAAGCCTGCAGTGCGTGTCCCCATATTATGGGTTCCAAATTAGTTCTGCTACAGAACCTTCTTCACTTCTCAGCTTCACTTTAAACTTATCCTCTCTTAAATGTGAGTGTTTTTGTGTGTTCAGCATTCGTTTAGCTTGGCAACTAACTAAATTACAATACATTTAGATCGATCAGTAGACATATCGGACCACCATCCCATACAATATCATATCATATATCATTTATTTTATACTAATATAGTAGTACAATATAATATTGCATTAAAAGTTCTCCTTCTTTCGACAGCTTTTCTAACCTTTTATTGAAATTTGTTTTCTTCTTTTTCTGTTTCTTATATGGTGTATAATGTAATTTTGTTTATGTTTTTCTAAATTTCTTTTTATTATTTTTTCTAGTTGTGTCTTGTATGCAGTGGCAGTTCTTTTCCAATAGTACAAATATTTTGCAAATATTTTTGGTTGTTAGCTTATTTTTGGTTTTGTTCATAAATTGTTTAAATATTATTTTCAATTTTAAAGTAAATCGTTTCCCATATACACATCTAGTAAATTTGGTTTTTGTCAAATTACAATTACATTAGCAAATATTACAATACACTAATTATTTCATTATATAATTTTAAATTAAATTTAATTATAATTAAGTATATATAATATATATAATTATATTTATTTTTTTGTTCTATTTTTTGATATTTTCTAATTGAATCCTTAGACTGAAAATATTTACAATGCTCTCATAATTATTTGTATTATTTAATGTAGAATTTTAGTTAATTTAAATTTTGGTTTTCATTATTATTAAAAGTAGCGAAGAAACTAATGCTAATGATGCTATTTATATATATATAAATACGCCTATGTATACATGGAAAAAGTTGAAGTTATATGTATAGGTATATAGTATAGAGGGTTGTTGTTCATCATGAGTTGATTTCATTTAACTTTTCTTTTGATTTCTCCTTTTTAAGTTGGGTTCTTCGGAATGTTCGTTAAAGCTTTTTCCGATAGTTTCTAATGTCTATAATAGTCATTAATTAATATAATTATTTAGTTTTGTTAAAAAGTCCTAACTTAGTTTTATTCATTTTTTGGGTTATTTGGAATCGAAAGAGTTGTGAACTAATCTAGCAAATGGGATGCATTATAACTAATCCTTTTATAGTACATATTGCATTTACCTAATGCGCAGACCATTCAATCTGGTGCAGTGGCTAAACAACAATTCTGGCAGTGCCATTTAGTGGTGAATGATCTCATAACACAAGCGATCTCAATCGATTCTCTTTACATTCGTTAAATGTTATGCTTATATATCTTTTTCTCGCCATCTCTCATTGTCTCTCCTTACAGCGAGCAATATTTGGCACTTGTTGCTGCCTGTTGTTGGTGTTGCAGTTGCTGCTCATGTGTTGTCTGTGTTGCATTGTTGCTGGCGCGTTGAATGCGTCGCAATATTTGACCAGGTTGCTGTTGCTGTTGGTGTTGTTGTTGCTGTTGCTGTTCCTCCTGCGTTGGGCTAGCAGCTGCTGCTCCTGTTCGCGGTGTTATTTAGGGTCATTCAGTTAGTAAGGCAAATTTGGCAAATGTTTCAACCACACGCAAACACACAAACACACACACACACAGAAAGAGAGAAAGATACAAATACAAAATAGCATTCTTCGTTCAGGGTACGTGAGACACATACACAGCGAGTGAGAACACACAGAGAGAGAGAGAGAGAGAGCGATAACAGTCAGACACAAAGAGAGAGAGAGAGAGATGCAAAATGTTAATATGAGGCGAGATTCCGCAATTTTCTCCCTTCTGAGCATTCTTTGATTCGGTTTCTTTGGTTCGGTTTGTCGAATGAGCGAGCGATGGAGTCATGGAGTCATGAGGAACATGATATGTACAGCATACCGATCGGCTGTCGCTGATGGGGCAGCACGCTCCCGTGTTATATGATACTCTCGCGATTGCGCTCCAGCTCCTCGGCCTCATTGTCCGGATCCACGCTGGACGTGGACGACACACCGCAGATCTGCATCTCGATCTCGGCCAGTCGATTCTCTAGATCCCATTGCTGCTGCGATAGCTTTGTATTGAGCGCCTGATTCTCCGACTCCACCGTGTGAAGGCGCTCTCTTAGCCGCTTTATCTCATCCTCTAACGCCTCGTGTGATCCCAGCAACGGTGTTGTGCCACCGCCGACGCCACTCACACCCGCACCGTAGCATTCCAGCTGCGAGCTCGAGTCGCAAATGTGACCTAGACGAGAGGATTGGAGACAAAATAGTGGAAGTGGAAGCGTTGTTTCTGTGTGCTTTGGCTTACCTGTGTGACTGGGCTGCGATTGCGGTCGCATCGAGTGATGTGAGGTGGCCCGACTGCGTGGCCTCTCCTCGGAGCCATGGGCACTGGGACTGGCCGAGCGGGGCGAGTCGGTGGAGCGCACCAGATGATCCGCATAGCTGCGGGGACTGCAAAGCGTGTTTAGAGAGAATGGGAGGGGAGCTATGGATGGAGGGGAAGCTCACCTGTAGCCATGGGATTGCTGTTGTTGTTGCTGCTGCTGCTGCTGTTGCAATTGTTGTGGCTGCAGTGGCTGCTGCTGTTGCTGCAGCTGTTGTAGCTGCTGATGCTGCTGCTGTTGTTGCTGTTGTTGATGCTGTTGCTGTGCATGATGCAACGCGGAGGCCGGCGGCAGCCACATGTCCTCCAGTGTGGTGCGGCCACAGCTCTCAACCAGACCCGGCGTTGATTGGCAGCGGCCCATGGCAACTACATTAAAGTATTTGACTGTGTTTTATAATCGCAAACAGAAGACATTGCCAAAACCAAAAACAAAAACGAGAGAGAGAAAGAGCGTGGGGAAAGAAATGGACAACCAAGAAAACGAAAAGCAAAACAATCGATTTGTGTTATTCAAAAACGGGGCAATCGTAATTCGTATTCGTATATTCATAATGCATCTCTTTGCTACTACAATTTTTTAATAAATTTAGACTGTGCTTTAAGGGAGGAGCGTGTGTGTGTTTTTGGGGGGAGGAGGTGTTCTGGCACACATACCTTTCTCCAGTGGCGCCTTCTTGTACTTCTCCAGTCGCTTGACAGCAATCGACTCCAAGCGCACTCTCGCCGCCGGATACTCCTTTAGTACGTCCCACATGTCCTTTTTGCTCAGCACGAACAGATCGCTGTAGCCCACGGAGCGAACGCTGGCTGTGCGTCTGTTGCCTGTTGTCGAAGGCGGAGACGGAGACGGAGACGGAAGCAGTGGCAATTGTGTGTGTGTGTGGCAAAGTTGCACGTTTGCAATGAATGCAACGAGAATGAGGGAAAAGTTTTAATATCAATATCTTTACAGTACATTTTTGTCGTTGTCGTAGTCGTTATTGCTGTTCTTGTTGTTGTTGCTGTTTGTTGTTGTTGTTACTGTTATTGTTCTTCTCTTATTGTCGACTGCACACATACACACATACAGAGACATTAAAATTGCATGCCAACCTGCGAGGGGAATTGCTTATATTGAAGTTGGGGATGACAGTTTCACAGAGGGACACATAAATTGTGGATGCATAACTACACAAATGCATACAAATATATCAATATGTATATAAAGATATGCTGAGATAGAGATAAAAAGAAATGCCATATTTATGTTTAATTAGTTTTGGGGAAACAATTTTCAAAAAATAAAATGGCCAATAGCATCATCATTTGTGTCTGCTTTGCAATTTCACATAAACAACGTAAAACGGTAAAGTTTGCACACAAATGCAATTGTAACTAATTTCATTTGTTACGTTTTTGGGGACTACAAAAAAGTTGGCGTGCAATTTGAATGTGTGTGTTTTTTTTTGTGGCGTGTGTCAGAGGACAGAGGACAGAGGTTAAACAGACAACAAAACGAATTGCATGTAAATGTTGTGGTATCAACGTGTCGTATACTTAATTGTAACACTTTCAAACACAATTAGAACGTTTAAATTACGGCCAGGCAAAGCAATACAACAACGAATCAGAGACAAAGAGAGTGACACACAAAGAGAGAGGAGAGACACAGAGATAGACTGAGAGAGAGAGAGAGAGATAAGGAGAGAGTTACTATAAATTGTTACAGATTTTCACACTTACAGCTACTTAACGGTTGCTCAGGTTTAGGTCGAGAGGATAATATGTTAATAATTGCTTGAATTAAAAGCGATTCAATCATGCAAAGTGTAAATCAAGAAAATGGTGTAAATAACAAACTAAATGATATAATTTGATTGCCTTGCCCCTCGTGTTTCGTGTCCAGTGAATTTCATCGTCATTCAAGGTGAACGACAACTTGGCCAAATTGCCTGTAAAAGTCAACGACTAATTGAACGAAGGAAAGTTTTTCGGAGGGGGCAACTGCAAGTTTTGTCAGCCATTCAGAGTGGAATAGAATAGAATTAAGTTCCTAGTTGCAAGTTGCTCTGTCTGCTGTTGCTGCTGCTGCATCTGCTTCTGCAAATTCAATTAAGCAGCTGCAAGTGAAGCGCCCTGAAGTATGCAATGCCACATTATTTGCGCCAGCAATGCGTGCACTGAGATAATTTTGCTTTTGGCATTGTTGTTCATTATGATGCTGATGCTGATGCTGATGATGATGGTGGTGGTGCAGCTTGGTGCATGCCCCTAAGCGAGACGGGGGTCGGTGGGAAGTGTTGTTTACGGTTGAGCGATTCGCTTGACACTGAACGCTTTAAAGTGCATGCGATTGTAATTGCAATTGCAAATTCAAATTGCGGAATTGAAATGTCTACGATATAAATAGAATTTACTATGACAACGAATTAACCACAATTATTTGCTGGCAATTGAACTCGATTTAAGCTGATTTCATTGTATTTTATTGTATTACATAACAATTTGTGTATGGGCAAGTATTGCCAATCCATGATTATTATGCAAGAGTTCGCTGTGTATGTGTGTGTGTGCGTGTGTTTGGGTGTGTGAAAATATCTGGGAGCATGCAGGTGAAATAATTGCATTTGGCATTCATTAATTGTGCCGAGTGCAAGGGAAATACAGACAGCATAAAAAGGAGCACATATCGAGTGTGTTGGAGTGAGATAGAACGAGAGTGAAAGAGAGATATTGTGTGTGATAAAAGTGCATTGCATACTTTTAGGGGCGGCTGAATATAAAAACATTTGGCAAGTGGCAAAATCGAAAACGAAAACGAAAAAATGCAAATGTTTCAACAAATAATAAAACAGAACAGGAAATGCATAAAAACAAAGCCAACAAAAAACATAGTGAACAGTGAACAGGATATCAAGTGAGGGAATTTAAGCGATTACTCCATAAGAACGAGTGCACTGCTCTATTAAATGGAGTTCGCAATCGTAAAAGCAATCAATTAATGTGCGAGTGATGCACAACACACAATAGTTTATGTGAAGTGAATGTGAGTGAATTGGGGTATAAGGATTGCTGCTAAGGCCAACACTTTAGGAGCGTTGACTTGTCTATGGTATAGTTGTTATAGAGATACGTTATATAGTAAAGTAGTTGGAGTAGAGAGTAGAGAGTAGAGAATACACATAGCTAAGAGATATTTGTTGATTAATTCTGTGTGTGCTGTGGGTGTGTGTATCTGTGTGTATTTGGGCTTGTAGTTACGTTATTTGTTGTTGTTGCTGTTATTGCTATTGATATTGTTCCGCCTGTCGCACTAAAACGGGATATTTACCAAGCTCTTTACCTGCGGTGCCCATATTCAGTATACTAATCTCGCCGAAATAGGAACCTGCCTTTAACGAGGCCATCACCGTCTTGCCATTGTCAGCAACAACCTGCAATCGTCCACGATTCACAATGTACATCTCCTTGCCCACCTCGCCTGCAAAAGAGAGATGGCAAAAAACCGAGCGAAAGAAAGAGAGAGAGACCGAAACAGTAAGAATATTTATAGCATAAAGTGAACGTCTGGTCACTCACCTTTCCGGCAAATGTAGTCGCCCGGTGAGAAGAGCACGGGCCGCAGGCGTAGCACCAATTCGCAAAGGAAACCAGCTTCAGTGTTTTGAAAAATCTCAACCCGCTTAAGTGTATCTAAATGGACGTTAATTGCTATTTCAGCCTGCAAAACACAGAGCACAGAAAAAAACGGCATGAACACAACAGGAACAAAGCGCAAAAGGAAAAGGCACAAACAAAAAAGAGAATGAAAGGAGAAAAAAGCGATAACATGAACACAGAGAAATGGACAATTCATGTATTGCTAAGGGGACAGTCGAGGGAGGAGGCTTCAGTAAATGGAAGATGAAATGAGGCTATGGAAATGTCGATGTGGAGGTAGAGGTAGAGATGGAAATGGGAAATGGGGAATTGTGCTGGGGATTATTTACCTTTAATTTATCAGGAAGACAGGATACGGCGCGCTCCTCGTCCGAGCATTTTTGCGTGAGCCACAGGTAATCGAACCATTTGATGACCTTCACCTGCAGATGATTCGGCACACGCCGCATGCGCATGTACGTCTTAACTCCATCCAGCTTGGCTGTAAAAATACCCAAAGAGAAAGCAAGCATATCATATCATACTTATTAGACATGTGCCCTTTAATACTTATGTATGTTTACTGTGGATTACCCACACACAGACGCACAAATCGAAACGCTGTCGGCATACGAAATACGAACTGACCCACTAATCATTAAGGCTGCCAGCTGGCAGTTGTAGTTGTAACAAGCCAATCAGCCCTGCTTCGGATGCTGCTGCTGCATAAATTTCAATTTATTTATACTTTGCAGACTGATTAGCTCTCTAGCCAGAACACCTGGCGTATGAGCGATATTATGTGGAATAACCGAAACTAAAGATCGATTTCTCTCAACTCTCGACTGACAATTGCCATTTGTTTTAGACCAAAGTGTGTACGCGTGTGTGCCTGTGTGTGTGCGCGCGTGTGTGTGTGTGTGTGCTTAAGTGGGTAACCAAACGGCGTTCGATGCGAGGAAATTAAATCTCTTCTTGGCTCAACGTCACTGCCAGCAAATATTGACACAATTTGTCGATTGACAACTGCGGCTGGCTGTGTGGCTCACTGGCTCAGTGGTTGGCTGACTAGCTGGCTGTCTGGCTGCCTGCCTGGTTGCCTGTAGGTGAAATGAAGGCAAGCAACTGGAGCAGGGAATGAGGATGGGAAGGGGAAATGAGGATTGAGCAGTTAGTATTGTGATGGGGGGGGAGAGTAGCCTGCTCCTCTTTCTCCTCCTGCTTCCTGCGCACTGTGTTTGCTCGTGTAAACATTAGCAAACCAACTGGCAAACAAGCAAACAGATTGAAAACAAATAAATAAAATTGCTTGTCGGCCCAGCAGGCAACACACACACACATACACACACAGAAACTCGCACACACACAACTCATCTATAATGCAAGTGACGCCACAACGTCCGAAGACAATGCTGTGTAGCGCTGCGGCTTGCCCCAAAACTTGCCACATTCATTTATCATTTAGCCATTTGCCAGCAGTCGTCAAGCGATCAAATTTCAATACCTTGTCGCCTAATCAGTCAGCCGCAGCAGCAGCAAAAGGTCAAAAGTTCTAATGTACTCTCGTAAATTACGGCCAAGAACTTTGCAAGAATGATCTGAGCCACTTAGCAGCTTTCAACGGATGTTTACTCTGTTTGAATTGATTCAGAATACATTTCACAAAGTACTATTTGTCAATTTATACTACGCATTGATAACTTTGCTGTCTGTCTCACATTCATGCATGCTTATCACATCCTCAAAATGATAAGTTAGCGATAAACAAATTGGCAAAATGTCCGGCAACTATATAAAGCGCATTCACAGCAAACACTACTTAGATTTTAAAGTGAATATCGACAATGTTGTGGCCCAAGTTGATTGGCTTCGCGGTACTTAGTCTGCTGCTCGCTCAGCTGCAGTTCATTCCCAGCGATGCTGCCGTTTCCGGTTGCAGTGATAACTTCACTCAGGTGGCGGGCAAATGTTTGTTTGCTGCGAATTATTGGTACAACTGGTATCAGGCTGAACGCCATTGTCGTTCCTTGGGCGCTGGACTCTTCAATTTGCAGAATCAAACACAGCTGCAGCAGATTTCCGACTGGCTAAATGCAACTTTGCCCTACACAATTGAGTTCTGGACATCGGGCAACAAGCTAGGACAATATGTCGCTAATTATTACTGGCAGAACACGGGTGAGCAGGCGCATTATTTGCCCTGGGCCAATGGACAACCGCTGGCGGCTAGCGGCGATTGTGTCACGCTTTTTGCCAACTACACCTACTACGAGGGCATTTTGGGATACAATCTTGTTGTCAGGAATTGCACGCATCCATCACCGCATGTCTGTGAGAAGCAAACGCAGATAACTGATAATCGCATTTGCCTCAAGACGGGATCTTATGAAAATGTCCAAGTTTTGCTTTAAGCAATCTAATTGTTAAAGGCATTTCCCTCTAACTATTACAGTTTGCATAAGGCTGAAGTCTTATTCTTTTCTGAGCTATCTTAAAGTTTTACTAAATAAAGAGATTTCTCATACTTTGCATATTTTTGCTTATAATCTAATCTGCCAAAAAGAGTTAGGTGTATTAAAAAAGCTCAGCCACTTAAACCTCTTTGAAGTATTTAAATATTTCAATTCGTCATATCTACAAAAAGCTTAACAAGAATTGCTTTTCAAATTTAAACATTTAAGAAGCAATGTCTCTATGTGTATAAAACTCAATCAATTTGTTTTAATTGTAACAACAAATGCTCTCAAATTTCTACCCATTCCGAATATAAAAGGCAGTATCAGGTGCACAATTATAGAAAATCTACAAATGCAAGTGTCAAGCAATATATTCATTAAGCGTTTTGATAATGAGTCGCGTGCCAATTAGTGATAAGTTATTTCGCGATAGTATTACTAGCAGTTATCAACTTTGAACGAGTTTTCGACACTTTTGCTAGACAAAAAGCTCGTTTAATTTTAGGAGCCAAATTTTATCAGTCAAAGTTAAACAACGTCTTTGATATTTGCATTTTCTGTTAATATAAATTCACACATTACAACGATCCGATTTTCTTATACAATCAATCACATAAGTTAAATATCAAATTCAACATACACTTTGTATGTACGTCAATCGAAAGTGTTTGCAGCGCCATCTAGCGCTCATAGATATCTGCTCTAATCAATTGTTTGAAGGCTGGTTAAAGAACTTTGGTGTTTCTTTGCTGGGAGTTCTTCCCAAATCGATGACGAATTTATTATGACTGCCATAAAGCGAATTCTAAATTTCTTATCAATCCACTTGACTGTTGTCAATCCTTGCTAGCACATGTTTATCAGTATTTTGATAAGCTACAGATAAGTGTAGCTGAAGTTGATATTGTATAAAAGGCATCCCCAACTGACCATGTGCAATTAGTTATTTGTTCTTTGCCCATTTAACATGTTGTGGCACAAATTAATCGCCTTCGCTGTCCTCAGTTTGGTACTCTGCCAACTACATCAAGTCACCAGTGACGATGCGAATCCTGGCTGCCGAACAAATTTCTCCCGTGTGGGAGACAAGTGTCTATTGATTGTGGACGAGCGAGAAGGCTGGTATGAGGCTGATCGCAACTGTCGCGCTCTAGGTGCCGGTCTTCTTAGCCTGCAGAATCCAATTCAGTTGCTGGAGCTCAATCAATGGCTGAATATCTCGGGACAAGCATACGCAAAGGATTACTGGACATCGGGCAACAATCTGGGAAACCAATATCGCACCTTCTTTTGGCAAAGTACTGGCAAGGAGGCAACTTATATACCCTGGGCAGTGGGTCAGCCGCAACATATTGACAATTGCCTGTCGCTCGAGTCCTCTGAGATATTTAATGCGAACTATCGCCTATCCGTCGATCTTTGCAGCAGTGTGATATCTTCCGTCTGTGAGCATGCTCCTCTGAATTATACTTTGAGTAATGTAACACGAATCTGCCTTAAGCCAGACAGCTTCGAAACCGTTCAGGTGCTGGTTAACTAAATAAATTTGTGTTCAAATATATTTATTGTTTTTAATAAAGAATGGAATTTATATTCTCAACTTTAATTCGGCAATAATAAATAAATGATAATTATGAAAAACATATTTAAGTAATTTTAAATGCAGAGACATCTGACTACGAATTACTCATCAAACTAGCTAATTTGTTTCCTTATAGGAAAGTCTAGTATTAGCATTATAACATGGAATCAAAAAAAAAATGCTACCCAAGAAAGTGTTTGTTTACATTGTATGTAATGATTTCATTTGAATTGAGTTAAATTTTAAGTTGGTAGCTGGTATGCTTTGTTTTGGTTGGTCGGGAGTTTTTCGTTACGATAAAAATAATACATTACTAAATTATTAAATCTATGATTGTCAACCTTATCGCAAAGCTAAGAGCTTTAGATAGTCATGGCCAAAATCAATATCGAGACCGCATAAAAGACTTTCGCAACAAAGCGTATTCAATTAGTTAACTTGTTAACCAACATGTTGTGGCATAAAGTGTTTTTCTGCGCTGTTCTCAGTTTGTTGTTTGGTCAATTGCCTCAAGTCAGCAGTAAGGACGTGAATTCAGGCTGCAAAACTAACTTCACTCGTGTAGGAGACAAGTGTTTGATAAGTTCTATTCAAACGACAAATTGGTACGAAGCTGATCGTAATTGTCGATCTTTGGGAGCCGAATTACTCAGTGTGCAGACTCCAACTCAGCTGGAGGAGATTAACCAATGGCTGAGCAACTTAGGACAATCGTATATGCATAACTTCTGGACATCGGGCAACAGTTTAGGTGGCAAGAACGGCACTTACTTTTGGCAAAGCACTGGCAAAGAGGCGACTTATTTGCCTTGGGCTGGTGGACAACCGCAGCCAACTATTACCAATTGTCTTATGCTCGTCTCGTCCGATATTTTTATGGCATATTACCGTCTTTGGGTTTTCAGTTGTGAAGCTTCCATTGCTTACATCTGCGAACATCAACCACAAAATTCTACAATTTCTACGACTACAAGAATCTGTCTTAATCCAGCAAGTTTTGAAGTTGTTCAGGTTATTAACTAATCAGAATTAAAATGTTCTTTCCATATTAATAAAAAACTGTTATTTTGTGAAAGTAATATGTAGTTATCATTCAATCTTATTACAAACCAAAAAGTCTAAAAGAATCTGTCAAAATCCAGAAAGTTTTAAAATTTTGTAGTCTGCAAATAACTAATAAATATGAAAATATTCTTTCATTTCAATAATAAACCCATACTTTTATAAAAAAAAAATACATATAGCTGTCATGCAATCTTATTGTAATTCATAAAATAAAAGAATCTGCCTAAGTTTAAAAATTGTTTACTTTGTGGATAAATAGATGAATCATATACGGATGAAAATATTGTTTTCAGTTTAAGAAAACACATTGTACTTTTGATGATTATCATTCAATCTTATTACACTCGAAGCGAACACACGTAGCAGTTCTTCCCAGAGATATGGCTAATTTATTGCTATACCCACATTCTTATCGCCACGCTGAAATGTCACTTATGACATTTGATAAGAATGTGAATTCTGGCTATATAAATGGAATCCCCAACTGACCATGTTCAATTAGTTATTTGTTCTTTGGCTATTCAACATGTTGTGGCACAAGTTAATCGCTTTCGCTGTGCTCAGTTTGGTGTTGTGCCAGCTGCATCAAGTCAACGGCAACGATTCCGGTTGTCAAGCCAACTTCACTCGAGTGGGAGATACGTGCCTGAAGAATGTGAGCAATTGGTATAGCTGGTATGAGGCTGATCGCCATTGTCGCTCTTTGGGCGCCGAATTGGTTAGTCTGCAGAATCAAGAACAGCTGCAAGAAATCAATAAATGGCTCAACACTACGGGATTGTTTATGCTCAATTTCTGGACCTCGGGCAATAGACTGGGCAGGATTGGCAACTACTATTGGCAAGGCACGGGTCAGGAGGCCAGCTATCTGCCTTGGGGTACAGGGCAACCTCAGTCAACAGGCAATTGTTTATTACTCTCCTCAAAGACTTGGGGCGTTGCGGATTATCACATGGAGGTGTACAATTGCGAGTCGTGGTCATCTGCCGTCTGCGAACAGAGGCCACAACAGTACACAAGCCGCCTTTGCCTGAAGCAGGATAGCTATGAAAGCGTTCAGGTGCTTGTTAATTAAATACGGACTATATCAATGTTATGATTGTGAATTTGTCAATTTGTGTTAACGAATTTTCAATGCTCTATAAAATATATACATATATTTTAAAGGTTAACTATAAACTATTCTTTTACTTTAGTTAAATAATTTGTATAAAATAAATGAAGTCTTGGTTCACTTGATTACCAGATGGGATTTGCATTCCCTTTAATACTAATTATGAAAATAACAAACAACTTTGCCTTTAATTTTAGCAATTCATTGTCCTTTTGTTAAGCCAGCTGTTTGTCTATTTATTTACTATATGGGAAGTACAATACTTATTTTAGTAGTTAGTCTTGAAAGCTATTGAGATATTTATTTACTTTACGAAAGCGATTGTTTAGCTTTTATAAACTTATCTAATCTCTGAATTGTCTACGATATAGTTTATCGCAATTTTGACTGCTCTTTGATAATTCTTATCAGGACTTTTCCTTTTGCTTATCTATTTTAAGATTGCCTCTGGCATTGAAAATAAAAGCTTTAATTTGTGTAGCACATTAATCTATTAATCACCCAATAAAGGAGTTCTTTAAAGAGGCAATCCCAGCAAACATTATTGAGGAATTATGTGAATTTTGAGAATTTTTTAGACAGTATAGATTGTATAGGACAAAACAGTTTGATTTTTGATTAACTTCATTATTTATCTTTGTAAGCTAATAATCAGGGAAAGCACATAATAAAAGCTCACATTTTTGATAAAAAGAAACAAAAACGGCATATCAAAATGTATTTCTGAGAAAAATATCAAGCGAAGGGGCATTAAGTCTTTTAAAAATAGAAATAATTGACAGTCTTCGTTGGGGGGACTTATAATTTACGTTGTTATCAGTCAAAACATGCGATAAGTTTTGCTGTTTTTCACTAACAAACTTTTTAGTTGAACTAATGAATTGGTAAATCATTAAAGCCCAAATACTTGAGCAAATAAATACGGTCCAAATGAAGCCTCTAGTCATGCTTTAACAAATAGCGAGAACACATATTTCTCGAGACTGTTATGCATTGCATACTTCGAGGCGGAGGTTGGGTTGGCATTTTATTTTGCTTTCTGAGCGCTGGGGAATGCTTTGTGGCTTTTGCCAGAGTCAGAGATATTGCTGGACGTTTGTCTGAGGTATTGGTTATCGGTTATCGATTGTCATTTGCATACTTTTTGTGCTTTACAACTTGCCAATTGGCAACCGCACGCATTCAGGGATTATTTTTGCCTGGCAACGCAACATCTTGGCACGCACAAAGCGACAGCTAGCAAAGAAAAGCAGAGAATCAGAACGTGGATGAGAATGGGAAGGACAGCAAGAGCTGACACACAACGGATATGTTTGCTTGCTGATAGTAAAAAAACACTCATACACACACACTCACACGGATTGCCCGGCGACAGCATGCAAAATTACAGCGATTTTTATTGCGGTTCTGCTTGGCTGCCTGACACTGAAAGCATTCCGCAATGGAATCGCAACGTAGAGATGAAAGAGAGAGGTGATGAATTGGGGCAGCAGGGAAGGCGAAAGAGGAGGATGAATCCATGTTCGGCACGTTACGCTTTTGTGGGTTTTGTTGCCATTGAAAATCAATCTAAATATTAATTGCATATTCCCCTGGCGTATGCGGCGTATGTGTGTTTTATGCTATTGCAAAATAAATTGAAATTGCCAAAAAAAATATATATATATCATATGTCTATGCATATAGAAATAGACATAGATATGTGTGGATGTGTGTGTGTGTGTGGCTGTGGCATAATAATTGCGGTTAGAATGACACTTTATGTTTATGTTGCAATTATTGCAGATTGTTTAATTTCTGTCTGGCTTTCTAAGCTTCGGCCTTAGTCCTGATTCTGTGGCTGCTGTCACTGCTGCACACGCAGTTTAACCAGTTTATGCCACACAGTTGCTTTCAACGCTTTGCTTTTTTCCATTCCGTTGCACTTTTGCCGTCGACACACAAAATTCAATTTGCCATTTTTGCCCTCAAGTTGCTCAACTGGGCGTGGCCATGTTTTGCCGTCGCGTTGCGTTTTGCAAAACTGCATTCAGCCGCACAATTTCTTCAGTTTTTCCTTTGCCATACCCTCTATTAAGATGTCCCCCCAAATGGGGTATCACAAGACAAACGGCTCGATATCGTTGTCTTTGGCCGCAGTAACTGCAAGTTGAGCAAAAGTCAAAGCGAGAAAAATAGTTTTTCTTGTTATTTCACTCTCTTCGCTTGCGTTTATTTCTTATTTATTTTTCATTTTATGCTCTGCTTGGCCACAGTTGCCACAGGCGCATTTTGATCTGCTGCCTCTGCTGTTGCTACTGCTGCTGCTTCTGCTGTTGCTGCCACAATTTGTGGCGCCTGCCACCTTAAGCACTAATCTGTAACTATAATTGCATTTAGATATTGCACATGCGAGTGAGGCTTTGTCTTGTTAGCCTCAGCTACAAGAGTTCAACAACTGTCAACAACTATGACCGAGCAGAGCAGCTGACAGTTTGTCAGTCGAACAAACTGACAAACTGACAATCCGGCAATCTGGCAATCTGGGAATCTGGCAAGCGAGCAATCTAGCAATCGGGCAAGACAAATGTCGCCGTCGGCACAGGAAAAGTTGGCGTCATATGTGAGTTTTGCCTTTTGTGGTGTAACAATAAAAAATCCGGGTGCAAAAGTTCAAGCCATTGTCTGTTGCCAAACAAACTGCAGCCAGTTTTTCAGAGCTAACTGCAACAGCGGTTGCTGACTGGCAAGAGAGTGAGCGGGAGGGCGGGGGGAGGAGTCAGGGAAAGCATCTCGAGTTTATACAAACAGTAAATATGCGTGACAAAAACTTGCTCTTCCGGCCTTTTCATAAGCCCAAGACAACAAAAAAAAATGCGCACTAAAGGAAAGCTGAATGCAATGTAGACTATGCGAAGGCGTTTGTGGGGAGGGAGTTTGAAGGGAAAATGGGAGAGTGGCAGCAGGTTGCGGAGTGAACTGGCCAAGTGAAAATTTCAAACTAACTAGAAACCACTTAAGGACGACGCTGTGCTGTGCATATGAAGCTGATGCTGATGCTGAAGCTAAAAGACAAAGAATCTGCTTTGCTATGGCGAACTATGAAAGAAGGAAGTTATGCAGCACGCTATAAGCAGCGAATGGTTAAGAGGAAGGGGGAGAGGGAGAGAAGACAAAAATATGATGTGCAAGCGTACACTGTAAGGAAAGAAAATACAGCTTAAGTATAAACTGTGCTCAAGGATGAAACGAAACTGATTCGAGCTTACAACTGAGCAATTGCTTAAGCTATTTCCATTGGAAAAGTCTTTAAATTGCTTAAGCTATTTCTATATGGAGAACTATTTAAAAATGCAATGCCACAACTTGTGTTTGTTTTCCCATGTGAAAATCTTAATCTGATATTTCTGAGTATGTGAGAACTCGCAATTTTGCAAACTTTCTGAGCTTGTTTTTACGACAACGCAGAGGCAATTGTCATTATAATAATTCAAGGTATTTGCCACGGATTGACTTTCGAGTAGTTGAACTTTATTACTGAAATAAACTTTAATACAGAAAATGGAGTAGTTGTTGAATAAATATAATTGGATATATTTCTTTCAATGCTTTAAATTGCATCAATAATAGTTTTTGATAAACATTTTGTTTTTGTTTAACAAAAATTCTTATTCACAGATATTTTCATATTTATAGAAAATCAAATTATGAAAAAAGAAATTATGAAAAAAGAAAAAGACTTCATTTATATTTTCACATAACATATTCGCCATCGAAAAAACAAAGACTATACAAAATTTATTTATATTTTTTTTTTTGATAAATCGTAAATTTGGTTGAGATCAAATTTATATGATTTAAAATGATGTTTTGCTTCCAACCATATGATATGTTTTAATTTGAATGATATTAAGGCGCAACAGAAAATTCTGTACAAAACTCTACTAAAATTTAAATGGAATACATTGTATTTAAATTTTCATTGAATGTTAGTTGAATTACAATTTTCCGTTAGTTTTTCCCAATTTCTGATGAATACTTTAAACAGCTACATAAAATTTTCTTCCACACCCTAAATTGAAAATTAATTAAATAAAAACAAGAAAGATTCAGTTGAGTGTGCTCGACTGTGAGATACCCGCTATCCATTTAAAGTAAAAACACAACAGTGTGGCATTATTTAAATAATATACCATATGCATGTTACATACATTTCCTGCCGGCACAAAGTTATAATACCCTTCTACCTTATAAGTAGCGGGTACAAATCTTATGCTAAATCTTTATTTCCCTTTATATACATTTCACACAACCGTTCAGCATTTAAAACTCAGCAACTGCTAGTTGTATTATAATATTCCATTTGTTGCAAATTCTCTCCAAACCCTCCTCAAATACTTTCATGTAAACTTTGCTGTCATTAAAAATATATAAAGGTGTTTAACACAAAAAGACAGAAAGAAAAATCCGCTTTGTGTAACATATTCTTAGCAAACAACATTCAAATTACTGTGCAACAGAATTGAGCTGCCAAGGAATTTATTTCTCAGCAAAAGCAAAAGAATTGCACACTTGAATGTCGGAATTTGTGGGAAATTAAGTTGACATTGGAAATTGGTATGCGATATTATGTTAGGCAATGCCTAAAGATTGCTTTTATGCTCAATGCAATTTGGAATGCATTTGGCATTTTGCCAGTTTTGCAAAATGCTTGCAAAGTGTTTGGGTATTTAGTGCTCGTATTTACATGCAAAAAGGTTTTCATTAATTTCCGCCAGCAATTGCATGTCTTCTGGGGTAAATGTGAATTATGAAAATACTCGTAATTTATTTGCCAGCCTTAAAGAAGCAGTTTGTGTTGTGTGCAAGGACTCTTGAGCTCCTTTCCTTATGCGGGTCTGGGATAATTGTGTTACGTGCGAGACTTTCACATTTTTCGGTAAGGGGCTGAAGTGAAGAAAGGGGCGGCTGAGTTTCCTCTTTCATGTTTTGTGCGCTGCGTTTTCCAGAAACCAATTTGTATCATTAATTATGCATATGCGGTCTGCTGGCAGCTGCTGCTGCTGCTGGTGCTGGTGCTGCTTCTGCTGCTAGTTGAGAGCTGATGATGAAGTGCCTCAACGATGGATGCTCTTCTGGATTTGTTCAGGCGGCAAACAAAAATAAATGCGCTCCGTTAGCCAGCAATGCGATAACAATAACAATAACAATAACAATGCGAATGCCAGCTGCAGTATTTGTTGCATGCACCATCAGCAGGGGCAAAATCCTTCGCTTTTTCAAGGATAATGGAATATTTTGCCCTTAAAGAGCAGCTACATGCCATATAATACTAGCAACAAGAAGAACAACAACGAGAACAACAGCAGCAACTGGGGCAAGAGCAACAACAAAAAGCCATGTTCTAAAAATACAACCGTAAGTTGCGGTACATGCAGCTTAATGGGCAAAAGCGGCCAACAGCGTCGACTGCGTCTACAATATTGATTGGAATACACACACACACACACACATAGAGAGAGAGAGAAGCAAATACACACACACAAACACACATACACACACAGAGCGAGCGAGTAACCCAAACATACGAACACATAGCGAGGGACGCACGGTTACAGCTGTAGGGCATAAGCAGCAGCAAACATAAACACACACACATATATGCGCATACATTGAGCGAAGAAGCTGTGCCATACACACACAGACACACACACATACAAGACACGCGACGAAGCATTGCTGCTGTTGTTGCTGTAGTTGTGGCAAGCGTAAGCAAACAGCGAAACGAACAACAACAACCAACCAACCGAATTCAAACACACACACAAACACACACACACACACAGTCGCACATTTACAGCGAGCAAGGCGGCAAGTTAAAGTGGATAATGGACGCAGCTACTGCTGATGATGTTGCTGTTGCTGTTGCTTTAGCTGCTCGCCAGGACAGAAGAAAGCAAAGGCAAAAGGCAAAAGAGCGCACCGAATGCGAATTGTGCGTCCCCTGTCCCTTCTCCTTCTCCCCTCTTTCGCTGTCCCTTTCAATGCCCCGTTACGGCCAAGCAACCGTGCGTACAACGCTCAGTGCTATTTTTAGACGCGCGCTCCAAGTGCGAGAGCAACAGCAACAACAACAAAAGTTGCTCGCACACACAAAAAAAAACAGCAATAAAATAGGCGAAGGGGAGAGCACAGAGCGAGAGAGAGAGAGAGAGTGAAAGAGTAAGACAGAGCGCTGCAGTGAGGAGAGTAAGTGAGAAACGGGTTCAAGTCGAAATGGCTGAAAATCCCCCACGTAAGGCACTACAAATCTCAGAGTACTGCGCCATGCAATTGTCAGTGTGTGCGTGTGTGTGTGTGCAAGTCTGTGTGCGTGCGTAAATTGAGCGCATAAATTGTTTTAATTGCAGTAAACAATTGCAGCAAAAAGGCAGCAAGTGAACAGCAACCAACAACGAAACTGTAACAACAAGACCAACTGCAGAGCGCGTCAACTTTACACACATGACTGCTGAACTGGAGTGTGTGGAGAGACGCGAGTGGAGAGTGTGGAGAACTGAGCGAGAGAGAACTTTCTGAACAGGCTGCAACAGCACATCAATCAAAAGTGTGTTGACAGCGCTGCCAACGTCTAATTTGCATAAAAAACTATTTACGATAATAATTACATTACGACAGCAGCAGCAGCAGCAGCAACAAAAGAAATTAACATAATTTTGAATGGCATTTTTGAATAGCGCCGAAACAAACCTAAAACAGCAAACAGCAACAAGAACAACAACAACAACAACGCTGACAGCCACAACTATTCACACACCAACACCCACAAACACTAACACACATACACACACACACATGCACGCCCATTTAGACGCCAGAGCAGCCAGCACACGGCATTTAAAGTTTGCGCCTGTTTGGCGTTAACAAGCCGCAGCCATTGCGTTTAACTAAGCGTAAATGTAACTCTCGCTGCGACTGTGTGTACGTGTGTGTGTGTGTTGGTGTGCTTGTGTGTGCCGGGCAACAACATTGTTGCTAAAAAACGATTTTGAAAAACCATCAATAACTCAAATATAATGACAGTTTTCCACTTGTTGTTGCCAGGCAGTCAGCACGAGTCGAGTTGAGTTGAGTCGAGTTGAGCTCCGTCCGTAAGTGGGGCTAAATGGATGAATAACTTAAACCAGCTGCTTGTGTAAGTCCCCCAGCTTCCCCAACGTTCTACTTTTTTTGCTGTATTTTTTATTTTTTATATGTATGTACATACATATATATGTATGTAGTATATATGTCAGTGCGTTGTTGGCTGTGCGCCTGATGTGATGTTATGTAATGTAATAACGTCAATCAAATTTGAAAAAAAGGCTGGCCAACTATTTGAAAATCAATTTTCATCCAGCTGAAGACTGATAGACAAACAGAGGAGAGGAGAACGAAGGGGAGAGAGAGAGCTGAAGGTGCAGCACGAGTTGGGTTGGCAGTTCCTAAGTAAATATATATAAGTTTTTAAGTTGTTGTTGGCCAGGCAAGTCGGGTTAATGTAGCAGAAGGCCATCACCATCGCCATCGCCATTCGCCATCACTAAAGTGTTACGCTCTAAGTCATGACTAGAGGAATTTGCAATATTCGCTGGCAACAGTCCAAGACACAAGGCACTGAGAGACCGAGAGATAGGGAAAATAAAACGTAATACACAGCAACAGCTAAAGAATAAGAATTTTTGCAAGTGTCATAGAGAGATCAGCGGAAAATGTCAAGTTGTTTCGGGTTAATAAGTATTTAATGCTGTGTAATCATAAAAAGAACAAGGCACAAATTCTTATTAATATTCCATTCGAGCAGCAATATATTATCGGAAGCAGAACAAGATAAGGACCTGTTCAAAGTGCTTTCAACCGATTTATTTTAAATAAATAACCTTTTATTCACTTTTCATACTTTCACTAAAGTTAAATGCAATTAAAATATATGCTCATCATCATGAATGCTTCGAAATCGTAAATTAATTACTTTTTTTTAAGATTTGCAGTCATTAGGTTGGCATTTTCTTTAAAGTTTATATTATCATATAGTTTGAAGATTTATAAATCTCTTTCACTTTCTATTCTAAGCCTTAAAGTTTCTTATATTATCAAATTTGAAATTTAAATCAATTCTTAGTACTCATTTATTCAGCGCAAGCTTTAATCGAATTTCCCGCTTCCAAGAACTTTAACGATTATATTTCTCTTCTTGTAGCCAACAACTACTAAACTTGCTTGTTATTTTGACGAAATTGAACAAAATTGCTGGTTGAATGAGGCGTATGAGTTATATTTGCTGTTATGTTATTCATACGACCAGTGTGCGTACTTCAGAGAGCATTTGAGCGTCACCAGGAGAAGAGCTGCATTTGATTTCATGTCCATGTTTTTATTGCGGTTTTTGCTTGCCTTTCATGCCTGCCACAGGCTCCTCGCACTCCCTTATCCCCCTCGCATTCCCCTCCACTTTCCCTAACATCATTCGCTTGGCTTTTGGGGTGGCTGAGCGCGCACACTTGAAGCGGCAAGCGCTGAATTGACAAATTGATGGATGGTTCTCTCTCGTTGCATGCCCATGGTTATATGATGTATTATTATGCGAGGCAAAGTTTCGCTGCGGTCGGTTCCTCCTGCTTCTGCTGCTGATACGAAACTACGTGAAAAGTTGCCAACTCAGCGATGCGCAACGGTCACCTAAGTGTTTTATTAGCCTCCACTTTCCGAGTTCGAGGCTCTGAGTTGATTGTCAGTTAGTTTTTCGTTCGTTCGTTCATTCATTCGTTCGTTATATGTTATATACTACGTTATTTGTTATTCGTTGTTGTTTGTTGGACACACGTTGAATTTGTTTCATCTAAAGCTTAGCAAATGCAGCCATTGATTTCAATGAACGAAGCGCCTGTGGAACTAGTCAATGAACTGCGAGACGTCTTCGATAAATACGATGTTAATGGCGATGGACTTATGTCGTTTAACGAGCTACGTTTGATGACGCGTGCCGTGGGCATTGAGCCAACCGAAGCGGAACTCCATGATCTCATTCGAACTGTGGATTTGGATCAGAACTGTGTGATCACCTTCAGTGAGTTCCTCACGTTCATTGTGCCACGTGTGCTGGACATCGAGAGCGAAGAGAATCTACGGCAAACGTTTCAGATGTTCAATCGCAGCGGCTATGGATTCTTTGACGCTCACGATCTACGCATTGTGATGGCCAATTTTGGTGAGCATCTCAGCAAGGAGGAGAGCATTCTACTTCTATCTGATATGGATACCAAAAATTGGCTACACATTAACCTTGAACAATTTCTAAACTATTTAAAGCCACCCGTCAGATCCACAGAATTTCACTAGTCACAAAAAATGGGCGAACTAAAATTTCAATGGTGCAATAAAAATTGAGATTTGCTGCATGCAAATATGAGAAAAAGTTGAGTGCATAAAACCAGAAATTAATGCAGCAGCACGTTTCGTCCATTAAGCCGCTGAGCTTTTGCTTGCTGACTTTTTGCCTTCTCTCCCTTTTCCTCTCCGTCTCCCTTTCCCACTCTCGGCTCCCTTGTGTGGATGCAACATTCGTACACATGAAAAGTGTTGTGTAAACATGCTGGCTGCCAGCTGGAAAGCAGTTTCAACTCATGTGTGAGGTGCTTGCCCGTCAATGAGCAGGGAAATGGGAAAAAAGCGAAAGAGGCGGTGTGTGAAGAATTGCTTTGTTTGCCTTAAGCTGCAGCTTCCAGCTGCTGCTGGCCAATGTCCACCGTAGAGGAGAGCAACTGCTGTCCCTGGGGCGTTTTTCTTTTCTTTTCTTCCTCCTTTTATTTACTTATTTTTTTTTTGTTGAGTGGCCTTAATATTTTCAGCTGACATCGCCTAATGAAAGCCAAGAAGAGACTCGCCTTCATTTGCCGCATTCCACTTTGACATGGTCGCGTCTTTGGAATTAAACAGACAGCAAAAGACAGAGAGAGAGAGAGAGAGAGAGTGCAATGGGAATGACGACACTTGCATTTCTCTAGTTATTTATGGGCCAAATAAACGAGTTCATTTAGCTAATGGCCTCATGGCCTAGTGAGCTCACAAGAGGCTGCACTTCTCAAGGAGCCAGTTCAAGTTGTAGCTCTAGTTGTTGGTGTTGTTGTAGTAGTAAATTGTAAGTAGTAAGCAGTAAGTAGTCGTAGTAGTTCGTTTCGTTTCAAGTGCCACCCAGAGTTTTGTCTGGCACAAAAGGACAACGTTTCTCTCTCTCTCTTTCTCTGTGTGTCTCTCTAAGTCAGTTGACGTTGAATATTACGTATACGTATATACAATTGCCTCTCACATACACAATTTTCCCTCAGTTTAAGCAGCTAAAATGGTAAAGCCAAAAAGTTTTGCATACTTTTGAGAGCTTTGCTCATTGTTCTGTTTTGTCAAATGTTTTTTAGCATCCAACCCCCAGGTTCCATTTATGTGTGTGTATCTTTCTCTCTGTCTATCTGTTTGTCTGTCATTGTGTGTTAGCTGCGGATTATCATTCCCATATGTATGTACATTTGTGTGTCTTGCGAGTCTGTGTGCTGCTTGTGCGTATCTAACCCTGCTCTCCAAGCAACAGTTTAATCAAGCAGCTCGTAAATATTGAAACCACAAAACAAGCAACAACAATTTATACACATTCTGTGCCTGATAAGATGCTAGCCAAAACGTGTTTTAGATTAGATTTGAATCCATTTGAATACATTCTCCAAATGTCTTTCGTCTAACTACTTGCTTCGGCATTCATTTCATTTGATTGTTGAGTCAACTTTATGACTGACCCCCCCAACAGATTTCTTAATCATCTCAAATTGAATGTGGAACATTTAATTAATATACTCAGGACTCACCTTGAAACTCCTTGCGCGCCGCACTCACAGACGTCACAATGTTTGCCACATGCCCCAACACGGTGGCAAACAGCATCAGGCCGAATAGCAATTGCAATATCACAAACACATACTCGCCCTTTGATCGCGGCTTCGGCAGATCCCCAATTGTCGTCAGCGCCAGCGTGCACCAGTAATAGCTCTGCAGATATTGTTTGACGACATCCGCGGACTCCGAGTCGTGATAGACCCAATTGCGTGAACCGAATCCATTGTTCTTGTGTATGATGTGATAGAGGCAACCGTTCCAATGGAATATCACAAGCAGATAGTGTATCAGGGCAGTCGAACGAAACAGATTTGGGTAATTCGTATGCCGTTCGGTGCGATCCATGAAGGCCCAGAATCTGTAGATTTTCACCAGCCGAAAGCTGCGCAATATCGAATTGAAGCCAATGGACAAGTAGAGAAAGTCCAGCGGCAGCAGGCACAGGCAGTCGATGTAGAAGATTGTTGAGTTCATGTAGTGAGTGCGCAGCTTCAGTGCGTCCGTCTGCAGGACACCATCCTCCAGGTAACCGGTGCGAAAGTGAAAGAATATGTCAATCAGATAGAGGAAATCGGACAGATAGTCCAGACAGAACCAGACCGCAATCGTGCGTCGATTGATCTCCTGGAAGGCGAAGCGGTAAATTATCACCCAGAAGTTGTACAAAAAGGCCATCGACACCACCATCGACCAATAGTAGCAGAGCCGCCCCGCCGGATCAAACACAAAGTGCAGTTTGCGGGCAGCTGTCGCGGCGCGTATCCGTTGCGAGGCAGTGCGATGCGGTTTCTGGTGATGCGGCTGGGCCGCATGTCCGCCACCAGCTCCACCGCTGCCGCCGCCGCCGCCATGCGGTGTCTGGTGTGAATGGCCGCCATGAGGTGGCCCTGGACCGCCCTGCGAGGGCGGACCGTGAGCGTGCGGGTGGTGCGACACCGTGGAGGCAGAGTGCTGCAGCTGGTATGGGTGGTGCGGCTGCTGACCGGCATTGTGGTGCGATTGCTGCTGCGAACGCGAGCGCGGGTAGCTAAGGGGAGGTAAGAGACAAAAGAATAAATTGAGAATAAGATCGGATATGAGGAAAGCTATGATAAAAGGTAGAAGCTAAAGAGTAAGTAGATAAAATAAGCTACTGACATATTCTCTACCCATTTTTAATATATTTCACAAATTATCTTTTATGTTTTTTATGTAATATAAAACTAATTTACTCAAAAGAATGTCCTATTTTTCTAATAAAATGTTTTAATTATAAGTACCAAAAGTATGTAACATTGTTATTAAAGTTTCCGAGTACAGAGGTTGAACCCAGTGGCCTTAAAATTACATGTTCTTTAAAAAGTTTTATTCAAGCCAAGTTTAGTAACTCTTACTCTAAACATATACGAGTAAGCTTAGTAACTCTTACTCTAAACATATACGAGTAAGTCTAAAAACATTAGGGTCTGGTGCTGATACAGACGCACGGTCTTTGGTATTCTTTCTCTACTGTTCATGCTCACCAGCCATAGAGGTATTCGTATGTCATAATCATAATCGAATCAGAGTGTGCTAATGCACACGCTTGCTGTTCCTCTTGCCATTCTACTCTGTAGTAATATTTGGTAAAATCAAAATATAAGCTCGTCTCTTACCGATCGGTGCCGTTGCAGTAGTTGCCGCCGTACTGGTTGTGGCCCATAAGTACGCTGGTGGCACCGCCACCGCCGGACAACGTGTTATCCTGCGAGCCGCGGCCAGTGGAACGATTCCAGGTGCCCAGGAGCGGCTGATCGCCGCTTGTGGTTTTCAGACGGCCGCGTGATTTGTTGTTGTGCCGTTGCTTGTTGTGCAGTAAATCCATTTCGGAGGCAGTGCTTACGGTGGCCATATGCGAGTTGGATGCTCGTGAGGCGCATGGTGTGGCCAGGCTGTCATGCGACGTGAAGAAACCTTGTTGCGAGACGCTCTGGCCGAATTTCGGCTGGGACATGCCAAACTTGGGTCCTAGATCTGTAAAGGCAGATTCCATTAAATTAGTTGTCAGCTGTAGTAAAGTTTAATCACAGTTGTTATTCTGAGGAGCAAAGGGACAAAGAGGAGCATCACACACACACAGAGAAATAGACAGTGAGAGAGAGAGTAAGACATGCAAGGACTGCACCTTACCGAGAAAGCTTTGTCGATCGATTGAGAAGCGACGCAGGCTACCCAAATCGATAAACTGCTCATCAGCGGGCATTGTTGGTGTGATTGACAGTTCGGTTGTGTGAAAGGCACCACCACCAGAGCTGTTAGCAGTGTTGTTGTTGACACCAGCACCAACTCCAACTCCAACTCCACCTCCACCTCCTCCACCAATTGCAGTTGCTGCATCACAATTGACCGTTGACTGCCCAGTTGCACCACCCACAGTCAAATTGGTGCAAGTTGTGGCGCCGCCAGCACTGCCGCCCATGCCAGCGCCCAAATATGCGGCATTGCTGCCATAGAAGCTGCCATCGAGCTCGGCCATTTGCTGCTCGTATGCGGTCAGCGGATTGATCGACCTGGAGCTATGGTCGCGATATAGCGGACGCGGCGATGGCATCAACGATGGATACGGCGGATTCAACATGCCGTTTAGCGATAGACGAGGCTGCATTATTTCCGGAAAACTCGCGCGAGGCGCTAATTTTTGTGTACTCGTTGTTTTTGTTGCTTTGGTTGCTGTTGCTGTTTCTGTCGATTTTAACTTATTGTTGTTTTGATGTATTGCTATTGGCGTTGTTGTGGTTTCTCTGTCGTCATTCAATGCTCTTGGCCGCCATCGTTCATCGTCGTCATCATCATCGTCATCAGAGTCCGCATCATCATCATCATCATCGTCATCATTGACGTCAGAGTCACTCGAAGCATCGAAGTCAACGTCAGCGTCGCCGTCGATGGCGGCAACACGGCACAATTTGCCAGTGGGCGTGGCCTTGCTACGTTCAGCTGCCGCACACCACAAACGACACACACACACAGACACACAAAGCGTACACAAACGCAATGGTAAGCGCAATTTCAGTTGAAATTTGCAATCGTTGTTGATTGTTTTGTTGTTTTCGTTTTCGTTGTCGTTTTGTTATTATTTTTTGTTTGCATTAATTTATGATTTGTATTGTTTGTTGTTTTATTCGGTTGTTTGTTGTTGTTGTTGTCATTGGAAAACGAGAGAAACGTGAGCAGATAGTAAAATTAATTGCAAGTTGTCCATTGATAAACATGTTTTGTTGTTTATATAAATATTTTTTATTTTTGTATGGGAACTGCTACATGAAAGAGAATAAAAGAGAGAGAGAGAGAGAAATAGTGGAGGCTGATAAGAGTGGTTAAAAGTGTTGAGTGGTTGGTTTTTGGTTGGTTGGTTGTTTGGTTGGTTGGTTGGTGGTGGTGGTGGTTGGTGGTGGTTACAGGTGGCTGGGCCTTTAACAACAACTGCAATTAACAACAACATTCAACAACAATTAACGGCAACAACAAGATTTCAATAACTTAAATGTACAAATATTTTGTTTTTTTTGTGATCTATTTCTAGTTGGAATAACAGAAAGAAACAATTGCTAAAAAGAAATGACTGTGATTGGTGATTGTGTAGAATGCCTTTCAAGCGATTAAACTGTAGCATACTTTTAAGCTGCTGCCGATTTAGCACACACAACCTGAAAGTATGCAACAGTTTTTTCATGACTTATTTAGCCAACTTTACGATTGCGCCATTCACATGTCCGAACAATGGCACATATTTAATAGGTAATAGGTCGAATGATGTTGGTTGTGGGTGGAGGAGGCGGTGGTGCGGGGATATGTGATGGAGGATGGTGTGCTAAGGAGAAAGAGTCTGCAGCATGCAAACACGTCAAATGCTTTGCCTCGTTCGCTCATTCGAGTAAAAGTGCTAATAAAGTTAGATTTAATTACGTGCGCCTTAATGGGGCATGCAAAAAAACACATAAATGAATGGGATGCGCATACTATGCTCAGCTCAGTTCAGCTCAGATATGGCACACACATACACACATAAAGAGGCGACTGACACACACTTGGTGAGATGTCGCTTCATTAGGTTTAAGCAGCTGCCTGGCAACTGGCTCACTTGGCAATTCATGAGTTAAGCTCAAACACACACACACACACACTGACGCACACACTCGACTCGCCGTGACACTCGGAGACAGAGATACATTGGCGTAACCGGAGCAGCCGTGGCGAGCAGCAGCAGCATCAGCAGCAGCACAAGTGCCACTTGACTGTCGTCGTGGCAAGACAATGGACAAGAAGTTGTTGAGCAGCGTGTGGCGCCAATTTATTTCTATTACTCTCGAATACAGTCAACGCGTTGTTGGCCTGTTGCTGCCACACTCACTGTTGCTGCCGTTGCCACGTTGCTTTGTCAACTGTCAGTGGTACCTGTCTCCAGCTGTGCTGCCGATTGATTATTGGCCGACCGCTTTTAATTATAATGCTCTCTCTCTCTTTCTAGCTCTCTCTCTGGCTGACGCCGTCTTGGAGAGAGCCTTTAATTCAATTAGAGTCCAAAAGTAATGCATCAGCTAATATATAGCCACTGCTGCCTGCCACTTCCCCACTCTCCAACGTCCCTCTCAAATGCAAAATGGTTTTAATTAATTTGCGAGGCAAACGCGGCGTATACTCACTCTCTGTGTAAGTAACATGAATTCGCACTTACAGCATACAGCATACAGCTCGAGCTTGAGCTTGAGCTTGAATGCGGGGCAATAAATTCAAATTAATTTTGGTCCTAAATGGCAGAACACACAAATCAAGTGGTTGGCAAATTTATTAACTTCAGGTGTAGCAACTAACTTAATACATTTTTAATCAAATGTGTCGCAAAGTTCTTCTCCTAGCATGTAACTGTGTTACACGCCCCCAACTAGATTTACAGTTGCGAGTGAGTTTAGTGGCCGGCGGCCATTTTGACTGTAGATAAGAGCGTAAGTGCATAACCATGTTCAAAGAGAGCAAAACTTTTTGTGAACAAGTCCACACACACATGCTTTTACACATTCGCTTGGACTCGAAGTTTCAGTCAGCCTGTTGCATAGTTTCAGGCGCTGTCGATGCAAATTGACCAACTGCTTGGCCAATCACTGCACTCTCCACCACCATCTCTCTCTTTCTTTCTCTTCCCTCGCGCACTCTCAATCATCGCTCCCACTTTAAAGTTGGCAGACATAATCTGGGCACTTTTTAATTCTGCTAATAGTTGAGTGCCATTAATTTAAACTTTGTTGTCTTTTGCCATCGCAACCATCGCACAGATTCTTCAGCCTGGCAACTTGAGCTCTTGCTGATAAAAAAAAACCAAAGAAAGAAAATAAAACAGCGAAGAGCGCTGCAAGAATAAAAAAAAAAGAGATGAAAAATGAAATATCTACGGTTTAATGGGCGGCAGTTTGTCATGGCCCGCCAGCCGGAAAGTCCCGGCCAGTCGAAAACTTGCGACAAACTTGCGCCAAAGTTCAACAAAACGCTCGAGCGGCTTTTGCGGCTACCGCCGAGTGGTTGTACGATTCCAGGGGTTGAGTGCTGTTCTTGTTGTTGTTGCTCTGTGTGGCTGCTGCTGCTCGTGATGTGCGTCATGAATTGTCAATAAATTTGCCTGCCACAAATCAGCGAGGCGTCCAGTTGTGATGTGTTGTGAGCACTTCACTCCACTCCACTTCAGTCCCCGTCCAGTTCACTTCACTGGCAAACACTGGTCGCAGCCGGAGGCACCACAATTATTTGCTGCAACTGCCGCAGCAAATGAAAATATTTGAGCAAAAAATACTTTTGACAAAAGTTTTTGAGCAAACTTTGCTTAAAACGTACTTGAAAGAATGCTACACATATACGCAAATACACACACACAGAGAAGAGATACACACACACATACACTTGTATGTTCGCAGACAGTCTGAGCAAAGAGTTAGCAACTAGTAGCTGAAAGTGGCTGTAGAACAACCGCTGGCAAACTTGAAACGACACAAAAAGGAAGTCACGCAATAAAAACTTCAACAGCCGCAACCCTATCTCTCTCTCACTCTCTCTCTCTCTCTTCCTTTCTCTGCTCCAGTTGAACCCAGAGAAAACATGGCTGACACATTGAGAATTACAATAGTCAACTGTTCAGTGGAACAGCTGTCAAGCAAAGTGACATTGAGGCGGGTTGAGCTCGCCTGAGCACTTCAAACCACAATCGTCTCGCCCTTCTTCCTCTGCAACCGCAACGATTCCCCCAAGAAGTCCCCACCAAAAGTATTTTAAAATCGTTGACCGACCATAACTAAAACAAATTCAATGGACCAATTTGAGAGCAATCAAATTTCAACTGCAATTCTTAAGACCAACAATCAACCCTTGGTTGCCCCCCAAGTGTAGGAACAACACCAAGTTGATGGACAGCTGCTGTCCCAATAGCTTTCGTATGAGCTTTTAATGAGCTTTCATGCGAAAGGTTGTAAAAAGAAACTTTTATACAACTTTCGAAAATGTTAAAAATGTGGAAACTCAACTGAACACTCCGTAAATTCTATAAAATGTGACAGCTTTTGTTTTTGAAGTGAATTGTTGAATTTTATGAACTTAAATACTTTATATTTATTTTTTTAAATTTAAAATAACAAAAATAATTCCTTTGCGTTCTATGTCTTTACATTTGACGTTTGAACAAAAGTGGTCTTCAATTTAAAATTTATTACACTTACTTTTCATATTAATTTTAATTTATTACTTTCACCCTCAACCAGAAGAATTAGCGTGTTACGTGATGACTTCCTCTGAGGTTGCACTGCAACTTCAAGTCGTCAAGTTACCAATTTCTAGACATTGTTGACGAAATCAAATTGTATTATTTTTATTTGTTGTATTGACTGACATGATCTATAGAAATTGTTCGATTTTGGATATATTGTTGCTGCTTCTTCTCTGCACTCCGCTGGACACGAATCGAGTTAAGCGATTATCTACGCCAGACTGCGACGACGAAACGCACAAGGTGGAAAAGTATGTGGTGTCGATTCGTTCTAAAAGACCGCAGATCATGTTTGGCGACAATCATTTCTGTGTCGGCACCATTGTTGCCCCCAAATTTGTGCTAACCACAGCGAAATGTACGATGAGGTAAACACGATCATTATGTGGCATATTTCTATACGTATAATACTGTTCCTAAGCGATCGCAAGGTTATGCATTTGACTAGATCAATGGTCGTTGTGGGTGGCACGCCCAATCGCCTGATAGAAGTTCCCGATACTACAATAAGACCTGTCAGTCGTATTTATGTGCCAAAAACGTTTCTGAGTGAGAATACAGATAATATTGCACTACTGCTCTTGGTTCGTCGTTGGCCCACAAATAATCCCAGCATCGATATCATTAATCTGCCCACTGCAGAGCCCAATTATGACAGTGTTTACATGGTGCTGGGTTGGGGGCGCTTCTTCAAGGTAAGGTAAATGAAGCAGCTTAATCGAAAGTGTTCCAAGTGCTGCTCTTAGGGCGGACCGTTGGCTGGCAATTTGATGCACATTTATGTCAATTTAATCGAGCGTGAGAAATGCCAGGAAATCGTTTCCAAGCTGCAGCCCGATATGCTCTGCGCTGGCAATGAAAGCGAACCCGTCGATGTTCATCCCTGTGCGGGGGGATAATGGTGGTCCGATGATCGTCAACGAGACGATCTATGGCCTGGTATCGTATCGCTTGGGCTGTGGTCAGGTCTCAATGCCCTCGGTTTATACGGATGTGTGGTACCACATGGATTGGATCAACGATATCATTCAAAATAGTTGTCCTGCTAAGCTCAAGCTTCCGCTATTGGCCTTGATAATCCTGTCAATTTGGCAGATAGTTTAAGAAAATAAAAATAAAAACATTGATTGATAAAAAAGCAAACAAATCGAAATGTTGTTTCTCCTTCTGAATTGTCGCTTGCTGTGCATTTGTCTGGCATTTCTGTTGCCCCACGTCGAGTGCAATTTTCTGGAGCTCCAACGTTCGAAACGGATTGCCGAGGGAATTTTGGTAACGCAACAGGAAAAATTGCGCACCTCCGTTGTGTCGTTGCGCTCCCGTTCGCCTCAAGCCTACTTCGGGGACAATCACTTCTGTTCGGGCTGCCTGCTGAACGATATGTTCATCATAACTAGCGCTCGATGCGTCACACATCCCAGCAAGATTCAGCTTCGACCACGCGAGATTGTCATTGTGGCCGGGACAAGCATAAGACTGAACCACACGGTGAACACAATTCAGCTGGTGGTTACGTTCTCGGCGGTTCATGTCAATTTCACCATGTACAATAACAATGACATTGCGCTGTTGCGCACGGAGACTGTGGAGCAGGGCAACCTCTTTGTGAATGTCTTGCCATCGCTGGTGTTGCCACCGCCCTATGGCACGCATTGCACGGTGATGGGCTGGGGGCGACTCTTTAAGGTAAGCTGAGGTGCATTTACTGCCATTTACCCTCTGCTTACTTGATATACTCATGCATCGCAGGATGGACCCTTGGCATCCACACTAACCATGCTGGACGTGGAGCTCTATACGCCGGAGCAGTGTCGCCAGCTGATACCACAATTTGGAGCTGATATGCTGTGCGCCGGCAATCTGGGCGAGCCGAATGTGGTGCCTGTGGGTCCGTGTCCCGGCGACACGGGTGGCCCGCTCTTTTGCAATGGCTCACTTACTGGCATCGTCTCGTATACGCTGGGCTGTGCTCAGCGTGACTTTCCCAGCATCTACACGAACGTCCATCATCATCTGGACTGGATATACGAGTATCTCGATCGCGGCGGGCAGCCAAAGCTGTTGCACTTGCAAGTGCATCAACTGCTCTTGTTGCTGCTGCTGTTGCTTTATTGTGTAGTTTAGTTGTTGGCAGAGGCAACAGCAGCAGCAGCAGTGGCAGCGGCAGCATGTTGCCACAAATCAAATCAAAAATGACCAGAGAGCAACAGCAGCAGCGGCCATTCAAGCTGTCAATTCATCCACAAAAACGACCTCAAGTTGTCCAACCAAATACAACCAGTCAGCGCGCCTGTTTGGCTGCCAACAACTAAAAGCGGCCGTTTGCTCAGCCTCTATTGCCTATCGTGTGCGGCATGCCACCTGCTACCTGCCACTTGTGTCGATTGGTTTTCCAAAAAACGTTGTTGGCTTTGCCGCTGTTGTTTGTTGTTGTTGTTGACCTGGCAACATCGCCGTGCGCTTCGCTTCGAGATTGCGAAACTGACTGAAGACTAGAAATTGCCAACTGCCGAAACTGGGTGGCAAAGGCAACTGGCAAACTTGCAATTGGCAAGTGGCAACTGGGCTATTCTGTGTTCTTAATTACCACAAACTGAGGCCGCGTCTGGTGTGGCTTTCGAGCGCCTTAATTGGCAGCACAATCTCAAAAAAAAAGCAAGAAATAAAGAACTCGAATTTAGACGTTGCCAAGCAACCGGGGCAAAGCGAAGCCAAGTGGCTGCCACAAAATGTGGATACTCTGTAAAATGTTGACCTTTTGTGACCTGCCCAAAATGAAAGATAAATTGTAAATGCTTGCTGTACTTGCAATTGCAGCTTAAAAGTAGGCAACACAAAAATTATAAAAAGTTGCCTTCTGTTTTGATAAAAATGTGTCGTGCTTTTGGGCGTTGATTAAATATTTTCTGGAACAGTACCATCATAATAGAAGCGTTGAGATTCCGCTGAATAAGTGATTGTGTGTCGAGTCATTTGATTGGAAACAATAGAACAATCTGAATTGTTGCAATTACGAAATGATTGCAATCAGCGTTAAGTGGAAGTTTCCTTGTGTCATACACTAAGCGCTGCTGATACTACAAATTATGTATATACTTACATACATATGTATTTATGTGTGTACTTGTATCTTTGCATATGTCCGGGACATGGACAAAAGGTGGCGCCACCTGCGCTCCATTTAGGTAATGAATTTCGTGCTGTTGCTGCCATAAGCAGTGTTTTCAGCTCCTTTTGCGCTGAGCTGCGCCGTAGGCAAATACGTAATGAGAACATTAATGCAAACGACTTCATTTAATTAAACGCCCAGCAAGACACAGAGAGAGAGAGAAACAAGTGAGACACTGAGAGACTGAGAGAGAACACAGCAGGGAGCAGCAGATAGCAAAAGGAAACCCAAACTGAAAGTGAAACTGAAACTGAAAATGGCGTCCTTGTCATAGTCATCATTGAGGCAGATAACAGGCAGATAGCGAGCAGATATCACAACACTCATACGCCTCTTTGTACGCATGAATGCGTATTAAGGCGCCATACCATTGGGAACGGGGAATTGAGAGCATTGACTGTGGGCAACAACCACAACAACATGAACAGCAACTCGGCGTAGGCGTGGCATGGTACTTGCTCGCACGTGCGTGTAAATACGCTTATATATGCGACAGGTGTACCAAGGAGCAGATGTGACAGCAGCAGCCAGTCTACCCAGGCAGGCAGCCAATTCAATTAGCAGTAGAACACCGCCACATCAGCGCACTAGCAGCAGCCTACTATATGGCATATTGGCATTGACCAAATGTCCCGGTATTAGCCACAGCTAATGAAAATAGTCAATGCATAGAACTGATACTTAAATGCAGATGAAATTATTAACTGGCGCGCTTATTGTATAAAGATTTACAAAAAACAAAAAATAAATTATAAAAATAAAAAGAATAAGAATAACCTCATTCAATTAACAATAAAACTAAGAATTTTACAATCGAGTGTGCTTGAAGAGCACTATTAAAACTTGAGAATATATTAGGCACCAGTCCAAGTGTCTTTCTAGTTAACTTTCCATTTAATGTCCACACCTATTATGTATGCAATAATAACTTTAAATTGTTGAGCTGAATTCTATTCGGGTGCAGCCAGCAAAAATTTGTTGCCTGCAGTCAATGGGCTAAACAGAGTTTTAAATTTTTCAACAATTTGCACACTTTTAAGCGACTGCGCTCTTTAGCAGCTAGTGAAATTGGCAGCAGGCATAAAAGAGAGCGAGGTTGTAAGAGGGAAGTATGGGGCCAAAGTCAAACTGTTCATTTGCATGCGCTGGCGCTCATTACATTTACATTAAACTTTTAATATGCGCGGACATGTGGAAGAGTGTGTGTTTACGTGTATACGGGTGTATGTGAATGGAATGCGGGCAAGTTGCAATTGAGTGACAGGCAAGCAGGCAGGACAGATGTGTGGCATGCACCAACAAGAACAGCACAAAAATGTGTTGCCCGCAGCAGTTGCTGTGGCCAGGCAATATCTTAATTTCCCCAGAAATATGCAGTTAATTACATTTGACCAGCTGCGATTTGCCCAACAAGAGTTGTAGTATGTTGCCACGTGTCACACACACACACACATACATTTCAGCAGACATTTTTCGTTTGCCTTAAGCTGCATCAACTTGGGACTATTAAACCAACGTTGGGCGTCGTCTGTTCATCAGCTAAGCCAAACAGTGACTAGAATGCTGTGTGTGTAGTAGCTGTGCTCTCAAGGTGGTTACTACCTTGTGCTGCCTGCCACATGAGGCAACCATATGAATGGCAGATGAGCTTGTGCACAAGCCACCAAAAGGAAACGGGTCGTATACTTGATGCTGCTGCTGATGTTCAGGCATTTGACACTGCAACTTTGAGGTATAGCTAACACACACACAAACACACACACGCACACACTCGCGCTACAATGTATATATGTAAGTGTAAGTGCATTTCGTTATGAGCTTAGCAATCTTATAAATGTTTACGTATTTGTTTGCCAGCGTTATTTGCCCCCAAGTGCAGTCAGTCGCCGTTGTTATTTACTTGATGCTTCCTGCCGCTAAGCTCAGTGTGTGACCTCTGCGATGTGCTACGCTACAGCTGCGTAGCTTTAGCTGCAACAGTATCTATATTTATATGTGTGTGTGTCTGTGAATGCAACTGTAGTTGTTGTTGTACTGCGCACAGCACATAAATATCTAAAGCGTTCTTGAGTAACTGCTCTAATGGATTTGGGTTAAAAATACACTGTGTCTGTGTGCGTCTGCTTCTCTCTGTGTGTGTGTGTGTGTGTGTGAGTGTTGCCTGTTGCAAGGGCACGTAGAGGGCACACAACTGAACCAAGTGCCACAACGAGTAGCTGTCTCCATCATGTGCGTGTGTGTGTGTGTGTGCGCTTGTTTAAGATTTACAAATTAGTTTAATTCAAATTAGAATGCAACACAGAAAGGAGTAAGCCCAGAGCGAGAGAAGAACTGCACTTAGCAGTCAGTTAAAATGTCAATTGCAGACAAACAGAGCAACAGAGACCAACCAACCATACGACAGCCTGCTAAAATACAAGTCGACAGCAGCAGAAGCAGCAGTAAAAGGAGTAAATAGTTTAAATATACGAGTAGAGTCTTCCTTAGATTGAGATAGATGTTGAAGCGTCTGTG
Source organism: Drosophila nasuta (assembly GCF_023558535.2). Taxonomy (NCBI): domain Eukaryota; kingdom Metazoa; phylum Arthropoda; class Insecta; order Diptera; family Drosophilidae; genus Drosophila; species Drosophila nasuta. The sequence goes on from NC_083457.1 coordinate 24,301,121, forward strand.
TAGATTGCTGCTGTATTGCCTGGGGAATTGCATTTGTCGTCGACATCGTCATTGCTTCTTGTTGGTCAGCAAACAAACATTTGTAATGCCCACAGAATTAGCTAAAAACTCTCTCCCAGTTGCAATAAATTACGAGAAAGTATACTTTGGCAGCTTCTGCTGCTTTTGATGCAATGCAACTCTAAAAAGCCATTTGCATCGTTAAGCATATTGTTTATGGCTGTAAAATATGCTTTACTCTCATAATTAAAGATTAAATTCTTTAGAGTTTCCATTGAAAATCTCAAAAAGAGTTGAAAGACATAAATCAAAATCATTTAAAGATTTATTCGTGCAATATCGTTTCATTAAATTTGAACACTACATTCTACATTAATCAACAATAAAATTGAGCTGCGCTCGCATTTCATATTTCATTTGGCAAATTTGTATTAAAGGAAGTTCTTAATAAATACCTCGTTGCTGTCGGGCATTAAAGGCTGCCCCCAAATTGAAATTATAGCGGTAATAACATAAGCCGCAGGAATATAAATACGTAAGCAACCCACGCACAAAAATAGTTGCTTGGCTGCTGTCCCCAAGATTGAGCAACAGGACAACAGTGCGGAATATTAAATAATTTTAAGCAAAAATTATATATGCCATAAAGATGTGCTGGTACACTACACACACCCGGATACACACACAGACACACAAACACACACATGTGTGTGGCATAAATGTCGCCGTTTGCTGTGCACAAAGTAATAACCGTGTTGGGCCAACTTATTGTTTACGACGTGCTTAGTGGCAAACTTGGCTTTGATAATGAAACGAGCACACACTCACACACCCTCACACACAGACACACACACACACACACGCATATACTATCAGGCACACACGCGCTGACAGTTAACGGCAATTGCGACAAATACCACAAGCGCCAAGCAGACCCCCAAAAGCACATGGCTTGTCATTTGTTTTTCCGGGCCAAAAACACATTTTGCGGCCCAAGATAGTTGCATAAACACAATCAGCAGCAGCAGCAACATCAGCTCACTGTATGCGCATGTCTGTGTGTGTGTGTTTGCTTGTGTCCAAAAAAGCAGGCGAGTGGCACGTGATGTGATTAGCGCAAAGCCGGCAAATGTGGGCCAAACTTGTGTTTGGCTTAGATTTTAATTTCTGCGACTCCGATAAAAGTGAAGCGCATGCCAGGCAATTGTCACGCCCAAGATCTAATCTCTCTTTCTCTCTCAAAAATGTTCCTTTACCCAACACACATTGCGTATACGCAATGTATGGCACTTGCCTGTGCCTGACAATTAATCAAATTTTAAACAATTCCAAAAGCTGCAATTACATACGCATTGCGCATTGTTTGCTCAACTGAACCAAATGCTTGCCCTCACTCAATCAATCTGTCAATCAATCAATCATGCCTCATGGTCATGACATCATCATCATCATCATCGTCGTCGTCATCAAATTGATTGCATTGTTTTACCTGCTGACGTCATTTTGTTGCTCTCTCTTGTTTGTTATTTAGTAAAATTTTGTGTAGAACTTCAGCTGCTGCTGCAAACAATTTTCATTTTTTTCTTCTGTGTGGCAGAGACAAACATTGTGCTGGCCTCTTTTTTCTCCTCCTCATTTTTTTGATTTTGCATGCCGCAAATAATTTGCAGTTGCCAGCAGCTGTAGTTGCAGTTGCAAGAGCCATGCTACTCATTGTTTCGACAGAGTTTCTGACAAATGCCAAAAATGCCAAAGCCCCAACTAAAGCCAGGACCAAGCAGCATATCCTTGCTGTGAGTGCATAGTGTAAGTGCCTCAGTGTGCATGTGTTTGTGTGTGTGTGTGTGTGTGTGTTTGCTGCAAACTCAAATTAAGCTAAAACAGCTTCAAGTTGCAATTTCCGACGCTGCACAGTGAAAGAACAACATGCAAATGCCTCAAGGATATGAGTGGGGCATGCAACAACAGCAGTGGCAGCAGCAGCAGCAGCAACAAAACTGTAACTATAATTAAAACTTTGCCACAGACAAGATAAACGGCCAACTGAGAGACTCACGTTACGTTCAACGTTGAACGTTGACTGCTGAGCGTTGAACTCGTGTTGCACTTTACCCATGTCATGTTGCCAAAAATCCATGTAAACATCACAAAGATCCACCTCTTTCCCAACCCTCCTCCCCCTCTCAACTGAGCTCAACTCAACTCGGAAGAAGCCGCTTAAATGGCATTAATGCATTAATCGCTTTTGCTGCTAAGCTGCTTGCGGCAACGCTAATTGACGAAGTGCAACAACAACAACAACAACAGCAGTAGCAACAACTGTATTTTGGCCCTTTGACCTCTACTCTATGTGTCTCGCAATGTCCTGTCGTGTCCTGTCTGCGTTTTGCTGCTGCCTCCGCCTCCTCCCAATGCGCTGCAAGTTAAATTAATTTCTGTCGACAGCAACTCGCGCGCAACTTTCAAATGAATTACATATTCTAAGCACGCAGCTGAGCGGGCGGTAAATGGCCTAGAGGGGAAGTGGGAGGTTTTAAGGGGGGGAGTGGGGTGGTAGGGAGGAGTGTCTATGTTATTCGCTACTGCCGCCCGTTTACATAATTGTATTTGTTTTTAGCCCTTGCGCTTCAAGTGCGTTGCGCAAAAGTTTCCTTTATTTTTGGCTGTCCGTTTTTAACTGTTAAATTGTTAAAAAATTACAAATAAATTGAATGAGCTGCCGAAAGGGCTGGCTGGCATTCCCCTAACCCCTCCCCTCCCTCCTCCATCTACTTCCCTTGATAGCAGCAGCAACAACAACAACAAATTACATTGTATTGACTTTTCAATTTCATTTTGTGGCAACTTTTTAAAGTGAAAGCCAACGTTGCCGCCGCTTGGGCGGCAGATGAGAAATTGCTCGACATTTTTTTGTTGCCTTTTTTCTGCTTTTTATTTTGGTAGCATGTTTGCTTACAGCTGTTGTTGTTGTTTTTGTTGCTGTTTTCTCTGCTTGTTGTTACTGCTTCTGCTCTGGCTTCCGCCATTATGCCATTAGCTTGAGGGGGGAGCGCGCAGGCAGCGTACTCGTATTTAGGTCACATGATTCCAATGCCTGTGCATTAATGGCCCCAACAACAGCAGCAGCAGAAGCAACACCAACGGGGCAAAACAGCAATGCAGCTAAGGTTCTTGGCTCTCAGCCTTAGCTTTGGCTTCAGTTTGAGCCAAACGACACAAAACCGGACAAACGGCAAAAAGCCCAAACATAATAAGAGCCGACAAGGGCCACGCCTACACTGAAGCATGTAGACGACGGCCAAATGCAAAGGGACTAAGGGCAATGCTGAGTACTAAATGCGAATGCGAATGTGAATGTGAATGCCTCAAGTTGTAGTCAATTCTGCCCAAGCATCATCAGCAGCAGCAACAACACCAACAACAGGGGCAGGAGCAGGGCAAAGCGCACAAAGGATATCAAATTTAAGTGCACACACATCGGTGCGGGCAGACAGAACAGGACCGCAAACTCTCGAGAGCTGCTCAAAAAGTTAAAAGAAATCAGCTTAGCATTAATAACTAATGCTGTTAAGTTGCTCTCAGCTAGGACAGCTGCTGCTGTTATAGAATGTTTAACCAACAACTGTTATGTTCTTGAGATACTTTTGAATGCCAACTAGGAGTAATCATTATTTAACATATTTTACTTTTAGATGCAGTAATATTAGATTGTATCAATACAAAATATGATTTTAACGGCTAATAAACGAATCAGCTATTAAAAAGTGTAGAAAGTATTCATCTACTAACAGTCATGATCATTACATACATGTTAATGTTATTTAACATTCCATTAAATCAGTAATCAATTTTTAAAATGACCAGCTAAATGAACAAGAGAGTTCAATCCTTGTAGTTGCAGCATGCAACTTCAAATGCATTAAAATACTTTTCTTACCCACTTTATGCATTCAATAGCCATTAAAATAATCAATTATTAACAAGTGTACTAATTTTCTGTTTATTAACAGTCATGATTATAACATAGCTATGTTAATAGTATATTACTTAACATTGTAATTGAGAGATCTATTTTAAAAGCAGTCATTAATAACGATTCGTAATAAAAATATTAACAAAATAAATATAATACTATTCTCTGTTAATCAACATTTTGCCGAAACTTTAAACCTTAACTGGCTTATGCTAATGAGCATCGTTAAGAGCATTATTCTCGATTGCTTTTAAATGTAGTATAGCCGTTGTGGTATTATGTTAATCGTTTTACTTTGAGTGAATTATACAACATTTTTCCAACATTTATTTTGTTTGAAAGTTTGTTAAGAGCTTGTCATAATCTTATCATAAATTAACGAAGCAACCCTCGTGCCAACATCCAAGCTCTATATATGTGTGTGACCTAATCGCATTGAATTTAATGTCGAGCAATTTCTGTTCTTATTCGCCTGCTGACTGCCTGCCACTTTTTCTCTCTCGCTTCACTGTGTTCTCGATGTATCTGTGTGTGTGTGTGTGAGTATCGAATAGAGTGCGTATGTGTATGTGAAGGAGTGTGGCAAATTCCTTTGAAAACATCATCAAAATACATACTTTGAACTTTTTATTGTCAATTGTCGTCCGTCGGCACACAATAAAAATTGACTTCATTTTTGGTCATTTTCATTTCATAATTTGTCGCAGCATTTGGCAATATTTTTCTTATATTTTTTTTTGCGTTGCTATTTCTGCTCTCTCTCTCTACGGACGCACTTTAATTCGATTATTATATTATGTAGCATATGACACACGATCCGAGCAGCGTGTCGAGTGTCCAGAGCGTACAGAGTTTGCATCTCATGCGGCCAGGTTGTGATTGAGGACATCAGCTGTCGCAATTGGTTATTTGATTGTGGTCATAATGCTCGTAGTGTTACCGCAAGGGATGCACTATCAATACTGCAGCAGTGCCACACACCAGCTGTCACACACACACACACACACACAAATACGTATACGTTGGCATGGAAATGATATTCACACGCCTCACTCCTCTCTTTTGCCTGTTCCCTCGTTGCTGTCGATAGCTGCTTTTGACGCTTTTGGTAACATTTTTATTGGCAAGCAAATGCGATTATAGCTACAAAGTTGCAGGCGTCGCAGTTGCAACTACATGCTGCATGCACCTACCGCACCTTCCCCCATTTTTCTTCCCTCATCACTTACATTGACTGCGAGTTGCGCTTTAAGTTTGTTTCTATATTTTTTGTCGAAACGTGCGCCAACTGCAAAACTGCAAACTGTTTTTATTTTTTCGCTAAAGGTATTCTTTTGCTGGAGCTGTTTCTTCATCATCATCCGCATCTTCATCTGCTGTTGCTGCTTATAATTTTCATTCGTAATTGCGCTTATCGCATTGTAAGAAGGCAAATTTGCCGCAGCGCCACGTGCCCAATCAGCAGCTCAACTGCAAAATGTGGCGCACACAAAAATACGAAAAAATAAAACAAAACAAAAAGTATATAAGAAAACTGGCTCGAAGTGAGAGCAAAAATAAAAATATTTTGTAATCCGCTTAGCTGCCACCGTCAGTTGCCTGCCGCATGCCGCTTGCCACTTGCCACTTGCCATTTTTGGCAGAGGGCGAGCAAAGCGCAAAACTTAATTTGCTGCGGTGTTTGGGCTGTGTGTGTGTGTGTGTGCAAGGTGGACGTGGCAAAAGGAATTCTCGGTGGGTGGGTTAATTACAACATAAATTTGCCAAATTGCTTCTTTAAAAACTTTGTGTTGGCTCCCGCGACTCTAGGGCATTCAGTTAGCTGACATTTAACGCTGATGCAGCAGAGCAGCAGCGACGAGTTGCCAGAGTTTCCATTCCGCAAATCCGCTTTGCCAGTTGTCCTCGATGTCCTTGATGGCCAAGTCAGGGAGTCAGTAAGAGAGTCACATAGTCTGCGGTCTGGTTAGCTGTTAATCCCTTGCAGCTAATCCTAGCAGCATATGTGGAGGAGTGAAGCACGCCTCTCCGACTGCCAAATTATCGCTGCCAATTGACCAAAACTTGATAAGGCCAAACATGTGTAGAGCAGACGGCTTAACAATCTCAGCACAGCCAGACACAAACGCACACACAGATAGTGTAACAAATAGACAGCAGGACATTCAGACGGACAGACGAACAGACAGTCGGACAACATGCCTGTGGCTGCAAAAATAATAGGTTTATGCTCGGCAGGCATTGTTGGCCATGTGATTGATATGCCACAACTGTCGCCGTAACTGTAGCTGTAATTGTGGCCACAATGCCTAAAAATTGCCAAGAGCGCTTTTCAACTTTAATGTGACCAATGTTTTGCTGCAATCACTTCAATCGCAACTGGCAATCATTTGGTCAATGCTTCAAGTTTCCTCTTCTTAATAACATTTGCCCGATTTCTTTAATGCCAAAAAAGTTTATAAAAGTAAGAAAGTTACAGTCAATTGAGCTCGACTGGGAGCCACCCATTTTTATTAAAAGCAAAACATTGCGGTATTGTTATTAAAATATACAAAATATATTTCGAGGGGTATTTTTGGAATATCAAAATACTATTACATTAAAAATACCCTATAGAATACAAAATATCCCAGTTTCCGAACGAAAGTCGAGTGTGCTCGACTGTGGGATACCCATACCCATTTTCAATAAAACCAAAGCAATGCGGTATTATTTTTAAAATATAATAAATTAATATACAAAAATATACCGAATAGTATATTTAGTTTATCGCTATAGTAGTACATTTGAAATATACCATATACCATTCAAAACCTACCAGATTCTTAACTAAAGCAGCTAAGATCCGACTGCAACAGACTTTTTTTTGCCATACAATATTAAAAATACTTTGCGATATACAATATTAATTTAATAGCAAATGACTAATATATACCAAAAGGTATATTTTTTGGTATATCAATATCTTATTACATTCCAAATATACTATAGAATAAAAAATATCTCACCAATACAGCTAAATACCCTATGGGTAGAGGGTATAAGAACAAAAGACAGTTTGCTTGAAGCCAAGTATTTACGTGGCAAAGTTTAAAGTAAATATCATTAGAAAACTTTTTGGCCGAACTTTAGTTTATATATTATTTGAAACTTAACAAACTTTTGCATCATTTAATATCGAATAGTTGAATGCTTAGAAACTCATTTCTTTTGTGCCAGTCGCAGATGTTCGCTGTTTCTAAGCTTTAATTCAATTAAAACTTGTGCCAAAAATTTCATTTCTCAGGCACATTTATCATGGTAACCATTCTTTTTCCTTTTTTTGCGCAAGCTAAAATTAGTTTTCTCTCTTTTTTTTTAGAATTTATTGCCCTTCTACACCTTGTGTATTTTATTTGCTCTATACGGTTAGTTAAATTTTTGATTAAATTAAAGCTAACAAAGGATTTTAGTTGAATAATATTTTTAAGCTACTCAGTTTGCATTTCATTTTAGATAATTAATTGTCGTCGTTTGTTTGCTCGTCTTGCTCTTAAGAGCTAAACATTTATTTGCATAGCAAAGTTTTCTGTTTGATTGCATCTCTTGTGTCATTTTGTTTAATGTAATACCGCTCGTAATTCCATAGCAACTGCAGATCAGCTTCAACTGCATATCGTTTGAGTTCTTTGTGCATCCATTAAAAGGCAGAGCTCCCTTCTCTCACCTCCCCTCCAGCTACTTAACCAACTGCAAAGGGCCAAAGCGTTGGTAATTTTTTTTAATGCTGCACTTTAACTGATAAGTCAACTACTTCAAAGCACATCACATCCATGGCCGACTCTTTTCTTTGCTTTCCACTTTTTTAATGCCATGCATAAAAGGCAGAGTATGGTGCGGCATCTTCTCTGTGCCGTTTGTGGCGCCACAACAGAGCATCAACTGGTCGCTTATACTCTCTAAGCGCTGGCTTACAAATTCTGTCTATCTCGCTGGGAGTTTTCTTTTGCCAACACCTAGGCAACTGGCAACAGCCAACTGGCAGTTGGCAGCTCGCCTGGCTGTCTGCCAGTCTGTCGGCCTCATCTACCTGCCGCCCGTGTTTGCCGCACAGATGGCATTTGTAATTGCATTACTGGGGCCGACAAAGCAAAATCTTTTGAAAGCGTTTGCTTACGTATACTATATATCTATGTGGGTGGATGTGTGTGTGCCAACTTTAAGTGCCCCTTTGTGCCGCTCTCTCTTTATACTGCTGCCACTTTTAGCTGTAGCTAACTCGCTCTCTGTCTCTCTCTCTGTTTCACTTGTTTCGTGCTGCAACATTGTGGCCAGCAAACGCGGCGTATACGCAACACGGTGCTACGTGTCGCCAGCTCGTTTGGCTCAAACGCAAATGACAATTAAAATGCAGCCGTGAGCCATTTGCACTGCAGCAGCAGCAGCAGGCGGCGCCCTCTTGCTGCAACATTGTGGCAATCCGAAACGCTGGCAACTATTTTTGAAAGCAAATGTCCAGTTGCCGCCCCTCGTTTCCTCAGCTCAGAATGGAACTTTGTGCGCATTGCATTACTGCGATTTCCATTTAACGAGAGAGAGCGAAAAGCGCCAAAGAAAGAGAGATGGAAATTGAGAGCAACGCTCAACTGAGTGCTATCAAATTGGTAAACTAATATGACGAACAATGTAAACGGGACGGACGGAGGAGGAGGGTTAAAGATTGCTTTTTATAATTGAAATGCTTGAGTTACTGAAACTCAACCGAACCGCAACTAATCGAACTCGCTGGTCATTAAACTATGCAAACTTGCAGCAGCAGCCATGAGTCAGAAGTTGAAAGTTGGGTTTACAGACTCCACAGACTACAGACAGTTTGCAGTTGAGGTAAGAAGCGATTGCCACCTGATAACTGGGCTTATGCATACGTATATTCTAATTAAAATTTGTGTGCCAGGTGGTAAATAAAACTAATTATATATGCGCACAATTTACAGGCCGAGGATGAGACGGTGGACGAGGAAAGGGACGAAGAGCCTTTAAAACGAACGTCGGCTTGGCAAATGGAAAAACTTTGCCAGCAATTCAGCTATGTCTGTTGCTGAAGTTCTGGCTAAAGCTGACAACGAAAACAACCAGAACAATAACAACCGCAACGGGGGCGTGCAATAAAAAAAAAAACACATACACATACAACAGCAACAAAAAACTTTGCACAAAACTTTGACGTTGTCCAAGCTTTGCCCATGTGGCAGGGCAGCTAAATCAATGATGCAGCTGCCATAAGACCTCTAAGCTCAATTATGGCATGAACAGCTCCATCAAAGCGAGAGGTGTGACATGGGGACGGCAATGGCAACAACAAAAACTAAAAGAAAAAGAAAAGCACAACAACAAGTAAAAGAAGAAGTAGTGGGAAAAGTAGAAGTAACATAGACAAAGACATTCACTTGGCCATTGTTGATGACAAAATCGTTTAGAAGTTTGAGCGAAAAGTCAACCACCATAGAAGAGAAGAGAAAAGAGAGAAAGGAGAGGGTGTCAAGCATGAAGCGCTTTCTAAACTCAGCTCAATGGCTATGTACATCAGATCAATTGACATTGATTAGCGCATCGAGTGAGAGTGCTGACCAAATACCATTGGCACGCTCTCAATCAATGGCAAATTGCATCAAGAGTCGAATGATGATTTCTAATTCGTGTTTGATATTTCAGCATTTATGTCCATTTAATTAAATGACTGTGCAAGTAAAGCAAACGTTTTAAGTGTCCTGTTGCTGTTGATCGATTGCTTTTATTTGCTGCCCAAATAAGTAGGCAATGGCTTTTGAAACAAATTGAATAAACGCGTGATTTTAATGCGATTCAAATGAACATTCAAATTAGAATCTTAATGTTTGTGCTAATTAAAGGACGGCAGCTGATCAATCAAATTTGTTTAATGTCAGCAACGATTCAGGTCGTAATGTCACTACAAATTTACAGTGTAATTGCTATGAGTATTGACGTTTTGTTAATTAAACGAGATGCAAGGCAAAGTATAGTAAATAAACGACAATAAATTGCCTTCCATTCTGTTTGGAATATAGGAAAGCAAATGTTTTTATTTTTTGTAGACAATAAAGTACAAAGTATGTATGACTGCAGGCTATTTAATCTCTTCTATGGCACAACATCCTTTTAAAGCATGCAGGATTTGCTTGAATTTTTTGCTGAATCGAGCATATCCCTTAAGCATGCCTGTTTCAAAGGGCCATAGCTTTTATATTCTGGCATTTTAATCTCTGGCAGCGGGAGCTTTCTATTTTTATCCATTTTACATATATTTTAGTAATGCACAAGCATGAAATTGGGGAATTAGATTGTTCATTTATTGGCGCCTATTTTGCTTTTAAAAATTTCATAGCTGCTTTTTGTCAGCTGTGTGTAAGTCAAATTCAATTTAGCGATGCTATGGCAAAAAAAACTTTGATCAAAGCCATGGCCAAAAATGCCATTGTCAATGTACAAAATACACACACATAGACTCACACTTACTCGCAGCATTATATAGTCTCTAAAGAGCAATATGAGGATATGAATAGCCAAAAAACAACTGCAAAAAACAGAAAGAAAAAACGAGCAAAACATCCCAAAAGTTGAGAACTTTCTTCGCTTTTTTCGGCTATTGCTTTTGCTGTGGTTGTGGCAGCAATACCCTGTATTTTGGAGTGTGTAGAGCGTGTTGCATATCTTAAATATTTAGAGACTTTATATATATTTAGAGACTTTAATGATATATTGCTGGCTGTTATGGAAAATTCCTGCAGCGCAACTCGTATTCTATATTTGGGCTTGTTTTATGAGCATGTGGAACGTTAAAGCATGCATTTGGATATAAACAACTTAACAGTCATTAAATTCAAGCTGCCATGCGATAAATGTCAATAGCAAGGACTGAAAAACTTTGCTCTTAAGCGTGCAAACAGAGAGTGTGAGAGAGAAAGAGAGGTAGAAGGGAAATGTGCATGTGTTATTATTCAGTGCAGCTGAAGTCATTAAATGCATTGCACATACGCCATGTTGACCCGCATTTTATGTATCACTGTTGTCCGACAAATTACGTTCATTTGCTTACGAATATGTGGCCAACAAATGGAATGCGACAACTACAACAATCGTTTCATATAAATCTCATTTGTCGATGCAAGGCGAGGGGAGGCGAGTTCGGGACAGGACAAGTCGAGGCTTTGTCTGATTCGTTGCTCGTTAGGAGCACAAATGGTAAACGAAATGCGGATTTATGGGACGCACAATGATAAATTGAATTTCACTCAAAATTAACTGTAAGCCAAAGTGAACGTGCCACACCGCAATCAACAACAACAGCAGAAATACAGCAGTAGCAACAACTTGGAAGAAAAATGGTCGCAACATATGCGGCCTATAAAATGTGACAAGCAAACCGCAAAACAACCTACGGAGTTTGGCTTTTGCTAAGACAACGCTTTGCCTTTGTACAAATGTATTCACACACACACACAAATATATTTATATATATCTATCTATGTGTGTGCGCCGACCACAAGGCAACAACTTACTGTGCAGCAGCCTGACTGGCAATGAAATTAGAGCGAGACTGAGGCTGAGGCTGAGGCTGAAACTGAGGCTGAGCTCCTTGTCCTGGCAATTGTCTAAGCATATTTGTCATTTGATTGATTTATTTTGCTTGCCATTCAAAAGACACTCAGCACACAGCACACACTACACAGCACTACAAACTCTCTGGCAACAGGCAACTTGCGACATGCGACAGGCCACAGGCCCAAACTGACTTGTGGCTCAATTGTGACAGACAGCCGAGGACCCAAGCTGCAGAAACAGATACAGAGTAGTGTGCCGGGATATACAGGATATACAGTATAAAGTATGGCAGTCTACCTACTGCGCAAAGTAGCCGCAGCTAAGGCGCTTTGTCAAATCACAGCAGCGTTCACACATCACGTAACACGTGAGATTGAGAGGATGCCCAAAGAAAGGATACGCTGCAGATAGGCAATGTCGCCTTTAATCAATTGCAATCATTTAAAATGTACGAGAATTTATGTATATATGTTAGATATATATGGTAAATTTACCAAGAAGACCAATACTTTATTGAAATTCTTATATACATAACTCTAGTTTTTTATATATGTATATTAAAGGTCAAAGTTTTACCTTTGAATGTATTGAAATTGAAAGTAAATATATAATTCTTTAAAATATATTTGAATGCATGTGTTAACTTTGGAAGTCTAAGTTGTAGCTTTAAATTAATTGCAATTGAAAATTAAGAATGCTTTAAAATATATTTGTGGCAAATATTATGCCGATTTAAAAACCAATTCTTTATTCAAAATCTGTTATGCTTAACATTGGATTATTGCATAATAAATAAGTTTAGGTTGTTGCTTTCAATCCATTCTTCATAAAAAGTTAGTTGGTGTATAACTTTAGACTTTTATTGTGTTTATTATAAAAATAAAGGAGATTTAATTGAGAGCGAATAATTATGGAAAATATATTTCGCTTGGTCTGCTTCAGATTTGCAGAGCAGTTCTTCGTATGTATTCCTTCTTTTAATATTTCTCATATATTCTATGCTTTATAAGTCAAAGTTAAGTCTGAATTTGAATACATTATGTGAAAAGTTTGCATGTGTTATATTATTTTAAGAAATATCTGCAAGTTGAAACTTTTCAACTTTTCACATATTGTTTAAGTTAAGCACTCGACTTCACTATATAGATCGATTTTCATTAGTTGTAAGCATAGTTTCACTCGACTTAAAAGTTCAAAGATAGATGAACTTTACAACGCGCTCTTTTTATGGTTTGTGCAGGGTATGCTAAGGAAAGGTGAAAGGTGACTGTCGAAACTGTTGCCTTTTCAGAGATTCTCATAACTTAATCCGCTACAGCGATTCGAGCTGAGCGAGCAGTGAGCTGTAAGCCAAGAGCAGAGTGAGCTGTGGGATAACTGCTGATGGCATTAAAGTTGTGCCATTTGCAAGTCATTCAACTGCATTAAATATGCAAATGGAATGTCATCATTTGGCGCACCTTTGACTGCAGTTTCGCTTTTGGCTGGGCTTTGTCTAAGCATTTCTCTTCTGGCCATTATCCCCAATGTCAATCAATGGCGAAGAGAAACTTGCAACGTGTTTGCAACCTCCGAACTCCGCCAGATACTCGTATAACATATTTTAAATGCAAAAAAGGTCATTGTGGAGCATTAAAGAAAGCAGAGGATGAAGTATATAAGGGGGGAGAATGGTATTAAGAGACTGAGGGAAAATGGCCGCAAACAAAGGCAAAAGAGACCAAAAGCGAACTAGCTACAGTTGCTTCTATATGTTTGTGTGTGTGTTTCTGTATGTGTATGTGTGTGTGTCATTGACACTACAAAACTTGATAAGCATTAGCTATGGATACATATCTGATAAAGATGCGACAAATGAGAGTTCTACACAAAGAATGCGACAGCATGCAGAGCAGTGTGGAAATACTCGGGGGTGGTAAGGGGTGAGTGAGGTGGTGGGGGGTGAGGAGGGTGTGTGGAGGACCAGTTCACAAAGTTTAGTTTGCCAATAGTGGATTTTGGACTACGTGGTTTCTGATTCTGATTTTTGCTGCTTGTGCTTTTGGTTGGAAAGATGACTACAAAAAGTACTTAAACAATTTATTTTTTATATTCTTTGCTTTGGGTTAGGGCTGGCAACTATATAAATATGTATATATATATAGTCTGTATATAGAGGGTGTGAGTTGGGTGGTTGGTAAATGAAAATTGTGTGAGCACACGCTTCACCTACCTGTTGAATAGAGGGCCACAGCCGCGGCGTCGTTGTTGTTGCCAATGCAGCCGCCATAGGAGAAATGATGGCTGGTCGAGCCGGTGCCGGAGACAACGGCTATTTCATCCAGCTCATGTCCTGGCGATGTGCCGGCGGATACCAGACGCGTTGACGATGTGGCCGAGTTGCCCTGCGAGTTCTTGCGTCCACGTAACGAGAGCACCAGTCTTTTGGCTGTGGACATGCCCACAGCACCGGATGCTTGCGCCTCCTCCTTCTCCTTCTTTTTTGCACTCACAACCTGCTTGTTGCTTGTTGTACCTTACTTGCTTGCTGACTGGCTGACTTGCTGCTGCTGTTGTTGTTGTTGTTGTTGTTGTTGTTGTGTCGTATATTATGTCCTTGAGGCGCTTTTGAGATGGCTGAATGCTTGACTGCCTGCTGGCGCTCTGCAAATGCAATGAGAAATTGAAATGGAAATGAAAAACTTTTTCAACTTTTTCAATATTTGCTAAGCGAAACGAACGAACGAACGAGCCAAGCGAGCGAGCAACAATACTATATCTAGGAGGAGTCCTGCTATTTATATCCTTAATAATTTAGCAGAGCTTCAAAGAAATATGTTAATTTTGGTACGACGATGCGACTGAGCTTGGGAATTTTCATTTTTATGCGTCGTCGCTGAATGTCGAGTGCGCCACTGAACAGCACAATCTTAAATTATGCAAATGCTTGCAATCAACGCTTAAGCATTTGCCAGCAACAGCAACAAAACACAACAACGACGACAACAGAATAAAAGAGAGAGAGTACGAAACCGAGCACACACACAAAATGATTGCGACATGAAAAATATGCCCGCAATATTAGCATATAAGAGTTCGGTATCAGCTGCGCGAGTGTTGCGAGATCCGAAAGGAGAGCCGCCTGCAGGAAGTGCGGGAATCTGGCCAGCCAACACAGTCAGCATCCAGCAGCAAAGAGCCACCAGCCGCCAGCCACATACAAAGCCGCTTAGGCACACACACACACATACACATCACTCGTATACAGAAAAATAGGCAACAAATGGTATACCCGAAAATAAATAAAAAGCAAGCAAGCAACTGTCAGCTTGTCAGTCACACGGTCCCCAGCTCGAACAGTCGAGTTGCCTTATCAATTTAATATTTAATAAGCCGTGCGACGCATAAAGAAATGCCAAAAAAAAGAAAAAAAACGAGAGGAACCAACACGAAATTCATTTGAGTGTAAAGTTGATAACATGATGCCGCATGCCACATGCCACATGCAAGCTCAATGCAAAATTTAGAGATTCCGATAACGATTACCATTTTCCGATTACGATTACTTCCGTAAGGGCAAACAACCCCCCGGGCTATAGTGCGTATACGCAATATATATATGCATATAATATGAAAATGTTTATATTAGCTTGACGCGTTCACGTTGTTTGACTTTAAATTGGTATGACTTTAAACTCCTAGCCTAATGTGCTTCCCTCTTACACCCGCATACACACACTCGCACACACACACACACACACATGTGCCACTTGACATTCGTACGTGACGAATAACAAATTTGAGAGATTTGCTGCACTTTGATTGAATGTTGGCGTCGCTAAGCCGCAGAGAGCCCAAAGCCAAATATGATTTATGAGCCACACCACACACCATATTGTACTATGGGATGCTCGCCTAATTTGTGGGCGTGGCCGGGGGAGATAGAGGCAGTTTGTTGCCGCAGTGCATCAAAATGCTTATGGATCAAGTTATTGCATATCCGATTTCGATGGCATGCAAAGTTTTCGCATACCCAAAGAAAAAGTGATAAAAAATAATAATGTACAGGAACAGATCCTATGTGTGTATGTGTGTGTGTGTTACCTGGCCAAAGCCAAAAGGCAATCAAGTGTTGCCAAAACTATGCAAACATGAAAATTGCCAAAAGCTACCCAATGCAACCAGCTTTCAAATACAAAATCCAAGTTGAGACAGCCAGAGACAGGTATACAAAACCAGAGAGCAAGAGAGAGAGAGAGAGAGAGTGAGTGAGTGTGTGGTGAGCGAGAGGTGAGCAAGAGGTGAGAGCATAGCAGATTGCGGACAATTGTTTGCGTTGTGCAAGTGTCAACAGCATTTGCAATTCCGTTAAATTTTTACCTCTTTGGGGTTTGTCAACGCTTCGCTGGCTTGCTGTTCTTGCATACCCTGTAATTTGATCGCAGTTGCAGTTGCATGCATTTGTCAGCGATTTGCCTCTATGGATATCTAAAACAGAGTATACTCAAGTCCAGCTCATTGTATTCTGAGTGCTTTTCAATTTTGTTGTTACACATTGTATGTGTGTGTTTGTCTGTCACCGCGTGTGTGTGTGTGTGTGTGTGTGTGTGTGAAAATATGGTAATATTTTTTTTATATATTTTTTTTCGTTCTCTTTTTTTATGGCTCCTATTTTACTATGTGTGCCCTGTGGCAGCAGCTGGAATACGAGTGTGGCTATAAAAAGCGCTTATATTTATTTCAATATGCATTTCAATTGAAAGTTTAGTCAATATTATTACTATTGCAGCGCTTATGTGGCCCGCGGGCCTTCGATAGGGCTTTCCAATTGCCGATGCAAATGCAAATGCAATTCAATACAATTAAATTGAATCGCATTCAATTTTCCCATTTCACAATTTTCACAATTTTTTGACTGTCAACATTGGCATTGCGTTCAGTTTTTTCGCATTTCTGCCACTTGGCTAATTAAAGCATATCTTTTATAGATGATGGGAAGGGGAGGGGAGGAATGTGACTCCAATTGCGAGTGTCGAGCATCAAAATGATGGTCAGCATTTGTCCATCTCTTGTGACAGCGGCGACTAAAAAATGAAGCGCCATCAATCTCGCGGCTGACATCAGCAGCAGCAGCAGCAGAAGAAGAGACAAGAGGAAGGCGACAGCGATGTTCGAGCATAGAGAGAAAAAGGCAACTAATTACTGAGCTGATGACAGTGGCTCAGCTGGAAGGGTTTCGGTTTTCGCAGATTAAGCTTCTGATATTCTAAGCCAACACACAAAAAATGCGAAAAGGAAACTTGACAAATGCCGCTGACTAAATACCCTTTTTTATACTTAATACAAACTTGGCAAATTTTTCTATCTTATCAGGTTGGGATACTTTTTTTTTAAAGAGTAGTAAACCACGTATCAGATTATGCCAAGTGCACATTTTTTAGTGGACTGTAACCACATCTAAAGCACTGACAATTTCCCAAGCTAATGGAGCGCTATTTTACTCGCATCTTAATTGCATTTTACTTTTATTTATAATTGCGCTACAAAATTTATTTGTTTAAGCAAATAAATATTTCATTTCTAAAAAAATATTTTAATTTATTATATATAATTTAATTCCTTTCAATTTAAATAATTCTCCTCAAACTTTTATTGCTGGGAAAGCATTGACTTCTAAGTTAGAAATCGTGTTTTAAAAACTTAACGTTTTAGTAAACACTTAAACACTAACAAAAGAAAACAAAAAAAATATAATTTGTGTTTTATTCTAGCAATATGAGCATAAATTTAGTATTCCTGATCGGTTTGAGCTTATTAATTACACTGGTAAGTGCTGAATTAAGCCAGTATTCACCTTTACAATATGGTTTGTGGTTTTCTTTCACAGTCACAACTACAGTACATTAATGCCAGAAGTCTGGCCACTAAAGTCAATTTAACAAACCAAAATAATGCCATCAGAATGAATACTACTGAACAGCAAAACAAGAACAATCAAACTAAATCCCTGGCGATATTCAAACCGATATCGAGCAATGCATTAACTCACATTGTGCGGAAGACGCGAGAGGCTGAAGTAAATTTGGCTGTTGACTTCAATACGATGCATCAACACTGCGATCTGGATCAAAATCGAGTGTCTGTCATCATCGATATGTTAATGAACCATTGCATTGAAATCTATAACAAGCGATACGAGAGCGAGGGATATTATCGCCTCTACAAAACCTTTCAGCTGGAGGCGTTCTTCTTTGGCCAGTATTATGAGCGCATTAAACGCTTCGAGGTTAATCCGCATTCTTGGGACTACTCGGAAGCTTACATATAGATGTATATATATTTAAATTAATTGCTTAGCAGGCTGTGATATTTCTGCGTAGAATTGTGAAATAATAAATGTTTAAAAAATAGTGATGTAGTTCCTTTCAGATATAGTATTGTAATAAGTTTGGGTTTTAGCTTGCTGCAAAATTTTGTAAGTGTAATTATTATGGATCCTTCATCAGAGGAACTACAGGAGTTTGAGCGCGCATTCCATATGATAGACCAAGATCGAGTCGGTTCCTTTACGAGTAAAGATTTGGGTATTTTTATGCGTAATCTGGGCATGAAACCAATTGAGGGCGATTTACAGTCGATGATCAATGAAATTGATTTGGATGGCAATGGTACGGTTGAGTTTTCCGAGTTCCTTCTCGCAATGTCAATCAAAATGTGTCAAATGCCCAATGACGATGAGCTTCGCGAGACCTTTCGCATCTTTGACAAAGATAACAATGGCTTTATTACAGCAGGTCAAATTCGTGGTGTATTCCTAGAGCTAAATACGAATCTGAACGACGAAGAGATTGATGAAATCTTACGTGAAGCAGACAAGGATGATGATGGAGTGGTCAGCTTGGAAGATTTCTCCAAAATGATGTACACTAGGTGAAAGAGTATCAGATAAATAGCAAAATTCAGATCCAGAATATCTCAAAGTACGCGTAATGAGGAGAAAATAAAAAAATTAAAAGTATTAAGCATTAAAATATGAAATCTATAATAATAATTATTAAAATGTGCAGACTCTTCTAATTTCAATCGTTTATTTTTAATACGTGATAATTTGACCGCTCAATCCAAGCATCAAGCTCTTTATATCCATATTTTTCGCTTATACATATATCAATAAACAAAATGCTTAAGTCGATCAATTATCATCGATCAATATTACAATAATTTCATGGCATAATAATCAAAGCAGTTGTGTTTACAAAATTGTATAGAAAAATGAATTCTGACGTTTGAGAATAAAAATCTGTATCTAGCTAGCATAGCCTTAAAACAACCATAAGATTTTATTATCACTTGTAAATTTCAGTAAACACTTTATGTTAATAATTACGATAAGTATTTGAAAAAGATTCTTTTGGTTCAACTATGAAATTGCACGTGAATTTCGTATACCCGATCCTAATGATCGTCCTTTTTACGCTGGTGAGTGACGAAGCCCGACAAAATCTTCTGGTATATATTGATTTTTTTTATAGTTAAATTTGCAATGCTGTAATGCAAGAAATCTGGGTAATATTGCCGAGGTGGCAGACAACATTAAAGCGAATTCAACAAATCAACAAAATGCCACCGTTGTTGCTGAAAGTTCGGATAAACAAAATAATACCGCATTAATCCAATCAAAGTCACCGAAGACATCGAGCCCAGTGTCGAACACTGCATTAACTCACATTTTGCGCAAGAAACGTGAGACCGAACCCGTAATGCCCTTCGATTACGATACCATGCACTTGGGATGCGATATGGATCAGGGTGGCCTAATCAATATTATTGCCGCATTTCCGAATCATTGCATTTGGGTTTGGAACAATCGATTCGTGCACGAAGGTTACTATCGCGTCTTTAAGACCTATCAGTTAGAGGCCTTCTTCTTTGGCCAATATTATGAGCGCTTGCGTCGATTCGAGGTGGATCCGCACACCTGGGACTACAGTTCAATTGGTAAATGGTAAAATGGTCTCTCATCGCATGGCGAATTGAACAAAATTTATTTATTTGCTGAGCAGATTCTGCTCAATCTATCTTAAATAATAAATGTAATATTGTTAAGGCAAGAATGTGTATTATTACAACACAACTAAATGAGGGGAAAATGATACGTCAATTTGGAACAGGAATTTCCTAATTTATGGCAGAATATATATATGCAAGATCGCGGTATTATGGTAAAATATATCTAAATCAATATTTCGTATATCGATATAGTACCTAAATATACCATAGAGTACAAAATATACCAGTAAAAGCTAAACAGTGCGGTATTATCGGAGAAATATACCAAATTAATATACGAAAAAATGGAATGAACTAAAAGAAATATTTCGTATATCGATATACTAACAACAATATACCATAGAATAGGAAATATACCGTATAATCAATCCTAAGCCATTACAGTCTCACAATAATATTTTAATGTTTTTACTCCATTGATAGCAGCCTTATTTAAATAGAGCTTTCATACTTTTATCAAAAGTTCACAAGATTTAGCGATATCAAATAACCCAGCAGGCGGGTAATAGAGACTTTCTGATACACAGCCTGAAAAATGGCAGTTTTTCCCAAAATACAAACACATTTCATACTATTACGATAATTTTTTTTAATTTTGACTGTTTCATATAAAATTTTACATAAATAAACTAAATTTGAAGTATTAGAAATGGAATTAAATGATCACGAACGCGAGTCCTTTGAATGGGCATTCTCCTTACTAACCGACGATAAATCTGGCTTCATTACCCAAAAGGAACTCGTTGGGTTTTTGCACGCTTTGGGGAAGACGGCAAGCGAAAGTCAGATGAACGCCATGATCAACGAGGTGGACGAGGATGGTAATGGATTTATCGATTTCAAAGAGTTCGTCACCGCCTTGTCGCGAAAACTGAGTGGAAATCTAGATGATGACGAAATACGCGATACATTTCGGGTGTATGACAAAGATAATACCGGTTTCATTACCGCCGACCAGGTGAAGACCGTATTCTTCGATTTGGATCAGCCGATAGCAGACGACGAGATTGATGAAATGATACGAACCTATGATAGCGATGGCGATGGAATGCTGAACTACGAAGAATTTGTCGAAATGTTGACAACCCGTTAGATTTTTAAGCTCAAATCTCTTTCAATTAAATAACCAATTTGATTTCATCCTTTGTGTGCATTTAATTTTCGAGCATAATGCAAATTTGTTGCTTATCATTGTGTATCGAATTCATTTAAAATTTCCATCGGCTTCCGTTGTGAATTGAGCTTTGAAATTTGCCAAAGTAGACGCATATTTCACGCTTTTTCATTGTTTAGTGCATGATTTATTACTGCCTGCTCAAACGTCATGATAAATGTGTACTCGAAAGCTGTCACATCAATTTATTATATTCGATTTAACACAAGGAGAAAAAACGCAGCTAGCAGATTAATAAATATCTATTTAATTTGAATTTGTGCCCCGAGGCCTGAAATAAATTATCGACCTGCGATTGAGAGCGATTTTTTTCTTTAAATGTACTTTGGATTTTACAAGCACTGAACTCAGTTTATAACTTTTGATTTTAGTTGGGATTATAAATATTTAAAGTCTTTAGCATAAAGTTTTTGCTATTCTTTTATTGCTCTATAATAAAATCACGATTTAATGCAATTGAAATACTTTATAGTTGAGTTTCAGTTTCGTTCAGCATAGAGTGTAATTTATTGAAGCGATTCTTTTTAAGGCACGTGGCATGCAACGCCGCGTGCATTGGGGCAACAGCCACGCACCTGTATTGTAATAGTAAATGCAAATACAAGCACACAATATATGTATCTATGTGTTGTGTATATATGTACATAAATGGAATGGGAACCGCAGTTGCAATTGCGTTACAGTCGTTACATTTTAACGGCGAAACATTAAAAAAGAAATTGTTAAATTGCAGCGTAATTTCAGTGTTGCAAGTTTACTATGCAGCGCAAAATATTGCATGTTTATGCAAGCGTATGAAATGGTTACCAATATGATTTCACTACAATATAGTTTGCTATTTTTGCCGCACACAATTTAGATGATTTCAATGGGGCAAACAGCAGAAGCAGAAGCAGAGGCAGAGCAAACTAACTGACGTGCCACACATATTGTTGCAACTGGCTGGCCGCACAAATATTTAATTGTGCCCTGCTTTGGTGTTTTGTTAATTCTATTACAGTAACTATTTTCCACCCCTTTACTCGCCAGACCACACACACACACACACACACACTATCAGACACAGTTGCCACAGATGCATCACCTGCTCGTCGACCCCGTTGCTGGTGGCTTTGACACGCAACAACTAACCCAACTAACCAACTATCCAGCCACCCGAAACCCAAACTATATCTGGCTAAACTTTATTCCCTTATTTTCGCTCTCTCTCTCTGTCTCTCTCGCTTTCTCTCTTGGGTTCTGTGTCGTCCTTTTGCTCTCAATCTTGAATGCCGATTCGCTCAGCTCTGAACTGGCAAACGTTGTGCACGAGTTGCAATTTATAACTGCACAGACGTGCATATCCTCACACACTCACACTCTCGCACACACACACACACATACACTTACTCATCACACACATACACACTTGCATACAATAGCCGGCAGCACATAAACATTTTTGTTAGCTGCGCTTTAGTTCAACGCTGCTTCGCCTTTGTGTCGAGGCGCCAGCATCCGCGTTCCCATTCTCCACCAACATCCAACATCCACGTTTGGGATGCACTGTGCCCGCATCCGTGCTCACACACATTCCATGTTCCATGTCCTGCCCGGACTGCTGCTGCTATTATAGTTTTTGTGATCCGACGGAGCGCAAATAAACAAAAGGTTTGCCTCGTGCAAAAAGCAAAACAAAATGAAATACAGCTACAAAAAAAGAATGGCGAATTTAAATGCACGCAAAGAGCATGCCCGACTGCCAAATACCCTGCAATACTCAGGCTTTCTTCAAAGGTAAAGAATAACACTGTTTGGGAACTCTCAATTGTTCTATAGGTACAATAGTATTATGGCTACTAGCGATAGTATTATCGGTACAATAATTCTATCTGTAATATAGTACTGTGGTTAGCTTAGGCGTTGTCAAGTAGTCATCAATAGTAATCGATATTTCTATCGATAGCACTTTACCTCTAGAAAGAATCCGTGAATTTATTGCGTCATTTTGTTAATAAAGAGATTGAGCAAATATTCTTATTCTAAATACAAATTTTGTATACAACTTTTTTAAATATCATTAATTTAATGTACAATTGAAGTTCTATGTTATGCTTTCGTATTTTATGTTTACCAACTCATAAAATAGTCTTTTTTACCAATAACTATCAATCGTTGATCAATCGAATATCAATAGTACTTTACTTTCTACGCCTAGTCGAAACCACTCTCCCCACGACCAGCACATATCCAGGGTGTACAAAAGAAAGGCAAGTGTGAGCTGCCTAGCGCCTGAGCACTTGGAGTGCAGCATCTTTAGCTGGCAGCAAATGTTGCTGACGCAGGCGAAAATATATGCTATCCTGGCAGATTTAGGCATTTGCAACCGGCTTGTTGTGGCAAGCAAGCAGGCAAGCCAACAACTGCAACTGCAAGAGGCAAATAAAAACAACTAAACTGGAGCTTTGCCGAGATTATTAATCAATGGCCAGCCAGCGAGCAAGAAAGATTGGCAACGAGAAACGAGAGCACTACATACAAGAATGTAGAGTGCAGTCAACTAAGGAGATTTGTTTGGTTGCCACACATGTTGTAAAATTGAAGTGGCAAGCGGACAACAGCAAACGGCCTGCCTTTGACCGCCTTCAACTTAATTGAATGCAAAATTAACTATTAAGCCATTTACCGCCGCCTGCTGCTGCTGCTGTCTGTTACTTCCTTACCACGCTGGACGTGCAACGTGCTTTAGATGCCAACACTGTGACCACAAACAGCCCAAACAGAACACACACACACATAGTGGTGTGCATTGTATTGCCGTTTAATTGAAATTTACTTAAAGTTTACTGCATTCGCTTAATGAAGTTGCATTTCAACGCAACGTACAACAAAATAATTTTCCCATAAATTTTAGACGACACAAAATGAAAAATTCAATTTGCTGCCTCTGTGTGTGTATGTGTGGGTGCGTGTTTGGATTTTATCAGCAGGCCTGGTCTGTGGCTATGTGTGTGTGTGTGTGGTTACTGTGCCCGTTCAGGCTGCTTCTGACAGCTGCCTTCCTCCCCTTCCGCCCCTCGTTCAGCTTTCACCAGCCATCAGGCGTGTCAAAACAATTGTCATTCATTCCCAGCTTGTCTGTAGTTCGCTCCAACTCCAACTCCAGTTCGAGCCACGACTCCCATCTCCAATGCATGGTATGCCTTTGCAATTATGGCCCAGTGACATGTGTTAACAGGCAGCAGCCAGCGGGCAGTAACCAGGGGAGTACAAGGAATGAGCAGGAGGACGGGAACGAGAACGAGGACTCATTGCAATGCGTTTAACATTTCCGTACAGATATTTTGCCCATTTCCAGCAGCCTTTTCAGGCGCTCGTCGCCGTCTCCTCGCTTGCAGGCGCTCTTTTCGGCATGTTGCGTATACGCCGCGTTTTATCGCATCTGAAATCAATATCAATAGCCCAGGGGAGGCAATGGTTATGAGTGCTGTGCTGTGCTGTGCTGTGCTGTCTGCTGTCTGCTGTTAGCGAACCTGACGCCTTGATTACTGCTGTCATATTATTTTCACACTTGAAATGTGCTGCCATATCCCGTGTACAGAGGATATATATATCGATCTGCAAGCTGGTCATTATCAATGCTAGCCATTATGTGCCACTTGGCTGTCACTTTACATGCTCCTCATCGGCCGTGTGGCTTTTCTAATATCCTAGTATCCTTGTCGCTTGTCGCCTGTCGTCGTTCGTCTCTTGACTGTCGCCCTGTCGCCTTGTCATTGCACTCTCACCATGCACCATCCCGCTGTCCGCCCATCAATTGCTTTCGCTATTCCATTTTTTTTTTCGCTTTTTTGCTTTTGCTTTTACTGTGCTTCTTTCAGTTCACTTCTTTCTTGTTGTCTCGCCACATGGCGTGGGTAATTGATGCCGCATCGAGCTGTGCGGGTCTGCGTGTGTGTGGGTTGAGTGTGTGTGCGGGTGTGTTGTTTGTTATCAATTTTCGCCTGGTAAACATGTTGGCCATAATTTGCAAGTGCACATCGTTTGGATCGGCTAAAACTTCGTTTAACTTTACTAGCATATAAACCAAACATGGCCAGCATATAAATATACACACACACACACAGCCTACATACATACATATATGGAAAGCTATCTAACAATAGAAACCGCCCACAACCAGCAGCAGCGTTTACAGAATGACAAAAAGTTTCTCACAGAAGTTTTGGGGCACATCCAAGAGCTGGCAGATAATTTCAAAAGTTAATCCCGTTAGGTAATTAACTAAATTTTATGTATAAATGTGCGGTAGTACATATAGAATTATTTGCGTTCTGCGCTCATTAGAAACTTTACTCAGATAACATTGACTTTTCAGCTCTCACATTATTTCAAACTCGAATTTATTGACACGAAATACATTACAGA
Source organism: Drosophila nasuta (assembly GCF_023558535.2). Taxonomy (NCBI): domain Eukaryota; kingdom Metazoa; phylum Arthropoda; class Insecta; order Diptera; family Drosophilidae; genus Drosophila; species Drosophila nasuta. The sequence continues at coordinate 24,326,323 of NC_083457.1, forward strand.
CAGACACAAGTTTTTATTTAATTATGCTGCTTGAAAATGCAGTTTATGGGCTACTTCTGATTCAATTCATTGCATTGGTAAGTACATAACTGCGTAAGTATTCTTCATTGCAATTCTGATTTCATTCCAGTCACATTTGCCATATGGCAATGGCAAAACCCTGGCAGACAACGTCGCAGTGCTAGATGCAACTGAAGCCATGCGAAGCAACTCAACTGTGCAGCCACAAAATGCGACCACAGTGAATACAACTAGCACAGAAATTAAGCAAAGTGTGGAGGCTACGATAATACTTTCCACCTCAAAGTCTAAGCATGTGCAGCATATTAGGCGTAGGCGTGAATATGAAGCCACGATTCCATACGATTTTCACACAGCGCATATGCCGTGTGATATCGATTCACCTCACATCCTGCGATATATCGAGACGTTTCCCAATCAATGTATTTGGATGGTAAACGTACGATATCAACACGAGAATCTGTATCGCATTTTCAAGCTCTATCAATTAGAAGCACATTTCTTTGGTCAGTACGCTGAGCGCTTGAAGCGCTACGAAGTTGATCCACATTATTTCGTCTACTCATAAATTTGCTTAAGCACAACATAATATAACATAAATATACAAATAAAATATGCAAGCAATTTACTAATTGCATTAACGATCATTCGATTTCTTTCATTGCTAATGGCCACAATCAATCAAAAAATTGCGCCTTCGTTAAATTTATTTATCCAAAAGCAAATGAGGTGTTTCGCTTAAGTGATTCGGCGAGTGGGTTTTTCATCTGACAATTCGCATAACATTTGTGTAATTTGTAATTTCGTGGATCATCAATCAGCTGTCGGCAGCTGACGATGCTCTGCGATTTCTCTCACAGTCATCCTCCCACACACAGACACACATATACACACAAGCACACAACCAGAATGAAATAAAGAAGAAACTTCGAATCAAACTTAACGCATTGATTTATCGATGAGTTGCCAAAATGAAAAGAGCGAAAAGAGAATGAGAAACGAAGGCTGAGGCGAGGAAATGGAAAGAAAAGTTTGCCTTCAATCTAATTAGAGGCATTTTAGTGGCCACACCCAAGTGCAGTCTAGTCTCTGCACACGTTTGCATTTTCAACAGCAAGCAGCAAAGCAGCAGCCAGCCATGAAAAATGTTGCCTTTATGGCGTCTTCCTGCTTCCGGTTTCCTGAGACAAACTGCCATCAAGTTAGCGTCGACGTCGACGTCGACGGCAACGTTGTCGGCATCTTTCAACCATGTTTTTTGGCATCGCTTGCTGGCCACATAAATTGCATTTTCCTGACCAAGTTGTGCACGAACTTTACTCCCCAAGTCTGCATATCTAATTGCACAATGTGATAATATTACAAAGCACTGCAATGACTTATGCATTCTAGATTATTCATTTCAGTTTTTTGCTTTCATTTTTTTTTATAAGTTTCTAGTTCTTATATTATGCACATTCCACGTTGTGTAATGCCAACAATGCGTACATCAAATAAGTATTTCAATTCAGCTACAGCTACATCTTCAGCAGCGAAACGCAACGAACAACATTCGTCGCTGGCCAAAAGCGTATACTTAAGGCTTGACAGACTAAGCTAATACCTGGCATTATCTTGATTGTATTTCTAGTGTTGTGTGCGAGTTGAAGCAATTTACTACACTTTGAAGAAATTCTTCTTGGAAAATTAGACTTAAGAGTATTTATAAGTGGACCTTTTTCATTTGTTTTATTAACTTATGTAATTCTTCCACTACATGAATAATATCTTACATTACAGCGGTAGTAAAAGAATTCTTTCATATTAACAATAATTGAATGCTATTCAACTCATTAATATTTCCAAATTTTATATTATAACTATGTTTATTCAATGTAATGCAAAGCTTTATATTTCTACCATATTTTATGCTTATATCTATCTATAGTTAATCTTTATATTAATTGGTATGTTTCACACCAAGTTTATTATATAATATTGCTCAACAATATATCTATAATAAGATGTCATGTCGCTATCAGAAAACTTTTTTAAAATATAGTAAAATAAATTCCTATTTTTAAATATATTTTTATGCCAGCACCGATAGGTCTAGCATGTTTAATACTCTAAGGTATATTTTTAATGTAGTTCTATATCAATATACCAAATATAGCATTTGGTATTTTTTAAGTATTTTAAGTCATATTAATTTGGTATTTTTTAAGAAATATATCGCACAGTTTTGTGTTTATCCAAAGGCTCTTATACTTTATATCCCAATTTATTACTATCACTTTTTCAACAATATAGACTTTAAATAAAATAAGTAAATAAAATAAAATTGTAACATGCATTCTTCAGTGAATGTTCGTGTTGAACACATGGTTAAGCTACCCGATTTGCATACAGTTCATAGTGGGTATAAAGTTGGTCTCTCTAGGTTCTTGCCCAGACTCCAGGCAACTGGCAACTTTTCCACATGAACAGAGTGAAAAGTTGAAATTGAGTTTTGTTAATGCAGACATACACACACACATATACACAGATAGAGAGAGAGGCGCACGCACGCAGACGCATACAAGCACAGTCGGAAAGAGACATATATACACTTGGGAACATTTTTGCGTGCGGCGATAACACAAAGGGAGCAAACCAGGAACTGGAGATGGAGATGGAGATGGAGAAGGAGGAGGAGATGGGGAATGAGGAGCAACATCGACGTATTTTCCATCGTAAAAGCCGAACAAACGTCGAGACGCCCTGCAGAAGTCCCAGTGGCAAAGTTTTTGGCGCAGTCAACAACAACATGGAAAGAGTAGGCAGAGGAGGAGGAAGAGGACCAAGGAGTTCGCCTGGTTGTTGACGACGTAAAATCTAAAGGCGCAGAAGTTGCCGTAAGCGAAGAGGTGCGTCAGACAGACACTTTTGACTAGAATGAAGGATGTAGTGAATCCTTCACTGCACACACAGAGAGAGTGGGGGAGGGAGTGAGAGAGACAATGCGGGCAGCATTTAAAATTTTAATGTCTTTGCAATAAAATTATTGACTCAACTCGGTTCGTTGACTTGGCCCAAGCTCAGCTAAACAACTCCCTCTCTCTCTCTGTCTCTCTCTCTCTCTTTCGTGCTACCAGCTGCTACTGTTTTATAGAGAACGAGGGCGGGGTTTTACAAACTATTCAGATGCTTTGGCAAATTGGCCAGGTTGAGCATGCTGCCTGGCTTGTTATACGTTTTAATTAATATTAAATTACAAATCAAGTGCATGCAGCTGAAAGCAATAGAAAGCGCACTTTAAGATACACACATAAACACACGCAAAGAGATACCCACTCTAGATTGAGATACAGCTAACCTAAAATAAATTTATGTGAAAGAAAATAATAAAACATTTGCGGGAGCGCCATTTGGAGTTGTTTTTGCTGTTGCCAAATAATTTGTATCATTAAAATTTTACGGGAATTTATGTTGCTGCTGCTGTTTCTGGCTGTGTTATCCTTGTTGTTGCTTTCCTTTTTTTTGGACACGTAAATTTCTATGCAAAGCTCGTTTGTTTCCTTTCATTTTGCCTTCCGCTTCTTTTTTTTTTTGCTGCTTTCGATCTTTTTTTATTTGTTCATCTCTTTTGACCAGCTGCCCGCACCCGCTGCCCGAAAAAGTAGGCAACAATTTTTGGCTCGCTCCTTGGCTCCTTTAGGATTTTATTTATTTATTTCCGGAAACGTGCTCTGGAGATTTTCTAAGCATACTTGAGAGCTGCCAGCCAAGAGCAACAGCAACAGCAACGTCCCAGTGCTTAGTTAACATACACACACATACACAAATATAAATACACGCACAAATGCAAACACACTTATACATAGCAACAATCAAACGCGTCCGCTTTTCATGTAGTTCATTAAGTTTTTCGCGTGTTCGTCCTAGAATACCCTGGCAACGCCAATGCTAAAGGGTATGCCAGAAGGTCGCAGTTCAGCGGCGATAGGCAATCAGAAAATTGTTGTCGGTAATTAACTTTCTTTTTTATGTTGAATTCATTAAAAATGAACAACTTTTGGGGCTTTGCAGCGCATCTTTTGATTTATCTTTTTGCTACGTTTCGAGCACATCTCTAGGTCGAGCACTTGATGATGAAACGTAACATTTGCTATCCTGTTGTCTCAATGCCAAAGAGTCCCAAAAGGCCAAAACATTCCCACCCCACTCCCACATCCTCCCCATCGACACTAAGCTGACTCGTTGCGTGTGTCCCAGGCGCCAATTGCCACGGCTGTTCAACGCTGTCCAAGTTCAGCATTGACCAGAGAGAAGAGCGGGAGAGAGATCCGAGAGCCGTGAGCCTCGACTCGACGCCTAATGAAAACACAATAAAAATTTTGCGCTATTCTGCTTTCCCAAGTGGCTGTGAAATTTTGATGACTTTGTCAGCTAACGGCAATTGCCAAAACTCATAGCCCAAATGGACACGCAGCTTCAGCTTTATCCGTGCCGCGTCCTGAGTATAAAAAGCCTCTTCAAGTGGGCTGACCCCGCCCTCTATCTCCCTCCCCAAGCACCACTCTAAGCACAGAATAGAGAGAGAGAAAGAGAGAACTGAAGAGAGATGTGAATTACACTCGAGTTTAGTTTACAGTAATTAAGTTCACAGTTCTTGAGCAAAAACAAATGCTTAAAACATTTTGAAGACACTTTCTTCCATCGTTATTGTGAAGTTGAAATTATGAATTGAGCAATTACGTATTAGGCTCATAGCATTTTGAGCAAGACCATAGATAGATCATCTTTATGCCTTGATGATGATGATGGCTGCGTCTTATTAAAACTGCTTAAGAAATTACGTCAAAGAAGAAGCTTTATGTGAAACTTTGTGCTTAAAAACAAAGATAAAAAGTGAGCTTAAATTTCTAATCGAAATGTGATTTGTCAATGGATATTTGACAAAATCAAATTATGTTAAATTCAAAAAATATAATGAGCAGGCTTAAATGCGATAATGATGATGATTGGTCCGACTTTTTATAAATAGTTAAAGAATCGAAATAATAAAGAAATAAAATAAAGTTAGATTCAAATTTTGAGCTATATGCGAGATGATGTATGAAAAGCCTACATAAATTTCATATTAAAATAAGCTCGGTTAATTTAGAAAAATTTGCTGGAATCAAATAGAGTTAATTTCAAACGAAATATATTTTTAAAAGGCCTAAATCCAATTAAATATGGGTTAATAAATAAACGAAAAAGTGTCAAAAAGCTTGCCCTGAAATACGATATAGGCATTATAATATTTCTTTGACCCAGCACCAAGTTACTGCTGCTATGAAAGGGACTTTTGGCGAGTCGGGAATAATAATTAGTGAAAGTTTTTTCTGGGGGCTTTAGCGCAAATGAGTGTTATTAAAGATGTTAGCAAAGTGCTTAACTAGTTATCAATTAAGCAAATTATAGCCACTGAATACGCCCACATTGATGGACTAGGCTGGTCAGAAGTTAATAGAACATGTCGATGGCCCATTTCCCATTTCTGCCAGCTTAAAATTCCATTGAAGGGGCAATTTGTTTGTTTGTTTGTGGTTTTCTCTCTCTCTTTCACAACTCTCTCTCCCGCTCTCGCTCTCTTGTTTTCTTTAGCTGTGTGTGTGTGTCTGTGTGTTGTCCCTTTGCGACCACAAAGCTGCCCTCAAACTGCTGCTGGATGTCCAAATTCCCACGTACTTATTTTGAAACTGACACGACGCATACTCAGAGGCGCAAATCTCATTTCCCTTGTGGCAACAGCATGCAGCCAAAAAAAAAAAAAAAAAAAAAAAGAATGAAGCAAACGAAAAATAAACCTTCATCATATATGTATATAGCATATTTTTGGGTTTTATTTTATACCCTGTAGTCATAAAAGACAAAATGCGCCGCATAAAGGGTAACATAAAGTTGAGCAAGTGTGGCGCCAAACGATGTCATAAAATAAATGCACTTTTATGGGATCGCAATGAATTCCCCAAACGTGATTAACACGCGCATCAAATTGCAATTACAGGGTATGCTGCAGGGTATACTCACTACATTTCTTCATCCAACCTTGCATTACAGCGTATATGCCGGTCTGGCATGCTCAGCGCAGTCGTATTTCTCACTCTTTTTTTCGTGATAACCCAATTTAATGGTCGCTGCTGTTGCTTACGTCACATTTTCGCACCTCGCACACAAGCTGCTTTCTGTGTCACACATACGCAAACACAAACAGACTCACACAGACGCACACACGTAAACACTGCCACAGCAATGACCAACAGCAACAACAAAGCATAACAAAACACGGTAACAGAGTAAAACACGCCAGGGACACCAGCAAAAAAAAACACACACAGAGAGAGAGAGAGCTGAAAGCGGGCGAAGCGAAGAGAAAATGGTAACAAAATTACATACATCAAAGGTGTTTTTTATGAATATGCGAGTCGCATGCCGCTTCAGCTTCAGCTTGATGTTGCTATTGCTGTTGTTGCTGTTGTTGCTGTTGTTGTTGCTGTTGCTGACCAATGGTCCATGTAATTTTTTGGCAAGCAGCCTCCATATCAGAGCAACGACCCTTTTTGGATTTGCGAGTGTGCTTTTGGCCTCTGTAAAGGGGGCAAGGGACTGGTCATGAAATATGCGCACATTTTGTATATGCGATTGCTTTTCCGTGTTGCCACCTAAAATCCACCCCGCCTCTGCTTCGCCTTCTCCTTCCACATGTGTGGCAAGCATAAATTTTATGATGAATGTGTGCGGGCCGCTGCTCAAATAAACTGAAGCCAAATATGCGGGCGTCGGTCTCTAGGTTTTGGCCCCAGTTTAAAGCGTAGCCCACAGATTGACATCATTAGGCAAGGGGTCAGTCAGTCTCGGTAGTAAGGTAGAAGGTTTCAGCCGCATTCGCCACTAAATCATGTTCACAAACAAAAACACGAGGAGAAGAAAAAACGACAACGAAACTGAAAACGAAAACTCAACTGAGCTGAACTGAAGTGTAGCGAGTAAATGAATGGCACACGTGGGAACAGCTCACATAGTTTTGATTTATGCATATACTCTGCTGCTGCTTTTCTGCTTTGGTGCTGCTGCTGCTTTAACTTAAAGCCTGTCGACAGCATAAGCTTGATGCGCCCCGAAAAAATACTGCTGCAAATATCTTAAGAAAATGCTGCAAGTGATGGCCATGGCCCAAAAAAAAAAAAGTTATCGCTCCCCACATTGCTCGTTTCTTTCTTTCTTTTGTGTGCGTAGTCTTGCATTGTTTGCACACAGTTATTGATGGCACTTCAATCAGCAGAAATAATAAATAAATGAGCCTAACGATACCGTTGATTCCCTTCCACTCTTCCCCCCAACATTTTCTTTGACCTGCCATCGCATGGCACAATTCCCTTTTGTATTGCTGCAAATAACTTTGCTTCTCTTGACCATGCTGACGCCAATGGCAATGGCAATGGCAATAGCGATGGCGATGGCGATGGCGTGTGTGTAAGCAGCGTTAAGTCTATTATTTTATCGAGTATCATGCGAAATGGTCTCACATGGAGTTCCCTTTCATAGTGAAAGCAAAGCGAAGTCAAAGCAGGTAATTTATTGTGGTGATAAGTGTGATAAGTCTTACAAATATTAGTATTTAAAAGTTATTCATAAAATTAAATTCAGAAGAAAATAAAATGAATATACAAATATTTGACTATATGTATTTCATAAAATTGAATTTAATTCACACCAAATAAATTAACAAATATTTTTGATTGTAATTCATAAAATTAAATACAATGAGAAATATTTTTAAGCTATGCATAAAATAAAATAAAAATTACAAATATTACTGAATAAAAGTTAAAAGTTACTTTTAAGCACTGTATCTACGACATAATAAAATTGTAGTTCATACTATATTATAATATTTTCACGTTTTTTTTAATTTTAATTTATATTGAACTAATCAAATATGACGTCTACTTTTTCTTATGACTGCTTTTCTTAATATCGACTGCTCTTTACTAACTAAAAATGAATTTAACAGATCTATTGCATTTCACCTAAGCTATAAATACAATAATAAAATAGAAACTAAGTATTTATATCGAATTTTATCCCCTATTAGTAAAATATTACATGATTTCTTAAACAATATATAAACTATAATTATTAGTTTACAACGATCTTTAAATTATTAAATAAGACAATATAAAATATATATAATATTTTAAATATAATTTGCTCCATTTCGATAGAGAATTTACAGTTCGTTGTGTGCACACGCGTTGACAATTTGTTTCTTCTTGTAGTATTTCGTGGCAGCGCCTTCATTTGTTTGTGCATGTTGTGCGTGACGTATACGCAGTGTGTGCTATATTTTTACATGTCCGCCGGGCAACAGCAGCAGCAGTAGCAAAAAACGGCAACAGCAGCAGCATCAGCAGCAACTTGGTCGCCGCTGCAGCTGACAGGAAGCAGTATGTCGCTGACGATGAGAATGACGATGACGACGACGACGACGACGACGACGGCGACGGTGGCCCAGCTATATAGGCGAGCTGTCACGGATATCAGTGGGTTTATTTAGCGCGCCACACAGCAGGCAGGCGCCAGTTGCAAAGTCGTCATTCTCATTCGCATTCGCATTCGTATTCTCATTCTATGCCCCACTCTTCACCCGCAGTCGCAGTCTCCGTCTCCGACTCAGTCGCAGTTACAGTCCCACATTTTCTTCACAAAGGGCATGTGTAAACAGTTGCTTTTTCTTTGGGGCTGCACATAAACATTTGCCTAGCCGATTGTTGTTGTTCGTGTTGTCGTCACAATTTGCAGATGTTGTTGTCCATGGGCTTACAAGTTTCTTATTGCATTACACACACACACAAAAACAATCACACTCACACAAACACAGCTCGCAAATTAACATTTTGCATGGAATAAAATTGCGTTACGCATACGCCCCGTGTCCCTCCACCCCGTCCGTTCGGCTGCTGTCATTAAGTAATCTGCTGCCTGCTTCGCTGTGGCTGAATGTGCAGCTGTTGCTGCCACCTGTAAAATGCATTAATCAACTCGTCCGGCAATTTACTCTCTCAGCTTAATTTAAACGCCGTCGCAAACAGAAATATGCAAAAATTGCAAATGATATTGACATTCTATATACAGCAGATATATACATATATACTGACTGTGCTTACATTATAAATATGTATACAAGTTATTGGTATAAATACTTCATTATTTATGCATACATACGAGACATACACTGCAGTTCATTTTTGGCTTGCTTTAAGCACCATCGAAGCCTTACAGCCGGAGATATTATTATATTTTAATGTGCAAAAAAAAGATGCATTAATTAAATACATTATCGAACGCATTACCAAAATGATATGCATCTTGTATGCGCTTTATCGGGCATAAACTGTTATTAACCACAGCAACTTTATATTAATTATTTCAAGTCATTGATTCCCACTTTGCTGATGAGCTGCAACTCGAACTCAACATCATCAACTCAATGTATCTTATCGCATCTGTATTCTTACTCATTTAGCATTTAGCGTAGAAGGGTATTATAACTGTGTGAAGGAAATGAATGTAACAGGCAGAAAAAGGCATCTCCCTATAAACTATATATATTCTTGATCAGAACCAACATCCGAGACAATATAACCATGTCCGCCTGTTCTTTCTCCCCTTCGAATCGAAGACCCAGCATAATGTTGAAGCTAGAGTCTCGAATTTGAGTAGAGACAATAATAACTACAGTATTTTTTTCCTGAAAATTTGGTTATGTTGAATATAGTACTTTATCGATATTCCTTTGGTATATTTTAGTATTTTTCAATGTATTATTTGGTATATTTTAAGAATAATACCATACTAGTTTGTCGTATTTTTATGGTCTATTTTATTAACAATACCGCACTGTCTTGTCTTCTTTATTTTTATTTGTGCAGTATATTACTTGGTATATTTTAAGAGTAATACCGCACTGCTTTTATTAAAATAAGTAGGTGGTATTTCATAGTCGAGCACACTCTTCAGTAGCTTTCTTACTTGTTACTCTTCACAATTGGAAAAGCATATTTTTCTGGCATTTTTATATCGGTTTTTATTGTGTTGTCATCCTTCCTGCCCGACAAATGAAAAGACGACGGCTGCTCTTTTAAATATGAATTTTAGACATGTGAATTGACTTGGTATGTGCTGCTATGCCCCATCCCCTTCCCCTCTCTCATCCACCTTGCTGCTGTCGGTTTTTTAAAAAAGTTTATGACACTTTGCCGTTTGGCATTCTCATGCAAATATGAATTACAAAACGCATTTCAACTGACAGGCAAACCAAACAGGAGAGAGGTGTAAGGAAGAGGAAGAGAGGAAGGTAGAAGTAGAGGGAGAGGAAGAGCAGGCTGAGGCTACGTGTGTAGTGTGATTCTGACGAGGGCAGGTCAAGTTTTTCGTTTTGCTTCTGGCTGCCAATCACAGCTGTATCTCTCAGTTGCCATCTAAACATGTGAGAGTGTGTGTGTGCGAGAGTGTATGTGTGTTTGTGTGTGTGTTTCACTTTTATGCGCTCCGTCGCATTGCACATAAAACATTTTTATTGCTCATTTAGATATTTATGCGGCGTTTTATTATAATGAAAATTGTGCGTATGCGTGCGGTTTTTATTGTGATTGCAGTGGACCCAAGCGACTGGCAGGCAGGCAGGCAGCTGCCTGGAGAGTCCTTCTTCGTATCCACGCTTATCTGCATCTGAAGCGTGACCAACTTTTAAGCGCACGTGTTTTGATTGCTCTCGAGCACAGCGACAAACGACAACGACTTCGACATCGACACCAACAGCGACACCGACACCGACACCGATGCCAAAGTTCAATTTTACGCAGCTTTACGCTTTCTGCTTTTGCTTTTGCATTTTATGTACCTAACACACACACACCCACACACTTGCACAGTCTCTCACACACGCACACTCTTATAGCCGCAACAAACAGCCATTGAAAATGTCAAATGTGACGCGTTAAGTGCCCGCAAATGTAGGCAACGTTTTTTTTTTCGTTTACGTTCATTCGTCCGCCATCATTATTTTCATTTTTATTTCGCCATTTTGCGGCTTTTTAATTATGATCCCATCGAAGCCATAAAAGATTTAATACAGTTTTTCGCTTTGAAGTGGCCACCGCATCCACATCCACATCCACATCCAATGCATCAGCTAATCGATCCATACACACACACACTCACACATTTTATATGCCGCCTACAAAATCCGTCAGCAAATCCATCATTAGGATTGCGTAGGTGTTTTTCGGCTGTGTGTGTGTGGTTTGCATTTTGTTTGCAATACAATTCAATTATGAGTGCCGCATTTAATGCACTAATTATTAAACAAACAGCAAAAAGCATTGGCTCAAATGTTTAGAGAATGCAGGCAACAAAAAACAAATGCTAGCCGCAACAATAATAATTACAAACCAATTAAAAACATATTTACATATTATCATTAGCATTAAAAATACACCCACATAAATATATTTGAAAATTTAAATGATACTCTGACATTATGCAGACTTCTCTCTCTATATACTATATATAATGCAGATATACTATAATGTATGCTAATGTGTTTGTGCGCGGCGTTGACGCAGACCTTTAAATGCGCTGACAAACATTTTGTGGCGACGGCGTCGCGTCGCCTGCCCTTGATTGACAGCAATCTGTCAATGGCAGACACACTCGCATACACTATACAAACACACACACACACACGCATGTGTGTGTACTCAATCACACACAACATCCACGCAAAATACACACAAGTAATTTTGCGTTAAATTACATTTTCGTCTCTGTTCTTTTTTTTTAATGTAATTTGCATTAAATGCGTCAAAAGAATATTGAAATAAGTGGTTCAGTTGATGCAGATCTTTTAGTTCAATTAAAATATCTTGCATTCAAATTATTGATTGAGTATTGAAATTAAATTTGTGAAACATTAAACTACAACAAAACTTTCCCTTTGTATCAAAATTAAATTATGTTTTATCTTAATCAACGAAATGCATTTTTCTTCAAGCAAGGAGCTTCTAAAATATATGTTCAACGATGAACTTAATTAATATGAATATTAGTTTAGTCAAAATGCTTCTAGTTTATTGGGCAATTATTCAAATTTAATTTATGTAGCATAAGGCTACAATTTCATTAGTTCAATTTAATACAGACAATTAATTAGGCCATAAATTTCTACCTTTGCGCTAAAAATCAAATATCTTTAATGAATTTTGTGAATTTTTTAAAAATAAGCCGAAAATCTTCATCCTTCATCAATGAAATTTGTATATATGTATTTTCTTTAAGCAAATAATATTTTGTAAATTATTTAAATGAAATTTATGTCGTAGTTGATTTAGATTAATTTAGACCTCATTCACCGAATTTATCTCTTAAATTGGCTAAACTTGTGGCAAAATGAAATTATACTTAAAGTAAATCAATGAAATTAATGAATATTTCTTTACACCAAGTCAAGTAATAAAATATAATTTATGTATCATTCGACTACTGTGCGAGCAATTAATTTCTATTTACTTAAACCTAATTAAACCACAAATCTCAACCATGAGGACAAAATTAATGAGTGTTTCCTTAAGCAAAAGTCTTTGTAATATATTTAAGCAAACATTAAAATTAGACTTATGTATAAGCAAGACGTAAATCAACTTAAAACAAATTTCAAGACCATGTGCCAACTTTGTCTGAAAATTAAATTAAACTTGAAATGGGTGAATGAAATCTTCTTCAAATATCAAGAATTCACATGAAATTTATGCATCATTAAATTACAATAGGAATAGTTAATCCACCTAAAACAAATTCGACCACAAAACTGTTCTCCTTTAATTGCCTTTGTGCCAATATTAAATTACGCTTCAATAAACTGCACATACAACATAATTATAGATAAGAAATCAAATCAAAAGTGAGAGGCAGTCAATTTTAACCTGTGCGTAAGTGAAAATAAAAGAGAAGATGCCCGAGTTTCTGCTTTGAAGGTGTTTACCCAAAAAAAAAAAGAAAGTTTTCCAGCAATTTTCCTCCGAAGTGAGTCGAAGCTAAGCTAACAAGTGCCTCACTTTGTGCTTAAGCTTGAGTATAGGATTGGGTTAATATTTGCAAATGAAAGTGTATGGAAATTGTGCTGCTCTAATCGAGCTTAAATAGTTCTGTGCTGAGTTCAATTGCAACAATTTCAAAGAGCGAAACGAGACAGAGAAGTGGCAAATGCAGCTTTCGAGCTGTGTAATACCATCAATGCAACAGCAGCAGCAGCAATTGCAATTGCAATCGACGTCGGCATTCTAATTGCACCGAAATGTGTCTCCAGAAATGTTGCAGCATTTTGCACCTGTTACGTGTTGCAGCTGCACACACACACACATGCTCGACATGTTTGCTCACGTCATCAACTGTCTGTCAAACATGTTATGGAAGTGTGCGAGTGTGTGCAAGTGTCTCTCTCTCTCTCTCTCTCTCTCTCTTGTGACGCAACCCGCAACGCGCCTATTAAATGCCAATTGCAGCTGCACAGACACACACACACACACACACACGGGCAAATTAGGTAATGGCCAAGGGCGAGAGAGATAAGAGTGGGAATGCAGCTGCAGTTGGGGACACTGCATAACAGCAACTGAGGGCAATGCAAATTTTCTCGAGCCTGTGACTGCGTTTCTATATGTGTGTGTGTGTGTGTGTGTGTGTGTGTGTGTGTGTGTGCTCACCCTGCTCTATTAGACTGATTCAGTTCAGTTGGCTTGGCCAGTTGACATGGCCAGAACAGCAACTGCTAATGCGGCCACTGGGCAGCAGTCGAGACTCGCCTCCCTCTCCTCTTCTATTCTCCCCTTTCCTCCTTCTTCTCACTGTTCTCCCACTCATAGTTTGCTGTGCCTCTTGTGTATATAGTTTTGTTGATTTTGCCCTTTGGCTGACACAGAACGCTGTTGACTTTGCATATTAAAACAAAATGAATGCAGACAAACAGCAACAACAACAATAACAACAACAACAACAACAGCAACGACAACAACAATGCGTGACCTTAGCGAAAGTGTAGCAGTACAATAGTGGGAGGCTCTACTGTACCGAGAGGCAACGTTTTTTAATTTGTGATTTGCCGTCTCGCTTGTGCTTAGTTTTAATTAATTATATACGGTTTGTTTGGCAAATTAAAAACTGTTGACTCTGGCACAAAATGCGGCAACAAAATGTGGCAACGTGGCAGGCAATCTAACTGTGTGGCAACGTCTTTCAGCTACCTCCCAGTCAGCCACAACACTTGACGCTTTCAATTAGCAGCACGACAAACAGCAGCAAAACACAAATACAAACATACGCAGCTTTATATACATATAATATATATTCTGTCGCACAGCTATTTCAAAGTTCACAGCTGTATATATAAATATATATGTATATATATGAGGGGGGAAGGCAGGTTTCCGTCATTTATAAAGACCAAATGTCTGCAACATCGTTTGCGTTTCATTTGCCTTTGTAAGCAGCTTAATACGCAAATGGAAAACTGACGAAAAACTCTTAAATAACTGCGAGTGTGTGTGTGTGTCTGCTGTCAAGTGCGACATGCAATAAGAATTAGCGGCAAGCTGAAGCTTCAAAAGAATGTCACAGTTTCTGCTGCTGATGCCATTGCTGTTGCTGTTGCTGTTGCTGTTGATGTTGCTGTTGCCATTGATTGACACGCAATACGAGCACGTTGCCGAAATGTGGCTTCAAATGGAAAATCCAGTTGGACACAGTCTCTGCTGCGATGCTAATTGGAGCACGTATATAGGGGACAAAGGACAGAAGGGCACGTGAGCAGACAGAGCGAAGGATATAGAGAGACAGTGTGTAAGCGAGACAGAGGCAGACAGAGTCCTGCGAGCACGAAACGAAGAAATGCACTTAATTGGACCCAGCGAAGTGCGTTCGTCGCGGTTGCTATATGATTAATTAGTGACTGCAAGGCGCAAGCTGCAAATCGAAATAGCGAGAGAGACCGATAAATAGAGAGACAGAAAGAGAGAGAGCAAAAGAGAAGACGCGATAACTTGGCTGGCAGCCAAATAATGATGCGTGATTCAATTGCATTTTGCTCAATGCGCTAATGACCCCAAAAAGTATGCTATAGAAATTGTTTCTCCCTGCATTTATTGCGTAATTACGCAACTTTTGGCCAAGACAATTAGCAAAGCGAATCGATTTGTGTCTTACAACATTAGAATATTAATTAAGTTACAGATAATAAAATTAATCAAATACATTTCTTACTCAAAGTCTTATCATACAATCTTATCTCTTTCATTAAAGTACTACTTAATATACACTTCTAATTAAATAATAAGTTTATAAGTTTATTATAGCTTATTCCGATGACAATTCAATTTAAATTCGGTTCATTTCAATTTCTTGCGCACTCCTGATTTTATCGATATTACTTTTTTACAGCTTAATTATCGATATTTTTCTTTTATCATCGATTTCCTCAGAAATAAATGTTCCCACTATTTAGATATTTTTGTTTTCTATCGCTTGGCAAGTAGTCTTTACATTTAAGTTCTTCTGTTATCATTATATGTAAACTCTTTCATTAAAGTATTTAATAGTTAATATACTAATAATTCTAATTAATAAAATATACAAATTATTCTATAATTCTATTCACCATACCTTTTCTTTTTCACTTACATATATGACTTTCCTTATTTGTTATACTCAGAATTATTTCCGCTTTGAATTACTTTCGTATTCTCTTAGACAAAAGTCTTTAGCTAAAATAGATATGTGTCAGCTGAACTATTAATTTGCCTCGGCCATTGCGAAAGTTTTTCAAGTTCAAGCCTTCAACGCAACTCGAACTTTGCTTTGCTCTCGCTCGCAATTAGCATTTTCTGTCTGGCTTTTTCTGCGTGCTGTGCATGATTTAACATGGCTAACGTAGTTCAACATTTCCCAGCTTTGGCGTTTTGTCCAACTCCCCCTTTTGGCATTTGCTCTAGCCTAATTAGCTCTGGAAATGTAAACTTCTTAAGCTGCAGTTAAGAGGCATAAAAAACTCATGCGCGTCATCTTAAATTCATAATTTCAATTTCAAATTGTTATTACAGCGCCGTCGTCGGCTGTCAGTCAGTTCTGTAATAATACTGCAGCAGTACAGCGTCCTCCCTTCCCTCCTTCTCTTGTCCCTTAGTGATCTAGAAACACGCTCAACCCACGCTCACGCCTGATTATTATTGACAGTTGCCGCCGTCAGAGATTGTTCGTGTTGCTGTTGCTGTTGTTGCTGTTGCTGTTATGGCTCTCATTTTAGTCTCATAAATATGCAAATTAATCATTTGCGGAAATTTGCATACTTAATAAGTTGCTTTAATTAAATGTTCACGCACGCATGCCTCACAATCTTTCCCCCAGGAATCGAGAATCCTTTTCGCCCAAATGCCATTTTAAAGCGCCAACTTGTTAATTGCGCGCAATCCCCACCGCACCCCTTTCCCCTCCACTTTCTTTCCTCTTGCCTAGCACCTCTTTGACCTACCTCATGGCAGCGAAAAAGTATTACAAAAACCATTCACAATAAAGTGTCGGCTAACAAAAAATAACGAAAAAACAAAAACACAACAAAAAAATAAGAGTCAATAAGAAAGCATCTTTAAAATTGTTAGCTAGCAACAGCAGTAGCACGAAATGGAAATAAGAGAGAGCTGCTGCCAACTGTTTTTCATATTTAGGGGCACAGTCACGTTCCAAAGCGCCGCAACGATCCCAAAAACAATATGAAAGAAGCCCAACAAAAACTGTTTTTATCTGCATGACGCTGGCAATCTTCATTTTATTTGATTTCATTTTTATGAATACCCTAACCCGAGCATAGCGAGAGAGAGAGTAATTTAAATCGGTTACGCAACTTCTGACAGATTGCTTAAACTACAAATTTTAGTTTTGCAACAATTTGCTAAAAACAAACAACATGGCATTCCTTTTGCGATGAATCTGAAATCTAATTTCATTCCATTAAAGTTTGAACTGAAAATATACTTATGTTTTTTTCGAATTATTCTGCTTTGTAATGACTTTTGCGCATTTGAGAATTGATTATAATACGAACAAAATATAAATATCTTTATTTGCAACGTTGGTGAAATAAGCTTTATAATTATGTCATTAAATTATTAATATAAAACATGGAATATAAATATTTACTTAATGTGATGTCTTTCTTTAAATAAAATTTCCTATTTTCGTGATCAGATATAATTGAAAAGAACTTCAGCTCATCTCTTAACAGATTTTCTAGGGTATGGGATTTGCGACACCTCAAAGTTAGCTCCCGCTGCTTGTTTTTTATGTGTACAACATTTTCGAAAATGAACAGCCCAAAAAAAAAGAGAGAAGATATGTATGTATATAACTTGTATATAGACACATATACATACATATATATGCAAACTGCGAGGCGCAACCAACATAAATTAACATTTTTATGCGCCGCTGCAATGGACGAGAGCTCCAAGGACCAAAATCAGCAGCATCTACAGCAGCAACAACAACAATAGTAACAACAACAGCAGCAACAACAACAAGAGAAACAGAATCAGAATCACAGTCAAAGCATAAGCTTGAAAATGGGCGCCTCTCTAAGGCTCCGCATTATTTACGATGGGCCTGACACTGCCAAAAGTGGGCGGCAGTTGATGAGGGGAGTGTCTGTGTTATGTTGCTGTCTCTATGGAAGTGTTTGGGTGTGTGTTAGTGTGTGTGTTGCTGTGTGTCTGTTGTGCGTGGCCATTCACATTTCTTCATTACATTTCATTTTATTTCAGTTCAGAACAGCCACGTTTATTTATTTGCCATTCGGCAGCGTCTTTGCCCTTTGCCTGGCTGGCAAATAATTTTAATTGGTTTTCCACCCACACCACAAAAGTCTCTTCCCCCTCTCTAGTTCTTCTCCACCTTCTCCTCAAATTGGAAGTGACGGAGAAGTGATTTCATTTGTAATATATAGTTTTGTGTTGATTGCCAACTTTCTTGGCTGATACACAAATGCTCTCGTGACACTTGTGTTTTGTTTGTTAATTATTATACGCGGGTTTATGTTTTAGTATAATTAATAATAACTTTATTGATTCTTCAGTAAACTCCGCTCTGAGTCGTGATCAGCTTAAGACTAACTTATAATCTAAGCTTTCGAAGCTATGAAGTTTCGCGAGGTAAAAGCTCACTTATACATCATGTGTACATACATATGGGATTTTATTATGTATGCATGTAAGTATATATGACACCCCGCGCGCAAGTTTCGACAATATCTTTGTTGAAAATTAATTGTATCTTACAATATTTTTATCGAGCTTACATATTAACGTCTTGGTGGTTATATATTCGTTTAACTTGATCCTTATAAATTTTATGATTTGGGTTGTCGACAGATACGAGATAATTACCCTCCTGCTCATAACCTTCGATACGTTTATATTTTGGTTGTGATTTACCTACTTTATTATTTTTGACAAAATCGTTCTTAAAATTATCATTAGATTCTATAGGTTGTTTTGACATAAGCTTTATTTTATTGTCTGCTATCTTTTTAGATAGTTTTTCAATGTCTTCAGAAGAGAGTAAATTATTTAGAATATCGATTGGCCTAATGTTAGTTGTATTATGGATTGTGTTGTTGTATGATATTATAGCCTTTAAAACTTTGTCTTGCACGCTATCTTTATTGTTAGGATCCGCATTGAATAATCGTATGTGTTCGTTTAAAGTTAGATGAAGGCGTTCAATATCTGAATTTCCAGTTTTTTTGTATGGGGTCGTGAAATGGATCTGGACATCATTGTCCTGGAGGTATTCCTTAATTGTTAGTATATTAAATTCATTGTCCGTAACAATTTTCTTAGGTTTTCCTAGATATTGGAGTCTTAGTTTAATTGCGTTAAGCAGAGAAATCCATGATCGGTCTTTTAAAAAATGTGTTGTTGCATATTTACTTAATTTATCGATTGTAGTAAGGTACATGATATTTCGTTGTGGAAACCATATATCCATATGAATTATATCATTCAGTTTTTCAGATGATTCGGTTATACAATAATTATATCTGATTGGGCGGCGATCATATTTAGCTGTGTTGCATATATTGCAGTTATTAATATACTTTTGAATTTCTTTTAACAAATTAGGGTAATAATATAATTGCTTAATTTCTAACAAAATTTCATTTATGCCCCTGTGGTTGTTTTTTAAGTGTTCATTTTCTATAATTTTTAACATTTTCTCTCTATCTGTAACGTCTTTTAATAGTATACATGATTTCAGAACTCTTAAATTTGTATTGTTGGAGAAATATTGTCTATAGTTTTCTTGGAACATTAAATATAATTTTGTGTCTTCGCAATAAATTACAACTAATCCTTTTTCGGGTATTATTTCTTGCATGACTTTTAACAATTTTTCGGCATCGCCTTTTGTTTTAACAATGTGTCTAACTTTCTTTTTGTACAAGATCTTTGTGGATCGTGAATCGTTTTCACCAATGTTAAGTATTATTTGAATTTTAAAAATATTTAGACATTTTTCGGTAATTGGGATAAAGTTTCGATCGTCCGATATTGCAGTGTGGATGGTTTCAATATCGTCTAACTCGCTATTAAATAATTTTATTAGCTGTTCGGAGAAATCCTGATTTTCATCTACGACGTTTAAGACGTTGATACGGAGATTGTTTTCTATTTCGGCCAAAAAAATATCTTCGCTATCTATCTCGAGGCTGTCTTCGTGTGCTTTTGTGCTATTGGAGCTTGGGATTCTACTGAGGCCATCCGCCAAAGCGTTTTCTTTTCCTTTGATAAAGCTTATATCGAAATCAAACTCATTTAACTGAATTTTCCAACGTTGAAGTTTTAGGTTTGGCTCTTTTAAATTGTTTAGCCAAACCAAAGGTTTATGGTCTGTTTTTATCACAAATTTTCTTCCGTACAGGTAATGCTTAAAATATCTGGTTGCCCAGTAAATGGCTAGGAGCTCTTTCTCGATCGTACTATAGTTTAGTTCGTGAGTTTTGAGCATTCGACTCGCATAGTAAATGACTTTATCGTCTTGCATTAAGACCGCTCCTAACGCATAGTTGCTTGCGTCCGTAACGAGAGTAAATAGTTTTTTAAAGTCGGGGTATACTACAATTGGTTCGCTTGTGATTAGTAATTTAAGTTTATCAAATGCCTCTACGAAGTCTTCATCTTCTAAGTTTACTCTCGAATTTTTCTTCAAATATTTTATAAGAGGCTGTGCAATTTTTGAATAATCTTTTATGTACCGTCTTAAATACCCTGCCATGCCCAAGAAACTTTTAATCTCTTTTTGATTTGATGGTAGTTTGATTTTGTTAATTGCTTCGATTTTGTTTTTAGAAGGTTTTAGCCCTTCTTGATTCACTATGTGCCCTAAAAACTCAATTTCTTGTTTTGCAAATTGACACTTGTCAATCTGGAGTTTTAGGTTTGATTTCAATAGACAATCAAATATGGCCTTGATATGTTCAACATGTTCTTCTATGCTCTTAGAAAAAATGAGAACATCGTCCATATATACCAAACATATGTGTCCTATGAACGGCCTAAGTACGTTATTCATAAGGCGTTGGAATGTGGACGGAGCGTTTCTTAATCCGAATGGCATACGCAAGAATTCGTAGTGCCCACTGGATGTAGAAAATGCTGTCTTATGTATGTCATCCGGATCCATCTCGATTTGGTAAAACCCTTTAGCGAGATCTAAGCTTGTGAAAAACTTACATCCACCTAATTTGTCAAAAATCTCGTCAATATTGGGTATAGGAAAACGATCCTCGATTGTCTCTTTATTTAATTTACGGTAGTCGATAACTAACCGCCACTTCTTGAGATTTGAGGCATCTGTCTTCTTCTGGACCACCCATAACGGACTATTATATGGACTATTAGAGTGTCTAATTATTCTTTGCTCGAGCATCTCGTCTATTTGTCTGTTAACCTCCTCAGTATGGATCTCGGGATATTTGTAAGCTTTTGAGTAACATGGAATATCGTTTCTTGTTTTAATGCTATGTTTGACTTCGTTAGTAAAGGTCAGATTTTGATAGTTCCTATAAAAGAGGCAATCATATTCATGTACGAGCTCTTCTAGCAAAGCTTTTGATTCCTGATTGATATCGATTTTTTTGGATTGAGTTATTAAGACTTATAAGTTTGTGTGTTATATTAATGTCATCTTGTATGAAAAGTTTTAGAGTGACGTTATTAATTATTAACTTCCTGTTAGGATAATCTATGACGGCATTTAAATCGTTTAGAAGGTTCCCTCCTATTAGTCCGTCGAAATTTTGATGAAAATTATATTCGAGGAATTCACACCAATAATTTTTTATATTAAATTCCTTAAATGATGGGAATCTACATAATTTTTTTTATTTTAATTTCGTTTCCTAAAGCTCGTATTTTTATATCAACATTGGTTTTCCATTTTGGGTTACAGACGTTTTCGTTAATGATGCTGAACTCTGCTCCAGTATCTATAACGAAAAGTAGTGTCCTAACGTGAGTTTTAATTTCTATATAGGGTAATCTTCTGACCCTACCGATTGAAAATTTCCACTCGATTGATTAATTTCCATTGGTTCCGAAGACAGTTTATTTTGCCCAGAGGACTGGCTGTTTCGGCTATTTGTTGACATTTTTGAGCATGCGCTAGCTGAAGTGTCTTTTGCCTGTTTTTGGCTATCTTGGAACCTTGAGTTGGTACTGAGTTTATTATTGCCAGGTTTGAAGTGGGTTTGCTGGCCTTTATTAGAATCGTCCGTCTGAGGTACTAGTTGCTCATTAGAATTTTGATTATCATCACTGAAATTTGACCTATAGTTTGGTTTACTATTTTTATTAGCTTTCCGGAAAGGGCCGTAAAACGTATAATTCTGATGTCTAGCATCCTCGATGATTTTATAGGCCCCATCTAATGTTTCTGGGTTTCTAGCGAAAATCATAGTCTTAGTCGGCTCTGGCAAGTTATCTCTAAATACTCGCAAGGCAATTCTGTTTACTTCGCCTGTGCTGTATGTCTCATCGTTGTGTGTAAGTATACGATTATGCAAGCGATTTGCAACATCGTTAATTTTGTCATAATATTGTTCTATTGTACCGTCTACCCTACACATTTTAAGCATGTCCATTAAGTTATCGCTGTTTTCTTTTTCTCCGAAGTTTTTCAGCAAAATTTCTTTGAGTTTATCCCAATTTTCGATTTTACCGTACCTGTGAATAACTGGTCTTGATATTCCTACACATTTATTTCTTACAAAGCCGAATAAGATTTTTCCCGTTGCATCGTCGTAACCGGCGAGCATTGGCATAATTGCTTCAATTTGCGAAATAAAGTCTGGCAATTGGTTAACATCGGTGCCATCAAAGTCTTGTACATTTTTCAAGCAGTTCAAAGTTAAATTAAAGGCATTGATACTAGTAGCATCCATTTTTAACTTATTTATGTGTAAATTACCCAGACAAGAAAAAGTTTTAATTTATGTTTTATGCTTTAGAACCACGGTTTGTCAATTGTTGCTTCGCGCCGATCGCCTTGTTCACAGTTTCCAGTCGTAGCGGTAAGAAAAGCTTTTAGTTTACCTTCTCCAAGTTCTTCTTAGTTTTTTCGTTCTTCCTTCTTATCTTGCTCTGCGTGTTACATAAAGTGCTTTTATCACGTGTGCGCTTTGTATTTAACGATGTCCAATACTATATTTTTTCCTCTGTTAATGTAAAATATAGTACTAAAACACGCAATTTTAGAATTTATAGTTGTCGATATTAGGTAGCTGTAGTTTTATGTTTTAAATCCTCGTCGCCAGTTTTGTGTTGATTGCCAACTTTCTTGGCTGATACACAAATGCTCTCGTGACACTTGTGTTTTGTTTGTTAATTATTATACGCGGGTTTATGTTTTAGTATAATTAATAATAACTTTATTGATTCTTCAGTAAACTCCGCTCTGAGTCGTGATCAGCTTAAGACTAACTTATAATCTAAGCTTTCGAAGCTATGAAGTTTCGCGAGGTAAAAGCTCACTTATACATCATGTGTACATACATATGGGATTTTATTATGTATGCATGTAAGTATATATGACAATATAAGTCTACACATATTTATTTATAACCTCGTCAGTCATGTTTATTCATCTTATTACAAAAGTTGTAGTTTGCATTGGTCGACCGCAATTGCAAAATCAAATTGCTTTATAATTTGCATAAATGAGTGTATTCGAATTTAAAATCAATTTCAGCACATTTTTACACACACACAGAACACAAAGAACTTTTTCTTTATATAAGAGCAAAGAAATATTAAGAGCATATTTTGTTTCTTATACTATTCATTCAATTCCATAGTACAATTGTGGCAAGCAAAACTATATTTGATGCGAAATTCACTCAGGGGCTATATTTCCAATCAGGTACAAATCATTTTCATAAAAACAAACAAAGAATCTCAAAAATATTCTCTCTATTTCAGCAAAGGCAGATTCCCATTTTGTACTCTTGCTTTAGTTATTTTCATTTCCCCCTCAGTTTGCTCAGAAAATTGTATTTTCCAAATGGAAGCATACTTTTTGGGGCAGAATAGTTTCGGATTATAAGTGCTTGAATGTAAATGCAAATTTGTAATATTCAAATAATTCGCTGGCCCTTCCCATAAAAACTATTTTAATTATTAATGTGCTTTAAAAGCTTTTTTGCACAGCAGCGCAATAAGTTTTAACAGAAATGCAATGCATTTTAAATGCAAACTAAAAATTGTTTCGATGTACTGACGTCAATAATTAATTTATTTTTAAAATTCCACAATATTTATTAAACGATTTCAGTAGAAAATTCATTGACCTCTAAGAGTAAAAATCTCATAGAATTTCGCTTGAATTTCATTATTTATTTAATTAATTATCGTGATTATGCTAATGATTTACTCACCTAACGGTATTCGTTTCAATTCCAATTGTCTCACAGTTATTACTTAACCAACACTGGATGTGCTCCTTTGTGTCTCGTTTGCGTTTGCGTTTTCGTTATCTTTTGTTTTGCTTACGCGACGTTTCGAATCTATTTCTATTTTTTGTGTGTTTCTGCCTCGCTTTGCCAGCTCGTTGCAGGTTTCACTTTCTTTTCAGCTTGTTGCTGTTGTTGTACTTATTGTTGTTGCTGCTGTTGTTGTTGTTGTTGTTGCTATACACTGGTTAGCACGCCATTGTTTAGTATGCGGCGTCCATCATTTGGAAGTCAGCGTTACACATAACACAACACACATGACAAGGGGGCCACAAATGTTGTTCTTATTGTTGTCGTTGTTGTTGTAGTTGTTGTTGCTGGGCACATTTCGCAGAGAATTCATTAGGCATGCGGGAATTTTAATTTCACTTGCTCACACACGCGCACATATGTGGCGACATATTTCTCAAACATTTTCGCTGCGTGCGGCGACGACGGCGACGGCGAATCGACGACGTCAGTTTTTTATGCTATTGCTGCTGCTACTGCTGCTGATGATGCTTTTACTTTTGCAGTTGTTGCTGCTGCTCGCAGCTTCTGTTTTGCTTTTGCTTAGGCGCTTTTCAATTTGCATGACGGCTGACCTTGCTCTCAAGTGGAACAAAAACTATGCCGCACTCACACACATGCATCACACATACAACACACATATGCAGCAGGAGGCGCGAGCAACGACCGAACCGAACCGTCACAACAACAACATGGCGACGGCGACTGCGACTGCGAAGAAGAAGGTGAAGCAGAAGGAGAAGAAGCAGAGAACGAACGCGCTGACAGCTGTCAAATATTTTCGTTTTTTCGTTTTTTTTTTTTTTTTGGGAGCTCTTCACAGGCGCACAATGCAGACCGCGATAATCTGCGGCGGCCGCTTCGGCAGCAGCGCAAACAGCAGCAGTATAAAGTACGCCTCGATTACCATGCCTTGCTTTCACATTCGTTGGGGGTGATGGTGAGGAGGAGTGAGGGGAGCATGCCGTACACGTTTAATGTTCAAGTCAAGTGCGAAGCTTATGCGCCTCGAAATGTGCGCGTGACTGCGTCTGTGTGAGTGTCTCTCAGTGTAAGTGTATGTGTGTGTGTGCTGTCTGTGTGTTGGTATGTTTTTGGGATGCTGCCTTGGAACGTTGCTACGTTTTCTTTTGTTCTACGCGCGCGCGGGGGCTGCTGCTGCTGCTGTTCTTGTTGTTGTAGTTGTTGCTGTTGTTGCTGTTGTTGCTGCTGCTGATGCTGTGTCGCTTGATGACAAATTTTGCGCACACACGTTTGTTGTCTCCCCCCCTCCAAACGAAATAACTTTCAGCTTCTTTTTCGTGCACTTTACAGCGTTTATATTTCTATTTTCGCTTTTCTTTTATTTTATTTATTTTTTTGTTGGTTAGTTTTTCGTTTCGTTTATTTTTGGAGATTGGATTGCCAATTGCCATTTGCTATTGTGGCTTTGTCTCTTTGTTGTCTGGCTGCCTTTCTCGTTTTTTGAGAATAATTGGCAACGCTAGTTCAACGTCTTGTTGCTGTTAGTGTTGTTTCTGCGGCTGATGCTGCTGCTTTGTTTGCATAATTAAGCGAGTGATAAGCTTGCAATGCGACATGCTCGGACATGCTTGGACATGCGGGGACATGCATGCCATTAGCACGTGGCAATCATTTGGCATCGATTGCGATTCTGATTGCGATTTTACCCCTCTCCGAAAAACAGCTGCTCGGCCGCGGCCAGCTGCAAAGTATGCAATGATAAATTATGCTTTACCCGAAATTTTCCGCACAACATACAAATGCAAATTTTTCGCCCGTAATCGCATTTCAAGTTTCTCCAGAGATTTTCATAACTGTCGAAAGCAGCAATTGAAGCGGTACTTTTTCTTTCTTTCGATTTTCTTCCTTCTTTTTTTTTGCGTGGCTTTTTATTAATGCGATTTTCAGTTTTCGCTTTTCACATTGCTTTTCGCTCGCTTTTCAATGCAATTTCACACATATTAAACGATTTAAATTCCACTTTTAATTTTTTTCTTTTTTCTGCGTTTTTCTTCTTCGCTTACGACTCCGTTTCACCCAGTCCACATGCTCAACACATTTTTATTATATTTTACTTCATCTCATCTCATTTCAGTTTCATCAACGCGCGCTGCGTTCACAGGACCGCACAGACTCCGACTATGAACTGGCAAAGTGTTTGGATGCCTCTACATTTTAGTACTAAAAATTCCGCGGCGTTAACACAGCATCTGGAGTGTCGTGTGTGGCGACGACACGCTCTCTTTGTGTGTGTAGAGTTTCGCAGGATGCTGCTCTCCGCTGCTCGTGCTCGTGTACACTTTCCAGCCCTAAGACCCCCAAAAACACCGAGCAACAAAGCAGAAGTAGCATCACGGCAAAATCTCTACACCCATAACATTTCGTTAGCTTTGAGCTGTTAACTGTTGAGCAGAGTGGAGTGGCGGTTCGCTGTTAAATGAGGAGTTACAATTTAACTTAGTGTGACCAGCTATGCGGAAAAATACCAAATATACTGCACAAATCGATATTGTTATAAACAACACGGTTGCATTGACGCTTTTCGGTAAATTCTAATTTACCAATGCGACCATATCACACGTCTTCTATACTTTTTGGTATATAAAATACAAAAAATACCAATTGTGAAAGTATATTCAGGCGATCTGGCTGCTGGGCACACAGACGTGCAGCGAACGTGAGCCGAACGGCAACCATCTTTGTGAAAAATACCTACGAGACTGGAGAGGAGTTGGTGTAGGAATTAATTATTTCTGCGGCATATTAAAAGTTAAAAATTAAAAAAAAAATAACGATGATTTCTGCTCGCTTGGCGTCGTCGGTCGCACGCAACTTGCCCAAGGCGGCCACACAGGTATTGTTGCAAAAATAAAGTGCAAAACAAACGCGTAAAGAAAAAAATTATACATCACAAAATACCTCTCCCCATATAAGATAATCAAACCCAATTGGCAATATTTAAATAGTTGAACTTTAACCCAACAATGTTTAATCCAACTGGATTACACTTACAACCAACCGCTGCTTCATTTTCGCCACTTTCCAAGTGAATAATTGGCAAAATGTTCTTACATTTTTTTGTCTGTTACGCAATGCAGCAGACAAATCTGCGACCCCAAAAATAATTACATAACAATTGTCCAAAAGTAAATGATGCGCTGGTAATTAACATTTCACAAACGTACTTAAATTTTAAATTGAAGTGTAATTTTCAACCAAATAATTCTTCTGTCAAAGGTTACATAATTTTTGTCACCTAACTGCAGCAGCAGCCGCTGCTCGTTGGCAATGCCCAGCTTTTGAGGTTATGTGCGTGTGAAAATCAATTTTGCAAATCGAAAGGGAAAATCCGTTAAGTGATGCGTAAGCTAAACTAAAGTAGCAAGAACTCGATATAATTTCAACAACAATTGGAAAAGAGTGAAATTTAATTTTATCATTTACAATGTACTGTTGTATTTGCTGCCCGGCCTGGTCAATATTAATGTGCGAGAGCGAGACAGCAGCTGTGCCGCTCATGTGGTTATTCAATTCTTGTCCCGCCGCACTCTTCTTGCTCCTTACATAAGTTGAACACGATTGAGAGACATATAAATATTTGATTCAATATTAAATTGAATTCCAACACACAGGTTGCCTGCAAGGCTGCGTACCCAGCTGCTACTCTCGCTGCCCGTAAGTTCCATGTTGCCAGCACACAGCGCAGCGCGGAGATCTCCAACATTCTGGAGGAGAGAATCCTGGGCGTTGCACCCAAGGCCGATTTGGAGGAAACTGGCCGTGTGCTCAGCATTGGTGACGGTATTGCTCGTGTCTATGGCTTGAACAACATCCAAGCCGATGAGATGGTGGAATTCTCCTCGGGCCTCAAGGGCATGGCCCTCAATTTGGAGCCCGACAACGTCGGTGTTGTCGTCTTCGGTAACGACAAGCTGATCAAGCAGGGCGATATTGTCAAGCGTACCGGCGCTATTGTCGACGTGCCCGTCGGTGATGAGCTGCTCGGCCGTGTTGTCGATGCTCTGGGTAATGCCATTGACGGTAAGGGCGCTATCAACACCAAGGATCGTTTCCGTGTCGGTATCAAGGCCCCCGGCATCATTCCCCGTGTCTCTGTGCGCGAGCCTATGCAGACTGGTATCAAGGCCGTCGATTCTCTTGTGCCCATCGGTCGTGGTCAGCGTGAGTTGATCATTGGTGACAGACAGACTGGGTAAGTGAAATCCCTTCGATATGTAGATGCTCTTAACTATATGGTACTTTCTATCTTGCAGTAAGACCGCTCTGGCTATTGATACCATCATCAACCAGAAGCGTTTCAACGAGGGTCAGGATGAGTCGAAGAAACTGTACTGCATCTACGTCGCTATTGGCCAGAAGCGTTCCACCGTCGCCCAGATTGTCAAGCGTCTGACCGACTCCGGTGCCATGGGTTACTCCGTCATTGTGTCGGCCACCGCCTCCGATGCCGCTCCCCTGCAGTATTTGGCTCCCTACTCTGGCTGCGCCATGGGTGAATACTTCCGCGACAAGGGCAAGCACGCCCTGATCATCTACGATGATTTGTCCAAACAGGCTGTCGCCTACCGTCAAATGTCCCTGCTGCTGCGTCGTCCCCCAGGTCGTGAGGCCTACCCCGGTGATGTGTTCTACCTGCATTCGCGTCTGTTGGAGCGTGCCGCTAAGATGTCCCCAGCCATGGGTGGCGGTTCATTGACTGCCCTGCCCGTGATTGAGACCCAGGCCGGTGATGTGTCCGCCTACATTCCAACCAACGTCATTTCGATCACTGACGGTCAGATCTTCTTGGAAACCGAGTTGTTCTACAAGGGTATCCGTCCCGCCATCAACGTGGGTCTCTCTGTGTCCCGTGTGGGTTCCGCTGCCCAGACCAAGGCCATGAAGCAGGTCGCCGGTTCCATGAAGCTGGAGTTGGCTCAGTACCGTGAGGTCGCCGCCTTCGCCCAGTTCGGTTCCGATTTGGATGCCGCCACCCAGCAGCTGCTGAACCGTGGTGTGCGCCTTACTGAGCTGCTCAAGCAGGGACAGTATGTGCCCATGTCCATTGAGGATCAGGTAAAGCTACTAACAGCATCTTGATATCATATTGAATTCACTATTATCCTCTCCTTTTATCTGCTTCACAGGTTGCTGTCATCTACTGCGGTGTGCGCGGTCACTTGGACAAGATGGATCCCGCCAAGATCACCAAGTTCGAGAAGGAATTCTTGCAGCACATCAAGACCACCGAGCAGGGTCTCCTGGATACCATTGCCAAGGAGGGTCAAATCTCCCAGGCTGCTGATGCCAAGCTGAAGGATGTGGTCACCAAATTCATGTCCACCTTCCAGGGTTAAACAGCTAATAAACAGTTCTACGAGCAGCAGCAGTTATATCATAGATATTGGGGCAAGCAAATAAAAAATGGATTGCAATTATTATAAGCCGAAATCAACGTTAATTAATAATTATGGAAACTGCCCAAACGCTGCGCGTTGATGAAGCAACAACCACATCAACTAAAAACAAAACAATTACAACAACAAGAAAACTACACCCTAAGAAAATATAAACAAAAACATTATAAAAACTCAAGAAAACCTACTTTGCGCATTCATGTTTTCCTTCGCTGTGCGGCTCCGTGTATCGTCCTTGCCATACACACACAAACTGGGAGAGAGAGACGAAGAGAGAGAAAGCGGGACCTATACGGAACCAGCAGCGAGGATCTACTTCGAATTTCAGCACTAGTCGAGTCTAAAGAAACCGTACTTCTGTTGTTCTAGCCTAAACTATAATCAATATTTGTAATATTGTAATCGAGAATAGTCGAAAAATACCCGTTTGTGGATGATTGTGAAACGATGAAAATAAAAACGATACTAATTATACACTTACATACATCATGTGGATATCTATGAAAAGTGAGCACTATTTGAAGATTCTGTGATCAGAGGGAAATGTTATTTATCGAAAGGGATATGATAATTGTTACTTTTATTTTGCAATAAAATTGGATACACAATTTAAAGCGTAGAATAACCTCCAAAATGTTTAGTCTTTTATAGATAGTCTTTAAGGAGAGTTTTAATAGTATAGAAAAACTTATTTAGATGTGATAGGAGAAATAATATACATTTTTGTGTGATAAGAAATTTAATGCTTAGGAGACTAACGTTCTATTAAATAACCTTTAAAGTAATCCTAAATGGATAGTATTAGGAGAAGAGATGAGCTGTGGATCCAATACTAAATTCAGTAAGGAGAAAAAGCGGTATGGAGACTCTCATTATATGAAGCAATCATAAGTGTAGTTAGAAGTATTACGAAACTGTTCGACCCATCAACTAATCTGCAAGCTGGCTATAATTTACTACCAGGACTGTCGATCCCTAGCTGAATAATATGCTATAGCTACACAAATGTTTCGAAAATAATTTAAATTTTAGTAAAATTTACATTAATATTAAGACTACTCAGATTTACAAAATAAATCTTATGCATAGGTGCTTAAAATCCGTAGTTTGTGAAAGTAGCTTCCTCAGACAGTCCTAATCCTGACGTATTTCCCGAGATTTAAAAATTTTCCATTCACGATTCGTCTGGACAAACATTGTCCAAGAACCGACAAGCCAATTACTAATTGCAATCCAGTCCCAGACAGAATGTCCTTTCTTTTAATCTGTCTAAAGTCTCAGCTGATCCGACTGCATCAGCAGAAGATGCAGCAGCTGTTTGCTGCGCAAAAGGACACAGTTGAAAAAGGACTTCACACAACCTTCTTGTCGCCCGTGGCTGACCTTGCAACCTCTCAGCGGGCATGCGGATCTGCAGCCACTCTACCTGACTTCACCTCGCAGGATAACAGACAGCTCGATGTCTCGGTTGCTCGGTTGATTGGTCGGTCTCTTCACGCTCTGCATATTTCGTTAACAGCCACACAGAAAAAGGCACAGGGCTAGAAGTGGAAACCCGGAGCTCTTTCTATTTATGATACCCATATCCAATAAATACACAGAACACATCCATGTGTGTGCCTGTGTGTGTGTGTGTCAGGACAGGACTCAAAAGGCTGCTCCTGCCAAAAGAAAAATCGCTTTGATTATATGGGTCTCGCTGCTTGGGGCCATCAAATGTTGATAGCGTGTGGTTGTTGTTCCCGCTGCTGTTGTTGTTGGGTCGTTGTCGCTGCCGTTGGCTGCTTTCTTTTTATTGTTGCATTTGTTTGCTCGTAAAAGTGTCGAAATTAATGAGAGCCATAAAACCGTCAAACTTAAATTTCGAACAGGCGCGCAGCGGCCTCAGCAAGTCGACTGCTGAAACAGTTGCTGCCCCAGTCGTGCTCACAGTTGAGCTCTCGCACACACCTACACAGCGTCATACCCACACACGCACACACAGACAGCTAAATACATATTTACATATACAGACACACACCGACACGTGCGCGTGCAGGCAGCGACGACGTCGACCGACAGAGACGTCGAACCAATGCTGCCGGGCAATTGCGATGAAACGGGCGAAAGCAAGAACAAAAACCACAATCGCACACACACACATGCTCATGTGGAGTTGGAATGTAAGACATAAGGGAGGGAAAAACTGACCTGCGATCAAAAGCAAGCAGCCAAGAGCAAAGTTGAAGCGAGAGGCAAACACGTTTCAATGCTTTCCCATTTTGTTCCCTTTGTCTGGCTGTTCAGTTCGTGTGTGTGTGTATCTGTCTTTTGATAAGGAGCAGAGCCCACATAGGGGTCGCAGTTGTGTCTCGCCTTGTAATTACTTTTTGGGTAATGTTCCGGTTTTCAGCTCTCGCCGAGATTCCCATCAGCTGCTGAGAATAAATGGCGCCAAATGCAAAAGAGAGATTTGTTATGTTTAAAAGTACACAATGTTTATTTGCAATGAAATGTAATTGTAATGTGTAATAGTCGGGGAGATATAAAATTGTATACATAATTTTATTAAATTAATTATTACATAGCACAAATGCCAAAATCAATTGCTTAACTAAATACAAATATATTCAATATGCATAAAATGGGCTGTTTTTTTTTTTGTTACTTTTCTTTTTAGAATATAGCTTAAAAAATACTTTGAGGCAACGCCGATATTGTTCAGCCAGCAAATGCGCTCGTTGCTCCTTGGTGCTCTCAGTGTCCGTTTCTCTCTCTCTATATCTTTCTTACACGCAGGATTTTAACACATTACATACATACATACATATACAGAACATATATAGAGCAGCAGTATTAATTTAAGGGTAAAAGTGAAGAGTGAATTTGAAAAGGTGGAAAGGGGTTGGGGCTGGCTGCCTTTGCTAGTGATCGCCTTAAAAACGGCGACGACACAAACGCAAAAAGTACATGAAAATTCGTAGTCATCGATTATCGATCATTATTGCAATCACTCACACGTAAAGACATACACACACATCTATATGATTAAAGTTGGAACACGAAGAAAACGAAAAATACACAAATTTAAATTATTAAACAAATTGAACTAAAAAGTGCAGTCGAAAGCTACACAAACTAAAGAAAGTCTTGCATGATCGTAGATGGGGGAGAATCGCTCTCGCTCTACTTCTTGCTAGCAGCCCCCACAATGGAGTCCATGAGTGGACCGTATAGCTCAGAGCGCAGTGCAATCTTCTGGAACTTGTTGGCCTGATACTTGCTGTAGATGGCCCGTAACTTGGCCGTGGACGCTTCACGCGCCAACTTGGCGATCTGACGCGTTATCGGCCGCAGGTGCTGCGCAGTGTAATGGGAATAGTGCTCCAGCGTGGGTGTCCAGTGCTTGTTGTTGAATCCCGTGGCAGCTCTGGCATTGCCATTGAGCAAGTGCAGCGACAAAAACAGAGAAGCGGCTGCAATCTGCAAAAGGGAATAAACACTTAAAAGTGATTGATATGTTTTATCGTTAGTAGCAAACTTACCTCTGATGGCTTGTAGCTGGCCAGTTCGTAGTCCATGGTAGCCAGCTCCAAGAAGTACTTGGACATCGCATGATGATCATCCTCGGCGCACGCCGCCTTCGAGTAGCGACGCAAGAAGTGAATGGGCAACGGACGCGACAGATTGTTGTCGATCGCCTTGAGGATCTGCAGCTCCATCAAACGAATCTCGCGAGCCGTGTAAGTATCATCAGTGATGAACACAAAGTCTGCCATTGCTGGCGGAAAGAGTTCCTCGTACTTGGTGGCAATGAAGAGAGCCGTGACACCAACCAGCTGCAAATACTTGCGCTTGGTGTTCTTGGCTACCTGCAGGTAGCGATCGATGATAGCTACGGCCAGATGGAAGGTTTCGGCCACCAAATGGAACTGCAAGTGCACCTCGTTGATCCAATCGATGAGCACCGATCGCATCTTGAACGACACCTCCTCTTGGTTGGCCAAATGATCCGAATGAACCGGCTGCTCCTCCTCTAGCTGATACAGATAGTCATAGATATCATTGACATACTCTGACACCAAGATCAGATTGTCATGATCATCCGCATCGATATCTTCCACCTCCGCCAAACGTTTGGTGGAGTGTGACAATGCTGTCGTTTGCTGTGATGCAGCTGCCACAGTTGTTGCAGTTGCACCTGGCTTACGGAGCTTGTTGGGCGAGATCAGCACCAGCGGCGCTTGCTCCTTTTTGAGCACGGCAGGCTTCAGCAACACTTCCTTCTTGGCCAA
The DNA here is from genome assembly GCF_023558535.2 of Drosophila nasuta. Lineage (NCBI taxonomy): Eukaryota > Metazoa > Arthropoda > Insecta > Diptera > Drosophilidae > Drosophila > Drosophila nasuta. The sequence goes on from NC_083457.1 coordinate 24,360,165, forward strand.
TACAGCAGTAGCTGCTACCACATTGGGTTTGACTACCACAGATGTTTCCTTTTTGGCCACATTGTTGGGCTTGGCGAGTGCAGCGCGCAACTTGGTTAAGGATTTGCGCGACAAGTTGCTGTCTTCGCGACGCAGCGTGTTCACCTTCTCTTCGGCAACGGGTTTCTGTTGCTTAGCTGCTGCAGCAACTGCAGAGTGGGAGGATTTGATAGGAATAATCTTCTTGGCCAGCTGCCTCAGAGGATACTTACGTTTGCTTTGCGCATTGACCACTGTGGTCGTTGTCGTTCCTGCTGCTGCAACGCGAGTGGCGTGCAACGTGCTTGCGGCCAACTGGCGGGACATGACACCAGCTGCGGCAACATTGGTGCGTACGGAATTGGAGCGCAGCAGTGGACCAGTTGTCTTCACCACAGGCACCGCCGCGTTGTTGGCATTGTTCACACCCAGCGGCTGCTTCTTCCAGTGCGTGTCCACGCGAGCTTTCGTCAACTTCACATCCTTCAGCCTGCATTGAAATGCAATTAATCCACTGAAATGTGATTGCAACTTAACGTTAAGAGAAACTCACTCTTTTTGTGCCACATCCTTGGCAGCGATGACTGCACGATTGATGCCACGGTTCTGCAAATCGCCCAAAGCGGCGCGTTTTGTGGTTGCCTCGTTTGTAGGCACTGTCATTTTCTTCACATGCACTTGGTTATATTTCTCCGATGCATTCTACAAATATGGAGAGAATCCCAGTTATTTGGGGGTCAATGTCACGGCGGCCATTTTGGAAGAATAGTGAAAGAGTGCAAAAGGGATTTGCAAGTAGCGGTACATGAAAAGTACCGCAATAGTTGCGAGTGCACAGAAAAGGCGCCAAGTGCGTTTACCGCTGCTGAAGCAGCAGCAACAACAACAAAGCACGCAACGGCATTTTTTCTTTTTAATAGACGCAGCTAACGCAGCAATGGCGGCTGCGCCTGCGTCGACGCAGGCGCCGCTGCTAACGCTTTGCGATGCTGGTGCTGAAAATTTGATAAAAAAATGTGCATTACGAGAGAATCTTACCTCGTCCAAAAGCATTTTCAATGCTGTGCTTGCCATCTTGATCGATTTATATATTTCCTTTGTAATTTAAATAAACAGAACGCTTTGATTTGTATTATTTTTGTACTTTTGAGCGCGTCACTTTTTTGGAACGCTAAATTTCTGATACTTTTCAAATAGTATGTTTAATTAAGTAATGTTGAATAACTTGTTTTTCAGATTGCACAAAATATAATTTACAATTTTTATTTCAACGATTGCTGTTTTAATTCGAAAATGTTTCCTTTTTGTCGAGTTTTTCGAGCTGTCTGCACGATGCGTTCGCCAGCAGATGCCGTTTAGATTTGAAATGCACGCCAAGTGCTGAAAACGATGTGACCACACCGACAGCTGTGTTGAAAGACCAAAAGGCAGTGTGACCGCTTGTGTATGCGTTGCAAAGCAACCCTGTGTTCGCTGCGAGCATGGCATGTGTTGTAGCACTTAGCTTTTGTTTTGCACAGCAAGTGCTGCCCATAATATATTTTACAAATAAAATACGTTACAAGGAAATTATTTGAATCTTTGACTTGCATTGTAAATTAGTATGTAGTAAATTAACTGCATTTGAGTGTGTTGATATGTAAAAGATATAAGTATGTTTCATAGCGCCAATCAATCATTGACATCATACACTGATTGCATCAATTAAAAGTTGATCACTTCAATTGGCTGTATGGCTGGCATGTTGCATCTTCATTGAAAATGGGATCTTCGACAATTTAGCGCTAGTTTTGTATTTGCATTTGCATTGCTGATTTAAGATTTCCTTCACAATGTACTTCTTGTTGTTACTTCAAACCGAACGGAAATGCAACATAATTCTCGGTTTGTTTTTTTACTCGACTGTGATGATCAGTGTCAAGTTTTCGTCTGGGCCGGCTACCCCATCATTTTCAGGCACTTGACCACAAAAACAATAAACAACAACAGCAACAACAACAACGACCAACCAGAATAACAAAAACAGTAATAGCAGCAAACAATTGCCATCGCATCATACGGTTCTGCATTTTTTGCTAATTTTTTCGGCTGCTTTACTTAACGGTGGCGTTCTATTGTTCCGTTCCGCCCCGACACCAGCTCATTAGCATATTTTGTAGCTCCATCTCCAACTTCAGACCCCAACGCCTTCTGCTCCACCAACACAGCGCAGCTCACGAACACTTTTAGCTGTCGTTGCAGAAGCCGATGGCACTTTTGTCGACGATCGTGTGCGCCATCGGCTTGAATAAAGTTTTCCGCAGTCGTGATTTTTCGTCATTCGCGAATGTGGCGCTGCCGTTGAAAGATCGCGCGCATTCAACTCGAAAACTCGAAACAACAACGAAACCAACAAAAAAAAGAATACATAAAATTTAGTGGAAATTCTCTTGGTTCTTGAATCTGTTTAATTAAGTTAAAGCAAAAACCAGAGCAAATCGATTGGATTGACCTCGAAATCTTATCTAACTGAAACGGTCAGCGCGCAGTGTTTATTTATATGTATTTATTTATATTATATGTTATATTTGTCAGAATTTTTGGCCAAAGTGTAATAAAAATCATAAATCGTACTGCAAATCGTTCTGGTTGAGAGCGGCTGTTGATTTCTGTTTGCGCGGCGTTTAAATCAAAATAAATGCGTATAAATGTGAAAACAAAAGCAAGCATTATGCATAGCACATGAAGCACATGAATAATACAAACAACATTTTGTTTAACAGTGTTTCTGCCACAGTTGAAGAATTTAAATCGTTTCCCTTCAATTGCAAGTGGCGCCAACGAATGTTATCTGCAAGTGCTGCCCGTCGCCTGCATGAGGAAGTGCAAATATTGATAGCCACACTTATGACAAGTGCTACCCATTGATAGTGTAATCGATACCACAAAGGACTTAAGCAACAAACTTGCGCTCACAAAAATAAAATTAAAATACTATATAAAAGTAAAGCAGTGCACAAAAAGTACAACAACAAGAGAGACTACGACACCACACTGACTGCAATTAATTAGTGCATAAACAGTTAAATTAACTGCCGTAAAAGTGCATTCACTTTTCTCTCTGGACTGTTGCTTCTGCTGCGCTTCTGCTGCAAGAGAAATACAAAATACATATTTGGTTTCTGTTTTCTGAGGTTTTCCTTTTTTGTTATTGTTGGTTTTTGGTTTATTTGCAGAAAATGTAATACAAGTAAAAATTATGACGCAAATAAGCAAGTTAAATTAAGTGGATTGGCAAAGCCGCAGCGAAATAAAAGAAGAAAAATACTCGTGTGATTTTGTGCAATAAATGCAATTTGTGCAATCACAAAAACAACGAAACAATAAAACCACATTTGAGCAAGCAACACAATAAGTACTTACAAATGTAAATAGTATTACAACAAATCGCTTAATCGTTGTCAACATTAAAAAAGGCCGCGTCGTTATGTCTGTGCCAGCAGCTAATCAGCGTCAACGCAAGCGTCTTCAGTCCTCATTGACAGCAAAGTCGCATTGTTATCGTCATCGTCATCGCTTGTGCCTAATTGTTTTGGCCGCGACTATCGCTGTCGCTGTCGCTGCCTCTGCTGCTGATGCCGTCGACGCCGACGCTGTCCACATTGAGCTGCGACGCAGGAGAAGCGTCAACTGGAATGGCATTGAGGTAATTCTTGATTGATATTTGATTTTGAAATGCATTTATTATTACATGGCCACGCGATGCATTAATCGACAATGTATCATCCGATTAATGTCACCCGATATCAGACTCCCATAACCCATAAACGATTCCACATACGATTACTTCGTATGTCAGGTGATTATTCAGGCCAAACTGCAGCGTGCACAAGAAAATGAAAACGCGTGATTCATTCAGAAGTGTCAGCATATTCATAAACATTCATTTCGCATGTACATACATACATACATACATGCATTTGAGGCGCGGGGCGTGGCAGTGAACTAATTCTTTCAACTGCCACAGCAACTCGAGACGTTGAATGACCCTTTCGCTCGATATACTCTCGTAATTGGACGCCCAGAAGGCAGCAGGCAACTGTCCGTTAAATTGAAGAGAACCCAGCAAACAACCAGAATTACAACTACAACAAAAAGAGCAACAACAACAACTGCAACTTGCTGCCAACATTCATAAACGTTTGTCGGCAATTGACGGTTAAATTACATGATTTCTGTTTCATCAAATATTTTATTCATCCTTCAAGCGTCTTTAAGAATTTGAGTTCAACCAGCTGGCGATGCTCAGTTGAGGGCAGCTTCAAGCGAATTCCTCTCCATCTCCATCTCACTTGACTATTTTCTTTTCTAGCTGCCTTCAATTTGAATTTGTTTTAGGTTGTTTGCATGATTTATTTGACAGCTGAAAGACTACATTTCAGTTTGCGATAAATTCACTTTACAAATCGCAAACTGCCAAATCATTCATGAAATTTAGTGCAGCTGCAATGAAAATACTTCAACTCTGACTTCGAACAGAAGTTGAAAAGAACTTTTGTGTCAAGCGGCGTTTTGTATGGATTCTATTCATTATTTGCTTGAGATCATTTACTTAAAGGAATATGTCATGTGAATTCTATTCACGACTCTAGAGAGAATAGATTCCAATGCGCAAAGTCAATTTTAAATACATAAATAAAAGCTAAGAAAAAACAATATTTTTCAATTTTTAAAATTGAAACGTTGAAAGACAAGACAACAAAAATTAAAAAAAAAGAATAATAAATAATATTAATATCAAATAACTTGAAGTGCATTTGTATCAAGCAAATCGATAAAAATCAAGTGACAAGCGTAATTTTAAAGCTAGAGTTTAGAAGTTATGTCAGTTTAGAATTTCATAAGAAATGAGGCCAAAAACGCCTACTACTTACTTCGGGTCTTAGTTGTTTAGAAAATTTGGTATATTTTGAACTCTATGCTATATTTTGAATGTAGTATTAAATCAAATTTAGCCTTCGGTATATTTCTGGTAATTTTGCGGTATATTCATTTGATGTATTTAAAGAATAATACCACGCTGTTTGGTTTTATTCAAAATGGTTAGCGGGTATCTCACAGTCGAGCACACTCGTTTGAAGCTTTCTTACTTGTTGAATTAGGACATTTAATTATTTACTACTTTTAAATATTTATTACAATTAAAAATGTAAAATAAAAAATTAGTAAAAACTAAACAGATACTCAAAAGTTGTGGATTAATTTTGAATTTATAACATCAATTTAAATAGTATAAGATTCTACATGCGATTGTAATATACAATGCAAGATATTGAGTATCCTAAATTGCTTTCAACTGTAGCTTTCTAATTCGTTGCATCGAAAGGTTTTCTCTAAATAGAATCTGCATTAAAATGTATTTAATTTCGAGAGCAGCTGGTTTAATAGCCAATTGTGAGAATGTTGCAGAACATGGCGCGATTTTAAACGGCTGAGAAAAATTTCCCTCCGTCAGCAGGTGAAGCCAATAAGTGTGGCGCGATTTATATTTTCTTCGCAGGTGTGCGAAATTTGCAACTTGCGAACGCGAACGCAAAGGCGAGCGTCACGGGTATTCGGCGGCAAGTTATTGACCCAAGTTGGAAATTAGTTTGGATGACTATTAAGTGCTCCTACGATGGGGTTGACGATGTGTTTGTTGTGTGTCTCAGTTGAGAACCTTTTGCTTGTTTACACTCGGTCTTTCTGTCCATGTTCCGCCATGATTACGAGAGGAGAGTTTTTCTCGCAATTGGTCTTACATGTTACCTGTTGCCTGTTGCCTACCATTTACTCTGACTCTGACTCCAATTTCAACTGAACTTTTTGTTTGTTTTACCTCTACTCCACTCTTCTCTTCTCTTTTTTTTTGCCCATGCTATCCACAGGTCACGCAAAATTTCATCACATAATCAGCCAACGGGCGATTACAGCGCCCGGAGATGGGTTACAATCGAGTGCGAATACGAATACGAATCCAAATGTGAGTGTGAGTAGTGAGTACACTCACATGGCTACGAGTTTACCAAATGTTGATGCAGTCAGTTTCCACTTCCACTCTTGTTTTTTGTGTTGTGTTGGGCTTTTCCGGCACTCTTGATGGAGCCGGCCTTTTATGCTGTTGCCCTTGCCTTCAATTAGTGTCATTTTATCGAACATTGTTTGAATGCACTCACGCAAAGGCAAAAACTGAGTGCGGATGAATGTGTGATTCAGTGCTGCTGGTTTTACTTTTGTCCAGTTTAGTTTTGGGTTCACAAAAGAAGTTTATTTGATGATCGCGATTAAAGTGGAACACATAAACTGCGTCGATAAAAATCGAATGACTATCGATCACTTAACGGTTGAAAGAAAATTAATTATTTGTGTTAAGGTCAGTTCTGAGATAGTCAACAAAATTATATGCACAAAATTAAACAAATAAAGAATTTGAAGGTTCAAATAAACCAAACTAAAATTAGCATTCACTTTCTTTGTCCTTGAACTATCAATTCTACATTGATGATTAATGCTACAGATCATTAAAACATCTTTGTTTATTCTTTGAAATTAGCAAACACTAAATGTTTGAGAGAATTTTGAATGTTGTGCACTTAATCCAAAGCAATTTGGAATTGTTAATTAACTAAGAATTCATAAACAAAGAAAAGTGCTTTAACTAGCAGATGATCGATTTATTATCGAAGTGTAAGATAAATCTAAAATTAGCTGAAAAGTAATTTGATATAGAACGTAGCTACTAAGCAGCCACGCCCCATTTTGACAGCTTCGCTGTCGTTGTTGTTGTTGGACATACGATCGCCCCCCAGCAATTTGTGCAACACCTTCTCGGTGTAAGTAATTCGAGAAGAGAGGATTGGGGCAGGGGCAGGTGAGGGGAAGGGGGTGTTACTGACCGCCCATTAGAGCCCAACGAAGCGCTCTTCACGCTTCGCTGCCGCAGCTCGACCGACGCGCTTTTCCAAATGTAACAACAAATTAAATTAAATAATAGCACAAGTGGGCACACGCACATTAAGAGTTCATTCGTGTCTATCGGCTGCTGCTGACCGATATACGTCTCTTCTTCCGATATTCGATGCCGATAACAGAAATCGGATAAACGGCAGCTTGAGACTTTAAACGGTCAGCTGCCATTTCACTCGACTTTAACTTCAACTTTAACTCCAACGCAAAATGGAAAAAAAGTGGAAAAAAAATGAAAAAAAACAAAACCCGTAATGGGTATTTTCCTAAACTAATTTTCTATTGTTGCGTGCAGTGAAAGTGTTTTATTTTGGTTTTTGAGTGTTCGGTTTGCAAGTTTCAAAGTTGAACCCTTTTGGGCCTCAACCATCAACATCATCAACATCATGGCTGAGCTCTTCTGTTTGCTGCTCTTTTTACGCTTTGTTGAACTGCGCTTCTTACGCTTTTCGTTTGCATAAAACCCTATTTAAAAGATCTCTCGTTTCCCTTTCTCTTCTCTAAACCACTTGCAGCTGGACGAGAACGCGCTGCTGGAACAGCTGGCTGGGCATGAGCGTGCCCTCATCTTTGGCTCCAAGTCGGGTAAGTCGGTAGAGATTCTGGCACTCAGTCCAGCCGATCGGAAAGATAAGCTAACTACCAAGTTTATGACAATCACTGACTGCTATTTCTACAACTATCTCTTTCCATTATGCTATTCCTTCAACTAATTCTAATTCTTTTGCTAATATTTTTACTCTCGCTGCTTTTCATCATATTGCAGCTAATAACAGTAGTCAATTTTCTAATGCAATTATAGTTTAGTTGGTAGAGAATTTATTATTTATACTTCTGCAACTATTATTATAAACATATTCATTCTAGATCCAAACTCTATAATTAGTTGTTCTACTTTTGTTTATTTATATTCCTAAATATTACAATTAGCTTCAGCTTTTCTAGTTTATGTTTTATTACTATCATTAATCTAATCATTATTACAACAACTTCTATTGCAAACAATATTTCTATTCTTGGAATTATTAGAATTTCATTCTACTGCCATCATACATAATTACTTCATTCAGTGTTGACTGCCACATTTATTACAATTATTACAATTAGTAATACAACTATTAAAACTGCTTCTACTAACTTACTTTTATTATATTATTATATTTTAATAACTGTAACGATTTCAACATCTTCTGCTTTTAAATCATAAAATAACTTATACAGTAAACATTTCCAATAGAATCCGTAACAATATAATATTGTTGCTTTACTTTACTATCATATCATTTTGGTTATATAGAAGCAAAAATAGTATTGTTATTACTACAAATCTTAAAAGCAAAATTATAATATTTATACTTTTTTTCTTGAATAACTATTTCCATATATTTTCGTACTAATTTCGTAACTTTACTCCCACTTCAATTATAATAATTTTAATAATATAACTTTTTGCAATATATAATTACAATTCTAAACGACTATTTTGTTGCCTAACTATGCTATTATTTAGTATTTAGTATTTATAGTTGTTTTAAAAATGTAGTAAAAGAAACATTATAATATTTACATTAATACTACTACCTAATACTAAAGATATTTCTATATCTGCAGCTTCTTTAACTATAATAGTCAGGAACATATATTTTTTTAATATACATACAATTTACAATGTTTAACAATTTTGTTGCTCAACTTTGCTACTATTATAGAATTTAGTATTTGTAGTTGTATTACAAATATACTAAGAAAAATATTATAATACTTTTACTTTTTTCTTATTACCATTAAATATACTGAAGCTGTGCTAATTATTTATTATCATAGTACTTCATACTATATGGGCAATTCTCAAAGAAAGGTAAACCACGACCGAAAAAAAATCTTCACATTCATCGTATTTTTTTGTATAATGTCATAAAGAAATATCCAAATTTTCATAATACAATGGATCCGTAGCATATCTCGGTTGTTTTATAAAAAATTTGCCTGCAAACTGAAAAAATGTAATTTTTTCTCTTTTAGCTCCTTTTGTATGCATTTTTATGTTTTATTATTTCACAAAGAAAACATATGATATGTTTGCTCTTTTTCTACCAAATCTCTTAATAGCAATCCAATAATAAGATAAAAAATGCAAAGTGAGCGAAAATATGTTCAATCAACTGTTTATTTTTATTTTGCTTCTTATCTATGTTCAAATCGTACGTTCGCGACCAAAAACATCATTTTATTGTAATTGCTCCGCAATAAGTGCAAGCAGGTGAATGAAACTTCGCGTGTTAAGTGATTTTGGTATATATATTTTAAATATAAAAAATCGTTGGGGTTACTCTAACCAATCTTTTTTATTGATTGTCAAAGTAGCGTACGTTCGCGACCTTACCTATAAGCATATGTCGATTTTACTAGCGTCGCATGGATTTAAAAAAAATTTTTTTTTGTTTTTGTTTTGAAAACTATGTCGTTTGCAGTTACTTATTACTTGTTAGTTATTACTTATTATTTATTACATATTTTTCTTGCTATTAATAAATTTCAGTACAAATTTCATATTTAATAAAAATTTATTTTTTTGCTTTTAAATGTTATTAGACACATTAAATTGAGTTTGTTTTGTTTGTTTGTTTTGTTTTATGAAATATGAAGTTATTAATAAAAAAAGTTGTGGTAAAATAAAAATTTTATTAATAAAACAACATGGAAAATCGTACGTTCGCGACCGTACGTTCGCGACCGGAACTTAATTAAATTAAAAATAAATAAATGGAGATATTTTCTTGGGAGTAGACTTAATAGAAAGCTACATGATTCTACTTTAAAAGTAAAGTTATTTCTTTAAAATATTCCGTCTCAATTCGCAGAGTTTTGCATTTTACTGTATTAAGCCAAAGTCGACTTCCATTTTGCGTACGTTCGCGACCGCATGTTTTTTGACAATATTTTGAAAATTAAAAATCGATAAGCCCCATAATTTACACTAACCAAAGAGCTAAACAAATGCTATCGAAGAGTAAAAAAAAAGTTTCAGGAAACGTTTGTTTTCGATTTTATTTTTCTAATTTATCTCGTACGAACGTACGTTCGCGACTTTGAGAAATGCCCATATACTACTTTCTATTTCTACGATTTCTTCAACTACAATAATTAGTATTTGTTATAGTATCAATTATTAGTATTATTACTATTACCAAAAATACTAAAATAAGATACATATTCATTCGTTTTCTATTACTATTTTGTTTATTATTTATTGTTTTGTTAATACTGAAAGTATCTTTACTTTCACTGTATTTTTTAGAACTACTACAGCAAGTATTAGAAATAGTTTTACTAATTTCGCAAATATTACAATTCAATTTACCACATTTATACATACACTTAATTATTCCTCTTACCATAACTTATTTTACTAAAACCAAATAATACTTCTACTTCTCTACTTTACCTATAACTTCTGTTTTATACTACGCTACCAAATTTCAGCCCACTATTTAAACTGCTACTTTCAATGTCTGCCCTACTTCTGCTCAAACTTTTCCTACTTCTTTCACTGCTATTTTGTTGTGCCACTAATATGCGCAGCTTGACTCTGAAAAGTGTTTTTTTGTTGGGGGGCAATGTCAACAGCTGTCAGTAGTCGAGAGCACAGCAGAGGCCACTGCAACATGTTATTAACAGAATGTGCGATTGCCGCCGACGATGAGGACGATGATGACGGGGCAAATACTGTGTGTGGGGGCGCATAGAGTGAGTGGGTGGAGCATTGGGGCATTGGGGCATGTGGCAGGTTAATGTGCGCAATTATTGATTCGGGGAATGCGCATTTTGGGCATTGTTCCGCGTAGCAAGTTTATGTGGCGATTGTGTTTAGCATTGTTCACCTGCTTTGCAGTGCCCGAATTCAAATTGGTTCATTTGGCGCGCAGCAGCGCGCACAGCACGAGAAGGAGCAACAACCGCTGAGGGGAGAGGGGAGGCGGGAGCGACGCAGTGCGGGGCAAGGTAAGTTTGGCACAGATGCCATAAATATCTATGTGAGTGCAGCTCGTGCTGCTCCAGTTGCTGCTCGCAGTCGGACATCATTGTGCGAACTGTTTAATTAATTCAAATGCATTCGCCAGCCAACGAAGCTGTGGAGGAGGAGGCCGATGTGAAGCTGCAACTGCCACTGCAGCAGACGCCACAACTGATCGACGATGCCTTCATCTTCATACGCCGCACGGCGAACAGCACGCAATTTGTGGATCATTCGCCGCAGTTGCTGCAGCGTCTCGAGCGTTGCTTCTATCGCAGTCCCTGGGCAGCGCTCGATTTGTGCGACGAGCAAAGTGTGGTAAGTAGAGAGTGAGAGAGGGGGAGAGATAGTCTGGTGGCACTTAATGAACTTGTCAACACACAGCGTGGAGTGTTTCAGCAGAATGCGAGCAACTTTGTCATCCAACCGCTGCCAGCGCGTTTTGGGCCAGCGGCTCATGTGCTCTACCAGGCGCGATTAGATAAGAGTCGCAGCGAAAACAACAACAAGAACAACAACAACGAGACGACACCGTTAGATACTCAGCTGCAGTTCGAGCCCGATGCAGCGGAATTCAACGAACCGCGGCATCCACAACATCAACATCAACAGCAGCTGCCTCATCAACGCCAACATCTGCATCGCAAATCGCAATCACAGCTGCGCTTGCGCTATCATCCGCGTCATCATCATCATGGCAATGGCATTCCCAACAGCAGCGGCAGCTCATCCACATCACAACGTCTGCGTCGGCATATTGGTGGCATGCCACCACGTCGCTGGCCCGTGCCACACGAACTCCACATTGAGACAGCGATTTTTGTCGACAGCGATTTGTATCGTCACATGGAGAAGAATTTCCCCAAGGACACCGAGAGTCAACTCATACGCTTTGTCCTCGCCATGATCAATGGCGTTCAGCTTCTCTATCATCATCCCACCTTAGGCAGACGCATCAACTTCGTGTTGAAGCGTTTGGAGATCTTTCGCAAGGATCCGCCCGAGTTGCGTCGTTCCAGTGACATTGACACCTACTTAAGCAACTTTTGCTTGTGGCAAAAGAGTTTGAATCCGCCTTCGGATGCGGATTCATTGCACTACGATCATGCTGTCATCCTCACTGGACTCGATCTCTATGTGATTGGCAAGAATGGCAAGGTCATAAGCCAGGTTGTGGGTCTTGCCCCTGTTGCCGGCATGTGCACCGCAACCTCGTCGTGCACCATCAACGAGGGCAAGCACTTCGAGAGCGTCTTCGTTGTGGCCCACGAAATAGGACACAAGTGAGTGGAAACTTACAAATATAATCGTTTAAAATTATTCATTATTCATTCATTAACATCTCCGATCATTATTATGTATTTTAGATGCATTTGATCATTTTCCATTTCTACTATTTGTTGTTTGAAATTTCTAGTATCTATACCAAATATGTATTTTAGATCAACATTTTTAATTTCTTCAATTTGTTGCTTAAAATTTAATATTCAATTGAAAATCAATAATACCAAATACATATTTTCTTTGCTGATATTTCATTTCCACTATATTTATGTCTCATAAAGTGATTCATAAGTTGTCTCTATGTTCATTGCATTAGCTCATGTTGCATTTCCTTAGCTTGGTGTTAAATAGTTTGTTTAATTTAAAGTGATTATTAATGAATCTTTATTTCATTAAATTCTCAATTCATTTACTTAAAAATAAAGAAAATAATCTATTAATATATAATATCATTCCATTTCCATTTATTTTGATAATTCATTTTTAATGATCCATATACTTTTCTGCGAATTACTTTTTTAGTGAATGCAAATTTGTTGTACAACATGGTCTTATGTTTCCCAGTTTTCTTTGTTGCTCAAAGTTTAATAAAGTTAAAATTTAGTATTTGCTGTTTTCTCATTAAGTTCATGTTGTTGTCATGCTTTATTGTTTCGTATGTCATTGAAATTGTCCCATTTTTCATTTCCAGATTGTGTTATGCAATTTAATGCTTTATTTCTATAGTGTTATTAACCAGTTTCTTTTACATTAAATCACTAACTATGAAATGTTTCTTGAGTGCTTCTCATTTTATTATGAATTAGAATTTCATGTTTCATTTTTAATTTGGTATATTATAACACATTTGTTTCTTTCACTATTTATTTCAAGATCTCTAAACTCTTCAAATATAAAGAAATCCATTCATACATCAACCTTTTTTCATTTGCAGCCTGGGCATGCGCCACGACACCAAGGAGAGCAGCTGCGATCCCAGCCTGCACATCATGTCACCCACTTTGGGTAGTGGCAAGATCACTTGGTCCAAGTGCTCGCGCACCTACTTGGAAGAGTTTCTCGCGTAAGTCATGACATTTTCCATAGAGGTAATCGTATTAAATTGCACCTCTTTGTGCTGCAGCCAAGGTCAGGCGGATTGTCTCTTCGATCGCGGTCAGTTTAAGGCGCACTTGGATCACTCGGCGGAGGGAATGTTACCTGGAGAACGCTTTGATGCCAATCAGCAGTGCATGCTAAAGTACGGACAGAGTTCGGTGCGTGCAACAAGCCAAAGTAAGCTGGAAATCTGCCATGATTTGCACTGCCAACGAGAGCGACTCACATGGACTTCGCATCCGGCTCTGGAGGGCACCGAATGTGGCGACAGCATGGTAAGTACATAGTTACTATGGAATGCATTGATCTTTAATTTATTTATACCGCTTTACAGTGGTGTCGCGGTGGCTACTGTGTTCAGCGCCCCACTCAAGAGACCGCAATGAGTTCGCTGAAGCAGCTGAGCGGTTTGGTCAAGCCGAGCTATGAGAAGAACAGCGCCAGCTTTGCCGAGTCCAGTAAAATGGGTCAATTCCTGCACGAGTACAAGACGAGCACTTGGAGTGATTGGGGAGAAGCCAGCGAATGTGATTCCGGTTGTCTCTACGGTCCATCGCATCGTCTAAGGGAAGGTAGCACGGGATTGCGCACCTACAACAGAAATTGCCTCAACTATCGATCGCGTTGCATGGGCAGAGATCGCAAGTTTGAGACGTGCATTGCCAAGCAATGCTACAGTGTGCCTGTCCAGACAATCGGAGACTTTGCCACACAAGTCTGCATGCAGGCGAGGAAATCGGACAGCGAACTGACTGGCGAGGGACAACAGCTAAGTGGATCTATAGGTAAGGCTTCAGAATGAGTTAAGTGAGGGTTGTCTGTCTTTACTTTTCTTATTAAATTAAATTCGTAAAGCATTTAAAATGAATTAAATGCAATTAGTATTATAATTTAGGTATTGTAATTTTAATATTTATTTAGTCTAACGAAATTTAATTTAAAATAATTGATGAAATTACATTTCTGCCTTCTTCTATTTACTTTCCTACAATTTTAAATATATGAAATTTCTTTCGAATTATTTTTTTTATTTATGGCATTTAATGAAAATATATATCAGTGTTCCTTACTTTAGTTTCATTCATTTTATTTTCTAGTGCCTTTTAAGCTTATTAAATTTACTAAACTGTAAGTAGTTTTTAGAACTAGAATTTGAGAATTTGTTATATTTGCAGTTTCATTAAATTTAATTTTATGGAATTACAAAATATGTAAAGTACATTTGTAAAATTTACTTCAATTGAAAAGAAGTTGACTTTACTTCTTGTTTGAAATTGAATGTAAGATAATTCTGTATAATTTATTAATGATATAATTTCCATTCCTTAGAGGACTCCTGCAAGGTCTTTTGCCGCACGAGGAGCAACGGCACCAAGTCCAGACGCTGGACCTTTCCCGATGGCACAATTTGCCGTGCCAAGCATCATGGACCCGACGATATAGCTTATTGTATTTCCGGACGCTGTGAACAGTTCTCTTGTGACAATGCCACCAGCAACTTTTTCAAAATGGACAACACTTTCTGTGCGTATCGCACAACGCAACGTCCGCAGCGTGACTCGAATGAACTCGAAAGCAAACAGCAGCCAAGTTATCACAATAATGTCAGCTACAAGCGATATGCAGATCGTCTGGATGGCTTAAACTCTAGGAATCGCTATGAGAATGGTACGAATAATAAATCTCTACTTTGCTATATGCATCTTTTTAACATGTAACATTTTCAGAAGTAGCTTTGCGCAATTTCCATGGCCAGGACAATCACATTAGTCCGCAGCAGCCGAGCAAGCGAAAGGCCAGCTCCTCCTCCCATGAGTACAAATACAATTACAATCAACCAGATTCGTATGCCAAGTCAGCGCCTCCTCCCGTGTCAGCCTCGCTGGTTGTCGAGTCCGCGGAGCCCGCGTCGGAGTGGCAGGTGATATCAGGCTGCCACTCCAACTGCATGACAGAGTCGATGGGTGTACAGGTGGTCAGCTCGCGGCGCACACAGGAGCGCAATGTGCAGCTCTGCACGCACAAGGTGAAGCCCTGCGAGCGTCTGCAAACGCCAGCGGAGTATGCGGAGCAAACGTGTGCGAGGTATAAGCAGAAGGTGCGTGGCTTATCGGGACATGGTTCACAGATCTCGGCGAGCATTGAGGAGCCAGACCGCAGTTGTCGCGTTGGCTGCCAAGATGAGTTTATCAAGTATCGGTACTATCTGGTGAACGGCAAGAACGGACACTTTCCCATTGGCACACGCTGCTCGCAGGTGGACCGACGATACTGTCTCTATGGCAAGTGTTTAGAGTTTGGCACGGATAACATGCTGAAGCAGCAGTCGCACATTAGTCTGGCGCTATTTAGGAGCAAGCGGGATTTGCAGCGCCAGAAGCGAAGTTTCCTTTATTTCGATCCAGTTAATATTACGGAAACTATAACAAAACCACTTCTTAATAACCTTGTGAGCAGTATTTTTGACTTTGAACAACAGCAACATCTAGGTAAGTGCAATCAATTTTTGTTAACTCTGCTTGTATTAATAATTTTCCCCATTTGTTTGCAGATTTTACTCACGACAACATCGAACTATCCAATCCTATTCACGTCTCCACGGACGAACTGAGCAGCAATTGACGACTAATTTAGTGTTTATTCTCTATCCTCTATTCTATATCTTTCATTTAACTATAGCTTATGTGGCTGTCGCTCTGCTCAAGGCGTTCTCAATAACACAATCATAGTAATCTAAGCCTATCTGTAAGTTCTAAGTTGCAAGTTGTACTATATAGTACTAGCCGAAATAAATGTGTGTGTGAATGTGACTGAAATAAAAACAGTAAAATGTAATTGGCTTTGCTTGTGGCTACTATATATAGGATTTGGCCTTTAACGAGCCACTGTTTCTATAATTAAGTTCGTTTTTTGTGAATATTTCATATCGCTCGTCGAACGTAAAATTCCAGCATGATTTCCAGCAGTCAGCCTGAAAGTATGCCACACCAAATTGACGATTCGCTCTGATTTGATAACTTCTTCAAATCAGAACAAGTCTTCCATTTTTTGTTGCATACTTTTAGGCTGTCTGCGATTTACTGCAAGGCGCGCACAAAACTATGCACGCATCACACAGCTAACTGAGGTGCCCCACTCAGTTGCACCGAGACAGACAATCACACTCACACACACATACAGCAAGACAACTCACTTGTACGCCAACACACATACAGGCACACAGGCATACGAACACAAGCGCCCGACACTCGTCTGCTCATCAGTTTTGTTTCCATTTTTGGCGTTTGCATGCAAACACTAACATCCATTACCAATATATTCGATATCAAAAGGAGAACAACAACAACTATACACACACACAGACACGAGTTCGATATTGGTGTGCGTGTGCTAGAAATTAGATAAAAACACCTACAAAATGCTGAATATGCCGCAGTCGTCAAGTAAAGCGCGCCCCGTGCAAACCGACAAAAGAAAAAATAAAAAATTAAGAGAACCGAAAAGGAAAAACTACAAAATTACCAAGCGATAAAAGTTTAGTGAAAAACCAAGTGGAAGTTGTGTTTCGTCTAGTGAGTGTCCTGTGAGCCTTTGGCCTTTGGCCTTTGCATTGAACATTGACCAGCCGGCGACGACGCGTTGCAAGTTCAATGCACCAGAGCGGCGGCAAGTGCAGCGAGTGCATAAATAATGCAATAATGTGTGTTCATACCCCAACAAAGTTCGCAGTGATTAATAGCTCTACTAAGTGGCATTAGCAGTTCATACTGACCCATAAGTATTCTAATTGTGCTTCATTTGGCATTGACATTTTGATGGTGCCATCCCATCCCGAACTAGCCTCGAGGGACTCATTAAATTGGGTCACATACCTTGAGCCTTGAGCCTTATAATTGAAGTGAACGCCGTAAACACGCAGCGCAAGTCATCCCCGAAAAGTGTGTCAATTGTATTTTTTCACTTTATTATCAATTTGGCCACGACGATGCCAGTTTTTTGGCCAAGTTAGCACGCAATGAGCAGTTGGCATGTCTCAATTAGTCATTCGTCGATTCCCAATTCACAATTTTTAATTCATCATACTATACAGACTTGGACTTTTGTGTTTGTCCTACAAGTCTGCAGTTGTTGTGCTCAATGAAAGTTCACAGAGTGTTTGTGGCACGTGCTACAATTGCCACGTACGCAGGACCTTGAGGTCCTGCTTCATAAATTTACTGTGTGTGCTAGTTTCGATAATTTTCGAAATCGAATTATCGATTTGTGTTAATTGCTTTGTTTTGGTATTCGTTTTCGTTTTCGTTTCGCCTGCAATTGAATTGTTTAGTTATTCAGTACGGAGGCGTTGCCCGCATAAGTATGCAATGGTTTTTGTGTGTGTCATCGACTGAGTCACCTGCAATTGCAGCTGCTTCTAATGTGTGTGTGAGTGAGTTAGTGTGCATGCTATACAATCATTGTGCATTAAATAGGCGAGTGTACTGATTGTTGTTGTGCTTGTGGGAAACACTCGTAGTTCTAGAGTTAAAAATTCCATAAAATATTGATAACCAAAGCAAATACGATCTCGGTGGAAGGCCTAAAAAACCCATTGTTGATTTTTAAAAAAGTAGGGTGACCATACGGACATGTCTGTATGCATGCAGGCAGCTCATATTCAATGCACACACGCGAGGCACGTTCTGCAATTGGCCAACAACGACAACGACAACGACGACGCCGACGACAATTGCAAACTGACCACAAAACGCGTATTGACAAGCCGCTGAAACCATTAATGCCAGCCAGACGTCGTTGAACTTGCAACCGCAACGGACCGAGCTACACAAGAGCTTTAAATATAAAATCTATTTAAATACAAATTTAAAACAAAAAAAAACTGTGCTAATTTAGTGTAAAATAGACAACGATTTAATGTGCCGATTATATCGCGACTGGAGCCATGTGCAGAGTCGAGGACTCTAAGGAACAGCGTCCCAGTCAAAGATCTAGCCAAAGCGAAGCCAATAGAAGTATTTGAAGCTGAAACTGTTTTCGAGGATTGAGGCATGCCACCAAAGCGAAGACGTCGATTTCATGGCCTTTATTACCATTCATCGCCGCCAAAGGGTGAGTCAAATTTCTCTGTGTGAACACAAGCAAATTCATTCATTTGCATTAGTTGCGCCTAATTGAGCCAATTAGATTTTATGTGTGGCAACCAATTAAAACACGCAACGTCTTCACTTCCCCCTGGGGAGAGGCACATGCGTGACAATGCTCAGGCATGGCCAAAATTTGCATATTGCGTGCAACGAAATGAAGTCGAAGTGTCAGAGGCTCAACAAGTAACAATCGCGAGTTGGCGGCGACATTAAGTGGCACTCGCTAATGCGTCATTTCCGTGGCAGTTGTTGGCTTTTTATTGCTGCCTAAAAACTCTACTTGCAACTCAATTACTGCACACCAAAAAAAAATACTTAAACTCATATGACAAAAAGGTAAAACGAAAGCAAAGTCAGGCTAATAAAAGCAATGTTTTGTTCTATTTGCAAGCGAATTATTTACATATGCAGCTAATGAAATTGTTGTTTACCCAAAGGCACATACATATTTAAGTGGCACAAATACACACACAGAGGGAACTGTTATTTATTCAGCAAAGCAGAAGAAGCGGAAGAGCGCGTACAGGACGCAATTACCGACCCACTTCTGTGTGGCACCTTTTTGGCCACCATGGCAAATGGCACAACACAACACAAGGCAGGGCTATAAAAAAATCGAAAAGAAGTATAAAAAACTACACAGAAATGAGAAATAACACATTGAGCTGTCCTAAATTCAACACCTTGCCTGGTCAGCAAAGTTTAGTTGGCCAACGTGGCTCAAACTTACCACACGCAACAACAGAGAGCAGGACATCGTCGTCAACTTAGCAACTTGGAAGTAGGCGCTGAGCAAGTTGTTCTAAGGCATTTTGAATGATTAATAAGCAACTACAACTCACTATATTCTATTCGATATCGATAAATAAATATATGAATTTTGTGTATTTCTCTGGCTGAATACTAAATACGAAATAAAAAATGTCTGATTCACTTACAGTTATGCCAATGAACGGACAGGCGGCGGGCCCCAATGGCGTTAAGCGGCGTGAGAACGATGGTGCGTATGAGTAATGTGTTAAGTTGTTAACTTTTCCGAATGGCCCTTGGTCTGTCATCGTCTGCGGGGGTTGAGCACTGAGTACTGCACACCAGCTGGCATTTTCTCAATAGTTGCTCAATATTTCAAGTGGGCGTTACGTTTTTGCATTTCGATATCAACATTTAGCGACCTTCGAAGTGCACAAGGCGTTTCAAGTTGCCAAAAAAAAAGAAGAATTTGAGTAAAAACTAGCGGAAAAGTCAGCGCGGCAAACTCATGAAA
Organism: Drosophila nasuta; assembly: GCF_023558535.2. Classification (NCBI taxonomy): domain Eukaryota; kingdom Metazoa; phylum Arthropoda; class Insecta; order Diptera; family Drosophilidae; genus Drosophila; species Drosophila nasuta. Next base: position 24,379,972 of record NC_083457.1, read on the forward strand.
AGTCGGAACAAGTTGTTGAGACTTTAAGTTGAGCATTTGCTCGCAATTTTGCTTTTTAATTTCGTTTTACTTGCAAATTGCATGCAAACACGAAGCCCCCGGAAGAAAACAAAAATGTAAATGAAATCGAAACTTGGCCAAAAAAAAAAAGACGAAAAAAAATGGGGTGTCAAAAGGGCGTAACGGGAGCGGGGAGGGAAAGCTTTGTAATGGATTGCAAAATTAATTTCCTTGCACGTTGCAATTTGCAATTTGCGACGCCTTTAATAGATTTCTCGGTGAAGCTATCGACCATTCGAATCTGGATACACGAAAAGGACATTGCCAAGCTGACACGCATTCTGTGGGCGGGCCAGGGACAACGTCTCTGCCAGCAGGCCAGCAACAATGGGCGTGTTAAGCGATTCCTCGCCGCTGTGCCCCATGTCATGGTAAGCAAATCGTCGCCGCACTTTACAGCTGCAGTTACTGAAGACTTCCTTCATCGGCAGAATGCTAGCAAGGATCTGCATCAGGCGGTGATTGACAACAATCTGGAGACACTGCAATCGCAGCTGGAGCCTCCGGTGCCCGCTGCGCTCGTGACAGCCAAGGATGGCAACGGTTTGAATGTCATACACAAGGCCGCGGGCCTCGGACATACGAAGATCTTGGAGTATCTCATCGGGCTGTGGCCGGAGGGGGCACATGAGATCGATATTACGGGCAAGACACCGCTGCATTGGGCTGCCAGTGCCAAGAACAATATGCGCTGCTATACGCTGCTCACACAGGCTGGCTGCGATGAGGAGGCCTTGGATTACGTGAGTACTACAGCCCCACCCCCACTCACGACCGGAACAATTAAAATTCCAGCCTTCAACATTCCGGCAATTTGCAGAAAATGAAGACGCCCGTCTACTATCGCCACAAGCCGCACGAAATCGAGCGAGCGTTCCTTGTCTATGTGCCCGAGGCGCCGCGCATCTCCCCCGACAGCGTCACCGACTGGGAGGCTCTCAGCGATGAGGGTAACGACAGCAGCGTTGGCGGCGACGCCAGTCGAAGCAGCAGCAAACAGAGCAAGGTAAAGATGGGTGAAGCGGGGCGCAATGACCTTGTTGGCTAATTGAAAAGCTTGTTACCATATTTCTCTCCAATATTAGAAGTTGAACATTAAACCGACGGCCGCTGTAAATGGTCGTAAATCGTTGGATGACAGTGCCGAGAACACCTCGGAATTGGACACGAATGATGGGTAAGTGACTTCACATTCACTTGGCCTCAGCTTGGTTGCTGCTGCTAGTTTCTTTTTGATGGGGGAGCAGAAGTTGCGCTTCCCTCGTTTTTTCCTTTCGTTTTCTTTTGTGGCATGGCTTTGAGTGTTTTTTGCATTTTGAATTTGCCTTTTTTCCCCCCCATCCCCGCCTGCCGTGCAGTACAAGTGCCAATGAGGATGATGATTTGTCCAAGGCGGATGCGGAAGTGGAACCGTTGCCATCGCAGAAGCGTCGACCGGAAACGCCAGCTGCATTGGCCGCTGCTGGCGATGCCAGCGATGCAGCCGATGCTGGCGATACCGAGAGCGAAGCTGAGGTAAGTTTTTAGATGCCACAACTCGGTCGGAGAATTTTACCGGGCAAGCGCTCCGAGTTTTTGTTGTTCTTAGATGCTTTGCACCCTGCGCTTTTGCTGTACAGTTGAAAAGTTGAAGGAAGAGCTGCAGTTATGTATTTGTTTTTCTCAACTTGCTCAAAGTCAAAGTAAGCCATTGTCGGCCCTGATGCGGCTTTCTTTTTGGCCAACAAACACACATCTTACACGAATTGTATATTAGACACAACAATTTGCCAAGTTTAGCGCTTTATCAGCTCCGTCTGATTCCTGTAGCATACGCGTAATATTTAAGGATCACAAGGAAAGCAATCAGTCGACAATTGTTTACTTTTACAGAATATTGCAAGAGCTGTAAGCGATGATGATAAGATTGAGGCAGAGCCAGCAGCTGAGGAGAACCCAACGGAGGCGGAAGCGGAGACGGAGACAGAGATGGAGAATGGCACAGCAACTGAAGAGGCCGAAGAGACAAACGGATTGAATGAGATTGATGACAATGTTGATGATGTTGATGCTGAGAGTGAGCAAAATGCAACTGAAAAGACTGAAGCAATTGAGAACGATGTGGAAACAGTAGCCGAGGCAGAAACCGAACCCGAATCGGAACCAGAACCTGAGATTGAAAAAGAAAAGCAAGCGGAGACGGAAGCAGAAGTGCAGCTGACAAACGGCGACGAAGCTGAGGAAAATGTGGAACAAGAGAAAGCTGCTGATGACGAGGATGAAGAGGACGATGATGAGGTACAGATTGGCATGCTTTAAGTAGCCAATGTTTGTGCGATCAATCGATTCGATTGATGTTGTTTTTGTGGCGTTTTGCTCAATGAATGTGAATCTGTAAAAATCTCAAAAACAAAACCTAACAAAAAAATAATAAAAATAATGTCAGCTGCAGGCACTCAAATTTCAACTTATTCCTCAAATATGTAGCTGCCACCAAACCAAAAGTAAAATCAACCTGCAACAGCATCAGCAACTGCAACACACTTAAAAATAGTCAACTTGCTTGGACAAACCAAAAACTAGTTTCAGACTCAAAATAATTGTATATTTTGTAAACGCAAAACATACTCTACTATACCTATACCTACTTATACCAATACCTATACCTATATACATATATCTCTCTACATATATACATACATATATTTATATGAATATCTATTTAAACCGTAACTAATTAAATCAATAACCAATTAAAAACGAAGCAAGACAGCAATAAAATAACCGCAAAGTCGTGTGTTTTGTTTTCGTATCTGCACTCGTATTTCTTTCCTTCTTTTTCTTTGCAACAGTTCCGCAAATACTTTCCGTAACCGTAACCGTATCCGTGTTTGTTTTGTCTGTTTTCCGCTCTTCCTCGCTCTGTCGCTCTCTCGCTCTCGCTCTGTTTTTCTACTAGATCAAATCAATGCCATATCGATTGGCCAAATCAGCAGCTGTTCAGCAGTTGATATGCAAACTTTCTCCCCCATACGCTGGCTGCGTCGTATGTGTCCCGCGGCATTTCACTTTCATTTCGATTTACTGACTCGCTTCTCCTCCTCCCCCTCCCTCTCTGACGTTTCGTTTCAGCTGTCAGGCAGCCATTCAAATGGCAACGGTGCATGCAAACGTCAAGAACAGTTGCAAGCATTAGATATATATGCCCATATACTACATACGTAGTTTTTATTTTCCATATGCATTTTATTTGAAAAACTTTTCCTCAAATTACTGCAGTTGTCGCCGCTGGGCAAAGCGGAGGAGGGAAGCGGGGAAAAATTCGCATTTATTGCGTTCTATTTGCTGTGTGCGGGCGTTGAGCAAACAATTTAATGACTACAGCTGTGATCTGTATCTGAAATGCATCAACAACATGGCGTATGCGCAATATTGTGTAACCTAATAATTGTGTCATGTGGTAATTGGACGACTTATGGAATGATCTGATCTGGCTATAGACTGCACCCACCAACACTAGCAGCACAATTTCGTTGTTGTAGTGTCGTAGTGTCCTTGTGTTCGTATCCTTGTGTTGCACCTGTTAGCTGTTAAGGCCGAGTCCATCAATTACAAGCGCAATTCTCTGCAGGATGTGATAGCGCCGACGCCAAGCGGAAGCCAACAACAAGAGCAGCAAGAGCAGCAACAAGCGAAGCAACAGGAGCAGCAACCGGTCGAACTGGATCAGGATCTAGTGCCGGACAATGATGGTGGCGACTCGCTAACCTCCTCGCTGGCCATTGAGGGCTTTGTCCAAGGCGCCTCCGAGGATTATACAGTTCAGTCTCAAACTGCAGCTTATGAAGTCGATGAAGTATAAGCGGCTAACCTCTTTTCTATCTTCATCGTCATCTTCATCGCCATTACTCATTCGCTGTCTCGTTCACATCGCTTGCGTTTCTCGTCTCTTTTACTTTTAACTCTTCAACTCTTTTTGCACCTCTCTCTTTTACCCCCGCTTTCACTCCATCCATGCACTAAAACTTAAATCGATCTACAGCTCTGAGCGCATTGTAGATTCTATTCTGACTTTCCACAGGATGCGCGACTGCAGGAGATTATTGAGTCCGGCGACATGGAGCAGTTAGCGGAGATTGTGCTGAATGGCGAGGGCGGACGTTTGCTTAGTCTGAAGTCCAAGGAGCCTGAAATCCAAGCATTTCTCAACAATGTCCCCAGCTATATGGTCTGTACACCTCACAAAATTTCCTTCTATCCAACCATCGAACAGTCGTCCCCAATGTCACATTAATTGCTGCACACTTGCAGGAGAAAATCCATCGCGTGCATGACGCGGCACGTGACGGCAGTTTGTTGGCGTTGCAGCAGGCTTTGGATCGCCGGAAGTTTGCCATTGCCAAGAACGACATATCGCCAAATGGTGCAACACCGTTGCACGTTGCCGTTCTCTTTGGACACAGCGGTAAGCGTCGAAAACATTCGAAATATTCGCTCTGTCACCATTTCTGTACAAGCTGCGTCTTTTGTTTCTTTTCTCACTCCTCTTTTTCTCTCTCTCTCTCTCTGACCTTTTCAGATATTGTACGCTATTTGGCTTCGCGCTTTCCGGAGACCATGGAAATTACGGATAATGACGGACGCACGGCGCTCCACTATGCGGCCACAATTAAGGACAATGGCCACTTCTACAACGTCCTGTCGCAGCTGGGCGCCAATCCAAAGGCTGTGGACAAGGTAAGTCTAACGCCCAGCTTTCGCATAATTTATAGCCTCAATCATTATGTATAAAACTTCTCTAGCACGCTATTTTGTGTGGGGTGTTTTGTAAGGCTTAGAAAAGAAGCTCTTGATTTTAGAGTTTACGTTTAGGAAATTTTAAATTTAATTTTAAGTTGTTCTTTGAAAATGTAATTAAAGCTAATTTAGATTTTCTGAGACCTCCTGTTTTATTAGACAATTAAAAAGAATATTGGTAAAGTATAAAAACTGAAATAAGTATAGGTTATTCTTATAGCTCTGAATTGGCATTAAATTTAGAGATTTCATTGATTTTAGAAACGTTTTCTGTTTTACAATAAAATATATAAATTCGTTTAGTTTTTGGTTTGCGAAATTTTCGCTAGAGAATTACCCATATACCATACATATATTTTATCTATTTAAAAATCATTCATTCGACTATCGTTATACAATATTTAGCACATTTCGTCATGAATTTAATTAAATATTTAACGATAAAGTTTTCGTTTTACTACTATGTATGGTTTAAAAAGTAAAATAATAATATAATATAAATAATTCTTAGCAACAATTTTTATACCAAATAAATATTCCACTAAATTTCAATTGTTAATCAAAGTTTTATGAAATATTTATTTGAGGGAAATCGCGTGGTAGTTTCTATCTTAAAAATTGAATTTTTGTTTTTAATACTTTAATTAGAATAAATTATTATTTATTGTTTGGCTTGCAAAGTTTACATTCAATTATTAATTTATATTGTTTCATTTGATTCTATTATGTATAATTATTATTTTTTCATTGTTTGTTTAACTTTACTTTTATCAATAGTATGTAGTGTAATAGAGTTTTTTAAAACGCCATCAAGTTTGTTACTATTTTACCAAAAATACATTAAGGCTTTTTATTTTTGATTTAATTATACAGTTGACTAATTCAAAAATAATTTTCCCACGTGTTTGTGAATGGGTTTTTAGTGTCAAGTATAAAGTTATTAGGCATAGGCTTGAGAACGGTAACAGACAACGATTCTAGTTAATTGTCAGCATTAAAATTGAATGAAATTTTAATGAAATTCTATATGAATAGAAAACGGGTCAAGGCTCCAGCGGGTGTTAGCTCTGCGTTGACTTTCAAGTGTCAGTGGCATGTGGGTTGTGCCTAACAAGAGTCCACCTCGAACTTGTATCAATAAGTTATAAATATGAAATGAGCTCAAGAAATACATTTGTTATTGCCACGCAGCTGGGACACACGCCAGAGTTCTATGTGGATATGGATAAATCCAAGGATGTTCTCACCTACTCGGAGCTCTTGACCATTTTTGGGGCCGAGGAAATGGAGAACCAGTTGCTCAGCGATCAAGGTGAGCTCTCATTTATTCATTCAAACAATTGCGAAAAATTGCGTTTACAAATCAATTATCATTTGCTTTTACTGTTCTGCCGTTTATTGTTATTACACGCCGTTTTTCGCTGCGCCACTAAAACCACAGCCAAAGCACATACTCATACAAAAAACCCACAGACAAACCGAGCACACGCGGTTAAATAATTAAATACATTTGCTTGCTAACTCGAACTTCCGGACATGAGCTCAATGATTGGCTGTCTCGTTGGCTCTTTCTGCCCCCCAGCAAACATCGATTTTCACTGGCACACACCACGCACACACACAGGGCACTTATCACGCGTCCTTCAGTGGTACGTATTCATGCAGTTAGACAGTCGTATGGTTAGTTAACTTTCGGAGGCTAAAGCGAGCAGTTAGACTCGGACAGTCGCAGGTGTAGACAGTCAAAACAAAATGGCGGCAAATCGGGAGTTCTTCAATGAGATTATCAATAACATTGACGATATATTCGGTAGGTAAATGAAGAGGAATCCGCATTGCAGGCACTTAAAACGTCAGCAGCTTAGATCTTTATCAGCGAAAAGCCATTAAACTGCACTTGCAGCAACCACGGGTGGTATGCGTGATATTACGTATACGCCTCCGTATCAGAGTGCAGCACATTTTTAGGGAATTTAGCGACCTGTGGAACTAGCGAACTACTTGTAGCTTTGTTTTTGCTTGCGTCAAATACGTTTTCCCATTTGCACATTACTGGTTTGCGCCGACACTCGAATGTACTCGTAATTGATTGATTGATTTTGATTTGATTTGATTGTTTGGGCACTCGGCTAAGCACATGCGCCTATTCTCAGCACCCACAATCACAACAATAACGACAACAACAAGTCTTTAGTGCTTCTGTCTATGGTTATGTCTCTGTGTTTGTGCCGTGTCTATGTCTGTCTGTATTGGTGTGTTGCTGTGTTGCTGTTCAAGCCAGCCCGCTGTGCCGCTGTGTACTGATACTTATCAACGTCAACAATTACACCCAACGCTGCCCAATCAGTTCCCGATGATCTGCACAGCGCACGACGCGAGCTGCAGGATGGCGAAATCGCGCGGACTTTGGAACGTTGCTTCAGCGTCATCACGGAATCGGGCAAACTCTTGAGCGGATCCCGAGCCTCGGCTTTATCGCATCGCAAGCCATTGAGCGCCTCGGCCTTGCAGCTATCGGTTACCAGCTATTTGAGCCGCTTTTTAAAGCGTGCTGTCTACGATAAGATCAAGCGACGACAGACGCGACTCGATCACAATCTCTTCGATGTGTTGTGGCCGGCGATGAGGAAGACATCGAAGTTGCGCCACCTGGAGGAGGATATCAATTGTGGCATTATTGCGCCCGATTTCGATGTGTTTGTGGTGTTCCAGGAGTTTCTGGTGCCATTTCTCAAGGACATGCATTGCCTGAACATCGATGCCGACTTCAAGCCGCATCCACGACTCGCCTACTTTCCCATGGACAATGGCGAGCGTCTCAATACGGCGGCATTTGTCTTTGACGATGAATCGCAGCTGGTCACGCGCTGCATTGTGGAGGCATCGCGTAATCTGGATCAACTGGAGCTGCCGCTCAACCTCACAATTGGCCAGATCGAGCAGGCCGAGCGTGTCATGATGAGCAAAATATTCACGGCCAACTTTGCCGAGGCCATTGGCGAAACCGAGTCGGGCAGCTATTACACTTTGACAGAGCTAATGGAGCCCGACTCTGAGGTGGCCAGCATGCTGAACAATCTGGGTCTAATGATACCCGTGCTAGATACGACCGATCAAGTGCAGGCTGCCGAGTCCACAGCTTTCAATGGCGCCCTTTGGCCTTATGGTCGCGGTGTCTACATTAATTCGGCACAGAATATGGCGCTGTGGCTGAATTGCTTGGAGCACCTGCGCGTCATCTCGTCCAGCAGTAGCAAGGAGCCGGCGGATATGGGCGCTGCTTACACTCGAGTGGGTCGAGCCATTTCCTATCTGGAGACACAGCTGCACTTCAAGGAGAGCTATCTGCTGGGCTATCTGCAATCCCGTCCGGCTTTTCTTGGCACTGGCCTCAAAATGACGACAATCGTGAAGCTGCCAAATCTGATGAAGGAAATGGATAATCTGCGGCATCTGTGTTCGGTGCGAGGACTTAGCATGGTGACGAATCGTTTGTCCAAGTTGACTGTGCGTCTGATCAACATGCAGAGCATGGGAATTGTGGAGTATGTGCTGTTCCAGGATTATTGCACGGCTGTTACCAATATCTTGTCGTTGGAGAAGGATATGTCGCTGACAAATTCTAAGCATATTGCCACGATGCTGGTGAAGATCTTTAAGCGCAAGAAGAACAGCTTGATCGACCGCAACTGATCGCAGATACAAGATACAACATAGAAGATATAAAGATGATACAATTGAAAGCACGCCCCATACTATACATTTCAATGCAATTGTATTGTAAATACAACTAAATAATAAATATAAAATAACAGCAAGTGCACCAATTACTGCTAATCATCATGTAAAATATATATACTCGATTGCTGATCGATAAACGATCGATAACATTAGTGTTTAACATGCGCATAGCCACCACCAATATCCACATCCTCCGCTTCTCTCTCGGCCGTACCGTCGCACGCAAAAGTTCTCTTGAGATACACGTACGTACCCCGACCCTCCGATATCTTGACCCCTCAACCACAACCTCTCCACCACCGTCCTCTGTTAGCAATTGTGATTCGTATCAATATTTAATATGATTTGCCAAGTATGTTTTGAGTTCCCATCATATTCTCTATTGACTCCAGTTTATCTTGTCTTTATATTATCTATTGAACTCTCTCTCTCTCTCGCTTTGTGTACATAGGCTAGTTACTCTCATAAGTGTGTTTTGTAAACTCTACAATCTGCAGCTCTCATTAATTCACTAATTCTCTGGCATCAACAGGTCAGGCGCAGCCTGTGAGCTTTCAGGCGAATCCCATCTTCAAAACGGAGCAAGGAAAATATCTGGCAGACAGTAAGTAGACAATAACATATCTTAAGTGTAAGGTTAAGATATAATTTTTAAGTGTGATAGATACATCTGAGAAAAGTTATGTACCCATTCGATTCACCTCCCAGGGGATTCTTCAAAATAATATTAAATAATATTATATTTCCTGCAAGACATAATATATTTCGACAGAATCTTTACTAGATATTCTACCCCTATATAAATATATATTAGACGTGTTAGACGAGTTTTGTTAATTCAAACTTATTGCATGTATTAAGTATTCGCTAAATTCTTAACTCATTTTACTTTCCGTAGCATTGGCCGATCCCTTGATCAAGGCATTAACAGAGATTGCCAACAAGCGTCCCAAGGATCCCGTTGCCTATCTGGCCAATTATCTGCAGCATTTTATGGGCGAACGCAAACCCATCACGGAGGCAGAAGTCCACTCGGGCAGCAGCAGCAAGACGAGCAGCAATTCAACGGCTTTGGCCAGCTCCAACTCCAAGATGAATGGTAATCGCATTGCCAACAATCGCCCACAACTTGTGGAGCTCGATGCACGTTCGCTGGTCGAGCAACAGCAGCTGCAGGAGGAGGATGATGACGAGGACGGCGCTCTGGCTGTGCAACATATGGAGGAACGGGATGAGCATGGCCAGAGCATGTTGCACTTTGCCTGTGCTCGTTCGCATCGTCGTGGGGCGCTCTACACGCTCATCGAGGAGTCACGCATCGATATCACCTACAGGGATGAGTTGTATCGTACGGCCAGAGATGTAGCTTTGCAGGCGAATCAGCCCAATAATGCTGCCGAAATCGATAGATTTCTGCTCGCTCAAGCAGTTGTTGGTGAGTACCCAGATAGCAATCCTGAATTCTTAATATTAATCAAAATTTTATTAAAAATTTTCCTAGGTGATGTGGACAGCTTTGAACAGCTGGCCTTGCAGGGTTACGATCATATACTGGACATTGAGGATGAGAGCGGCAAAACCATTTTGGATGTGGCTGGCGAGCGACAGAATGAGGCACTCGTCAACTTTTTGAACAACTTACGTGCTATGGAGGAATCGCGTGAGGAGCTGCATCAAATGATACGCGACAAGAATTTGGTGCGCATAAAGGAGCTGACTGCCGTGCCCAATGCCAAGTGGCTGATCAGGACCAAAAACTACTATGGTATATATGTATAAATTCTATAAATACTATAAATATTGTAAATAATATATATACTATAAATACTATAATGCCTATAAGTACTATGTATAAATAGTATAAATATTGTAAATAAATACTATAAACGCTATAAATACTACATATACCATATAAATTTAAATACTAAAAATAATGTACATCCTATAAATACTATAAATATTATGAATATTTCAAATACTTTAATAAGGACACATACTATATGTAATTTAAATACTATAAATACTTTATATACTTATCTTATTCCTGAAGGTCGCACTGCTCTGCACATAGCTGTGCTCAAGGAGTCCGAGGAAATGGTTCAGCACTTGGTGCAGCTTTGTCCTGAGGCACTCAAAGTCACGGATAATGTGAGTAGTAAATACTATTCTATTAACTTTGTTTAATTTTCGGAACTCTCTTTTCCCAGCTTGAACGCACTGTTTTGCATTATGCTTTGGGCACCAATTTCTGCGAGACAGTCAGTCGTATTCTTATACAGAACGGCGCCAAGCGCACGGCAAAGGATCTCAAGGGTAGGCAGCCAAGCTACTACTTCATTAATAAGGCGGACATACTGCGGCTACAGGAGGAGGAGGAGGAGAGTCGCTGATCAACAGTAATTTAAGCAATTCTTAGTGTATATCCATTGTCTAGCTCTAAGCTGTTCTAGTTAAATAAAAATGATATAGAAATTATGGATTTTGATTTATTACTTTCTTTTAGACCACTTCAGAAAAGTGTGGTCGGTAAAACCCTTGCTTTAATTTGCTTTTGATTACCAGCTTATCAACTAAATGAACATCGATTTTAATTTCTTATGAATTCTCCATTTTTTTAATTTAAATGCCAAAATTTTCCTACAAGTTCCGTATTTATGGACTTCAGTGCTGAACCCATTAAGAAATCAAAATACATATCTATATACGTACGTAATGTACATGAAAGCCAGTTTTGCAGCGCTGGCTGATAGTGTCATTCCTTGATTTCAAGTACTCGGTTGATAGGGGCCCATTATTTAAATACGATAATTCATAAGTACATGAAGTGAGCCCATTGACTGGGCACCGAAAATTTGTTGTGACGGAAATGCCCTGGGAATTTTCAAAATATCGGATGATCGGACACTATTTTATCTGCGTAAACAATATAGTAAATTATGATATAAATTCAAATGAAATACTATTGAAATACCTTAACTAATTATAAGGAAATACCTACAATAACTTTATGCTCATTTCCTGATCACCAAATGCATTTGTTCTATTGTTGGATTAATCATTCAGAGATTTACGCTAATCAGTTACAAATTTGATAATTTTTTAACACCAGTTCAAATATTTTAGATTAAGCTGTCTGCGAGTGTTTTCTACTTGCGTGCTTTCCTATCAATGGGCCAGAGTTCGGCGCATGTTGTCCACGCTTATTATTATCTGACTATTCAATTGTTGCTAAAGTATTATCGTATGCTTGTGCGGGGGAGATCTATTCGTTTATGCACTGATTTCAGACTTTGTCTACAGCACTATAATCTAGGTGTAAAGTGAACATGTTGCGGCCTCCCTTTTGAGTAACTTTTCGAACGGCATCGCGCGAAGTTCGATTTTAAAACTAAAGTCCTGAAATGACAGCAAAAAAATAATAAGGGTAGGTGAAATATATCCTATAAGTTTTCAATAGGTGCTGGATTTCTAATGCTAGAAATAATACTGGATTAATGGAATGCTTTATGGTATCATAAAATATTTTCGGTTTTTGTTATGTTTTTCTTATGTTTTTTACGATTTATTGACATAGGTAAATGTAAACTCTAAAATGATTTCTGAAATCTTATTTAGAACTGAGATAATTGCCGTTGCTCCTTTTGCTAATCCCTTGAATCATTGACAGGTCCAGCGTTTGGTCAGCGACATGTTCAATCGCTGCTGATCTTCTTTGCGATTGTGGTCAACTACATGGGCAAATTCAATGCCAGTGTTGCTGTTGTGGCAATGACAAATTCTGACACAAGCAATCATGATATTCCTGTAAATATACTACTACTTTATTTTACTTGCATTCCGGCTAACTCAATGTTCTTTGCTTCAGACCTATGACTGGAATGAAATGGAACGCTCTTTCATCTTGTCCAGCTTCTTCTGGGGCTATATTCTCACTCAATTCCTGGGTGGTTGGCTGTGTCGTCGCTTCGGTGCCAGAATAACAATGTTCGCCTCCACTTTTGGGTCTGCTGTAATGGTCATCTTAGTGCCCTTCTTTGTGCCTTGGGGTGGTTGGCAGTCCTTCTGCGCCATTCGCGGGTGCATGGGTGCCTTCCAGGGGATGCTGTTTCCCTCCATCCACACTCACCTGGCTAATTGGTGTCCACCCAAGGAGCGCAACCGGTTGGGAGCTTTGTCCAACACAGGTATCGATTTTGGATCAGTGGTGACCATGTTTGTCAGTGGACTCATCGCTGCCTCCAGTATTGGCTGGCCAGGTATCTTCTACGTCGCCTGCGGTGTTGAGGTACTATGGTGCATTTTCTGGCTAATCTTTGGCGCCAATACACCGCGACAGTCTAAATTTATCAGTCCCGAGGAGTTGGAGTACATTGAGACGTCAAAGAATGAGAATAAGAAATTGGGAGGAGGCCAAGGAGACGCGTCAAATTCCTGTGCCATGGAAGGCCATCCTCACTTCGGTGCCCCTGTGGACACTGTTCCTAGTGCGTTGTACCCAAGCGTGGGGTAACTCCACGCTGCAGGCCGAAATTCCCGCCTATATGAAAGGAGTGCTTCAGATGGACATGAAAAGCAATGCTCTATACTCTGCCCTGCCGTACCTCTGCTCATGGATTTTGGCCTTTGTCTACGTGATTATGGCGGATATCCTGTTAACTCGTGGCATAATGACTATTACAGGCATTCGGAAATTGATTAATTCATTGTCTTCCTGGCTGCCAGCCATCTTTCTGATTGGTCTCGGCTTTTTTGGACAGCGACCAGAAGACCTTGGCCATTGTGCTTATGTGTCTGAGTGTGGGTATCAATGCTGGTTCGACTATTGGCTGTACCCTCAACACCATCGATCTGTCGCCTAATCATGCGGGCATCCTTATGGGTATTGTCAATACTGGTGGAAATGGTATACCAATTTTAACGCCACTTGTGGTGGGTGTCATAGTTAAAAATGAGGTGAGCTTGTCAGAGCTGTCTACTAATTATATTCACAAATTAACAAATTGATTTCGTATCTCATAGAATGATCGTGCTGAGTGGCAAGTGGTTTTCATAATTTCAGCTGTCATTTTCTTTGTTGGAAACCTTGTCTACGTTATTTTTGGCCAAATGGTGAGTCAGCCGTGGGATGCCGCAGACTTTCTGGACAAACAAAAAGCCAGCCACATTGAAGAGAATGGAGAAGCAAACCTTAAAGCAATTCATGCAAAGGAAAATGCCAAGCAAGCTGAGGAGAAGAATATGTCGGATCAGCAAGACATAAAGACTTAATGCTCGAAGAACTGGAAGCATCAGGCAGAACTAATTAGTTCGAAAATGTGAAATAGTGATAACCTTATGTGTATGTAGTACTAATACCAATTATGATTAATTTATAACTGGTGCGATAATATTATATAATAAAATTTTAGTGAAAACTTTTGCTTACGTACGAACACTACCGAGAAAGCGAAAGAGATAGAGAGTGGATAGACTGTGTTGCGATTGGAGGAGGAGGAGAAGGAGAGTAGTTGATCAACAGTAACTTAAGCAATTCTTAGTGTATAGCCATCGTCTAGCTCTAAGCTGTTCTAGTTTAAAAAAATGATATAGAAATTATAGATTTTGATTTATTACTTTCTTTTAGACCACTTCAGATAAGTGTTATCGATAAAACCCTTGTTTTAATTTGCTTTTGATTACCAACTAAATGAACCCCGATTTTACTTTGATTACGAAATCTCCATATTTCAAAATATATTTGCAACATTTTCCTATAAGTTCCTTACTTATGGGCCACAGTGCCGAATCCATTGAGAAATCAACCTACATACGTAATGTATATGAAAGCCAGTTTTGCATTGCTGACTGATAGTGTCGGTTGATAGGCGCCCATTAGTTAAATACGATAATTGATAAGTACGCGAAGTGAGCCCATTGACTTGGCACCGAGAATTTGGTGTGACGGAAATGCCCTAAGAATTTTTGAAATGTCAGATGATCGGAAACTATTTTATCTGCGTAAACAAAATAGTAAATTATGATATAAATTCAAATGAAATACTAAAGAAATACCTTAACTGATTCTAGGGAAATACCCACAATAAATTTATGCTCATTTCCTTATCACCAAATGCATTTGATCCATTGATGAATTAACCATTCAGAGATGTACGCTAATCAGTTACAAATTTGATAATTTATAACACCAATTCAAACATTATAGATTATGATGTCTGTGAGTGTTTTCTGCTTGCGTCTGTGTTTATTTTTCTATCAATGGGCCAGAGTTGTGCGCATGTTGTCCACGCTTATTACTATCTGATTGTTCAATTGTTGTCAAATATTGTTTGTGTTTGTATGCATGAGATATGTATTCGTTTGTGCACTGATTGCAGACTTCGTTTACAGCACGATAATGTAGCCGATGTTAGGTGTAAAGCGAACCAGATGTGGCCTCGCCTTTGAGTTACTTTTCGAACGGCATCGAGTGTAGTTCGATTTTAAAACGAAAACCCTAAAATGACGGCAAAAAATAATAAGGGTAATTGAAATATATCATATACGTGCTCAACAGGTGTCGGGTTTCTAATGTTAAAAATAATACTGGAATATAAACAAGTTTAATTGAATGCTTTATAATATCATTAAATATTTTGAAGTTTTTGTTGAGATTTACAATCGCTTTAAATCTCTTAAGTATTTGGGATTTAGTGACTTGAGCAAAAGTGAATTCCAATGATTTGTGAAAGCCGTTGTTCCTTTTGCTAATTCGTTAATCCGCTTAATCTATGGCAGGTCCAGCATTCGGTCAGCGACATGTTCAAGCGCTACTGATCTTCTTCGCGATCGTGGCCAACTACATGGGCAAGTTCAATGCAAGTGTTGCTGTTGTGGCCATGACAAATTCTGACACAAGCAATCATGATATCCCTGTAAATATACTACTACTTTATTTTACTTGCATTCCGGCTAACTCAATGTTCTTTGCTTCAGACCTACGACTGGAATGAAATGGAACGCTCATACATTTTGTCCAGCTTCTTCTGGGGCTATATTCTCACTCAGTTCCTGGGTGGTTGGCTGTGTCGTCGCTTCGGTGCCAGAATAACAATGTTCGCCTCCACTTTCGGCTCCGCTGTGATGGCCATCTTGGTGCCCTTCTTTGTGCCTTGGGGTGGTTGGCAGTCCTTCTGCGCCATTCGCGGGTGCATGGGTGCCTTCCAGGGGATGCTGTTTCCCTCCATCCACACTCACCTGGCTAATTGGTGTCCACCCAAGGAGCGCAACCGGTTGGGAGCCTTGTCCAACACAGGTATCGATTTTGGAACATTGTTGTCCATGTTTGCCAGTGGATTGATTGCTGCCTCCAGTGTTGGGTGGCCCGGAATCTTCTATGTCTCTTGCGGTATTGGTTTACTGTGGTGTATTTTCTGGCTGATCTTTGGTGCCAATACGCCGCGGCAGTGTAAATTGATTAGCGCAGAGGAACTGGAGTACATTGAGACGTCAAAGAATGATAATAAGAAATTAGAGGAGGCCAAGGAGATGCGTCAAATTCCTGTGCCATGGAAGGCCATCCTCACTTCGGTGCCCCTGTGGACACTGTTCCTAGTGCGTTGCACTCAATCGTGGGGTAACTCCACGCTACAGGCCGAGATTCCCGCCTATATGAAAGGAGTGCTTCAGATGGACATGAAAAGCAATGCTCTATACTCTGCCCTGCCGTACCTCTGCTCATGGATTTTGGCCTTTGTCTATGTGATTATGGCGGATATCCTGCAAGCTCGTGGCATATTGACCATTACAGGCATTCGGAAATTAATTAATTCGTTGGCTTCTTGGCTGCCAGCCATCTTTCTGATTGGTCTCAGCTTTTTGGACAGTAGCCAGAAGACCTTGGCCATTGTGCTTATGAGTCTGAGTGTGGGGATTAATGCTGGATCCACTATTGGCAGCGCCCTTAACACCATCGATCTATCGCCCAATCATGCGGGCATCCTTATGGGTATTGTCAATACTGGTGGAAATTCTATACCAATTTTAACGCCACTTGTGGTGGGTGTCATAGTCAAAAATGAGGTGAGATTGTCAGAACTGTCTACTTATTATATGCACAAATTAACAAATTGATTTCTTTCTCATAGAATGATCGTGCTGAGTGGCAAGTGGTTTTCATAATTTCAGCTGCCATTTTCTTTGTTGGAAACCTTTTCTACGTTTTTTTTGGTCAAATGGTGAGTCAGCCTTGGGATGCCGCAGACTTCCTGTATAAGCAAAAAGCTAGCCACATTGAAGAGAATGGAGAAGTAAATCGTAATGCAATTGAGGAAGTGAAAAATACCAAGCAAGCTGAAGAAAAGAACAGAAACACATAAAGACTTAATGCTGTTAAGCATTTGGAAAACTGGAAGCATCAGCCGGAACTAATTAGTTCAAAAATGTTAAATAGTGATAACTTTATATGTATTTAGTAATAATACCAATTAAGAGTAACTCATAACTCGTGCGATAATAGCAGTTAATAAACGTAATTAGTAGAATTATCTCTGATTGAAAACTTTTGCTCACAAACGAACACCATTGTGCAGAGAGAAAGAGAGAGTGAAAGAGACTGAGTTGAGTTTGTTTACCTTATCGTTTTGCACGCTTTTTGACACTTCAGACATGGGCCAAGGACTTGAGGTAGTAATCTCTGCATTATAGTACACGTTACCAATTACCTATAATCGCATTTGAGCTTGACGTAGTTAAGTTCAGTGCTTGAAACTATCAAGCAGCGAGGGAATTTCGAGTTCAAGTGATTGATACATTTAGTATATAACATAACATAGTATATATTTTATAATGCTGCTGATTATAAGGCGATACAGTATTTGGGAATGTCTCCGAAAAAAGTGATCAAAACAATAAATTCAATTTTGTTTTTCCGTGTTTCTATAAATAGATATAGATATATAATATATTCATTTCAAGGTATACGAATAAATATACAGTAAATAATTTAAAATAAAATTAAAAGTTTTAATATAATTTTCTATAAATAACTTGCTCGAAATAATTGTTGCGCGCTATATGTCGCATGCGGCAGAACTTACATTTAAATTAAAAAATAAACGATTCAACATTTTTGTATGAAATAAAAAACAATATAAATGTTCATCCATGCATAAGATTTTAACACTTCGCATGTTTAAATATTTCTTTAAACACTTTAACCCAAACGCAACTTCTATATTTGTCGCATGTGAATGCTCCGATTTTTTGTGTCAACGTTCCGACATATTATATGAAGCTAATCAAAAGCAATTAAATCTACATTTGGTAAAAAAAAAGTTTTGTCAAATATTTTTTTGCTATTTTAAAAGCGGACGAATGTTGCATTCATTATAACTGACATATACCCATATGATAGCTAGTTTAACTACTTAATACTTTAAAGTAAAAATTACCATTACATTTTACTTAGTAAGAATCAGCAAGCAGAGGGTAATATCTATAAGCAAGACGATCCATAAGTATTCCCAATAAATTGAGGAAGATTCCTTTGGAATACAAAAAGCTGGAAGTGAAAAAAATACATTTTTATTTGTTGCATTTATTTTTAAAGTTCTTAAGCTTTTTAAATAAACTAAAATAAAAAGCCTCATAAAAAATATTGCCTGCTTTTAGGATGGACTGTATATTAGGTTTTTGTTATTGTGCCATAAGCTTTAACTTGTTAAAGTGTCAGATCTTTTAAAAGATTACGGAGTAATTTGTCAACAGCTGATTGTTAATTGGTTTATCTCGCTACTATCAGCTCAAGTGTCACTTGATTGAGGCGTGTGACATGATCTTTCTAAACAAATTTGTTATTGACTTAGGTCAGCAAACAAAATATGGTCGATTTGAATATACCATATATATCGAGATTTTCTCTATTTTGGGTATTATTTTCTTTATGGTTCAATTTGTGTGGGCAGCACGTGCTAATCATTATCGTAGGATTATCAATACTGATAAGGTTAACCAAAAATTGTTGGCTTATCAGACCATATTCATGGGCGATCGGGGATAAAGTGCCTGGGATTCAATTAAAGCGTTAGCTCTAGCCACACTTATTCCTCTCTGGTCAGCAGTGTGGTTTAAACGTGGCCGAAAATTGTCCGGAGTTGAGAAATCTATTTTAGTTAAAGTAATTATGGATTAAAATGACGGCAGAAGTAAACAAGGGTAAGTATTAAAGTGAAAGAAAGTTAAAAGGATCTGAAATTGCGGTCTCAAATATTTATTTATTATGCAATTAACACTACTTGCGTCGCAATAACATCTGAAAGTCGCCGAAAAATGATTAAATGCTCAATAATTCGGGTATGGAACATTCGAAATTGTGAATAAATCATTATTGATTGTTTTACCTCTTGATTTATAGGTCCCTTTCTGGGCATACGTCATCTTCAGGCGTTGCTTATCTTCATAACCATAACTTGCGTCTACGTTGGGCGTCTCAATGTCGGCGTATCTGTCGTGGCAATGACCAATGCCGAGTCCACGAATCCCGATTTTCCGGTAAGTTTAAGATAGCGTCTACCCTAATTGACACCATTACTTAATGTTGATTAACTCTAGGAATACGACTGGACGAATGGACAGAAATCCCTGGTGCTGTCTAGCTTTTACTGGGGCTACATCATTACCCAGTTTATCGGCGGTTATCTGTGCAAGCAGTTTGGTGTCAAAAAGGTCATGTTCTGGGCCACCATCAGCTCGGGCGTGTGCAGCGCTGTTACGCCTCCGCTGATCAAATGGGGAGGCTGGGGCGCCTATTGCGGAATTCGTGTCGTGATGGGTTTTGCTCAAGGCGTGATCTTTCCGTGCATTCATCAGCATTTGGCTCGCTGGTCGCCGCCACAGGAACGCAATCGCTTGGGCGCCCTCAGTCACACTGGCATCGAGTGCGGCAATGTGTTGTCCATGTTCATGAGTGGCATGATTGCCAAGGGTCCGATGGGTTGGCCTGGCATCTCGTACATCTCCGCTGTGTTTGCCTTTACTAGCGGCATCTTATGGTTCATATTCGCAGCGAATAATGCCACCGAATCACGTTTCATTGGCGAAACTGAGAGGGACTACATCGAGTCAACGCTGCAGCACGATGAGAACTACCACAAAGTTATTATTCCCATTCCATGGCGCGCGATTTGGACCTCCGCTCCCTTCCTCGCTGTGCTGGTGACACGTTGTGCAGAGAACTGGGGTCTGAGTACGCTGCAGGCCGAGATTCCCGAATATATGAATGGTGTGCTCGGTATGGACATTGAGGATAATGCGCTGTTCTCTGCGCTGCCCTTCCTGGCCATGTGGGTCATGTCCTATGTGTATTTGATCGCTTCGGACATTCTTTTAACTAAGAAATATATGTCACTAACGGCGATTCGCAAGACCTTGAACTCGCTTGCCTTCTGGGTGCCCGCCGCAACGCTGATTGGCATTGGATTCCTCGACGTTGACCAGAAGACCTTGGCCATTGTGCTGATGACTCTCAGCGTGGGCTTCAACAGTGGCTCAACCATTGGCAGCTCCCTCAACTCGATCGATTTGTCGCCAAACCATGCTAGCATCCTGATGGGCATCATTAATACCGCTTCGAATATCGTACCGATTATTACTCCATTGGTAGCTGGTGCGATTGTCTCTGATGGAGTGAGTTGTGGTTATGAGTATTATATTTAACAGTTATTTATTATTTACTATGCTTATCTATTTATTTTGCAGACGGACCGAACTGAATGGCAAATTGTTTTTATTATCTCGGCTGTGATATTCTTTGTGTTCAATTGTATTTTCCTGATATTCGGCACAGCGGTGGTGCAGCCCTGGGATGCCGAAGACTTCCTGCTTGGTAAGCAGCCCGAGCTGGCGAAGACTCCGGCGATAAGCGACGAATCCGATACGAAAAAGTCGATCAGCGGTTAACCGGAACCGATAATCCGCAATCTGACAGCAATTCGAAATTCGAGTATTATTTTAAATCACATAATAAACCCATAAACACTATACAATTCTGTAGAGTACGGAATCGATAAGCCAGGAAACCCAATAAAAAATCAAATAATAAAAAATAAATTTAATAATAATAATATTTGATTTACTTAACTATATTTAGATAGCTATTGTTATTTGTGAGTGTGCGTAGTTTAGTGTAATGGTAAAATCAAAAGAGAAACTAATAAATATGAAGTGTTTTATTGGGTTTTTCATAATACTTATCATTAGGTTGTCGAATTTAATCAATACTAATGAATTTTTATTTACAAACCTACAAAATTAGCTGCTCTTATTAATATATATTTTTTAATAACTTTGTGAGTCACATTAATTTCTGGTATTGTTTACTTCAAATACAATTTTTTGGGTAATTTGCGCAGTTCTTGAGCTCTGCACAACTCAATTCAATTGGGTTTTTTTTCAATAAATATAAATCATGATATTACTAGATATTAATGTAGTAGCTATCTTTTACTGTGATTCATTTTCTTATATCAGTTATTTATATAGTGTTATATATATAAGAGTTTTGTGTTAACAATTTAAGTGAAAATGATTTAAATTATTATCCATTACCAAATATGTATATTAATATTAAAATAGTATTAAATAAATAAACAAAACAAGTTACAAGTAATACAAAAATTGACTTATTTAGTTGTCTATAGTTTGACATTTTACGTCTTGTTCCAGTCTCCAAACAAATTGAATTTATGAGGCATTTCAATAGAGTTTTCTTTGTGTATAGCTTGAAAATGTGTCGTTAATCATCCTTGTATCAATACTTGAATATGTTCTTAACTTCCTCGAGTTGCCCTATATAATCGCACGGTATTCGGTCTGGCGATAACTCAATATTCTTCTACCCATTTCATTTGTATTTAAAACAAGCCAATAAAATGTTATAAATAATATGCTTTGACTTCTGCTATTGTTATTCCCCTTGGTAGTCCGTATTTCTTTATGGTGCTAAAGTGGTTAGTTGCTACACTGCGAGAAAATAAAGCCCAAAGATGGAGATAAGCTATCACTCATATGTGTTTACCGTCGAAATTTACCCTTTTCTTTATCTACATCAATTGAATTTTATTATTTTCAGTGTAGAACACTTATGAGCTGATTTATTTTGAACAATGCTTCGAATGTTATCAATTTATTATCACTTAGCTACCCAGTAGCATCGCTTATCACTGCATTATGGCTTGCTGGACAATTTGCTTATACAATCAAGGCTCTTTAACTAGAAGCACTTGAAGTTTTTCGACTGCGAGATACCCTGTAATCAAGTGCAAATATGTTAGTTATACTTTTAACAAATTATTAATAGTAAAGATTCAACAAACGAAATATATTTTAGAGGGATATTCCTTTTATTTTTTAAATATAATGATCTAATCTATGAGTTTGATCACAAATTGTTAGCTGTTTGTCGCAGTTATAATGGCTGGGACTTTACTGTTATCAAAGAGAATATTTGGAATAACATAAAACTAAATGGAATCATTCACCTCTGGGCAAACAATTTAGCTTAACTTCTGGCCTGCAGTTGGCAGTTAACAAATAACATGAGAAAACATCTGCTTTGACAATGTGAGCAAAGCATTCGCCATAAATCTTGAGGCAAATAAATAACTTGGTGTTGCAAATGAGACGTCACAAGGTAGTAATTATTTAGCAATAATTTTTATTTACATTATTTTTCACCCTATTTTTTATTTACATTATTTCACTCTATTTTTATTTGTTTCAATATTTACAGAGTTGACTCTGAGTCGTGGGACTCACTGGCATCTGAATGAAGTAAGTCAAACAAGTGCCTATGTGCATATTATTCGTACAATGGAGCTGATCTACAGGTGCCCAACTGGAGCATTTGCGTCAGCTTTAGCTGTTATTGTTTACTTTCGCTTAATCAGTTCTATTGGTAGAACGCTCAGAAAGTGAATGATTCGCAAGCGCGTTGCCAGCCCAAAGGAGCTGTAGATACTCTCATAGCCAGCTAAGCCAGTTGGTCTATAAATGTTGGCATTACAGCTGACATGAGCGCAGAACCATTTAGTCAATCAACCAGTGCACAATCGAATTGCGACAAAAAAGACTAAATATATTAATAATAATCTTTCTCAATAACTGTACGGATCAACGGTCGGTATGAGTAACGAGTGTAAAGTGTCCAAAGGGCCAAGGATTGGCGTGCGGCATCTGCAATCCTTGCTGCTCTTCCTCGGTCTCACGGTCATGCACATTGCTCGTCTCAATGTGAGTGTGGCCATTGTTGCCATGACAAATGCAGCAACCACCAATCCCAATTTTGAAGTGAGTAACAAATATCAAAGTGCAAAGTTTCTTCGTGTTTTGCGATCGCAGTGCTGACGTGTTCTTCCCATACTCTCTCCTGCAGGAATACGATTGGAATGAGCGACACAAGTCGTACATTTTGTCCAGTTTCTATTGGGGCTACATTCTCACCCTGTGTCCGGGCAGTTTCCTGTGTCGTCGTTACGGCGCCAAGGTGGTGCTCTTCGTCGCCAGCTGCGGCACAGCCATCTTTAGTATTATCACACCGTGGTGCATCACCTGGGGTGGTTGGCAAGTGTTCTGCGCCATACGCATACTCCAGGGTCTCTTCCAGGGCGTCATCTTTCCCTGTGTCACCGAGCATCTGGCCATGTGGTCGCCACCAGAGGAACGCAATCGCTTGGGCGCTTTCAGCTATACAGGCACCGATTGCGGAACAGTGCTGGCCATGTTCATCAGTGGCATGATTGCCAAGGGTCCCATGGGCTGGCCGGGTATCTCCTACGTCTCGGGTGCTCTGTGTGGCGCCTGGTGCATACTCTGGCTGATCTGTGGTGCCAACAATGCGCCCGAGTCGCGTTTCATCAGCGAAGAAGAGTGCAAGTACATCGAATCTTCGCTGGAGCACAACGAGAACTTCCATGAACGAAGCATTCCCATTCCCTGGCGTGCCATTGGCTGCTCAGTGCCTTTTATGGCGCTGCTTGTGGCACGTTGCTCTGAGACCTATGGACTCAGTACACTACAGGCTGAGATTCCATCGTATATGAATGGAGTACTCAATATGGAAATACAGAGCAATGCGGTGTTCTCATCGCTGCCTTTCTTGGCGATGTGGCTGCTCTCTTATGTCTATCTGATTGTGGCAGACATTCTGCTGCGCAAGAAGTGGTTATCGCTGACTGCAGTGAGGAAACTATTCAACACACTTTCCTTCTGGATACCCGCTGCGGCTCTCATTGTGATTGGTTTCCTTGGCGAGGATCATGCGAATGTCGCCATTGCCCTAATGATTGTCAGCGTGGGTGTCAACAGCGGAGCCACCATTGGCAGCTCTCTCAACACCATCGATCTGTCGCCCAATCATGCGGGCATCCTCATCGGCCTCAGCAATACCGTGGCCAATGTGATACCCATTGTGACACCCCTGATAGCGGGTGTTATTGTCGTCGATAAGGTGAGTTTGCTGCTGATTCAATCAGTTCCCCGAAAGGTGCTAATCTTGATCTCTTTGTTTGACAGCACGATCGTGGCCAATGGCAAATTGTCTTTGGCATTGCGGCAATCATCTTCTTTGTGGGCAACTGTGTCTTCCTCATTTGGGGCACTGCCGAGGCGCAGCCCTGGGATGCGGATGATTTCCTCACGCCCAAAGATGCGGAATCGTGCAGTACGAAAAAATCACCCGCAGCTGCGATAGCTCCGCCCATCGATCCGGTGCTTGAGCAACAAATCAGCTGGCCGGAAAGGTATACGGCAAAGGCTATCGATTGATTTGTAGCGGATACGTGGAACAATTATTTATTTTAATCAGTATTAACAAATAAGCAGGTTGTAATTTATTTTATTTATAAGACCATAAATGTGAGCTTAGGTAAATTATATTAATAGATTTCAATCACCCGTTGTTTTTGTTGCTACGACGAATATTTCGAGCGGATTTCGACACTCAACTCTCAATATTCTATTGCCTCTCGTTCGTCGTCGTCGTTCGTCGTTCTATCTAATCTATAACTTTCTTAATAAATATGAATACATTTATATTGTATATATTTATAGTCGAGCACTCGCGAATAATTAAACCACCAAATAAATGAATCGAAGAGTTTTGCAAGAGCGAGTTTTTTAGCAGGCCGAACAAAACATTTGCCACAGCTGTTTGGTACTTGAGTTTTTTATTCGCCACTGTCAGTTACCACGCCATAAAAATACACTTAATGTGATGTGCTTTACGGTAGCTAGAACTGTGACAGCATATAAGTTCGCTATTACTTATGTGTCAGTATGAGAGATCATTCAGACTTTGTAGCATGTGCGTTCGACTGCAAAAAGGGGGCAGGTCTATCCCTCTGCCTCTTGGCGTTATCTTATCAGTCAGTCACCCAAGTCCAATAACATAAACAAATCGTTTGGCAATCGAATTGCCATATAGATACACATCAAATCGGATTGTAATTGCTTTAAGCGACTGATAAATTACTCTGCGAATTGTTTTATTTGTTGTGTTTACCCAGCGATAAGTTTTGCCGTTCAATAAATAATACTTTCATTCACTTGAATGTTTACTTACTACTGCAATTATTATTAGTTCATTAGCACTATCTGCTTAGGTAATTTATTGCCAAGCTTTTGGTGAGACTTTTTGCTATTTCTGTTTTCAAATTACAGCGTATTCCGATAGCAAAGTTCCTTCCATGCTGAACCTTAACTTAATAACAAATTACAAAACGATTCTTTCCACATATTCAATATGTATACTGTATTGTTTTTATACTATGTATTCCTACCGGTTCTCTGTTTGATTGCGACTCTTATCAGCTGTTTTTATTCAATAATTTTAAATCTCTCCCTAAAAGTATGCTAGGATTTTACATGCATACACTGAAAAATTATTGAGTACTTGTTTCAATTGGCTTCATCCGTTTATTTTGCTAAAACCTTTCAAATTTATTCAAATTATTATTTCCTTGCCCAAGGAATACTTGGAACTCATTCACAGGCTTTTTTTCATTTAGGTCTACCCAATGTTATATTAAATATTCCAGTTCGTTGTTTAAGTCTTTCGTTTCAAGGCAACAATTTCAATAAAAAAACACTTTCAATACATCTGGGAAAAATAAATAAACATTTCCTCAGCTGGACATTATATTTAATATACAGAAAGTTATTCACATTCCTATTTAATTCAATAAATATATTGCAAATTTTCTTTAATATATTTTACAATTAGTAAGTCTTTGAACTTATTTAATATTAAAATTTCTATAAGATTTTTGAAGACATTAATAATATTTACGTAATTGGAAATATTTACATATACAAATCTTTGTATCAATTAACAAAGAAATTCAGTTATCTGAACTATGAGTTTACTCGTCCGCCATGTTGGAAAATCATTTTTAACTGCAGCCCAAAAGTATGCAGCAATAAATTTGTGCTCTGATCAGCTGGGTAGTCCGTGCAATATGTGTTGTTGGAATACCAGAAATTTTAATACTGTTAATACGCTTTTAATTTTTTAGCAAACTATGTATAACGAATTAAAGTCAATTATTAATTCACAATTGTCATTCTACAATAACGCTTGTGCGGAAAGGTATTCACTAATCGCCATCATTAAACTGTTTACTCATATGGGGCAAGAGCTGTGAATCCCTTAAAAATATATTGAACTCGCCTCGTACTCATTTTCGATTTTGTTTATCACGACAACTTTTGCTTTTGTATAAAAAAATGGTTTGTTGTTATTTTTCAATTTTAAGAAATTACCAAGCTGATAGTGGTGAGTGTTTTACGACTCTCCTAATAAATCGCTCTCTGATGGACTTATAATTAAATTTGTTCATTTAGCGATTAGATTATGAGCTACTGTCAAAGCCTATAAAGATTTTATTGACTTTATTCTTTAGTCATTGGGCACTCGAAGCATTCGAACAAATATATTTGTACTCTATAAATACTTTATTATTTGTGTAGACATCTTGTTTGCATCGTAAATATTTTGTCCCTCAATTATCACACTTCAACCTACAAAATGGGGATTTTGTATTGATTTTTATATCTAAATATGTTTCTTGTTAGAGTATTTGTAGTGCGGCTTAATCAGAGTTACACGCGCGATGTTTGCTATGAGTTCAAGTACAAACGTTGCGTTCTATGGTGTTGGGTCTTCCATCGGAACTGGCTGTCGAAATGGAAGTTTGGGATTTGTGCATTCAATTCAACAAATTTAAGCTAGCGGATCTTATCAATAGACAGTTTTACTGACGCAATTCGCGATTCGTCAATGGCTGTAAAAAATTATTGATATCTCTTAAAGTATTTTAACATGTACTTGATAATATTATTGTTTGTATCATGATGATCATCATAAGAGAAGCATTGTTGTTCAAAATTGAACGATGCGAAGTTTCTGTAGAAATTTCCATGAAGTTATGCTCTATTTCTAGGTATTTACTTGGGATCAATCAAACTGAATGATAAATGACTATTAAGAAAACCCAGACAATAATAGTATCGTATACGTAGATATAAATCGGGGAACCTACCCCGAGTACGATTAGCAATTGAAAATAAATTCTAAATTGCATTTCATTTGAATAAAAATTACTTTTAGAAAACCCAGCGAATATACTTTTATTTATATTTCCTATCGTTTGTGTATAGTATGTATGTGAAAAGTTAAGTCAACTTCCCCCAGTTGATAGACGTAAATATGTTAAGCCGCAAATACTCGTAATGAGATTCGGTTGAAAGACCGCAGACCAAAATCGCACAAAGCGAATCGTGGTCTGAATTATTAAGCAAGTGATTTGCCGATATACTTAGATCGGGGAAGCGTGGCGGTGCTTGTTGTTCGATGGTGGGGAAGAGGGCGGAGGGTCCTAATCAATGTCACCGATTGCCACCACTCGACTGTGTGTATAGAATGATTTGGCATTTATTTAGTTGACCGAAATAGTCGATCTGATCTGGCAATTAACATGCGCAATGAATACGACTTGATAGCCCGATACTTGCCAATTTAGTTAAAGCGATTATTCCATTGAGCGGGTGGCCAACTGGGCACTTGAACTTGGAGCCACATGTGACCGGCGACGGCAGCGTCGGGTATTCGTCATACAATAATACTACCACAACAATATTAAGGAACTGAATAGTCGCTGGCCGACTTTGGCTGTGGTCAAGTTCAGGCAACGGCACGTTTTGCATATTATAAACAAAACGCAAAGTGCGTCGATGACACTCGACTAGCTTGATACCCAAACGAACAAACATGCTTGGAATGCAATATATATGTATATAGAGAATATAAATTTCATTTCAGTCTTTTTTGACTAAATGAATTGTTTATTAAGTGTTATTGCCCGAATTCTGAGAATAAAAATGCGAAAGATCTAATTTATTTGGCAGCTATCTTCGCCCTCCGAACGGGTTATGCAAATACGCTTAGCGTTGAGCTCGTCTAACAGTTTGGTATTACACAATAGCATGTCAACACTAACACGAAAATAAAACAGATGAAATGCATTACGGCAGTGCATTTAGTTGTTGCCTGAAATATGTCAATAGTGTAATTACCCCGTTGGCTCAGTTTGTGAACTCGAACATGAACAAGCTACAATTTCGAATTTGCAATTGCAATCGTATTCTAGCTATCTATTAATTATTTTTCGAGCCAATTCGCTGACAAAACAATAAGAATATCTAAATACACAGCTGTAGCAGAACCGAACAGAATAGATCTGGTATTATCATTAACCGAGCCGAGTATTTACAATAGATACAGAGAAGTATTCACAAAAGCTTTGGACTGGTTGGATCAGGAAACTGCTGCATCATTTGCAAATAGACAATCACAAAATTTATGTCATTCTCAATACGAGAGTAACTATTTAATGTTATTTATACTTCGTTTGGGCTGCGCGATTTATGATTTGATTTGCAACTCGTTTGCCTAATGGCTGAAGATCATAATCCATAAATCCTCAAGTGCATTGGCCCCCGGACTTAGTCACACGTTGCCGGAACTGTAAACTGTAAAACCGCTAAACTTAAACACTTCAAACGCTTGTAACAACACGTTTAATTCTACCCACTTTAAGTTATCGAAAATGGGGAAATTTATTGAATTTCAACTTGAAAAGCATATGATTTCCATTGATTGCAATTACGATTAGTCAGTCTGCACTTTGTTGATAAGGAAATTGCACAATGTTCCCAATGACAAGCCCTTTTAAATCACATGTACTATAGCAGAAACTTTCATTACAGCTCCGCATGAATTAAATGACATGTAACTGTTGCAGCTGAAAAAAAAAGATTGCCAATTGCCACCTGTGAGCGAGTAATAAAATTCAATTATTTAGAAAATAGTTATTAAACACAGCTCGCGATAATAATAAACAATTGTCAACACTAACACACACGATCGAAAAACATACGATGCAAGTTCACACAACAATGCGAATTCCATTTGATCAGCGAGGCATGAACTATGCAGGGCTAAGAATTTCCAATAATTATATTAATGTCTCTCACACATTGTAAAATGTGTTTAATCAACAACCAACATTCCACATTCTCTAAGCGGGAGAAAGTAAAAGTCGAACAGAACAAATTCATAGAATCGAATCGTATCGAATGTCAACTTCTAAACGTCATTTCATCTGACGACGGTGCGTGTTTGTTTTGTTATATCTATTTAACTCTATTTTATAAGATTTTTAAGTGCCTATTGTTGGGGTATTTGTATACATAAATATAAATAAAGCGACGCGAATAGCTTTGCAGAGATGCTGAACTTATTGCGTGCCAGCTTTAGCAGCTCGTTTGAGTTTTGGTTCAGCTTTCGAGGGGGGACTTACCGATGTGTCTAGACAAATTGCTACGATATACAGAGTTCAGTTGGTATTCCCAAAAGCAGCAAAACGAAACAAAAAAGCGAAATACAAAACACAAAAAACCTTAATGTTTGACAAAATTTTCCATTGGTTTGTTCCGCTTGCCTCGAATCGATCGAGGTTCATCGAGGGTAGAGCATTGGTTCCAGATAGCATTGCATAGAGCATAGAGTTCTATCTCAGGTGGTATCAATTTGTAACATACTTGTATATAATTATGCCACTTTGTTTACGGCCTGCTTGAGGTACATCCGTCCGCCACCGAAAAGCCTCAGCGATCGATACCAGAGAATATGTAGTTCAATGTTTATGTTAGCACTCGATATCAGGGACAGGCACAAATAATGTCCCTGGCGGCTGACAAGCTCGTGCTTGGTTGGCCATTCCATGTCTAATCTAGAGAAGATTCCGATAAGATTCGGTTCAAGTTAAGTCTCAAGCAGAGAAATCAGCTGTCCACGGGGTAGAAGTGTGCTGGGAGTTTACGCGACTCGACGCAACGCTCAAGTGCTGCCAACACCGACGTCGCCGTTGCCGTTGTGCTGTCGATGTCGTTGATGTCGTTGTCGATTTTTGAAGCCGAAGCTTACAATTTTTGTTGTTGCCTTTGCTAGACAGCCGCACGCCGGGAGCGTGTTCAAGTGTGCCGAGCGGTAGAAAGCGCCAAAAGCGGCGTCAACGTCAACGTCAGCGTCAAACGGCAACGGCAAACGACAGCGTCACATTGGGCCATATAAATGGAGTGTCCAACATCGGCTCTGAGTTCAGTTCGGTCTGTAAACTGACTGCCAGTGAGTCGCATCGAGCATCGAGTACGCGTTCAATCGTATTTTTTAGTACATCACATATATGCGATCGTATTGTTATTCCAAACGGAACAGTTAACATGCCAACATTTCTATTGGCCACGATCGATTCACTGCCAATTACTGGGCAGCAGTAGTGTGAGAGCTGTGTGAAGAGCTGTTTGAAGAACGCATAACAAATATCGAATTGTTACGGCACATTAACATCCAAAGAAAATAAAATCATAAATAATAAAATAAAAAACACTGCTCGTAAATAGCTTTATAAATAAATAAAAATAGTTTAAATTAAATGACAATTACGTGCCAACGTAACGACTAACTGAAATAAATAATATACTCAAATTACGCACAGTATTCCAAATATATAAATAACAAACAAAATGAAGTTCATTTGTTGTGGCAACAAAGGATCTATGCCGGTCAATGACAACGGCATTCCCATGGATACCAAAAAGGAAACGGAAGCTGGTGAACCAAGTAAGTTCGATGAGAGCATCCCCAAAATATATAATACAAAATTAAAACCGATACTTGGAAATGCCACGAATACAGTTCGAAATTAAATCCCAGGAACCTTTTGCCAAAAAATATAAATAAACACATTAAATTATATTCAATTTTAAGCCCCTTTCAAGTGTGATCAACATTTTAAAATATTCATTTTAATCCCAATAAATAAACAATAATTTAATTGCTTTAAATGAAATTCCTAAAAAATTCTAAAAAAAAAATCCAGAGAATTGTCATCCGATAAATTCAAATCAATAAAAGTCAGCTTAAATTCTTAACCTGATGCGATAATTAATCCTACATTCGAAAAGAAACGCGTGCTGACTTACTTACTTAAAGAAATTAACAAACTCGATTTAATTGTTTATCTACGATTTGTAAATTTATTTCAAGTATGTGTAAATATTTTTGTTTTTGGTATCCAGTTTATATGATTGTGTTTTTTTTTATTATTATTTGTTTTGCGTTTGTCGTGCAGCAATTGAAGTGAAATTCGTTTTGGCATAAGCCGATTTAGATTGGTCATTAAAAAGTTTGAACAAGACAAACAAAAACACAAAACTGTTTAGTGAAATTGTTCATAAGTAGAAAGACATTCATTGCGCAATTGCTTCGCAGTGCTTAAAGAAGTGTTTATACACATAGCTAAACGATTGTTCCCGTCGCTCAGAGGTACGGCTTTCCATTTGATACATTTGGCATTAGAGTTGGTGTCTTAATTATATTATTATTAGCTAATGCTAATTGAATGCGAGTAGCTGATAAATTTGCATGGGCATAAACAAACCAGGGAGTTAAGTTGAGGTTGAGTTTGATGTTGACCTGGAAAGGCGCCACCGTAGACAGGAAGCCGACAACAAGAACAACAACAACAGCTGTAATAATAACAAACAGCAAATTACAATATTTACACTAGATACGGCCGTAAAGCGTCAAAGTTTGTATGCAAATTTTCGCAGTTCAGCAAACAGTTTTGTACTCGCATGTTTGCCTGTCTGCCTTTCGGTTTGGCCTGGCCTGTCTGGCCGTCTCTCCGTCTTTCCGTCTGTCTCTCCGTCTGGGAACAATGAAACGACAGGTAGTCTGTCAAGACTCTCTCGAGACTTGCGAGCGAGATTCCAGTTTAGTAAGAATCAGCTAATGAGCAAACTGTCTGCTCTGACGCTCCAGATACAGATACAGCGTTGACACTCGACACTCGAGACACTTGACAAGCGCTGTGAGCTGTGATCTGTTAACTGAGAGCTACGAACTGCGAGATATGCGATCGCAGCGATGCCAACTTTAGATACTTTCTTTGAACAATTAGTATCGTATATGGCTAAAACATAAATCTCACATATTTGCTAAACTCAATGTTTATGTTCCTGCTTTGACTAACTGCAGCAGCACGCACAAACACACTCACATTTAGCAATTCGAGCAGCTGCAAGATACATATGAAACGATTATAAGGGATCGACGGCGAATTACAGGAAGGTTACGATCAGGCCTCTCGATCTCCGAGTTTCAAGTTCGAGAATGAGCACAAGTACTTGAACTTCATTTTCAAAACGAAGCGAAACAACATTTTTGTGTATATTCAAAGTATATATGATAATTAATCGGTCAATCAGTTATTTTTACAAGCACTTTGGCAAAGGAAAAACACGGAATATCTTCCGTAAAGATATAAATTATATATGCGAAACAATGTTAAATACTTTGCATTATGTAATGCTTTTTAAATATACTTTACAAATTATTCAAATTCGCAAGGTAGGCGCCGGCACAAGGCGTCGTGCTTATGTTTATGTTGACACCACAGCAGGAACACACACAGCACATATACAAACACACACACACATGCGCACAGACAGGTTGAGTCCCAAGTTCAAAGCTGTTTAGTGTATTTGCAACGTCATAGCGAATTTCGATTGAAACAAACAGATACACAAATAGATATAAATTCAGCACGCAAAACTCGCTCAGCGAGTTTCATTGCCAAAAATGAAAAAAATCTGAAAAATAAAAAATAAAGAGCATGAGCATGGAGCATGATTGCCACCCAAAACTCCCCAAAGTGAAGGGAATAATTGGTTCTCGTCGTGACATACATTTGAGCAGCTCGGCGACATTCTCGTCGATCTATCAGTCATCGAGTGGCATGCGGTCTTTGTCTCTCTCTCTCTCTCTCTCTCTCTCTCTCACACACTTTCTGGTGTTTCACCATTATCTCATATTAACTCAATCTGATGGACATTTCAAAGTCGTTGGACTTAGTTGGCCCAACAAAACAACACACAATGGTATTAAATGGCTTTCGAGTACCTCGAATGCTTATCACAACCACTTGAGGATATTCCCCACGACGTATACGCAATATTAGCACAGTCCAGCTATCAGTTCGCCGCATCAATTGTTTACAATCATGAAGCCCTCGATACAATTGTCTATACATTATATTTGCCAACTGTTAGCTCTGGGCTCACTGACTTGGGCGAAACGCGTGCCTCGCTCTGGCAAACTGGCATTTATCATTCGCACGAGACGATCGTGCCACACTTTGCAGCGAAGTGTGAGAAAAACCTGAACTAATAATTGATATTACGAATTTAATAACAATTGCATTCATCATAGCCATAGTCGCAATCACTCAACTCTAACGAACTCGCCCTATCAACTGAAGTCGTGCCAAAAGCTCAAGCCATGTGAAAAAGCTAACTTCGAGTTTTGTTTATGGTTCGTGCGACCGCGTTTTTACTGTTGTAAACAATAACAAATGAGCTTTCGTTACCAAAACATTGACGAAAGCTTCGAGCTTTGTACTTCAAGCATTGCCAGCTGTAATAGCTTTTGCTAACCGCCATTGAGCTGCAGCTTTAAAGCTCCAATGATGTCAGGTTTGTAACTGGGGTAGATTTTTGATAATGGATTCAAATCAATTTAAACTCACATTATGTTTATAACCATAATTTATTGCACTCACCGCATTATATAACTGAAGCGATTGGCCGCAATCGTTTTTGTGGATTACACTGCAAAGTGCATCAGCACTTATCAGTGTAATTAAATCACAAATAATATATTTAGAAATCGATTTACATATATATACGTACTTATATGAATTACATTAACTGGTCAAGCAAGTGCGACGATGATGAGATGCTCTATAAAGCATCAATCAGTTATTGAATAGGCTCTGTGCCGTACAGAAGTGCAACTGAGAGCAGTTTTCCATAAGTGTGTTTTTTAAAGTGCAACATTCAAATTGCAATGGTGAAGAATCGTCGCTATCAAGAAGAAGGTAAAACGCACAAAGTTCTTGACATGCTTTCAACTGACCACATTTAGTTATTAGAATTACAAACTACTAACCACTTATTTGACTTTGCTTACTTTGTACTCATCACTCAGAATAGAACTAACTCGTTGCCTCGAAATGATAAGCAGTTCTCGGTATGTGAGTCGAGCCCCCTTTTTTTTGCGTTTTGCGCTAGCAAACAAGCAAACTGTATTAAAGTGGCCCGAAGCGGTTTTATCTTAATCAGCTTTATTCATTCAACCTACACGCTTCTTATCACACTACTCATAAAGACGTCTAGCGTTGCTTTTGGGATGCGGAGAAAGCACCGAAGCAGAAGGGAGCCTATCAAGCGTCGAATAACGACAGTTGACAGTTCATCAGACAGATTAGCAATCAGTGTGAATGGAATATTTTCGGGAGTCGTAAAATTTCAGAACACCAGAAGCCCAATTAACGCAAAAATTTAAATATGTACATACATATGTTAGGCTATGTCGAGGCACACTAGTAATTTATCTGGGCGCCAACATTTCTCGCTCAGATAAGGGATGATAAATTTGATGTTAATTATAGCCTGGTGTTGTACGCAAAAGGCGCCAAGATGATATACTTCTCTTTACATTTGTCTGCGTGTGTTCCGAATAGGGACGAGAACTGGCTGTTTTTGCTTGTGCCACGTGGGTACAAAAGGTTCGGGGGCTTGTTTGGGGTAATTCCATTTGAGAACTACGCAAAAGATTTTTGAAAGTGGCAAGTGTGTTAAACTTGTTGACCTACAGGCGACCTACAGGCTGATAAAGATTAGCGTCGGCGTCGACGTTGACGTTGACAGCGGCGTCTGTCCTGATCAATCAGTCATTGATTAATCTATTTTTGAATCAAGTTGAAGTTCAATATTACGTATATGTAGTATATATTCCACTTAACTATATAATCATATGACTTAACACTCTCCTCTAATCACAATCTACTCTCTTCTGATTACATAGAATACGGGCTTGGCGTGCGTCATTGGCAAACCTTCCTGTACTTCTTCGCCCTAACTGTTGCGTATGCCCAACGTGTCAACTTATCTGTGGCCGTCGTGGCCATGACAGATGCTGCAGCTGCCAATATCAATTTCCCTGTAAGTTTTCCACACTCTTTATAGTTTTTTTTTAGCACAAACTAACTTTATTTATTACTTTTTTAGGAATACGATTGGCCTGAGAAAACGAAATCCTTGCTGTTGAGCAGCTTCTTCTGGGGCTATGTGATCACTCAGGTGCCTTCGGGTCAATTGGCTCGCAAATTCGGTGGTAAGATTACGCTGCTGACGGGTCTGTCCATCTGCTCTGTGCTGAACATCCTAACACCTCTGTTCGCCGACTGGGGTGGCTGGCAATTGGTCTGTGCCCTGCGTGTCGTTGAGGGATTGTGCCAAGGTGTTGTCTTCCCATCTATCCACACTCTGATCTCGACCTGGGTGCCACCCAATGAGCGTCCTGTGCTTGGCACTTGCGCCTACACTGGCAATCAGTTTGGCACAATTGTGATGTTGGCCACGAGTGGTTTGTTGGCGTCCTCCTCGGCTGGCTGGCCCAGCATCTTCTACATCTCTGGAGGCGTTGGTTGCGTCTGGTCGGTCTTCTTCTTCATCTGGGGCGCCAGCTCACCGGCCGAGTACAAGCGCATCTCTCCGGAGGAACGTAAAATGATTGAACTGGCCCAGGCCAGCGAATCCACGTCGGAGCACCCCAAGGAGAAGCTGCACACACCTTGGTTGAGTTTCTTCACCTCGCCAGCTTTCTTGGCTCTCATCATTGCACACAGCGCGAACAACTGGGGCTTCTGGACACTGCTTACCGAGATTCCCAGCTACATGAAGAATGTCCTGGGCAAGGACATCAAGTCGAATGCGCTGCTGTCGGCTCTGCCCTACTTTGCCATGTTCTGCATGTCCTTCGTCTTCTCGGCCATCGCCACACTGCTGAACAAACGTAACTGCATCTCAACTGTGGTCAGTCGCAAGCTCTTCAACTCCCTGGGATTGTGGGTGCCCATGTGTGCCCTGATCGGTCTGGCCTATGTGGATGCGGATCAAAGCAACTTGGCTGTCATCCTGCTGACTGTGACTGTGGGCTTCAATGGCGCTTGTTATCTGGGCTTCCAGATCAATCACATCGATCTCTCTCCCAACTTTGCTGGCATTCTGATGGGCATCACCAACTGTGTCGGCAACATCATGAGCATCATTGCGCCTCTTCTGGTTGGCTTCATTGTCACTAATGAGGTAAGTCCCGCAATTACTTTCAATGTCAAGTAAGCAAGTGAGCTAATCTTTTGTTTTCTCTACTTTTGCAGCAAGATGTAGAGCAATGGCGTATTGTCTTCTTTATTGCCGCCGCCATTTATTTGGTTGGCAACGGTCTCTTCATCATCTTTGGCCGCGCCAGTGTCCAGCCCTGGAACGATCCTCCAGCCAAGCATCGTCGCAACTCCACTCCCCAAGTGGAGTCCCAGCACTAGAGAGAGAGAGAGAGAGAGAGAGAAACAGAGAGAGAAAAAGAGAACCACTAGTCATCTAGTTCACTTTACCAGCTCCCCAACCCTCGGCTGAAGAACGAGATGTGGCACATCGATCGATAGCCATTGATCGATTGTCGTCAAACTCGTTGGAAAACTACAATAACAGCAATTCGATGCGTTGCAATGCATTCTAGCACTGCTGCTCGAATTCGCCTTCGTTATGTATTTGTATATTAAAAACTGTATATTTTATTTGAATTTTGTATGCTAAGCTTAGTACGTAGTGGATAATTAGATAAGGCCTTGTTGCATATGTGTATAAAGACCAAAAATGATAAGACAAAAACGAAACGAAAGATATTTTAATAAAATATTGTATCAAAAGAGAATTCTTAGAAAATTACTTTAAATTGCGGTAAAACATAATCGAAATAAAACAAGTAAGAAGGCTGCTGTGAAATGTGCTCGACTAAATGCACACAATCTAAATTATTAGTTGAAGTAACAGAATGGGGTGTTTTCATTGAAATATACTATATTAATATACCGAAAGAATATTGAAATATACCAAAATGTATATATGGTATATTGGTATTGTAATTATATCTCTCTCCATACGAGAAAGTGGACATGGCTACAGCGCTTCGACTGTTGAAGTTGAGGAAGACTATATTTTATGGGGTCGGAGATACCTCCTTCTTTCTGTTGCATGTTTTGCAGGCACAAAGTTATTATAGCCTTCTACTCTACGGATAGTGGGTATAAATATTTGAATAAAATACTGCCTCAAAAATATTGTCGGTAGCAGTAATGAAAATTCAGTAGCATCACACTTTGATAATTATCTTTTCAACTTAATCTTTTCAAGCGTTGTGCTCAAACATCACACTATGCACTCTTCTTGCTTAGTCTCTCACCTTTTGACTATCTAATCATAATAAATATTTGTAGATCTCTGGCAGGCAACAGGTGCCACATGAGACACCAGTTAGGAAAAGCGTGACAAGCAGCTAGTCCAAATATACAACCCAGAAAGTCCAGGAAGATGCTGTATCCAAAACAGACACATTTAGTTAGTGAACAGTTGCCGAGGCGTGCAGTTAGAAAAACTCTTTGGAATATCCAGCTTAAGGAAGCACTCACGCAATAATGTCAGATGGAATCAACAGAACTAAGAATCGACGCTTTGAGGACGAAGGTAAGTCGTCTACTGAACTAAAAAATTTCAAAAACATACTGTGAAATCTATGCAGTAGGATTTCATCATCTGCACTTGAGGTGAACAGAAAGTCAACCTTAAACTTGAAGAAAAATAGTTCATATATCTCGTTCATTTGAAATAAATCTTCTGAGTTATTTACTCACTGATTTACTGGATTATCTCAGCTAGCATACGTACAACTTTATACAATAGAAAGATAAGTCCAGCTGAGGATTCTGTTGCTAATGTTGTAAATGTCATTCATAGTAAACGTTACTATAATTAGCATTACACAATTCGTAAAAGATAAAGTGTCAGCTTTATGTCAACATTATGTTTATAAAGATAATACAGCTACTGTCCTGATTCTAGAGTTAATAACTGTCATTAACCGAATGAGTTTATTATAGCACACGAGTATCTCAAACATTTCGATGGGGGCTCGTCTTCTAATTGAGAGGTTTCCTTATGTTTTACATTCTTATTTTCATGAAATTATAAAATAATCCTTTTTTACAGGATCTGGACTCGGCGAGCGTCATGTGCAAATGTTACTGCTCTTCTTTGGCCTCATGGTTGCCTTCGGCATGCGAGTGAATCTCTCTGTGGCCATCGTGGCCATGACCGAGTTGCCCGTAAGCATTTTGCCTTCGCTGACTTTCAGTAAAAGTTTGGTAGCTCACCTCTCTTTCCCCTCGTTTAGGAATACAACTGGTCAGAGAAAATAAAGTCCCTGGTGCTAAGTAGCTTTTTCTGGGGCTATGTGATCACTCAGGTGCCCGCTGGTATCCTGGCCCGCAAGTTCGGTGCCAAAGTGACCATCATGACGGGTTTAACTGTCTGCTCTATGCTGAACGTCTTGACGCCGCTCTGTGCCAAGCTGGGAGGCTGGAAGCTACTCTTTGCTGTGCGTGTGCTCGAAGGTATTTGCCAGGGTGTTCTCTACCCCTCGTATCATACACTGATCTCTGCCTGGGTGCCGCCCAAGGAGCGTGCCTCACTGGGTACTTATGCCTATGTGGGAGCTAGTTTTGGTACAATTGTTATGCTGGCATCGAGTGGTGTGCTGGCCTCGATGGCTGGTTGGGCCAGCATTTTCTATATTTCAGGTGGTTCTGGCTGTCTTTGGGTTGTGGCCTACTTTCAACGAGGAGCCAGCTCACCGACAGCATCAAAGAGTATCTCAGAGGAGGAGAGAACGTTCATTGAGTTAGAACAGACCAATGAAGCGGGTAAAACTGAAAAGCCTGCTGAGAGTTTGCCGACTCCGTGGCTCAGCTTCTTTACGTCGCCTCCATTCCTGGCATTGATTGCGGCACATTGCGCCTCAACGTGGGGCTTTTGGACGCTGCTCACACAAATTCCCAACTACATGAAGAACGTGTTGGGCAAGGATATCAAGGCAAATGCACTGTTGTCCTCGCTGCCTTACACTGTGATGCTGCTGCTCAGTTTCGTCTTTGTGTGGCTGTCGAAGATTCTGCAGAAGAAGGATTCGTTATCTATGAGCTTCAATCGCAAGTTGTTTAATTCGATTGGGCATTTCACACCCATGGTTCTGCTTATTGCTTTGGGTTATGTGGCACCTGGTCAGGATGTTCTCGCTGTCTCCCTACTCTCGATGACTGTTGGCATTAGTGCGGCTGCTCAGCTGGGCTTCATGATCAATCACATTGATCTGTCGCCGAACTTCGCTGGCGTCCTCATGGGCATCAGCAATGGCATTGCCAATGTAATGAGCATCATCGGTCCACTTCTAGTGGGCATTATTGTATCCGACAACGTGAGTAGTCTTAACTTTACGTAATCCTAATTATTCATATGTTATGTCTGCAGAAAGATGCTAGCCAGTGGCGTATCGTATTCTTCATCGCAGCTGGCTTCTACTTGGTGGGCAACGGTCTCTTTGTTATATTTGGCAAAGCTAGCATACAATCGTGGAACAATCCTACAGTCAGTTCTGAGTATAGCTCAACGCCTCAACTGGAAACACCGGAAAAGACATCAGAAGCTTAGTTATTTTGTCATTTATAAGCCACGAATGTTTTGTTCATTAAGTCGTTGTCAATAAACAATAACAGTACAAAGTTTAATGAGTGTTGGGGAAACCCGTTTAATGGCTATCAGACTATCGGAAAGAAAGGAAATGGGTCTTAGGCAGCTTTGATATTGTCCATCAAATTTGTGTAATTATGATAAAAGCACTTACTATCTACGTATAATTATAATAGTAAAATCACAATGACTTATTAAATATATAGATAAGATATAGATAGCTAGTATAGTTATTGGATGTAGATCTATTTTTAGACTATTTTTTACAGCTTCTAGGTTTAATGCACACGCACCCCTTTTTCTTATCTTATCACAATACAGACTCCCCTTTTATGATCAGTTCAACAGAATTTTGAGGATGCAAAGTGCTTATAAGGCACTCATCTGGTTGATAATTATTTAGTTATCACAAAGATCTTGTGACAAGTGGTAATGCACCAGAGAGAAGATCTCTTCATTACAACAATAAAGCAAGAATGGCGGGCATCAATGGCAACGTGAAGAATCGTCGCTTCGAAGAAGAAGGTAAGAAACTGTATCCTGATTGACGTGACTACGGTTTTTCTCAGTGTTTTTCTGTGACCGACTTTAACCTTCACCAAACTACGAGCGTCATTAAGCAACCATTTACCAACAGTAGCACAAATCATTTCGGTAATTCATTTTTAATTTACCACATCTTATCTGGCCAAATAAACACACTGAGAAAATCTTTATTGGCCCTCGAATTTATACGACACCTTCTGCGCAACCTAGACCAGTCTGACGAAGAGCTAAAAAAAAAAAAATAAATAAAAATTCCATTGTCCAATGTTCTTATCTAATCAGCACTCAAAAGAAAAGACATTCTTTCTAATCATATGATTGAAGTGAACGGCTTTCCTAATACCCCCCCTGATTTGTATTTCCTCAGGTACTGGACTCGGCGTGCGACACTTGCAGATATTTCTTCTCTTCATTGGCCTGACAGTGGTCTTCGCCATGCGTGTGAATCTCTCCGTGGCTGTGGTGGCCATAAGTCAGGCATCCAAAATCAATCCCAACTTTCCAGTGAGCCCTTAGCATACAGCAGAGCTAACATGCAGCTAATCCTTAAATATATTTTATACCTGTAGGAATATCCATTAACGGAACAGAAGAGAGCAGTAGTAATGAGCAGTTTTTTCTGGGGTTACTTAGCCACTCAGATACCAGCTGGCATCTTGTCTCGTCGCTTTGGTGGTAAGGTCACATTGGTGACCGGAGTGACCATCTGCTCCGTGCTCACTTTGTTGACTCCCTTTGCCGCCAGCTTGGGTGGCTGGAATTACATAATTGGTCTGCGCATGGTCGAGGGCTTGGGTCAAGGCGTCTTCTTTCCTTCAACACACACCATCATCTCTGCTTGGATTCCGCCGAAGGAGCGTGGAGCGTTGGCCACCTATGCGTATACTGGTGCACCGTTTGGCACAATCATTATGTTGGCCACAAGTGGTTGGATTGCTTCATCACCTCTTGGCTGGCCAAGCATTTTCTATTTGTCCGGGGCCAGTGGCGTTCTATGGGTGATTGCCTATTATATATGGGGTGCTAGCTCGCCGCAGGAATCGAAAAGTATCTCAGAGGAGGAGATCAAATTGATTGAGATGGCACAGTCCAACGCAACTGGCAAGAGTCAGCAACCTCAAAATTGTCATGCCACACCTTGGCTGAGTTTCCTGACCTCAGGACCTTTCTTGGCTCTCATTGCTTCGCATGCTGTCTCAGCCTGGGGCTATTGGACATTGTTGACCCAGATTCCCACCTATATGAGTTATGTGCTGGGCAAGGACATCAAGTCAAATGCGTTACTCTCCTCGCTGCCTTATATCGCCAATCTCGTGATGAGCTTTGTCTTTGTTTGGATCTCCAAAGCCATGCAGAAATCCTCGCTATCGTTGGCCTTCAATCGCAAGTTCTTCAACACAATTGGTACATACGTTCCCATGGTGCTACTAGTCGCCCTGGGCTATGTGCCCAAGGAGAACGACACCTTGGTCGTGGTGCTGCTGACACTGACCGTGGGCGTCAATGCTGCCACTCATTTGGGCTTCCAAGTGAACCACATTGATCTATCACCCAATTTCGCAGGCACCTTGATGGGTATAACCAATGGACTTGCTAGCATCATGAGTTTCTGTGCTCCACTCCTGGTTGGCAAAATTGTCCCAGATAAGGTGGGTGAAAATGTTTTCCGTAGTCATACGTTTTAATGTCTAAAATGTTTCTTGTCTCTTTTTTCTATTTGCAGCAAAGTGTGGAACAGTGGCGTTGGGTATTCTTCATTGCTGCCTTCTTTTACTTCGTGGGTAACGGTCTCTTTGTCCTCTTTGGTTCGGCTACTGTCCAGCCATGGAACGAACCACCATCTAAGTCCCGTCGCAGCTCCATTTATCCCGAACTGGAATCTCAAAAGCCCGTGAACTCGGAAAAATAAGCAAGTGAAGCAGCTCAACCGAGCTGCTAAAGATATAGAACTGGTCGTTGTGCATTCCAATAGTTGAGTTCATGGAGCATACTTTTAGGAGAGCTATCCATATATACATACATATATAACGAGTACTTGTACTGCACAACAATGTTTATCCTTAAGTTTAGTCTATACTGCAATAGCAATATTAAAACATGATTAAGAATGTAAAGCAATTTGTAATTTTTAATTGAAGTAATGGTAATAATTACCTAGATACAATCTACAATCCACTCAAATGGAAAATAAGCAAACTCTCCTGTCATAATATTGAGTAAATACTCACATCGCACTCTTATGCGTTTGAGTACTTTTCATTTCACTCAGTCTGACAGTCTGGCAACATTATTATTTTAAATTTTCTAGCGCCTTCCGTCTTATCTTATCAAAGTTTAAACATAAATACTTATGTTTACCTATACGATTTATAGGATTACAAATACAGAAGCTGCCACCGCCCACCATATGAGTTTCTTAGCCGCACATCCATCTGCTAGTTGGTGAACTGATCTTGTGGCGTGCAGTAATACAACGCTTTGATTAAGTGCAAGTTCAATAGGAGACGCTGTAACATGGTGAAGAATCGTCGTTTCGAGGATGAAAGTAGGTGTCTGACAAGCTGTTATCCTTACATAAATATCACAAAGACATTATAAGATATATCTTAATATATTGTTGTCTCTGTCTTGATATTTGAACTTACAATTTGCAAGAGAATTATTAGAGAAATAAAAGATTTAATCACCTATAATATAACTTTATCAAGATGTTATCCTTGTTGAAATACAAATTATTTCCTAAAGTGCTAAATTAAACATATGATATTAATATTTACTGGTTTTATTTTCATACTTAATATTTGCAGATCTAATTACAATCTGCGATTATTTTATTATTACATTTAAATACATTATTTGAAGTTTAAATAATATTTTATATTAGTTTATTGAAACATCACAAAGATATCATTAAATATATATTTTTGTATTTCTGTCTCTGACTTTAGAGTTGCAGTTACAATTTTAAAGTGCGTTATTAAAAGATTTAATCATTTATCATATCATTTTATCAAGATGTCATCCCTGTTAAAATACAATTTATTTCCTAAAGGGATAAATTAAACTTATGATATTTATTTTTATTAGTTTTATTTTCATACTTAAGATTTGTAGATCTAATCACATTTTGCGATTATTTTATTATTACATTAAAATAAATTATTTGAATCTTAAATAATATATTATATTAATTTATTCAAACAATAATCTATATATTAGTCTCTTAATCAAACATTTAAAAATCCTTTATAAAATATAATATATTGATGTAACAAGACTAGCAGATGTTTTTTGCTGATGAAGTCCATAAATCACCCCCGCATTACAGATAACAAATATGTTGACTCATTTAATCTCGTTAATCTTTCAACAACAGGTTCCGGATTTGGAGTACGTCATGTGCAAATCTTTATGCTTTTCTGCGCTCTCACAGTGGCCTTTGGAATGCGAGTGAATCTCTCAGTGGCCATTGTGGCAATGGCTGAGGACCCAGTAAAAAATTTTTCTAATCTCTAATATTTACATTTAAGTAAATTACAATATCATGTTTTAGGAGTACAAATGGTCGGAGACAACAAACTCATTGATATTGAGCAGCTTTTTGTGGGGATATGTCTTCCCCCAGATCCCTGCAGGTCCTTTGGCTCGTCGATTCGGTGGCAAAGTAACAATTTTGACAGGATTGACCATCTGCTCCATCCTCACTGTGCTGACTCCACTTTGCATTAAGATGGGAGGCTGGAAGCTGCTCTGTGCTGTGCGTTTGCTGATGGGACTCTGTCAGGGATTTCTTTTTCCTTCCTGCCACACAGTGGTTTCGGCTTGGGCGCCGCCCAAGGAAAGAGCCTCGATGGGAAACTTTACTTATGCTGGCAATCAGTTCGGCACCATCGTCATGTTGGCCGTTAGTGGACTTCTTGCCTCGGTGGGAGGTTGGCCCTGCATCTTCTATGTTCCCGGCGGAGTTGGCTGCATTTGGGCGGTTGCTTATTATGTGTGGGGTGCCAGTTCGCCAGCCGACTGCAAGAACATATCCCCTGAAGAGAGAGAACTTATCGAAGTTCAGCAGGGCGTGGCACGAACGGTTGAAACCGAGGAGCCTGCCAAGCAGAAGACACCCTGGCTGAGTTTCATCACA
The DNA here is from genome assembly GCF_023558535.2 of Drosophila nasuta. NCBI lineage: Eukaryota > Metazoa > Arthropoda > Insecta > Diptera > Drosophilidae > Drosophila > Drosophila nasuta. The sequence goes on from NC_083457.1 coordinate 24,424,529, forward strand.
TCTCCTGCCGTTCTGGCTCTGGTAACTGTGCAGTCTGCCTATGCTTACGGATTTTGGACATTGCTTACACAGATTCCCACCTACATGAGGCATGTCCTAGGCAAGGATATTAAGTCGAACGCTGTACTCTCCTCGCTTCCATATACCGCGATGCTGTTGTTGAGCTTCGTCTTTGCCTGGCTCTCGAAGATAATGCAGAGAAAGGATTCGATCTCACTGTCATTCAACCGCAAGTTCTTCAATTGTATTGGCACCTGGGGTCCATCGGCTACGCTGATAGCTCTGGGATACGTAACAAAAGAATACGATTTTCTGGCAGTCGTCCTGATCATCTTTACTGTGGCGATAAGCTCTGCTAGCCACGTGGGTTTCCTGATCAATCACATTGATCTATCGCCCAATTATGCTGGCATTCTAATGGGTATCTGCAATTGCGTAGCTAATTTAGTGGCTCTTGTCGCGCCACTTTTAGTCGGAGCTATAGTCACCGATAAAGTAAGTCATTTAAACATTTCCAATTATATGTTATATTTATATTATTCACATTTCTTCTGTAGCAAGATGTGCATCAGTGGCGAATTATCTTCTTTGTTGCCGCTGCGGTCTACTTCATCGGCAACAGTATATTCATTATCTTTGGACGCACCAATGTGCAGGCTTGGAATGATCCATCTTCAAAGCTGTCAAGGAACTCAACACCCGAGTTGGAATCACAAAAGGAGTGAACACTTATCTCTATTTAATAACTCTAATTAGGTTATTCCAATATGTGTGTCTAACTAGTTAAATAAGAGATAAAAATTAAATAAATAACATGCATAAAGCTTTAATATTCTACTTCAGTTTCATTTTCGAAAATACCATGTACATATATTAATTTACATTTAACGTATTACTAGCTTTAGTACATTTTTGAATAAGTTCGGTACGTTTTACCAAAAAAAGGGAACATTTTATTGCAGTTTTTTCGGTACCCAACTATATTGCAAGCTTGAAAGCTTAAAGTTCTTCGCTGAGCTCAAATTATACTTAGCAGCAGCCCCTGGCGGCAGAAATAGTAACTAGCGTACACACGAAAACTCAATTTATATTGTAGCATACTTTTGAGCGACGCTTAAAAAAGAATGGATTTTTGTGAATGAACTGATTAGGAGCAAACTTTGTATTGCCTACATCAAGGTGCTCAATAGATTAACAATGAACATGTTGTCTATGACCCACTACACTTGTTTAATTGTATGGCGGAAAACTTGAAATAATACGCGAATAATTAAAGATTTGATTAGCATTTGCATACATTTTCATAATCAAAATATAAGCATATTTTCTAATTTATGCAGCAACCAGTTGGCGATACATTTTGATATTTTATTATAATCCTATAATGGTATGCGATTATTTTTTATGAAGGGGTATTTAGGTGAAATGGTAAAGCCCCTCTTAATACGCCTGTGATATAAAACGTTTGTACACATTTTATGGTAACGAACTTGCCCGCATTCGAGTCGCATGGTTGTAGAAGTGGAAGTGGTCGTGTGATCGTGTGAGGCGAACCTGTTGATAAGCGGAATTTGAATACATGCACGCGATATGGACCGCACATTTAACATACTGTTTTTTTTTTATTTTTTATTATATACTCGCGCACACGACATGACATTTGCGATTATGAAACAGTCCAATACTCTAGTACATATGTATAATTTGAAGCTACTCTATATAGAAAATTATATTTGAAATCAGCATTTCAAATTGAATCTCAAGCCAGAAATGTATTAAACTCTCTTGTACGAGTTTAACCGGAAACATTTGGTAAATATTGCAAAGACTTTAGCAATAAAAAAAATATTACAAGAATTTCGTTATAATTCAAGAACTGTACTAAACCATTCGCAGTTTATAGGAAATCCCATACACAGGCTGCTAACGATGAATATACCTCAATAAATAAACTCAGCTCAATGGGTGTGAGGGACTTAAGGATTTCTAAGAATTTCACAACAGACATGTGAATTTCTTTTGGCAGTTTCCACTTGAGAGGCACGTGTTCTAAAAAAGATGGAACCGCAACGTCAGGCGGGTAGAGAACGACAACAACAACAACAACTACAAGACGAGTCAAAAGGCGAAAAAGATAATGAAATCCATTAAAAATGAATTTTAAAGCAGTTATTTATACGACTTCCAGTCAGAGTCAGAGAACACCGCAGTGCGCTGCGGTGAGACGCAGAGAGGCACGACAGGGCCTCGGATGATGTTATCAACTCCACTGTGCAAATAATAAGGCACTTGTTGGCATATCAGTTGTCGCCCTGGGCGCCTCCACCACCACCAACATCACCGTCCACAGCGTCACCAACATCATCACAACCATAGCGTAGCATAGAATCGAGTTCTGCCTTGTGATTTCAGATGATAGCGCTACAATAGGCCCGAATGGAGCGATATACATAGCTGTGTATGCCAACTCGGCATGAATCAAGGTTTATGGCCAACAGCGTCAGTGGTGAAATCGTAATCTGTGTGGGGGCGCCCCAACGGACTCACTAGCTTGCCGCCCCCCGCTCGCCTCAGTCACACCCCTTGCTTTGGTCTTTGGCTCTTTTGCTCTCTGGAACTAGTGTTTATTTCTGTTACGGACTTCAATTTACGTCATTTCAATGGCATTATACGCTCGCTCCATTCCAAAATCGAAATTTGCAAATCATTTTGCCATGCGATGAGCAAGAAAACAATAAAAATAAAGCAAACACAACACAAAGCTCTCGTGTGGAGCATTTGCGGTTGATTGCTAGCGAGAGAGGGGGGATCGGCTGGGCGGGCCATTGCCAGCGCCAGCAGCAACGTCAGCGTCAGCAACGACAGCGACAACGACAACGGCAGCGGAGAGCCGATTACTTTTGAACACTTGCGCATCACGTGAACGTGGCTCGTCGTGTCGGCTGTGCGCCGAGCCGAACGTGTGAGAAACGTGATCAAAGATCAGACAGAGAGTGAGAGCGCGAGCGACGTGCAAGCAAACAGACACACAAAGAAGAGAGTGAAACATATTGGGAGAGTGGAGAGTGGGTGCGCCGCACGAACGTGTGTCTGTGTGTGCGTGTGTGCTTGTGTGCATGTATGTAAATGTCTGTATGCTTGTGAATAAAAATGGCAACAAATTAACACAGCGCGGCGCCAAAGTCATGTCGCTGCTTTTGTTGCTGCTGTTGTTGTTGTTGCCGGCAAAAGTGTGGACGCTCCCTCACTCCTTCGGACTCTCTTGCTTGCATTCCGCCTCTCTTTCCGTGCGAGCCTCTCTCTCTGTCGGGTCTGTCATGCTGTCTCTCTTTCTTTTTGCCGCTAAGGTTATCGCAGATTATTTTGCACATTCAATGCTGTTTTCTGTTCGCTGTTTGAAATGCTAAATATTATAGAATTTAATATACTTGAGTGTATTTCTTTTTTTTCATATACACACTTTATTGTTATATATTTTGTATTTTTGCAAATCGGCCTGATAATGCATTTCTGAATACCTCGTAATTTCACAACTTTCAGCAAATAACGCCGTTTTTTCGCAGCGTCATGTATCGTGCTTCTATTTAATGAATCAAGTTACCTGACAATGAAAACTAACTTTAGCACCAAAAAAACAAATACGAATATAACGTATTTAATTATTATGCAAATAGTATAAAATTTTAATACGAGCGAGCAGTTGGTGCCGTGTTGAGCCAAACGCCGTGTGGTTTCTCTGGGATGATGATGTCACAGTGATAAATCAGATGCGTGTTTGTCGCATTTGCCAACCAAGTCCAAGTCCGCTCCAGAAGACAGAGAAGACAGACAGACAGACATTGTGATAAGACTTACATACGTTTTTTAATTCCCCGAATTTACTGTCACAAGTGCAGACGTTGCGCGCAGACTTTGTTGCCATCGGAAGGGGAAAATTCCTCGCAGAATAGATAAGACTGCAGCAGGCTGGAGTTTGCGCAATGACTAAGGCTCATCTTTCCCATCTATTGCTTCTGATTTCTGATGGCGCAAAGAATGTGCCGGAAATACTATAGCGTTAATGTCCCTTGGCCAAGATCACGAGTGGTTATCGCTCACTTAAGTGTCTGGCCAAATGTTTTATTATTGAGGTGCCCGAAATGTCTCAAGAATAATATATTGAAATAGACATTAGTGGACGACGTTCAACCAAATCGAATCTGAATACTCTCATATAGATACTAATTAAAAATAATAATAAATTTATATAACAAAAGGTGCAAATCAACTTCCCATGCCCAACTGTAGGTTTCCATTTATGCCAAATTTAAATAAAGTTCTAAAAATATAAAAAGTTTTGTTATTATTCATTATTGCTAATTAAAAAAATCGAAAAGTCATAAATTAAATTAAAATTAAACAAAATTAAACATAATTTTATAATTAATATATACCATATGCCATATTAATTAAGTTGTATTTATAGTTGAGTATGGTATAAATTTTATACCATATTAAATAAATGATTTTTATACTTGAGTATGGTATACATTTTAGACCATATTAAATTAATGGTACTCAACTATAAATTACTATTTATGATTAATTTAAATACATAGCTAAAAATATCAGAAACTTTATAATTTCATTAAAGTAACTTTTCGAAATTTTATGTTTTGTTAATTCACTTTTATTTATTACAAATACAAAGAGTATAAAGTTCTTCACTTTCTTTAATAAGATTAAAGCATTGGTACTTATGTAGGTTTTTGGTGTATTTGGTTAGATTAACGCATTTCATTGAGACAAGCTAAATCTAGCTATTTGTACATTGCGATTAAGTTATTATCTAGAGCAACAAATAACCAAAGCGTTTAAAAATACGCAGTTATAAATAAGGCACTAAATAACTTTACCTTTACCTTTTTAGTTTTGATTAGAAGCTTTCCCAAAATGTTAGTATACCCGACTGCCTAAGTGTATGGGGACAACGGGAAAATTCGCTGCACGAGCCGTAAAAATGAAAAGTTCTATTTTTAGAGGCTACGTGCCGCGTGAGAAGTCCAAGCAAGAAACGCCTACACACAAACACAGTCAAGAGGCGGAGGCCGGACTGTGGCAAGGGGATTCGTCTGTTTGATGGGGCAATGAAAAGCAAAACGGGATGAAGTGCATTCGTCTTGCAATTAAAATGATATTCTCAGCAATTGCGGAAAATGAAGAAAATGGAATGCGTCTTTGACTGTTTGCCAGATTGAAAAGTTTGACCGAGGGCAATCAGAATAAACAACAATAATAATAATAGGAATACGTCGTCGAGACACAAATCAAATAGCAGCGCAAAAGTGTTTATTAATGGAGGTGACAATCAATCTGGTCACCTCCAGAGAAGTGGGCGTGTCTCGGCAGGTGCTAAGTGTAATGTATGGGTCAGATAACAAATAGAATCTAAGTATAGCGAAAAGTTTCCATGCCCATTGTGTGTGAGGGACGTTGTTAATTCGCATCAATTGAGATGGCTCAATTGAGTGCATACAATTCAATTAGATGTGACAGATGATACGATTATTTACCGCTTCTATAGCATATTGTTGACGCCCGCTTCGGATTGGCAAATATATGCCATAGAAATTTACATAAATATCTCGTAAATATTTCGGGGCGCGAATCAACGAAAACTGTTGACCCAATCCCTTAAACTCTATTGTGATCCATTGTGATCTAACCTGGCGGCAAAGTACCGCGCACAGTGCAATTCTTGCCCCACCCCAACACTAGAAAATACAATGGGATCGATCTACCCTTTGGGGATAATTAACACCTGTTTTTTCTTTCGGGGGTATGGAAAATCACAGGAGCTGCGATCCGAAACGGCTTTTGTTATGCTAATTCAATGGCGTTGTTAGTCACAGATTTGATGCCAAACATCTTTGTTTTCCTTTACAATTTATTACACACACTGCGTATACGTAACGTCTCCAATTTGACAGTGTCAGCATCGCAACTCAATTAACAGCGCATGCAGCACTCAACGGCGATGCCTGTAAAATTCCATTCTCTATCGCAGTTGTATCTGTATTTGTATCTGTATCTCATGAGCGTATCTGTATCTAGATATATTCTTTGATGCATTTTAATTGCACACTGCAAAACGGGGTTTGGCTTCAAGTGCAACGGTTATACAACGTTCAAGAAGATAGTTTAGACCCTTCCACAGCTCGTTCGCTGGTTTGTTGAGCGATTGCTCAGTCAACCTGGCGACCACATCCGCTCCTGGCTGACGTCAAGAGAATTGCGCTCACACTGTTTGCCATTTGTCAAATGTCGCGTTGAGCTCGTTTTGTTTTTTGATAAGCTTTTTGTGATAGTGCAGCCCACAGATTCATTTGTACATAGCTTTCCCCCGCACCTCCCCTTGTCTGTGTAGCAATTGGGGGCAAAGCGTTTGGTGGGCGTGACGCATCCACAGCCCGAGCGAAGGAACGATAAGATCTAGTGATTGATTAGATTGATTGCCGCAGCTGACTCCGAGATATAAATATTGTATTGGAGCATTTGAGCATTTGAGGACAATGCATGACTTGTTCGTGGCAGATTCGAGTACTTTACTCAATACAAGTCATAAAACTTTCCAATCGCTTCGATCAAATGAAATGTCCCTTTTGAATTGACTTTTCATTCATTACACAAGCAGTTGAAGAATGGCAAAAAGATGGCACAACATGATAAATGTTAATACGTGTATAGTTTTATGATTTAGCAATGACTTGGCACAGATCTTTATAATAGTCCAAGTCCAATTAGACAGCTAACTCGTGCTCGCTCTCGTTCTGGTGCTCGCTCTGCACTCGGCTGCGACAGTTATAGCCATATTTATAGGCACATTAACTGATAAAACAAAGCGGAATCAGTGCTGGCGAACGTGCCCAAAAAACGTGTGCCATGTGCTGAATTAAAAAAGAAACGGGACCGGGGCCTTATCAGCTGCCGAACTTACCTACATATACACAAAGATATATTCATATATATATATATAGAATGTAACATATGCCGAAATCAAAATGTATAGCAATTAATAATAACGCCTCGACTCGCCTCTTCAGTGCTGTCTTATTGACGGGGATTTCATATAGATAGAGGACGACGACGATGATGGGAGAACTGAAGCGGGAGGGCGGGGCGTGTAGTTGTTTTTGTTGGAAATCAAAGTCTCAATTGATAAGCGTGAATAATTTGTTTAAACATTTGTTTTGCTACAAATATAATTGATAACTGATACTTGCTGCATTCTCCATTTCGCATTTAAGACTTAATTAACTTTTGTTTTTAAGAGTCTCTTCTTCTCCTCCTCTCTTACTCTTTGGGATCTATCGAGTGGTCGATTGAAAATGGCATGTCATGCGATCAGGGACAACGAGGTGACAATATACTATACTATATAGTATTATATTGTGAGTTATGGATTGTGTAAGCGTCGCAACGATCACGATAATAAAATAAAAATGCTCGATTGTCGGTTTGTTACATTTTTGCCGGCAGCAACTGTCAAAGCCTGAGTTATGTCACACTGACAACTGCCTCTTGAGATAGTCCCGAGCTGATACTACAGATAGTTCTATATACTATATATGTATATGTATGTGCTCATATAATTGTTGACTACTTGCGGCTGCTGTGTGTGACCTCGACAGAGAATTAGCCTCCTTATCAGCGACCTGGCTGGGCTAGCCAGGCAGCTAAAGAAAGGTTGGAAAGATTGGGCAAAGTATCTGACAGATACTAGCTACAACTAGCACTTAAGAAGGCTCTCCGGGGGAGAGCGGAAATCTGTAGATTATGGGATGTGACTAATTTCGTTTTACAATTTATAATGCTTACAGACCGATTTCTTTAAAAACAATACACATTACTCAGAGCATTCAAGGAGAGGCAGAGAGTGAGAGATGGAGAGGGAGAGAGAGCACAAAAGAAGGAGAGAGAGAGAGAGAACTGATAACTCGTTGGTTTGTCGCTGTGTTGGTGTTGTTTACATATTGGCCGGCAAAATTAGAGAGCCAAAGAGAGAGCCAACACACACACACACGCACACTTTTAGAGCACTGCATGTGTGTGTGTGTGTGTGTGTACTGCCAGCGTGTTCGGGTTTTGCTGATAGCAAAAGCAACAACCAAATGGAAATGGAATTCACGCGATACACATGTGTGTGCCATAACCGCCAGCAATAACAACAACAACAACAGCAACAACAAGAGCAGCAACAGTAACAACAGCAGCAGCAATAAAGTGACAGCTACTTCGACGCCGACTTCGACGTTGGCAGCGGCAGCGACGCCGAACTCTCTCGAGCGATGCGAGGCGAGGCGAGCGAGCGACCGAGCGATCATATTTATAAAAGAATCGCGTCCGCAAGTATTTCAAGCAGTCGCAGTCGCTCGCTAGAACAAACCAAAAGTCAAAATACGCGTAACCGAACAACAGTCAGTCAGTCAGACATTCAGACATTCAGTCAGTCAGTCAGTTCAGTCCGTTCAGTTCATTCAGTCAGTATATAGTATCTGATCATCTGAGTATCTGTATCGCTGAGCAGAACGCGTGCTAACAAAACTCACATCAGACTATATTTTTTTGTTGAATCCGCGTGAAATTCAAACATCGTGTGAGGCGGAACATCATCTTAGCCTTCTGCATCGCAGCTGTAATTTATGCGACATTCAAATCGGTAGCCAACAAAATTTCCACCATCGGCCAACGCGACTTTTGGCCCAACACACACAGAGAGCCAGAGAGAGACTTCGTTACCCGGCTCCACAATTCCCCCCCAACATTTGTCGCTGCCCTCGGTCAACGTGTCGTTGTGTCGTCGTATCGTGCACATGTGCTCCAGCTTAATGTCGACAACGAAACACGTTGTGTGAAAATTATACAAAAAATAAACTAAAGCGAAGCAAATTCGAGTACAACAAGAAAGTTCCAGTGACAAAGAGAAAGAGAAAGGGCGACAGAGACAGAGAGAGAACTGAAAGTGAGAGAAAAGTAAAGATCTGATCTAAAAGCTACAAGAATACAATCCCCGCGCCATCCACATGACCACCACTTTGAATATGGTGAAAACTGGGAAATACGCCAATGGTAAGTAGCAAAAAACAGAAAAAACACAAACACAGAAAATAAAAGGGATGTCTTATCAGCGAGTGGGTCTATCTATCTATCTATATAAATATATCTATATATAGATATAGATAGATAGATAGATAGAGATCGAGCAGGCGCTACTTCTCGCGCTCGCTCTCGTTCTCGCTCTGTATTTGCGTGCACGTGTCTCGTGTGTGTTTATGTAAGCCATCGGAGTCCGAGTGCAATTGTCAATTGTCGGCGGGCGCTTAGAGCAGAACTTGTTGCCGGAAACGAATCGAACCCCACTTTGTAAAATCGTCAACCAAACCGAGTCGTAATTGAGTCCGTCCATGTTTATGGCCTTATAAAGCAAGTGAAGCAAGCGTTAATTACATACGAAGTTAGCCAAGTTTGAAATATGGCTAAAACTGTAAATATTACTGATTTATTGACATTACGCATCCAATCAGATAAACCCGTCTATATATAATAGTAGAGTATCTCCAAGTGAAGCTGAAACCATAGAAAAAGTTACAGAAACAACAACAAAAGTAAAATTAAATTGGATTTTATTCGTCTTTGTCGACTGACAAATAAATTTTTAGCACGCTCAACGAAAATGATAAAAATAAACAAAAAAATACAACAAGAAAAAGTAAAATAGAATAGCATTGGGTGAAGTGGGGAGTGGAGTGGGGACTGTAGTGCAGGGGGTGGTGAGGAGGGGTAAGTGTTAGCCAAGCGAATCAGACGCAGTATATTTGTATTTGTGTTTGTGTCTCGTTTTCCGCTGCTCTTCGCCACGCTCTTCTCTCTCACTCTCTTATTTTGTGCGCTTTTGCTTTTCTTCTATTTTATTTTGATATACTTAGTATTTCATTTGGCGTGAGATGCCAATGAAATTGAAAATTTAAATGAGGAAAAGACAGAAAATTGATAGCAATTAACTTTAAGAACTTAGTATGCTCAAATGACACAGCTCCAAGGCTTATCTAACCGAGAGAGAAGAAAGAGAGAGAGAGACAGGGAGGGAGTGAAGCGATAAGCGAAACAATCCAAATAACAAATATTGTAATAAACAATTACAGCTGAGTTTTTGAGTAAGTCGCCTTTATGATGCCCAAGTTTACACGTACGCCTCGAGTGCTACCCATTGTGACTATCAGCGACGGGTTGCCTGATTCGATGAGTCGACGTCCCCACTGTAACTAATTATCTAATCAATATACATAAGTACACTACTCTAGTCTACTCTATATATATACCGAGTGCTAGACACTGACATGCTCCATAAAAAAACACACTTGCATGAACAATATTTATGTAGGTTTGTGGTGTAAAGATTTCTTGTTGTTATTGTTGCTATTTTATCGTGGGCATTATCGACCGTTATCGGTTATCAGCACATTTGCACTTCACTTCAGTTCTGTTCAGTTCTATATGTTCTCTCTATATACAAGTCCTTCGTCCGACAAACAACAAGCCCAACCCAAAACCTAATTTGTTGTTGTCTGAACGACCCTGGAAATTATTCGAAACAAACTCAGCATTAGCGTAGTATCATATATAGTATATTGATAGGCCAGAAGTGGTCTACACTATACTATATACTATATAGTACCATATAGGGGAGGTACAGTCCGTTTCGTTCCGTTCAGATTGGCAATCAATCAAAAATCAACTTTCATGCTAGTCCATAAATGTTTATTGATCATATTGCTGGAAATTTGTGCAATTCCATTTATAAAACACAGACTTAATTGCCTTTTTTTGTGCTATTGCTCTCCTTTTGCAAGAGTATAAATTAACATTTAAATAAAGTGTGACAAAGACGAGAAACAATAATAATGCGAAGAGAAGGCGCCTTCGGAGCAATCATTGTGCAAATAAATTGAAAAACGTGTCAGATAAAGAGTTCCACAACAGCGTGAATCAGTTTCAGCAAACAGAGAGAGGAGACTACGAGAGAGTACGAGAGAGAGTGAGATCGCGTTGGGGGCGAAATTTGTCTCAAAGTTCAATCAACGCGTAACGTCATCGTCCAACATATTGCTTTATTTTTGGAGCTCCACAATTGTTAATTATTGAGCATAATTAATTGATGAACATGAATCATAGCGTACAATTTTAACAAAGTTTTTAAACTGGCATTGGAGCTGGCTTGGAAAACGTTTGCGGGGAGAGAGTTCAATAGACCTGCCAGTTGCCGCCTTGTAAGGCCGACTCACACAAGGTTGCCGCAATATGCTTACTACTGCTGTGGCTTGCAATAAATTGTTGTGCAACGCAAAATGTTGTTGTTCGCAGCAAAGAACTAAAACTAAGTCTCAGCTCTTGGCCATTTATGGCCGAGCTGTGTCTAAAAATAAAAGCAAAGATTGGCAGCACAAAAATTCCCCGCTTCAAGCGATCAACAGCTGTAGCAGCTACCTCTTTCTGTCCGTCCGTCCGTCCGTCTGTCTGTCCGCTTTGACTGTGCCAATAAACTGACATATGCACATGGCTAAAGAGAGATCGTCACGTGCTGCTCGCTTGGGTCTGCCGATCGCACTCGAGCACAGCGGATGCCAGGTAAAGCGAGAAAGAGAGACAGAGAGAGAGAGAGGGTAGATGTGGTAAGAGGAGGAAGAGGAGGAGGCACCTTTGTGGTATGTCGCGTGGTATGAAGCTGATTCGCTGCTCGGGTACAGCACCGTCTGCTGAGGTTGCACTTCATTGAGGCGCAGACTTCACGAGTAATTCACATTCACACGAGTGGGCGTTGTGTGTGTGCGAGTATGCAGTGTGCGAGAGTGTGTGTGTGTGTGCGTCTGTTACTACAACAAGATTTTGACACAGTGTTTTATAAATAAACGCGCCCCACATAAGCGAGAGAGAGAGAGAGAGAGAGAAGTAAGAGCGTAACAAGTTGGCAGAGTTAAGAGAGCTAGTTTCGTGCTCTTACCAAAGCTGTAACCAAATATGTAAAGAGGGAGCCATAAATTGATCTTCTCCTTCTTCCCTTACAGACAAGATCATTGGCGTGCGGCATGTGCAGTGCATCCTGTGCTTCTTCTGCCTCACTTTGGCCTATGCGTGGCGCGTCAATCTCACGGTGGCGCTTGTGGCTATGACGCAGCCTTACCACAACAACAACACGGACATCAGCAATCACAGCTTAAACAACACACTCCTTAGCAATCACAGTCTCAGTCTCGACGACAGCGGAGAGCAAGATGATGTGGATCAGGGTGTCGATATCTTTTCAGTGGATGTAAGTCTGCCAAACCAAATCGAAAACTTGAACTCTTAATTGACCTGAACTCTCTTCTACAGTTCTACAACTTCACGGAAGAGCAGAAATCCTATATGCTGAGCAGCTTCTTCTGGGGCTACATCGTCACCCAGGTGCCCGGTGGTTACATTGCCCAGCGCTATGGCGCCAAGATGCTGTTGCTCTCGGGTCTGGCTGCCTGTGGCATTCTCACACTGTTGACACCACTCTCGGCTAAATTGGGCGGCTGGCCGGCAGTGTGTGCGATTCGTTTTCTCGAAGGATTGACCCAAGGTGCAGTGCATCCCGCGACGCATTCGCTGCTCTCGAAGTGGGCGCCAGCCAACGAACGCGGCATGTTGGCAACCATGTGCTATTCGGGTGCTCAGTTTGGCACCATTCTGATGATGGCTACAAGTGGCTTCATTGCTGACTCTGTTGCCGGTTGGCCAGCGATTTTTTACTTTGGCGCCGCTTGCGGTGTCATTTGGATCGTCTGCTGGTGGGTCTTTGCGGCCAGCACACCCGAGGAGCACCGCACCATTACGCGCGAGGAACTGAAGTTCATTACGGAGAACCGCACTGTGGGCAAAATGCAGGATTCTCACAAAATGGCACCCACTCCATGGAAGGCGATCTTCACCTCGATGCCGTTCATGTCGCTGCTGATCGTCCACTGCACCCATATGTGGGGCTTCTGGACGCTACTGACACAGATTCCCAGCTACATGATGCACATTTACCACATCGACATCAAGTCGAGTGCGCTGCTCTCATCGCTGCCCTATACCGTAATGTTGGTGCTCAGTTTCTTCTTTGTCTGGCTGTCGAAAGTGCTGCAGAACAAGAAGTCGCTGTCGGTGTCCTTCAATCGCAAGTTCTTCAACACCGTCGGCCACTGGATACCGATGTGTTCTCTCATCGCTCTTGGCTACGTACCACGCGAGGATGCTCCACTCGCTGTGGGACTCTTGACCCTGACTGTGGGTATCAGTGCTGCCACCTACCTCGGCTTCCAGGTGAATCACATTGATCTGTCGCCCAACTATGCTGGCACCTTGATGGGACTCACGAATGGCGCTGCCAATGTGATGAGTGCTTTGGCTCCTTTGGCTGTCGGACAGATTGTTAAGACTCCGGTAAGTTTAGCATACGAAAATGTAATTTAACTTTTAGCTAACTTATTGATTCGTTTCTCTAGGCAAATGTCGATGAATGGCGAACGGTGTTCTTTTTGGCTGCTGCCTTCTACTTTGTGGGCAATCTGCTGTTCGTGGTCTTTGGACGCACGGAGACGCAATGGTGGGACTCACCCGAGGTGCTCGATGCGGACACCATGGAGGCCGGCGTGCCACTGAATTCCAGTCCTACAGTCAAAAGAGCAACTGAGAATGGCACACACTAATCACATCCCGAGCCCAAAAAACTAAAGACTCTCTCATGCATGTTGATCAATTTTTATTGGAAAATCCAAAAGGGGGAAAAAAGCATGATATTGTCATATAGTTGTTGTTTCCTAAGTTAAGCTGTAGTTTTTAAGTGATTACTTTTCTAAGAAAAAGGACAAGAGCTGAAATTGCCATAATGACGATCGCGTGCTTCCATTAGCGATATTAAAAATCAACATATGATAATTGTTTAGTTCGTAGGCAAAGCATAAATTATTATTTGCAGTATTTTTCCATAATGTACATAAAAAACAAACAACTAAAAGCAAAAATCAACATCTAAATATATAAAATATGTATATTAAATGAAACCACTTGAGCATATGTAACGAATAGCGCGGCTCTTGTAATTGTTATGTTTTAAACGGAAACTTATATCGTAACTTAGCTTAGGCAATTCTAGTAAAATTAGTTAAACATTAGTAATAAACAAAAAAACAACCAACTTGTGATGTACGAAAAAAAAAAACAAAAAGTAAAACAAATAACTAAAAAAGGCAGAAATGAAGACAAAAAATATAAACAATATAAAGCCACAAAAGAGAAGTGTGCACAAATCGTAATTAACGTCTTTTATTTCCGTGGCATTTTGAATTTGATTGGCAACGCGCGAATTCGTGCGTCAATCGATAGGCGCAACTATCGTCACTAGCACTATCGTTGAGTAAACACAGCTGTCAGCTGTTCGACAGTGTTTGCTAACCATCACCAGAGAGCAAAGTGAAAACAAAAAGAACGAAAACAAAAACAAAGCGCAACGTAAGCAGAAGCGTTGGCGTTAGCGTTAACATTGGCATCGGCGTTATTAAAGAGTATTTCTTCAGCATTTGTTTTTTTGCTTTCGTTCAATTCAGTCCGCTGCGCAGTCTGCATTTACTGATGCATCGTATTTTGCGAGTCACGAAATGATTAGACGACCAGGCAACGCCAACGAGATCGCAACAGCAACAACTACGCAACGGACGTTGCAAAAGGGGCCACGACATTAATTCTTGCCGATACTGAACAATATGGCTATCGGCTGCTTCGATTGCTGCAGTCGCACAGGCTACGACAGCATTGGCAATACAGGTTGGTTTTTGCTTCATTTCCGTTTGCACGGTTTAAGTGTTTTATCATTTGCCAGGTCCGCGCTTTGGTGTGCGTCATCTGCAATGTGTGCTGGTCTTCTTTGGCCTGGCTGTTGCGTATGGAATGCGGGTTAATCTCTCGGTTGCCATTGTGGCCATGACCGATTGCAATGCCACCAATCCCAATTTCCCCGAGTTCGACTGGAACGAGAGCACCAAGTCGTATCTGCTGAGCAGCTTCTTCTGGGGCTATGTGGTCACCCAGGTGCCAGGCGGTTATCTGTCGGCAATCTTTGGTGCCAAGTACATGCTACTCGTTGGCGTCTTCATCTGCTCCTGCCTGGCCTTGCTGACGCCGTTCTGCGCTTTGTTCGGCGGCTGGAAGCTGCTAGTGGTGCTCCGTGCCGCTCAAGGTCTTTGCCAAGGCGTCATCTTTCCATCCACACACACATTCCTCTCGAAATGGGCACCTGCCGAAGAGCGTGGCCGTCTCGTTGGCTACTGTTATTCGGGCTCACAGTTTGGCACAGTCGTCATGCTGTCGGTTAGCGGTTATATTGCCTCCTCGCCGCTGGGCTGGCCTAGCATATTCTACTTCTCTGGTTGTGCGGGCATTCTGTGGTCCATTATATGGTTTTTCCTATGCGCCAGCACACCAGCGCAGCATGCCACGATTACGCCCAACGAGCGTCGCTATATTGAGACATCCGGACAATTGCGACGCGCTTCCGATGCGGGTCGCGAGGAGTTTCAGCCACGCCCCAATTTGCGAACGCCTTGGCTGCGCATACTGACTTCGCTACCATTCCTGTCCCTGTTGCTGGCACATTGCGCCAACAACTGGGGTTTCTGGACGCTGCTCACACAGATTCCCACATTCCTAAAGAACGTGCTCGGTATGGACATAAAGCACAATGGTCCGCTGTCGGCGCTGCCCTACTTCGCCATGATAATCCTCACGTGCGGCTTTATCTGGCTGTCGGATTTGCTCAAGAGACGTGGCTCCGCTATGTCCTTAAGCTTCTCTAGAAAGCTATTCAACTCGCTAGGCCTATGGCTACCAATGCTGGCCCTAATTGGCCTAGGCTTTATTACCAAAGGCGAGGCTAGTGCTAAACTAGTAATTGGATTGCTCACATTGGCAGTGGCCACGAATGCTGCTAGTTATTTGGGCTTCCATGTCAATCACATGGATTTGTCACCCAATTTCGCTGGCACGCTGATGGGCATAACGAATTGCGCTGCGAATGTGATGAGCATATTGGCGCCACTGATTGTGGGATTGCTTGTAAAGGATGAGGTAGGTCATTCCTATAAATATATATTGGTGTATTAACTGTTAACTAATCGCTTCCTTGTCTTTCAGACAAACCCAACCCAATGGCGAATTGTGTTTTACTTCACCGCCTTTGTTTACTTCATTGGCAACCTGGTGTTCATCATCTTTGGTCGCACCAGTGTCCAATCGTGGAACAGCCCAGTCAGCGCACAACAGAGTCGAACTCCACAAGCTGACGCAAATGAGGACGAGGAACGGGCGCGCCTTATTGATTCCTAGAACGAAACCTCGAATTTTATATTGTTGGCGTGAGAGTCTGATAATGAAACTGATGTACCTAACGTACGGTATTAGAAGGAATTGATTGTCGCTAATGTACAAGCTTATACAGATATATTATATTATATTTAAATTATATAATTGATTTAATTACTGCATAACACTATTGATAGTTATACAACACATTATACACAAATATTTACGTAATAATATGACTATGCAACAATTCACATACGGGTTACATTACTTTTTTTTGGAAAACGTGACTTTTAAACTTTATTACAATGCTATCAGTTGAAATATTAAACTGAAGTTTTCCGAATGCTTTAGAATAAAGTTTAAATGCAATCGACATGGAAAGACTCATATTCCATAAATCGCTATTAGAATGGATTCCACTGAAGAGTAGGAAACTTGCTAAAGAAACGATTGTTGATATATTTCTTATTCATGAAATATTGTTTTCAAATTATTGTTTTTTTAAATGATGAATGTAAACAATTCTCACAAATCAACTTAAGGGGGTTTTATCATTTCGTACTATAAATATGAATGCAGATTTCTTCAGAATACCCGTATGACCCATTTAATTAAACAGGAAACCACAATGAATAACGATTTCGATTCTTTATTTATTTGTTAGTTGTCGTTGTTATATTGTACAAATCTTAGGCTTACTATGCGGTATTATTTATTAATTTAATTCTAAACTATGCTGTTTACTATTTTATCTAATATATTTACTATAATTTCGAAAGATTCGAATGTTCAATATAATATTTAAGTATTATATGTATGTTGTATTTGTATTTGTATAATTTTCTCTTTCTGCTGCTCTGTTATCTCTCGCTAAGTTCTCTTACTCCTTAGAAAATAATTGTAGTTAAAGCTAAGTAATTACAAACCGATACTTTAGGGGGCTGGCGAGAAGATTCCTGCTGCTTACGTTGCACTCGACTCGCCCATTTCTTGCTGCCCCCAATTACTGTATCGTTGCCCTTATGTATTTACATGGAGGGGGAATGTGGCGATTGCTCCGCCTGGAGCTCAGTGCAGCTTGTGATTGGCGGGCAGATCCTCGGAACGTATGCAACGTCCGCGGTAGCAAATCTCTGTCTCGGAGGTGACTTTCGTGGATGTGGACGTCGCATAGACCACATGCTCCATTAGATCCCTGTGGAAATTATCCTTATCCTTGCCGTCTGTGGGTGTCGCCGTCGTCGTTGCTGCCTGCCCCTCGCTCAGACCTTCCGTGGAGCTCTCTGCAGGTGTCGATGGCGCCTTAGTGCGCTTGATACTTGTATATTCCTGTCGCCGCTTGCCAACCGCAGCCAAAGCAGCTGTTACCGCATCATCCTCGCTCTCATCGATAGCGAAGAGATCGTGCAGCTGCTGTCGTACCTCTGAAAAGATGCTTGGCTGTGTGTCAAGATCATCCACATCAGCTGCCGTGTCCATGCGACGTGTCGCGCTGTCCTCGTTCATGGCCAGTGTTGTGGCAACTGTGGTGACATCTGGTGTCGTGGCGGTGGTCACCTCGTATTCCTCGGGAGTGGTCAAAGCTGCTGTTGTGGTACTTATTGCCTCAGTGGTCTGTACTTCTGTTGTTGACGTTGGCGTCAGTGGTGTTGTGGTCTTCTGAGCCTCCTCAGACTTCTCGCTAGCAGAGTACAGGGAATTGATGAGCTGGGGTCCGAGATTCTGTGACTCGGCTGTTTCAAAGTTCTCATTGTTGTCGGCGCCAGCTGAGAGGCGAGTCTTCTTCCATTTACCACGCCTATTAAGACGGCTGATGGTGCTGCTCGTGGGCGTCTCTGTGGCGAGTTCTTCGGGCGCCTTGCCCATTACCTCCTCCAACAATTCCGCAAAGGATTTTTCAGGTCTTAAGAGAATTTTTTAAAATAAAGATTATAATTTCACTGGTATATTCAGACTACTTACTTTAGGTTGGGTGCCTTAATGGCGGGCGTTGTCCGCTGTCCAGACGATCCACCGAGATTGGCAGCTACGTTGAACTCGTAGGTTTCCGGTTGATTCGTTGGACCAGCCGTAACAATTTCCGGTTCATTTTCAAAGTTGTGAGACTCGCTTTTTGATGAATATTTGGGATTGAGAGGTTTAAAGCTGTTGCTATTAGTGTTGACGTTGCTGTTGCCCGTCTCCGATGCTGGCGACCATTGTGATTCCTGGCCCTCCAGCTGGAAGGGTTGCTTATAGCGGCGTCGTGGGGTTTGCTGTAAGGGAATAATCTTATATTAAATGTATCCTTGCGGGCAATTTTTCCCACTTGCCTCCTTTTCGGGCTGTTCCTGGTTGTATCGACTTAGTTTACGCAGATTCTGCTTTTGGGTCACGGGCTCCGATTCCTCCTCGGGTGCGGTTGTTGACGAAGCTGGATGCGATGGTCGACGTTGGCGTTGACGCACCTTGACCACGCGACGTGGGGGAAGACGAGAACGAATCTGTAAATAAGATAAATTTATTTTAAAATATATTTAGAAACATTATAATTCAATTTATTAATATTTGCTTACCGAAGGTCGCTCTTCTGAAGGCGTCGTTGTGGTCAATGGTGCTTCCGTTGTAGTTGTGGTGCGCACTCTTGGATAATTGCGGCGAATGAAGGGAGAACGACGTGTGGTTGTTGTGACAGGCTCCTCTGTGGTTGTTCTCACTGTAGTTGTGGTAGTTGTCGTTGTGGTTGATGGTGTGGTGGTTGCTAATGTCGTAAAGATCGGACTGACTTCGTTGCGCACAAATGCCTCAGTGGGATTAAGATCCTCTTGATTTGGGAAATAGCCCGGTCCGTAGTTGTCCTTGGAGAACTCATTATAGTGCTGGGCAATCTGCATAGGTTCCAATAGGTTGGCTGGGTACACATTCTGATCGGAGTTGTCGATGCTGTTACTGGGAGTCACAGTGTAGACTTGCTGTGTCTCCCGAGGCTGGCCCCTCGGTATTGCCCACATCGTAGGAGCTGGGAATTGCTGTGGGGCTGGTTGGCCGCCGTGAGGCTGCCTTGAAGACGGGATAGTTCTGCTTAAGTACATCGCGTTGATAGTCCAAGTCCTGATCTTCATTGGGCTTGCCATTTTTGCCCTTGTGCTTCTTGGTTTTCACCTTCAGTGACTGACGCTCCTCGGTTGTGGGTTGGTAACGTATGCGATTTGGATTGCGCAACAGAGGATTACGTACTGTTCCTGGACGACGAGTGGTGGTAACAGTCTCCTCGCCTTGGTCTCCACTGCCTGTGGCCGCTGCGGAATTGACCCTGGTGCCATAAGGACGACGTATGCGGTGTGTGGGCTGCTTGGTGTTGCTCTCCGACTCCGAATACGACACAGAAGATGTAACCTTGGATGTGACTGGTTTGCGAGTGCGCAGCACAGGGCGTCGTGTGGGACGTGTCTCTGGTTCGCTGATAGGTGTCGTCGTGGGGAGCAACTTATCCTTCTCCTGCAGATTGTTTACCAGTCCAGGAATGTCAGGAGTCAGAGGGGGGAAGCTCGGAGGGCACATGATAAGGATTGGGCTCATACTCTACATTGGGGCCGTCGATGACCTCGTTCTGGTTGTAGCTAGGACGGTGATTGAGTGGCGCCTGCGCTTGGGGATCTACATTGTAGCCCACATCTGAGGTCGTGACAGGCACTGCTCCCGGCGTGTAGATAGTCACACGTTGTTTGGTTTTCTGTGTAGTTGGCACTGGTGCATCAAAGTCCAAAGAGGTTGGCGTGTATTGCACCTGCTCAAAGGGTGGAGATGTGGTCTGTGGCCGCTGACGGAAGGCATCCTGCTGGCGGAAGTATTGCTTCATCCGTTGCTCCTCCTCGGTGGTAGATGTAGGCGGACGAGTGGTGAGACGTGGCAGCTGCTCTTGTATCTGTTGCTGTTGCTGTGATGCGGTGTCGAACTGGGGATACAGTTGGCCATTAGAGCTGGGGAACTCGACCTGTGGGTGAGAGCCGTAGGTGAAGAGGGTCTGAGGTGGCGCCGTCGTCGAGGTGGTTGACGTAGTTGTAGTCGAAGTAGAGGTGGAAGTCGTCGATGTAGAGCTGGGTTTGGTGCTGAGTGTGCTGAAGAAATCATCGCCTCCAATTTGGTTGAGTGTATCGAAAGGATTCTGCGTTTTGGCGGGCGCACGATAAACAGCCTGCTCAACGGGCTGCTGCACGTGTTGTGGACGCTTCTTCTTGTGGCGCTCCTGCTTGGCGGGCAGCTTGGGAGAGTTGACCTCCTGAATGCCGTCTTGCACGTAGTAGTAGCTAAACTTGTTGCCTCTGGTGGGCGTGGGACTGGCTGTCACTCGCTGAGCTTGGGTCGAGGTTTCGAATGGATCACGTGTGCTGGCCACTGGTGGAGTGTAAGGACGTTGAGAGCGAACAGGTTGCGGCAGAGGCCTTGGCTGTTGCTGGGGTTGCACCAACTCTTGGATGTCCTTGGCCCGATTGATGACAATGGAGCCTACATGAGGTTCGGGTAGCAGAATTTTGTTGAAGCCATTGGGTGTGCGATAGCTGAGAGGCGCCACAAAGAAGGAAACATCATTGAGGTCGCGCGAGTGCGTCAATTGCGACAGATAGGGGAGATCGAACTTGACATAACCTTCGGGAATCGGCATGCCAGCGGGGCCTACGAAGATCTCGGGTGTCTGCTTGGTGGGTGCATCAATAACAGAGATGCTGTGAGCACTGCGCAGAGCAGCAACCACATCCGACTGAGTGGGTCGAGAGTTGGGACGCAGCAGGAACATAGCTAAAGGTGGTTGATGGGCCTTTGGCTTGGGTTTGGCGGTTGTGAACTGCGGTTGCGCTTGCGGTTGTGGCTGGCCAAAGCTCTGGAAAATGTGCTGTGGTTGTGATGTTGTAGTGCTTGGACGTGATGTGGTGCCGGCGTTAAAGAAACTGTTGCCCACACTGGGATCCTGTGTGTAGAACTGATTGATCTGATAGGGATTAACTGCGGGCAGACCGCCGTTTACATTGAACTTGTTCACATCGAAACTACTGCTCGCTCCCAAGCCAGAGGAGGATGGACTCTGTGGTTGACGTTGCTGATTGTAGAGCGTGTCGTAGGGCACATAGAGCAACTGCACTTCCTGCTGCGAGTTGCCCGCATTGGTTGAGGCGGCCCCCACAGCTTGCGATGCGGGTTTGTTCAAACCAAACACTGTCTCTGGCTCGGGATCGACGGGAAAGACTTGAGGGGTGACACTCTGCAGCGATGCCTGGGTGGGCAACGGTTTGCCATGTGACTTAACAGGCAGCGAGTCCTGAACGTAGTTCTGCTGATGCAGAGGTTTGCTTAAGGCCTGGGCGAAGGGTTTTTGCGGCAGCGCTGCGAAATCCGAGAACTGCTGTGGCTGCTGACCGAACAACGAGGGAGGGCTAAAGATCGAGGAGGGAGCACTCAAGCCAGTGGTACCACCAGAGCCAAAGGAGTGTTGAATCTGATAGCCAGTCTGCAGCGTGGGCGGAGACTGTGGCTGTCCAGCCTCATTATGGAAGGGCATCTCGAACTTGAAGAACGACTGTGAGGTGGGCTCCTGTGAGGCGGTTGCCTTCAGTTGCGGTGGTGGTGGTCCCTGATGACGTAGTGGCAATGCTTGGGCACCGGCTGCGTTAGGGTAGCGTTGGAACTGATAAGGGAAGTCGAACTGTGAGCCAGTTGGCTTGGTCAGATCCCCGAAACGTGCGCTGGGCGGAAAGGATTGCGAATAGGTGAGCACACGTCCATTGCCGGAACGGTCCTTGCCACTCTCATCTAGCGGCTGAGCGAGTGGCACCCAGTCGAGGGAATCCGTATCGGAGGGACCCACAGACTCCAGTTGCCGTGACCATTTCGAGTTAGATTCCTGTTGTGTTTGCGCATAGCTGGATGTGGCCAAGAGGACGAGTCCCAGCCTAATGGCGAATAGTTGCATGCTTCGCGTCATAGCCGAAATGCCTTTAGAAAATATAAAAAGATATAGTGTACTTTGTTAGAATGCAGTTTGAGAGCGACACGTGCAATTGCAGAAGGTCAACTAAACTAGACTGGAAACGGAAACCAGTTAGCAGGTGAAAGGTTGCTCCAGCAAAAGTTAAACGCTTAGCGTTAGCTGATTGCCGGTCTTGGACTTGGCCAAATGAAGCGGGTTTGTCCAGCTGCAAGTGGTGCAACTTACTAAATGGCCAGCTAACGGTCCATAACTGCCACCAAATTGCCATAATCGGCGCACTTGCTTGCCACTTTTGATCATTGCCAGAGATTCCATTATAATCAAATGATCGATAATGCTATATGATCGTGATTGTGATCATTCGCAGAGGGGAGAGCGAGTCGCGAGGGGGGGGAGGCAAACGTTGACTGACCGTTGAACTGTCCATTGATTTCCTCATTGTGGTTAGTATGATTTTGCATATGGAAAATTGATGTCTTGGCTGGGCAACTTAATTGCATCATCATTAACAAGAGGCAGACACTCTCACACATGCACACATACATGCCCATGCACACTCACTCACAATATGACAAAACGAAAGTCAACTGGCCAGCGCTGAGGATGACTGGATGGAATCAGCAACTGATCAACTAACTGGATAACTGCATCGCTGATCACTTTCGTTTTCACTTTTCCACTGCATTAAATGTTTCTTTCTTTCTCTCTCTCCCTCTCTGGTTCACACGTTTGCTGTCTCTGTCTGTCTGGCTGTGCGTGTGTGTTGTGCTAGTACTGTTATTGTTGCCGTTTGTTGTGAAATGCGAAATTGCACATGCTTGTAGTATAACGGATGCCACAGCAACAGCACAGCAACCGGACCAGAGACCCGAGACCAGACAAGCCAACTGACCACAGCGTTGCATTAAATGGGTTAAACGAAAGCAAAAGCTGCGAAAATAAAAATAACAAAAATAATGCGAAATATCGTAACAGCGGCTAAAAACGGAACTCGAGGCCCCCAAAGAGCCTGAATCAATGCAAGAGCAAAGCTGGAGCAAATCGTGCAGGTCTTCAGCAGGTGGCCCAGTGAAAGAAGAAAGTTCATTGAGCAGCTAGAGCGGCACAACTACAGAGAGAGTGAGAGAGAAACATAGCTGGCAAAGCAAATAGTAGAAATTAGACGCACTTGCGGTCAGTTTGGTTTTTTGGTTTGGTTTTCGTTAAGGAGCGCAGTCAAACCCGTTGTCACACCCGGCTGCTTACAGTGTGGGCCGACTGAGCCACGGCACTGCACTTGAAATTATGTAGATGCACTCAAACATTATCTGTGTATATATATCTACTGTACTGTAACTCGGCAACTGCACCTTTCAACGAAAGTGAAATGTGACAATGCCCTGACTGTGACTGTCATGTAACTCTTGAGAGCCCGGCCAGCGCAAAGTGCATTTCCCTTTCATTACATCGGCAGGGCCGATGATCAGCACACATCTGGCAATCTTGAAGAAAGTTCCAACTGGTTTTTTTTTTCGTTTCGATGTAGCCTTGAATTAATTGCAGTTGTCGGCTGTTCGCTTGGCCAATCGCCAGCCGGATGTATGTACAATGACCACAGGCAACAAACAATCAGCTAGCGGCATTTTGGGCATGCTCCAAAAAAACCTAAGCGGCTTACGAATCCGTTTCAGATGAGAGTTGAAAGATCTCCTCCTGCCTCAATTCAATTGCGACGCAATATACATTTTTATTTGTGGCATTGACATTGCCTCATCGATAGTGCTTTGTGTGAGTAGTTGAGTGTTGATTACTTGGGTGTGTTGGCTTTGACACGCCCACATTCAGAGACTGAGACTGAGGCGAGGCATTACCGCATTACCAGTGACGGCCTCAAAAGCGACTTACCATAAACAGCAGCAACAACAATATATGAAACAGATATCTGCCGCTTTTTACTGCCTCCTCTTCTGAGTTTATTTTGGGAAACTGCAAAGAGAAAAAAATATGCAAATAATGTTGTATTTGGTGTTGAAAACAATTGCAAAATAATTGTAAAGTAGCAAGCAAACAAGATGCTCAAGTGGAATACTCTTGCTGCTTCTCAAAGTTGCTGACTTCATTTTCAAATATTGCTACCACACATATTTCTAATAGTAAAATTGCTGTTAAAAATGTCAATTGCTGTAATTGATTAATGTAAATCACTTTACTGTAGATTGAAATGTAAATTCAATTTTAAATATAATCACAGTGGGTTTTCAATTTTAAATTCTCTCAAAAATAGTTTGATGATCGAATTTAAATAAGTTTCTGAATTGTACATATTGTATTTCAATATAATTTTTAATTTCTCTCAAAAATAGTTTTGTCGCACAATTTAAATATGTTTCTGAATTGTCAAAATAATTGTATTATTTATTTATTTTCGTGTTTTAAAAGTACCATATAAAATCCACCTTTGATTTCATTATGTTGCATTTACTATGCTGTCGCTAAATTTAGCCCAACTCAAACTGTATTCAAAGTTAGAGTATAAATATGTAAATAATGATGGACATGAGCGGTTAATGTACTTTAAGTAAGTAGTTAACTAACACCTTCTCTCTCGCTGCTGTTGCCAAACGTCCAACAATAACTTTAAAAACAAATACAAATACCATACTATAGTAAAGTTAAGTTTTTAATTGCATTTTGGGCCGCAAATCAACGCCTCGTTGTTTTGTCTCGTTTTAGGCCACGCTTTGTTGGCTTCAGCCGCAGCTACAATTGTGACTTGCTCTTGGGTGTGGAACTCTAGACAAGATACTATAGTATTTGAGATACAAAAAAGCTAGCTCCAAAGTGCAACTTCAACTTCAACAGCAAACGGCAACAGCAACTAACTGAAATTATCAGAGCAAATCGCAAATGGCAAACGCATTGCAGCTTGGAGGCTGCACGGCAATGTTTGGCAATGCTCTCGAAAAATATGCCGCGTTGCTTGTTGACCCAGGTGCCTAATTTATGAGTCAATTTCAAACTTCCAATTGCCAAATTGACGATCAGACTAATTGAAATACAACGCAACAATAAATCTGCGACACAAGCGGAAAAAAAGAAACAGAAAACATAAATATATACCAGAAACCAGAGTTGGCATTTTAATGAAGTTTTCCATTTGACTTGCGAAATGCGTCGGCATATTAAGTATACGTATCACACGTGCGACTGAACGAACTAACTAGCTCAGCGACTGTCTGACTAACGACGAGTATTATGTTGTGTCGTTACACATTCCTCCTCCAGATTTGTAACTATCTTTCCTCAAAAAAACAATCTAAATTTGTAATTTGCAAACTTATCTTGGGTTTTCTATTTTCAAAGGGGGCCAATTACTCAGGCGGAGCTGTCGCCCAGCTCTGGGTATAGGCAAATTTATGGCAATATTATTATTGGGCCCGTCGACTGTCAGGCCAAAAGGGGCAACGACAAGACACTAAATTTATGCACCGCCCGAGAGTCCAATGCCATTGAACTCCAATGAAAACGAAAGCCACAATGAAATGCATTTTATGGCACTCCGAAAATAAAAAAAAAATAAATTACTGGCCAGTGCCCCAAGCCCCAAAGCACCATGCGCATTGCGCAGAGAGCTGTAAGCAGGCGGCAGCTTGTTTGCCTGCCGGAAAATTCATTGAATTTTACATTTTTTCTGTTGTTGAGTTGTGTTGTTGTTGTGTTGAGGGGCGTGTTGATGCCATGGTTGAAGGCAGCCCAATTTGGGCGCCAAAATGTGATGTTTCTCGTTTGGTTTTTGGTTTTAGACTAATTCCTCAAATTTTATGCGGCGTCGCACACCAGAAACGTGAAATGCTTGAAATTATTAAACGAAATGTAAATTTCACGCAGCCCGAGGCAAAAACTTTCATTTTTGTTTGCTTTCCAAATGAGCCAAACACCTGCTCAGAAACCAAATATGAGTCGCCTCGTTAGGCAGACGCTTGCGCAACCTCAAGAATTTATGGGCCACGAGGGTTGTCTTGCATTCGCATTTGGCCATTAACAAAACATTAACATTACCTAAGCAACGTTTAGAAAGTCGATTATGAAACGCCCACAGCTTACAGCATAGCGTAAGACAATGGCAGATTAATGTTTAGAATTCTTTTGCTGTTGTTAATAAAAATAAACATAAAATTGGTGAGCTAATTTGAAAAATACTAAATTGGATTACAACTGGCAGTAAATTTAAGTGTTTATTTAATGCCTCTACTATCTCTTTATTTATGAGCTTGACTGTCTGACAAATTAACAATATCTCTGATTAATATGAAGCATTAAACACTTAATAAATAGCTTGCGCGAAATTGAATTAAAATTAATTAAAATGAAATTGATATTAATCATATCACAAATCGTGACGTTTGGAAATCGAAATTTCATTCGAGTTCAGTTGAGTCATTTATTTGAGCGCTTTTGCATTTGAAAGCGAAAGTGCTTTGGGCGTAAGCGGAAAGTGCGTGCTAACATGTCTACAGTAGTCACTCCCCCCATCAATCGAAGCCCCTCTCTCACTCTTGCTTTCTCTTTCTATCTCTCTCATTCCTAACTGTATGGTCGATTGACCACGAAATGCGCAAAACGTTTGTGCAGAAATAGTTTTGTAGCTACAAATCGTATCGATAAATATAATTTGCATTGCACAACCCACCAAACAAAGCGGATGTTTATCGCTTAATGGACACGGCGGCAACAGTTAAATTTTTGCTCAAATTGTTGGAATCGCTTTTTAAAGAGGGGTTTCTTATCGGCGGCTGATTGATTTCACAGCAAATTGCGTAAAGATGCGCAACACCAACTAATTACCTTCCCCTGATTTTTCAGTTTTCAGTTTTCAGTTTTCGGCTTTCGACTTCGGTTGTGGTTGCGGTTGCGGTTGCCAAACAGGCCCACAACAATGTGACAATTGCAAAAGCACAGCTGCAACAGTAATAACATTAAAACTACTACTGTACTTAATAAACTAAGGTTGACAAAACAAAAGCCAAGACAAGCTGCTCTCCGTCCCCCAATTGTGTGGCAAGTCAAGTGGAGCAACTGAAGAAAGCAAAAATTGCAATGAAAATGTGTGTTGTGCTTCATTCACTGAGTGAGTGAGTTGTGCTGTCGTGTTTTATTCTTCTGTTCGGCTTATGCAATGAGTGCTCAGTACTCAGGTCACAAATCTGAATAAACGACGAACAAAACTGCTGCATTTAGATACCATTTAGATTCAGATGCACATTAGCAATCAATCCACATCCAGCGGACGGACGCTGGCCACGAAGTGTGACTGTGAGAAAATATTGCAGGGGGCAAAACGCAGCGACAACAACTTGTTTTCTGTCTGGCCCAGAGGCACAGAAACGACTTCGACTCTAGAGTCAGGTCTAGAAATCTAAATTGGTCGCCTTGTGACATGGCTGAGATGCTGTGTGACTAATCAACCGTCGATCTGTTGATCTGTCGAACAGTCGCGACGTTCGACTCGCTTTAAATGCACCCCGGGGCCAACTGCAACTACAGACTGCAACTACAACGACAAACTGCAACTGCAACTGCGGCAGCAGCGGCAAATCACGATTTATGCTCTGCGGCTACAACAATTACAACAACCATTGGTCATTTGAATTTGTTGTTTGCTTTTGGCGCGACAATTGAATTTATTTTGTGCGCCGTACTTGATGTTTGATCTGTGCGGTATTTGCTTAGTATATTTATTATACTATATACATACATTTTAGAGCAAGCGATGCGTCAACTTTAAAGCAGATTTACTGATGTCTTAACTCTGTTTTCTGATGTAATTTTGTACTATGCGCTGACATGTCTTTTGTTGCTTTTGGATGTAGAGACAAGAGTTATTCCATGTTTAAAATAGGCAACAGACAGAAAGAGAAAACCGAAGAAGTGGATCAGGAGTGCACAGCTTTGTTTACCAAGTTTGTGTCTTAGGTCTTTTGTTTTGAATGTACTTTTCACAGTTGTTGTTCGCTTGTTTAAACAACACGAAAACTAGAAGCAGCGGAGAGATGACAAAGTCGATAGACCAGAGAACAGAGTGAAGACCAAAACATCGACAAGGTGTTGAACAATTTCTAGGAAGTTTGTGTCTTAAGTCTTTTGTTTGAGCACTCCAGCTGCAAGCTACTGACCCAGAAATGTTGTGCTGATCGAGCGATTCGAAAACTAAATAGCAGAAAGCATGTAAAGAGGAAATGGATGGCCCCCGTTGAGATTATAGACTAAGATATGGTTTATCTATAAAAAAAATATTAAATCATGAATATGAAATGTGAATGTAAAAAGAAATATGAATATTCAAAGTGATGTCTCTTGGAAAGCTGCTTGACTGTCGCCTCGGTAAATTTCAATTACATGTTTTGAAAGAAAAAGCGAACTTGCATAATCGGAGTGCTAATTAAAGTTGAAATGTAAATGAAATTGGCAGTTTGTAGTTCCAGTTTGAGTATTCTACAAACTTTTTAACAAATTAGCAAGCACCCCGATGTGATGCAGAGCAGAGAGAGAGAGAGAGCATAAAACCAACAACAGAGGCAATTCAAATAAATAGCCAAAGTAAATTGCAGCTATTTGCGGCTGTCGAAGTCTCGCGAAGAGACCACACCAAGCGACCACGACGGGCACGTGCAGAGGAGTAGCTTCTGGCATTGGGTAATGGGCAAACAGTTAAGGCTGGAGCCCCAACTGTGTGTCTGTGTGACTATGCAGAGGTATTTGCACGTTTCACTTTCGTTTGGAAACTCAACTCAAATGAAATGCGGCACGCGCCACACTGCGAATGGGAATGGGAATGGGACAAGGGCATGGGCCGTGGAGGCTTGTCTGGCGGGGCAAAAAAGTTATGGATTGGCACAGTGGCTGTCAATAAATGCGATTGAAAGAGAGAAATAAACTCATCAAGCGCCACACATAAAAATACATATGACAATAAAGAAAAAGTGAGTCTGAGTTTTGTCGGTCTGTCGGTTTGTTTTCTTGACACTTTCGCGAGGTTTGTTGTTGCCGTTTTGTTGGCATTTTTGTTTGTTTTTTTTTTATTGGCATTGGCCAACACGTCGGCTACGTGATTTCGGCCACTGCCAAAGGCTAAAAACGTTGCCTGCGTTTATTGTAATTAGAAAGTATTTAATTTCCAAAACGTCGCCACAAACAAAGCGCAGAAGAAAAAAAACATGAAATAAATTTAGTAAAAAATAAAAATAAAAATAAATGCCATATAAATAGTATGTGAGCAAACAAATTTAGTGTACATATGAAATGTGAGGCAAGTTTCGCTTTTTTTTTTTGCTGTGCCGTAGTTGTTGCTACTTGAGCGGGGCAGGTAAAAGCCGAAATGACAAGAAATGCGGCACATTAGTTTCGTTATGGGCATGCCACACACATTGCTAGATGGATAGTTGGCCATGTTGATAGTTGGCCCATTGAAAGCGAAAATAAGTTGCCATCGCCATCGTTTGTCATTCGAGTGTAAAGCGTGAAGAGTGTGGAGCGTGGACACCCCTTGTCTCCTATCTCTCAATCTCCCCCTCTTCAAACTACTTTATGTAAATTGAGAGATAAACAAGACTTTTCTTTCACTCACTTTTCCACCGAAAATTTCACTCTAGTGAAAATTGGGTTAGCCCACAAAGAATGGACCATTCAACCGCTAGATCTCTATTTTTATGACGCTTTGTGTCATCTCTGGGTCGTTGGAGACCAACAGAGAAACAAACTGGACTTGACTTACTGACTGCTAAACTGGGCGACTGACGATCTTTAACATAAATCTGTGTTCATTATTGACAGAGACTCGTAATGGAAATTGCATGCCACTTTGGCTTTGGCTAGTGCTGAAGATGAAAACAAAATATATATAAAGATTTCCAAATAATTAGAGCGTGAAAATAAACAGCAAATTGCCTCAGAGACGAGTCGATCGAATAGCCACAAGTGTGTGTGAATCGATGTGTGTGTTTGTGTGTGGATCTTAGCTGATAAATTTCTATTTGCCTTTTTTGGCAGCTTCCTATGCTGCGGCAACAGCTTACTTACCGCTACACAGCTTAAATTGTTGCAAGTGGGCAGCGGCTGATGCTATTTCTCTCTTTCACCGCTTTGGCTCAATTAATGTTTTAATTTTGTTTAATTTGCGGAATTAGCAGTCGACGGCGAACGACGATCGAGGGGCGCGTCAGACGGCGCGACGGGCGGGGAAGGGGACGTCGAGAAATCCGTTGAGCCAATGAGCGGTGCAATGAACGCGTTTAACAAAAAATTTCACTAGCTGTTATTTTTATTATTTTCTTTTTGTATATACTTGAGGTTATTGTATGTATCTTCCAGTTGAAGGTACTACAACAACTTATTAACAACAGCAATAGAAAACAAACGAGCTGCAATGCTCGGGATCAGGAAGCACACGCACTTTAGACAACTGACACACACCGAAAACTTTGACTTTGGCACCACTGTGCACTAGATACAGTTACAGTTACAGTTTGCAGTTACAGTTAAATACGAGTTGAGTTTTGCCGGAGCGGACGCGTCTGCATCGTTGGCGTGCCGTTAACAGACTGAAGAAATGAAAAGCGTCTGTGGCCAAAAGTAAGTAAGAGTGGTTTGTGGTTTGGTTTTCTTCAGCGCGCGACAACGCCAACGGCAATAGCGGCGACAGAGGCAGAGACTTCGACGCTGGCAGCAACAGCGACGTCAACGTCGACTGCGCGAGTAAAGTGGCTTTTAAAATTTGTAGCTGCAGCTTTTGGTCTGACCACAAAACAAAAAAATTGTAGCAATAGTCTCGCATACACACACACATGTGGTTAACAGCGAGTACAACGGGTATTTTGTGGTCGCGTCTGCAGTTTGTTGTTTGCTCGCAAACAAAAGACTTAGGCAACGAACTCGTATGTACAGTATGTTCTGCCTTTCCGATGCGCTGCTGCAGCCACAAGCAATGCAAATTAGTTCAGCGCAATAAACATATCTCAGTCCCCATCTCTACTTCTAGTCGCCGACTCTCATTACAAGTTTTGCAATTGTCGCCGAGTTTTTGCTGAGAAAATCGATTAGGTGCAAGCGCATTTTTTTTTAGCTCAATTGCAGTTTTGCAGCCCATGAATCATGTGCCAAGAGTGCCGCCTATTGCCTCTGCATATTGTATATCTTAAACTATTTTGCTATGGCTCGCACTTATAATATTGACTCATTGCCATGCCATAGATCCGTATATCAAGCTTTAATTGGCTTTAGCTGGCATGTGGTACTCGCTTGTACTATTCGCTCTCAAGGTCGCCCACGCTTTTCGACTTCATTCTGTTGCTGCTGTTACATAAATTCCATTGTGTGCGAGTCTTAAATTAAATTGTTTTCAGTCTTTTCTGTGCTTTTTTTTTGCCGGACCCTTGCCGAGGGCACCGCCAATTATCTACGAAATTCATCAGGGTAAGTCAGTATTTAAAATGTCTTTGGCTTAGAACAGATTTCGAAGGGCAGTAAAATTTAATAGCTTCAGTTTTTTTCTATTTTAAATTTGAAGCTAAGGTTCTTAACAATTTGAATTTATAGCAATAAAATAATAATTTAAATACATTTTAATTAAGTAAAAATGAATTCTGTTCCGGCAAAGCTGTAACTTTTTAAGTGAATTATGTTTTAACGTTCTAACTTTATTTATTTTCAGAATTCAAAAAACAATTTAAAATAATTTACAGCCTATTTTATTTATAATTTACAGCTTATTTTAAATTATTCATTGAATTAAGAAAATAAAGTTTGAACATAAAAACGAAATTCATAATTTGAATTAGACAACAAAAAATGGTTTATTTTATATCTGTCAAATGTATATAAAATAGGAAGTTATCCATGTTCAAAATATTGAAAGAGTTATAGGTATAACAGTAATTTAAACTCTTATAGCACTCTAGAACTGATTTTGTATTTTTGTATGAAT
The DNA here is from genome assembly GCF_023558535.2 of Drosophila nasuta. NCBI lineage: Eukaryota > Metazoa > Arthropoda > Insecta > Diptera > Drosophilidae > Drosophila > Drosophila nasuta. The sequence goes on from NC_083457.1 coordinate 24,456,850, forward strand.
TATTTGTATCAAATGTGGGAAGTTGTCCAATATTATAAGAGTTATAGGTAGAACACTGTTAACTCTTTTTATTATAACCTAGAACTGATTTTGTATTATTATATGAATTATGTCGAGCACGAGGGAAAATCTGTTGCGTACAATGGATACAAAAGATCGAAGTTACTCATACGCAGTGTTTGCCCAGCGTTTACAACCTTCATTACCGGCTCGTTATCGTTTCTTTGTTATGTCAAGAATTGGCCTTAAACGTTATTTGCATGTTTTGTGTTTTTGTTGAAGATTTTCTATAAGGTAATTAAAAGATTCTCAGACTTTGGATTTTTGGCTAACTTCCGCTCGAAGGCAGCTGCAATTGTTTTCAGACTGAGACTGAGACTTTAATGGATCGTGGAAATGAAGTTAATTAGCATATAGTACAGATGGCAAATATTAGACGTTGTGTATGCAAATGAATTTGTCAAATTGCGAGTAACTAACGGAGTAAAGTTGTCTCTTCAACCTCTTCGAAACCTGTCAAGAGAATGCGCAAAGTAAAAGTCAACGAACGAGCGGCGACTCTGGTAACTTGAGTTATGGGTGGTGCCAGCAACAGCAGCAGCCAGGAGGATTGCTTGTCACTTTCCAGCTGAAAGTTATGCGTTATGCAGGTGATTAATTTTTGGGCCTATAGACGTTGATGATGTACGGGTCTCGGTGGGCATTCAAGCGTTACAGTCACTTCCGCTGCGGATCTATGCGGATCGAAGTCCATTCATTGTCTCTAGAATCAAGCACTTTCATTTTCTCGTTGCTGCCAACTGAGAATCGAACGTGATCAGCAATTAAAGTCAAGTTGACCTTTTCACAGGTGTTTTTCAGTCGTCTGGTAATTCTCCATTTGCCAGTTGCAGTTCGTTGTCGTTGGTGTTGTCGTTGCATGTGCAGAGTTCGTTGTTGTTTTGCCGGCTCACACGCCCAAGGCGATGCCAAATGCCACAACAAACGGAACAACAATAACAACAACAACTGAAATAATAGCAATGTAGTCTACGTCAAGTGCCGCGCCAAATCGACCTTCAGCCCCCCCTTTATGTTGGTTGCTGCTTTTCCCAAGCTCGGCTCGTATGCGGAAAAAGATTAACAAGATTTGCATAATATGCAAGTCAAATTTTTCGGTTAACTTTTCCCACCATCGTCAAACTAACCTAATTGAATAATGTGTCGCAGTTTTGCTCGACTATTTCGAGTCCGTTGTAGAATTTTAATATTTATAAACATCACTTGCGACTTGCGGTGTCTGTTCGCTGATGCAACAATGACGCAGGTAGACGCACTGCTGCCACATTAAATCTGACGTTTATTACGCAACTTGGCAACTGGCCAAGACCAGATTCGGCACAGGAGACGACGCATCGACAACGCATCGAGACATCGCGAGTGCCGACTGCAATTTTTATTATTATTTTCTTTAGGCACAAGAAGCTAAAACTACTTTTTTGTCGTTACGTTTTCCCCTCCGGCTGCTGGTGCCAAAAATGCCCGTGGATCGCCGTATATGCACCAGTGTATATGGGACTCTTGAAACACTTCCTGCTGCTGCTGGTCAAATGTGGTCGAAATCTGTGGCTGCTGCTGCTGCTGTGTAAACTGGATTACGATTACAAGTGCGCCCCAGAGACACCGCACATGGCATCACATGCGGAGCAGCACAACAAGAGCCACCACATTAGGCACCAAGCGGCTGGAGATTTGTTGGTTTCCTTCCTTATGTTTTCAGATTTGGGTTAGCGAAATATTTATTTACCTTTCGTGCTCACTATTATACACTAACAAAGAGTAAAGTTGGCTTCAGGGTTGATTTTGTTGCATGGTTTTCAATTTAATAGAATTAATTTTATTTCAGTTAAAATATTGGTGTATTTTACGATATTAGTAGAATTGTCTTTATTTAAACATTATTTTTTGTAGACAAAATTAAAATAATATATAATATGTTCAATATAATGATGAACATTTACGAAACGATCGTTTTTGATCTATTTTGTATATTTTAGAATAAGTAAATCTTTCACTTTTTCCCTTGTTAATTTATAGAGAAGATACAATCAGTTTAAGATTCTAATTAAATTGTATTTTTTTGAAAGTTTTCGTTTGTACAATTAATTTACAAAAACGATGTGGTATTTAACAACAACATTGTTTTTAATGTTTTTTTAATTAACAAATAATCTATGATTTATAAAAATATTTATGACATATAATAATGTATTCGGTAAGACATCTTTTTTGATCAAATACATTTTCAAAATAATTCAAGAACGCTTAAGGAGTTCTTTAAATTGTTTTATGGTTGAAGAGTAAATTGTATAGTAAAATTTGCAATACTTTTAATAATTCTCTTTAAGATAACAAGAAAATTGTAATTCATTGTTTATTCTCTTTTATGTCAAAGGTTAAAAAAAATATATTTAGTTAACATTCTTATTTTTTCTATTACATTTGAAAATAATTATAACTATACTCAGTTTTTATGTACGTATTCAACATTTTCTTTAGTTAACATAAAAAAAATTTTTCGGTTGTTTATATATCCGTATTTTGTTTAAATTGTTTTATGAGTCTTGAAGAAAGACTGTACAATCAATTTTTGGTTATTTCGTCTTTATACAGTTCTTAATTATACACAATGGTTGAGAGTATTATTTGAGAGTATTGCCGCTTCCGTTGGCCGTTTGCCGTTGTCCGTTGGCCAGTTTTCATTGTAGCCTGGTTGCAATTAAAATTTTGTAATATGTTGACCAGAAAACTGTGGCAAAACATTTGCTTTGAACGTAAACGGTGGCATGGAATGTGTGTTTTGTCGGGGCAGCAAATAATTTAAGCGCTTTCAAAATGATTTTCAATTTCACTGAATGCTCGTAATATCTCATAGCATAGGCCTTGTACCAGTGCCGCCAATTTGTGAGTGTGTGATTGTCTGAGTGTTTAATGTGAGTGCTGAGTGTGTTAGTGTGAGTGTTTATGTGAGTGCATAATAATTATGCATGTGGCGTATTAAAAGGCCTTAGAAATATATTCGAAGACAGCAAATGAAATTGAAAACAAATGAATCGAAAAGCCATCATAGCAAGCGCAAGGTGCGGGGTATAATTTCACTTTCCTTTCCCTAGATGGGTTGCAGCGACTGCACCGCATTTCAATTTCAATTTCGATTTCAATTTCGAACTCAGTTTCGTTCGTAGCTTTTCCAGTATTTACGCACACATTTCTTGCCTTGCTTTGCTTTTGGAGTGGTCTTCAATTGGGACTGACATGTTAATTGTAAGTAGGTTCAACAATGTGTGAATCAAGTGGAAATGGAACTGCAACTGGGAACAGTAAGTAAACAGCTTAGCTTAGCTGGTACTTCATTGCTGTGTTACCTGTTTGATGTTACCTGTTGCCTGTCACTTATAGCGAAAGCTAATAAGCGTGCGAGTGTGTGTGTGTGTGTGTCTTTGATTTTGGGCAAATAATTAAAACTCGATGAGAAAAGCATTAAAACTTGCACACAACAAATTTCACTGCCAAAAAAATATAAAAATGTAATTTCGATTACGTGCCTGCCGGAAATTGAAATTGTAATTGAAAATGGCAATACGAGTGTGAGTAGATCACGATGACAATTGCTGTTTGCTGCTTCTCGTTGTTGAGTGTTGGCTGTTGGCTGTCCAGCCAAATTCACAGTTCCATAGATCAACGCTGCGGCATGCGGCAAGTAAAAGTCACGCAAATTCATTGAAAATCGTGCTAGAGTCGGGTCAAAAAACTGAGCCAAGCCCCAGTCCCAAAATCCAGATATACATATTTTGCAACACTTTCCGCAGCTGCTTCACCCTGTCACTGTGATGATCTCAAGTGCAGCATTTCATTCATTGTTTTGTTTTGTGGGTGCGCTTGCGATTGCTTTAACTAAAGCATCGACGAATCATCGAAACATTCGAATCGAAGTGAAATTTCGTTAATGTTTCGAGTGTGTGCATCTACTTATTTTGACATAACTTTGCATTGAAATTAGTAAAAATAACAAGAGCAACAACAACACGAAGTAAACAGGCCACAAATGCGGACGCGCCTAATGAGCAGCCGTTCAGCATGGCGTATACGCGATGCGATGCGTTGAGATGCGGGCAACAGCTTGTGGCTTGTGGTCATGTGGCGCACTTCATGCTCATAGGTTTTGCGCTTTGTTACATATACGCAGCAGTCAGAGAGTCACTTAAGGGGTATAAACAACTAGAAGTGGAAATAGTTTTGCAAATAAAGTAATCTACTTTTGTAGGGTATTTGCTAGTCACTTTGCTAACAGTTGGAGCACGCTTAATTGTTGCTGTTTGTTTGGTGTAAATTATTTAAAAACGCACTCTCACTCGTTCACTTGTTGTTGCTGTTAATGTTAATCATACGCTGAATTGCACTTTATACACACAGTATGTTATCTAAGCTATCGTTGATGTTTGATGTTGTTGTCGCCATCCATTTGGTGTCATGTGTGTTGTGTGATGTCCATTGTCAGGCTGACAATTTGACAAGTGCTTTGACGTTGATTATGTAAAGTGATTTGATTTTTGTTGTGTTCATTGGAAGCATAAGGCAGATGTGCCAGTGGAACACACCTCATCATTCTCTAAAAAAGCAACCCACACTTGAGCTGGCAGACGCTTTGACACAGATATCACAAAAAAATACGCTGCGAGCGTCGTGATAAAATTCATGTGTGTGGCAAGTTCGCCACAGAGATTTTGCAATTTTGCTGTGCAATCAAGCAGGTTCTTGCTCTCACTCTCTCTTGCTCTCTCCTTCACTCTGTGTGAGTGGTGATGCTCTTTCTTTCTCTATCTTGGCGAAATCGTGTTAGTCGCTTTTTTTTTGTTGATAAAGCATAACGATGTTGGCGTCGACGTTGACGTTGATGTTGCATAAGCGGCACATAAAGTGGCCGAAATTTGCGAAACGCAGCTCCAGTTGCAATTTCATGCATGCCGACTTTATTATCTGTGTGTAGTTTATATATACTTGGACAACAACAAGCAAGTGGCAATAATCGCATCATATTAAAATCCGATATTTTCGAATTTTTGCGCATCTGGTGGGAAAGTTATCAAATTGAATAAAAATAGCAAAGAAATGTTGCACAGTTAAACATCAATTTAATGAACAGGAAATGTAACTCGATTTTTGTTTAGTTAAATGATTTTATACCCGCTACCCCATAAAGAAAGGTATTATAATTTTGTGCCTGCAGGAAATGTACATAAGTAAAATGCAGAAGGAAGAAGGCATCTCCGACCCCATTAATTAAGTATATATATTGTTGATCAGCGAGCGGATATAGCAACGTCCGTCCTTCTGTCGGTCCGTCCGATGCAGATCTCAGAGACTATAAGTTATAGAGCTATAAATCTATATATAATTTTCGACACACGATTTTTGGTACTTATTATAATAACTACAGTACTGAAACTGTTTGAGATCAGATAAAAATTTAAGAAATATTTAAGAAATACATCTGTAGTATCCAATGGGTTCTTAGCTACTTTGCCTGATAATCTGGTTTATTTTGTAATGGGTAGCCGATATCTTACAGTCACACTCGACTGCAGCTTTCTTATTTGTTTTACTTTACTTTTAGTGTATTGAATCTTCTCTGTAGTTTAAAGTTGGGAACAAGTTTAGTTGATCATCAGGGGGGCTTCACTGTGTGCGTAGTTTAATTTTGAATTCGTAGTTATTGTGATTGTATAAAGTATTTGGTAAAAAAAAGCGTGAGGGGCAAAAGCTGTTAACGAGAGTACACATACAATAACCAATATCATTTTCTTTTTCTTTATTTTTATTTTTTTTGCAAACATTTTGAAATTTTGCGTGCGATTTGCGTTATGCACGATACTTGGCGCAATGTTGCTTTGAACCCCCAGAGCAGGGCGCGTACACAAATAAGAAATGTGAACGAGTTGAAAGGCTATTGTAAAAACAATGGAAAACCAAACATAAAATATTTTTAGGAACTACACACACTTCTCGATTAAAACAAGCGAGGCGAGTTTAGTTTCTTTGGCACGACTTTTTTATTCAACGCAATTCTACGCATAACATTGTTTCAAGCAAAAAGAGTGTAGCAATATAACAATGTACAGGCAACAACACTTAAGCGTATTCAAATTAAATCATGAATGTTCGAAATGTATTATTTTAAATATCATTAAACTAATTTGACTTTCTACGTTGTTATCGTTTGATAATATATAATAAATTAAAGCAATTTAGATTCTCGCATGGCTTTTTTGTATTTCAGAGCCTGAGAAATTATAAAACCAAGGAAGATTCACATTTACTAGAAGAAGATGGTACATTCACATTCACGGTCTGTCTGTCTGACCGTTTGTCTGTTAGTCTTAATTGCTTTCGCTACAATCTGGTATATATTGTAAACTCTGGTATATTTTAAATGTAGTAGTATATCAATATACAAAAAATAGTCTTTGGTATATTTGAATATATTTGCGGTATATTAATTTTGTATATTTTAAGAATAATACCGCACTGTTTTGCTTTTATTAAAATGGGTAAACTGAATAAAATTGAGTTATTCGAATTACGGACTTTAATACGCTTTTTGTCATACTTGAAGATAATAAAAAGGTAGATTAGACCTTAACGGATCGCAGAAATACGAACATCTTTGAGACAGAATATAAAGTGAATAAATACTGACTAATAAGATAAAACATAAAAAAAACAGTAATCACTTTTAAAAACATTTGAATGAAAGAATTTGCGATGGATACTCTCTTTTAATTTATTTTTAGTTTAACATTGAAAATTTCTTACAAAATTTGTGTTTTGCACAGTATTTGATTAGCACAGTTAAAAACATTAATTTGCATTTTGTACAAGTTTTTAATGTATTTCTAATATTTGTATTTAAATCTTTGTTAAGTTTTTGATTAAAATGTAGTCCGATTGATGGAAAATAATTTAAAAATAACTACTTCACGTGTAGATCACTTTAATTTACGTCGTTGAGGCATTATGTAAGCCCTGATGTAGAAATTGGAAAACATGGCAACAAATATTGCGCCTCCGATTATTATAATAGCATGAAAAATCTTTGGAAAATCGCACTCTGGATTAAAGTTCAAGATGTAAGCCGACTGGATCATCCCAATAAGAAATTGAATTATTTGCAGTACGGTAATATATTTCTTCCACCACAAGCTTCCCTTCATGCCCGGATACATTGCCGTAATCATGTAGTAAAGATACATCACCGCATGAACGAACGTATTGAGGAATGCCGTCGTAACGAATTGTGCGCCAACTCCATAGAATCGAACCACCCAATATGGGAGAAAGACCATTAGTACATGATGGTAAACGTGCAGCACGGTAATCTGTTTGTAGCTTTTCCGCAATACAAAGAATATGGTATCCAGAAGATCGATAATCTTATTGACGAAAAATGCATATGATAGCGCACGTTCCATATTCTTTCTGGGATGGTCAAATGACAATGTTTCCATGCAAGTGAAATCATATGTTGGCTTTATTATACAATAGTACACTACGAAGAAATAAAGTTAAATTTGAATATAATTCGATAGTAATAGTTCTGTCAATACTTACCTATCATGCAAAACAAAATAACATTGTAAATCATTTGGAACACATTGTAGACAATTAATATATTATTTATATTATAAGGCTTACGGTGCTCCATAAATTTTTTGCCCAACTTTAAGATAATTAGAAGATAGGAAATAAGAAGAAATGTGACTAGCCATGCTGATCCTAGAAACGGAAACTTTGCAGCAACAGGATCTATTTTTAATCAAGTAAGAAAGAGCATTTTATTAGTTATATGTGTATTAGTAAAATGTATTACATTACCTGCCACAGGCAGATCAGAAAGTTCTATAAGTCTAGGAAACATTTCATTCAGACAAGTGTAGTCTGGGTGGGTTGAAATCAGACTTGTTAAACATTGCTGGGTTGACATTTCCATTTATGTAGTATCGGTAGGCTCTGCTTGAATTCACATAAATAATTCGCAACCAACCTTAAAAGCAAGCGGAAGCCTGCACATTAACCTTTTATACAGTACAAAGGTAAGTCAGTGTACATGTGAGTAGAATACAATAGCGCTCTCGCACACACTCCTCTTTGCTCTCTCACAAGCGGTATTGTTATTTTTGTGATTTGCTCTCTCGCAAGCAGTATAGTTCTTAGTGAGATTTGCTCCTTGCTTTTGCAAATACAGATAAACATCTCTTCTCATATGTTAGTGCGCCTGTTTGCTAATTTCTGCAATCGACTATGTGTGAAATATGTGTGTTTAGTTTGGCTTTAAGAATGTTGTGGCGGTCAATATTTTATTTTGCTTGCCGCTCTATTTTTATACTCGTATGTAGCAGAAATTGCACCAGAAAGTTACAATTTTTACACAGCAATTAAAGCTTAAACTTTAAATAAAATGATAAAATTTGCTTTGAGCTGCTATGATCTTCGACCTCTTTTTTTATTTAATTTCACATTAAGATGACTTTGGTTTTACACGTTGGGGTCTTATGTATGCCTGAATGTAAAAATTAGTAAATAGTGCAACAAATATTGTACCCAAAAAAAGTATTACGTAGTGTAGAAATTTTGGATATTCACAGCTTGGGTTAAATATTAAAATGTAAACTGAGTGCATCATAACCGTAACAAATTGGAATAATTGAAGTTTGGTTATATACTTCTTCCACCACAAGCTTCCCTTTAGTTCTGGGTAAATTGCAGATATCATGTAATAAAAATACATCACTGTATGGACAAGTGTATTAAAGAGTGTCATCGACGCAAATTGTCCACCAGTGCCAAATAATCGAATAACCCAATATGGAACAACGATCATTAATACATGATGGTAAACATGCAGCACGGTGATCTGCTTGTAACTTTTTCGTAATATGAAAAATATCGTATCCAGTAGATCAATCATCTTATTGACTACATACGTGTAAGATAGCATGCGTTCTACGTACTTATAGGGATGATCGTGTGGAAAGGTTGTAATGCATCTTAAATCGTACACCCGCGTATAGAAATAAACTGTACAAAATAATACCAAATTTAAACACAAATTGGGAGTAAAATATCTATTGTACTTACTAAGCACTGCGAACATAAGAAAATTGTAGATTACTTGAAATAAGTTGTAGAAAATCATAATTTTTTTGATATCATATGCGCTGCGATGCTCCATAAACTTTTTACCATACTTTAGGACAATGAGAAGGTAGAATACAGATAGAAAACTCACAGGCCAAGCGGACCCCATAAATGGAAGCTGCGCTACGACAGGATCTATGTAACATATATGAGAGTTATCATTTATGTGTAAGTATTTATTGATTTATTATAAAATAGATACAATAGTAACTGACCTGCGTGTGGCAAATCAAATATTTCTTTTATTTTTGCGAACATTTTAAAGAACGTGGTGCACTAAAGACAATAGAAATACGACTGCGAAAAGAATTCCAACTTGGTATATTTACAGTTCAGTCAAGACAATTCTAATTCTGTTTTCCTGCTGCACTTTAATTGATACTTTGTAAATGTAATGAAAACTCTCTTGGCCGCTCTTACACGTTTAACCTTGTTATGACGATCGAAAATATATTATCGCTATCGAAATTGAATTATACAATCGCATACGAAAGAATTGTGCGCCAAACACAAAATCACTATTTCATAATCTGCATTGTTAGGTACTAAAAATTAATTGCATTCACTTCCTATTACTCATCGGCGATAAATCTATGATTACTAATGGATACTCTAAAGAATTCCTAATGTTTTGATGATCTTCGTTTCTATAACCTTGTGTTGTTATTTCTTCATAGTTTCCTTAAGAGCTTCAGATGGTAATTTTGATAAGAAGACTTTGGTTGTGTTTAACACATACCAAAAATTAGACTCTGAATTGTTTATTTTTATATCAATTATTCTGAGAATTTAAGCTTGTATTCTGGTCCAGTCTAAATAACGAGTAAATACACGAGATAATGCTAATTTGACTTAGGTTGTTAAACGCTAATAAATTGACAATTCAATGACCTAAATGAAATGCCTACTGCATTTCCTTATATTCCGTGTCTGACGTCAAAGTACGGTTTTTATACGTTGCACTTTAAATTGAAATCGCATTAGAAGTCAAGTTCAAAAGCTGAAGAACAAATTGAATTCATAATTGTAATGTTTGAGGCAAGCATGAGTGATTCACATTTCACTGTCATCATATCTTTATTTATGATTTAATGTTTCTTCTGATTTCGGGGCTTTACATAAGTTTTGATGTAAAATTTCGTAAACATTACAAGGAATGTAAAAGCTATACTGATAATCATGAAATGTAAAATGAGTGGGTATTTACATTCTGGATTAAATATTAATATATAGAGGGAATGTGATATTATAATAGTAAACTGAATTATTTGAAATATGGTTATGTACTTCTTCCACCACAAGCGGTCCTTCAGTCCTGGATAAATGGCTGAAATCATGTAGTAAAAATACATAATTGTATGAATCCATGTATTAAGCATCGCCGTTGTAATGAATTGTCCGCCAACTCCATAGATTCGATGCACCCACCAGGTGTAATAAACCATCAGCGCATGATGATAAACATGGAGCACGGTAATCTGTTTGTAACTTTTTCGCAGTACAAAGAAGATAGTATCGAGTAGATCGATAATCTTATTGACAATGAATGCATAGGTTATCGTGCGTTCGATATTCTTAGAAGGATGGTCTAGAGGCAGTATTGTCATGCAACTTAAGTCATATATCGGATCAATGACATAGTTATAGACTGCAAAAGATAAAGACAAGATTTAGTATAAGAATAAAAGATAATATTGGTGCCACACTTACAACAGAAGCAAAATAGCACACCATTGTAAATCACTTGGAAAAGATTGTATCCAATTATAATCTTTGTTATATCGTATGGATTGCGATTTTCCATACATTTTTTGCCATATTTCAAGACAATTAGAAAATAAATCAGCATCAGAATTGTGACCGGCCATGCAGATCCCATTAAAGGAAGTTGTGCCCCGATGGGATCTATAAGAATTGATGGAAGACATTATCTATAGCAATATTTTCAGTTATCTTAAATTAATTTACCTGCGGCGGGCCGATCAAAAACTTTAAATACTTTTGAAAGCATTCCAATGCACATGGTCGGGTTCTGATAAAGGAAATAGAACGACTGCAAGAACTTTTTTTATTGCGAACGACTTTTAGTTTGGTATACTCATGTTTTTTCAAATTCTGCAAATGGGGTAGCTATGGCCATAGAAATAAACCTGATCACTGTTCTGTATATTTCCTAAAAAAAATACATATCTTCAATAGGTTTTTTTTTTACAATAAAAAGTTATTTTACTCAAAATGCTATAATTTATGAAAATTTATTGACGCCATCTATGTGTCAGGCCAGGGACTTCTCAATTCGCCTGTTATATTTTTACTTATTAAATTGCTATCGATATTAATAATAATAATTTAACATAAAGGGTTATTGGGTATTCCAAAATTGAGCATACTCAAAACTATTCAAAATGCGCTTAGTGCTGTAGAAGTACTAATTTCTTACACAAATTAATTGTCCAATGTCAAATAGAGGAAAACTGTGTTCAATTTAATTTCAATTGACCGGGAAGCGGAAATATGAATAAAAAACAATTATGATTAGCCGCAGCTGTTGGATACCTAAAGGAATAAATGAATTTCACGATTAGTTAAGATTAAACAGATTATTTAAACTTCTTATAATACAGGCTTAAAGTTTGTTGAATTAATGAATGAATGCGTTTTGGCGTCTTTTTTGAGGATTGATAAACTAATTGTTCCCGCAAAAAGGATTTTTGCAAACAATAAATTTTTTAAATAAATGAAAACTGTAAGAACGCTTCAGTCCAATTTGTTCGAGTGTGTGATATCGAAAATAATAACAATTAACAACAATTAAAACAATTATATAAAAGCGGCTCACAGTGTCACACAAATAATCAATTAATTTCCTCTATAAGAAGTGGGAGTTATCGACATTATTGGCGTCAGTATCCAAAGTTAGTTATTAAGGAAACAACTGGGGAAGGGTTTAAGTCAGTTAAAAGTACCGCATAAGATAAAATAAATAAGGTGAAATCTATCAGACTTTTCGCTTGGATCCAAATATTTATACCCGCTATTCAAAAAGAAGAAGACAACTATTACTATGTGTCTATAGGAAAAGCTAGAATCCATCTTTGGTATTTCAATAATAACTAGAATATAATAAGTATAATAAATCACTTTTCCCCGTTTATTAAATTTACATTAGATTAAAATTATATACAATTCATAATTCCGAATTCTTAATGCTGCTTCTGTTGACAAGCCGTGTTATATGTCTTAATTTAAAAATTCGTAAACATTACAATGAATAATGAAGCAGACAACGAAATCATGAACTGAAAACTCGCTGGGAATTCATGTAATAAAAGTACATCACGGTGTGCACAAATGTGTTTAGGAGTCCCATGACCATAAATTGTCCTCCAGTTCCGTAGAATCTCATCACCCAATATCAGACAAAGACCATGAAAACATGGTGGAAGACGTGCAGTACGTCTTCTTTATTAAACAAATATACAACTTGAATCGCATGCCAACTATTGCTCTGGACCATCCCAAAAAGAATACTGAAAGAGCATTAGCCTATATTTATTTCATCAATAAGATAATAGATCTTCTGCAATCTTACTGATGAAATAAATATAGGCTAATACTCTTTCAGTATTCTTATTGTGATGGTCCAGAGCAATAGTTGGCATGCGATCCAAGTTGTATATTGGTTTAATGAAGACGATGTAGACTAAAAAGAACAGTAGAGTATATTGTTAGTTAGGTAATTAATCTAATGTAATACTTACTCGCAGAAGAAAACATAAGAAAATTATAAATAACTTGGAATAGATTATACCAAATTATTATTTTAGTCATGTTAAAAGGTTGGCGGTTCTTCATAAATAGTTTTCCATGTTTTAAGACAAGCCAGAATTGGAAGTTTCGCTGCGACTGGATCTAATTAATGAAAACATAGAATCTTAGAAATATAATTAATTTTAATAAATAGAATAAGTTAAATTACCAGCTGGGGCCAGATCCAGTATGGCGAATAATTTCGAAATTATTGCAATGGATAACGTCCAGTTTAGCCAAAGGAAAAAGTACGACTGCTAGAACTATTTTCATAGTGAAAGACTTTGCTTGTCATGTTTTGGTTTGTCATGTTTATTCATATTCTGTTTACACCCTGTTATTGCGTTAATATCATGACAAACGATGTCGATATGCTGGCATACACATGTCCAAGTATTTAGAATATTAATACAAAATTTAACAAGAATGATTTTATGGGGTATCCCAAAAGCGAGTACACTTAAAACCTTTTAAAATGCGCTTTGCTCTGTAGAAGAACTTTGGATTTGTAATATACTTGCATATTAAAAGATTGATTACAAACATTTGATTTCCTCAGCTAAAGCAATTATGTTAAGACCCGTGGTAAGTAGAAGTTTTTCCCATTACAAAAAGTCTTTCTTAAATAACTTTACAATATTTATCTGATTTGACTTTTATCAGGAATCTTAATATCTATGTATGCTTTTATGTATGTACCAAAAATCGCACCTATATTCAAACTTACGCTTGTTATTCTTTTTTTGTCGTTTTGTGCGGGCGGAAGTAGGCGTGAAAACATAACAAGTGCTATCGGAAAATAATTATATCTCCATCTCTTATACTCTCTGAGATCTAGGTGTTCATACAGACGAACGGCCAGAGGTATGACTGTTATGGTTATATTGTCTCGGCTGTTGACGCTGATCACGAATATATATACTTTATGGGGTCGTAGATGCCTGTTACACATATATCCTGGAGGCATAAAGTTATAATACCCTTCATTCATATGGGTGGAGCTGTGAAGTGTGTTCGTATGTATAAACCTTGATCCACCCATTCCCACTTCGAATGAAGAGATTTCAGAAATAAATGACTGCATGTTGTTATTTTTATATAGAATAATTAATGTTGAAATAGTTTCTTCGGAGCTATTCAGCCAATTTAGTTGCTAGGATCACTAGCAATTTTCTTCCGCTATTCATTAAAGTATTAGTGGTTTTATTTCTTTAGTTGTCCAACGTCTTATTAAGTGTTCGCGCTTTCGATTATCGCTTGGTTATCGCTGGCAACTTGATGATAATGGCGTTAGTACGTCAACGTCCAAATAACGAAATAACATATTCATATGTACTAAGCTTTTTTTAAAATGTCAATAAAAATTCTAAGTCTGTATTCGATAAGCTCATATTTTTTCTTTGTTATTTCAATAATATACAAAATTTATATATTAAAAAATACTAAAATTTACTAAAATTTTTAGGAAACAGACAGAAAGGCCAAAATCTAGCATATAACTAACATACACATTTTTTATTGTCAAAAAATGGAAATTGAAAGTTCTGCACTTCAAAGTTCCCAATCTTTTTTTTTGTATAACGGATAGGTAGGACAAAATCCACTATCTTTATTATTATTTTTTTTTGTTTGGCATTTATTAAAATTACATTAGATCTGTGAATTATATAGATTTCATAATTTCGAATTCCTAATGCTGTTTTTGTGGACGAGACGTGGTATACGTCTTAATATAAAAACTCGTGAACATTACAATGAATAAAGAAGCACATGACGAAATCAAGAACTGTAAACTCGTTGGGAATTTACATTGCGAATTAAAGAAATATATATAAACAGACTGTGACAATACAATAATAAATTGAATTATTTGAATCAGGGTTATGTACTTCTTCCACCAAATACTTCCTTTCAGGCCAGAGTACTTCGCAGAAACCATGTAATAAAAGTACATCACGGTGTGCACAAATGTATTTAGGAGTCCCATGACCATAAATTGTCCTCCGACTCCGTAGAATCTAACCACCCAATATATGACAAAGACCATCAATACATGGTGGAAGACGTGCAGTACTGTAATCTGCTTGTAACTCTTTCGAAGTACAAAGAAGATGGTATCCAAAAGATCTATTATCTTATTGATGAAATAAATATAGCCTAATACTCTTTCAGTATTCTTATTGGGATGATCCAGAGCAATAGTTGGCATGCATTTTAAGTCGTATATTGGTTTAATGAAGAAGACATAGACTAAAATGAGAAAGTAAAGCTTATAGTGGGTTGTAAAGTAATCATAATCCAATTTTATACTTACTTCCAGCAGAAAACATTAAAAAATTATAAATAACTTGGAATATATTATACCAAATTAATATTTTTGTTAAATTAAACGGTCTCCGGTCCTCCATAAATATTTTGCCCCATTTTAAGACAAAGGCAAGATAGCTAAAAAGTAGAATTGTAGTGGGCCATGCAGAATCCAGAAATGGAAGTTTCGCTGCGACAGGATCTAGTGAATGAAAACGAATAATTAATTATTCAATTATTAAATTAAAAGAAATGAGTCAAATTACCTGCTGCAGGCAGAAAAAATACCTCAAGCACTCTCGAAAGCATTTCAAAAAATAATGTGTGATCTAGGAAAGTAAAAACTCGACTGCGAAAGCTTTTTCCAAAGGTAAATAATTAAATATGTGATTTATGTAGGCTTCAAGAAATAATACCTTAATGACCTTCTAAATCAATACATGAATATTAATTTAATGCAAATACTCCGAATATATTGTACAATTTCGCAATTGCTTGTGCTGTTTTATTTAAAACATAGAAAGAAAGCACGGAGAATAAAGTGCGAATAAAAATAACACAACTGTTGTCAAGACATAAATAAATAAGATTTAGAACATTGGAAAGTAAAATATTTATAATGCGATGTTTCCAATATGGTAATAGTAAAAAGAGTAATTTATTTAATGCAGACAAATAAATATATCGAATATATCGAATACAAATTATTTGTTAGAAAAACCCAAAATACAAATGATTGTTATTTGTATAATAAATGTAAGTGGTTAATCTCTCAGAGCTCTAGAATTGGTAATAATATGGGTTATCCTCGGATTTGATTTGTAAAACTTGAGGAAGCTTTATTAGTTTTGAGAAATATTCTTTTCGTTAGCGAATCTCTCAATTGATCCCTGACTTTACTAATTTTTTTTAAATTTGGGTTGAAAAATAATAGTTTTTGGTGTTCTAACAATGTAAGCATATTTATGGACACAGTATACCCCATGTGGCGACTCAACGAGTGTAGAGTATGAAAAGCATTTAATTCAACTAGCAGATATAAACATAAGCTTTCAAGTGTCGGACAGTTTGACAAGCAATGGCCAACAGCTTTTGTTCAAGCAATCATACACAGTATATGTTACACACACATGCACATCCATTTTTTTGCTGTTGCCGTGCCCCCTTCGCGATTCTCATATGCCCATTCCAGTCTCAGCATCAGCCGATGTCTGCAAGCGAATGATAAGTTCGCAGTTTTGCCACGGCGCGTGTTGTTTGATTTAGAATCAACTTCACGCTGTGAGAGCTTTTGCCCCCACTGGAAGTTCTTGCTCTCCGATTCACTCAGAGAGCGAGAACGTTTCGAACTGGCAGTGTTGTCGACGCAACGAAAGCAACAGAATTGCTATAATCAACCGGTTTTACTTAACGTTGCGTTGTGGCGATGACAACCCTGGCACACGCGCTGGAAAGAAGCCGCATTACGTGACACTAAATGTCGCCTGTTGGGCAAACGGCCAGTTTAGTGTGCTTTTGGCAGTGTTCCGATCGTGTAGAAACCATCAGCAGTTGTCAATCTCCTTTTTGCCACAGGTGGGTGTGTTCACTTTTCTTTTAGAGTGATGAGGGAGGGGAGGAAAGGCAGGCAAGCATATTTGGTCTCTAGTTGCTTACATAACACGATCTCTCAATTCCAGTTATCATGTCGCTTCGCATTGTATCGCAGTCCCTAGTGAACGCCTGGAGCCAGACTCTGGTGCGTGGAATGTCCACACAGGGCGGCTCCAAGAACATTGGCTTCGTCGGTCTGGGTAACATGGGCGGCCATATGGCCAGCAATCTGATCAAGGCTGGTCATAAGCTCCATGTGTTCGATATCTCGAAACCTGCCTGCGACAATCTGAAGGCAAAGGGCGCCACTGTCTACACAAAGACCTCGGAGCTGGCCAAGAACTCCGACTTTGTCATCACCATGCTGCCCAACAACGACATCGTCGATGCTTCGTACGAGGAGATGACCGCCGATGGCGTCAACAAGAACACCTTCTTCATTGACTCCTCCACCATTGATCCCACACTTGTGAAGTCGCTGCAGAAGCGCATTAGCGCCAAGGGTGCTCGCTTCATCGATGCTCCCGTCTCCGGCGGTGTTCCCGGCGCCGAACAGGCCACGTTGACCTTCATGGTCGGCGGCACTGAGGCTGAGTACAACACCGTCAAGGCTGTGCTCGAGTGCATGGGCAAGCGCATCACCCACTGCGGTGACTATGGCATGGGTCAGGCTGCCAAATTGGCCAACAACATGATGCTGGCCATCTCGATGATTGGTGTCTCTGAGGCCATGAATCTGGCCATGCGCCTGGGTCTGAATCCCAACACATTCGCTGAGATTATCAACTCGTCCACTGGCCGCTGCTGGGCCTCAGAGCTTTACAATCCCGTGCCCGGCGTGACTCCCACCGCACCAGCCAACCGCGACTACGCTGGCGGTTTCTCCACCGATCTGATCACCAAGGATTTGGGTCTGGCCTCCGGTGTGGCCACCTCCTCGAACACTCCCATTCCCATGGGCGCACTCGCTCATCAAATCTATCGCAACCTCAAGTCCAAGGGTCTGGGCAACAAGGACTTCTCCATTGTCTATGACTACATGAAGAACGACAAGAACTAAATAGCCTTTGTTTCTCTTGGCTATATTGGAAGGCTTCCACCCACCAGTTTTGCATTTATGGGGCTCCATTAAATTGTGGCTCTCGACTTTTTAGGGCTTCCCGTGTTACGATTTTGATTTGCATTTTCTATATGTACGTTCTATAGCGTTTGATTTAGTTGATCACAATGCTGATGTTATATTAAAAATTAATTCGTATTATCTGTTAATTGTTTTTATCTTTCGTTGCGGAAAAGTTTGTGATTGTGATTGCATAACCGTGGTGCTAATTAATCTAGGGTATAGAGAGACCTTGACTATGTTTCAAGTGGAACTATCTGGCTGATAAGCAAATTTAAAACAGCTGTCTCGATGACAGGTACCATTATGGGGGGGCGAATTTATGATCGGCAGGTATAGCGTAATTTCCAGCACGGGTCGAGAGCTTTCCATTCCAAATTGGAAGACCATGTGGAGTCAATTAGTAGCATAAAAAGCGTTTGCAAGTAAACAAAGACTTGAGCAAAACAAACAGCAATAAACATACAGAACGAATGCAATGTAAATTCAAAAGCTCTGCGTTTGAGAGCCACTGAAACTTAAAAAGAACCACAATGTAAGCACTATAGTTTACAGTTGACGAGTCACTGGGGAGCGCACACGTATAGTTGAAGAGTCAGTGAATGAAAGCTTTTGCGACTTGTGAGTTGTTGAGCGAAATCCAAAAATATTTGTATATTGTATTTTTGCTGTCATATTTTGAAAAATAACAAACTTAACTTACATGTATGTAGGTGCTAATAATTAATGTTAATTAATTAATTAATTAGATTTTGTTCCTTATGCATTTTTTTGTATTGTATATAAAAACTTTGTTGCGGGAGTATAAAATAGTTAGACTATCTAATTGTTTTGTCATGCATTTTCATCGGAGTTTCATTGGATCATGGCATCCTAAACATACACATGTAAGTAGTTTGTAGCATTATTATATTATAATTAGGACTTAGGTATTCGAAAATGTTTTGAACAATAAATATATATGTATGTATATATTAATAGTAGAGCTATATATCCATAAGGTTAATTGGTTTTTGGATAATTTGTAAGCATATAAAAAGCCTTAAATGATCGAGTGCAATGGATTTATAATTTAAATACATTCAGATCGTAGGGAACTTGTAAAGTAATGTAAATTTAAAGGTATCTGTGTTGGTATTTATGTATGTATGTATATAGTAAATGTAAGTAAATATTTTGGATAAGCCACATAGTACATCTAGTTGCAATTCTTTGAAAAATATCACAAATCGAAATATACAATAAATAATTAACCATTCTCGTTCGCATAAAGGAATTGCTCGGTTGTTCTTGTTGTTGTTGCTGGTAATTAGTAGTATTAGGTAGGTAGATTGTTAATTAAATACATTTAGATACAGATTCAAAAAGATAAGTTGAACTTTAGGTACGGTACACTCACAGGTTCTATAAGTATAAAGTACAATATTCTGTTCGATTCGCATTTTTGTTGTTGTTGTTGTTGTGTTTTATGTATTTACAAAATTTGTGAGTGTTGCTTTGTGTAAATAGTTTCATATTTTTGATTTTGTTGTTGTTTAGTTACTGCGATTAACAAACAAATTGATTCTGAAAATACTTGAGAGTTAAGCAAAAACTTTTGGTGCATAAACGTTGACGTTGCCATGGAACTTGCTCTTGTGCCTTACTTGTATCATTTCTAATTCATTTATCTAGATATCTATATTTATATACGCCATATTTATGGCTTGAATACACTAATCGCCTTGGCTCAGACTGAGGCTCTTGGCCTGGCCGAACTTGTGCTTCAGTTGATTTGTGTTGGCGCGGAAGCGTGTCGTCATCTGTTGCACCAGATGCTGTGGACCAGAAGATGCGCTGGACTGCAGCGACGCCATTGCCGCATCAGCGCTGGTTATAGACTATGATCCTTTGAGCTTCTTTTTAGGATTGTTGCGCGCTTGATCGGTGGGCGCCGACGGTGGCAGCTCCCTGAATTGATTCTATTGGCCAGAAAAGAATTTTGAAATTTGAGGGAAAATATAGGTTAAGATATTGCCTTAATTCTTATAATTTATTCACTTACAATTGCCTCATTGTCGGGCACACGCGATAGGAAGTCCAGCAGCTCGTTGTTCGGTATGGTGTTGGGTCGCAGAATGCGTCGGGAGAACTTCATGAAACCCCAGAAGAGCAGCAGCCAACGCAGCGGCACAAAATGCAGCACAAATATTGCACCCAGCAGCAGCACAACTGCCAGCCAGGTCAGTTCGGGGACGGAAAAGTTGAATGTGCTGGGGAGAAAATTATACAAATGAGCTCTGACAACATCTCGAATATAATCTGATTGAGCTTACTTGATGGTGCTCTCGGCTAGAGAGGCCAGGTAGCCAATGGTATTCTGTACGGTCTGGGAGACTTCTTGTATGGCCTGAAGACGCTCCTTAATTGACTTTTTCTCCTCCTTCTCTTTGTCATCGTCATCATCCTCATCATAATCGTAGTCATAGTGCCCAGCATTGGCATCTGTAGTGCCAGTGATGAGCCTGATCAACCACTTTCTGCAAGGGAATGATTTAGCAATATATTCCCTTTTTGGTTCAGAGCTAACTTACTTCAGTATGATGAGTAGAAGCACGAGGGGAACTGTCTCTAGATCGCCATAGACGCAGGCCACGATCCACAGCACAAAGGCAATGCTCGAACGCACAGGCGATTCCCACTCGAAGCAGCTTCTGTTAATGAAAGTAAGGTATTAATATTTGAAATATCTTCTCTTCTTTTACAATCCCTTACTGCACGTAGCGCGCAGCCTCCAAGATGTCCATGATGACCTCCTTGAGGCGATTGACATTGCGCAGAAATAGCTGACGCTTGAACTTTGCCTCCTGCTGGATCAATTTCTCCTCCTTGGGCTGCAAAGCACGACACACCGCGCGCACCTCGTTCCAGACCACTGTGAGTTCCAGCTGAATCTGTGGCGAGTTGCCCTTGGCACGCACACAGAGATTCTTATCCTTCAGAGTGTACCAACGCTTGACGCCACTCTTGATGCGCAGCAGGGGAATGACTAGTTTGCCCAGGAACTCGACACGATGATCGCGATCCTCATCGAAGACTGTAACCTCCAGCACCTGTGTGATATCCTTGACATTGCTGTGGAGCAGCAGAAGTTGAGTTATTTCCAAAGATACATAGAGACTTGTCACACTTACAAGGTGAAGATCTTGTTCCAGTTGGGCGTCAGCGTTTTGTATTCGGTTTGTGTCTGCAGTCGAGCATTCCCCAGCTCCAGGACACAGAATGGATCGGATTTTCCCCCGATATCCGCGGCAGCTAACCCTGTGGCGCCAAAAACCTTCACCGTGAGATGTCCGACATCCCGGAGATTCTGTAGACTGCGCAGAAAGCGATAGCGATCACGCAGCTGTTGCGTCTCACGCGGATCCTCCTTGAATGCCTTGAGGTCGCTGATGGTCTCTAGGGCTGTGGTGCCACTGATGGTAAGCATGAGAAACACCTCGCCGGAGCAATCCTCGAGAGGTTTCCAGATACCATGCGTATTCTCGCGCTGGAAGACGCTCAGATCGATGTTGGCCTTGCCAAAGAGCGTGTTGCGATTCCAGAGTGCCAGCTCCAGATTCTGATCCTCATCGAACAGATGCAAATCGAACTGTTCCAGCCAACGCTCCGTCCAGGAAGACTTTGTCTTGTATTTCTCGTTGCCCAGCCTAGAGCAAAACTCAATGCGATTAAGCTGCAATACTCTAATGCAAGTGGGTGGGGAAAACTCACCGAAACTTAAAGTGTGTGTCAATCAGCTTATTGCCATCCTCGGCCAGCGGCAGATCTTTGGCCTTGACCAAAAGTATTGTCACCACCGAGCTCCAGATTTGCGATTTCAAGCGCTTCGATGACTCAGCCAGTTTGGAATTGCGTTGAAAATGCTGTAAACAATATGTTGAAAATTATATTGTGTTGTAGAAAAGGCAATTGGAATTCATAATCGGAAACTATTGTTTGACCTCCTTAAGCTCCTCGCAGCCCAGCTCGAGCTGCTCACGTAGCTCGCTGTGCTGTTGGCGCAGTCGCTTGAGCAACATGCGCGGCCCAAACCGAATGGGACTAGGCCAATCCATAATCTTCACCACACAATACTTTACTTCACTTCTCTACACTTCAATTCGGTTAAGTTTATGTTGAATTGAGTTGAGTTCAGTTCAGTTCGATTGAAGTGCCTCACAATGACTGCAGTCAATTTGTTTGGCGTCGTCACACTTCCAATGTTTATACTTTACTCTTGATTCTATTTAAAATTGAGCATATTCCCTGGGGCATAGCACTTGCCACACGCAATATCAAAGAGTACAGCTCGTCTGTTCTCCCCTTAAGCAGTTCCCGTCTCAGTCTGCTCAGCGATAAGCTCGTTTCGCTGATAGCGAGCTAAACTCAAGAATTGGGACTGTGAGTAACTCGTGTGGATGGTAGAATGTCGATTGTGGATTGTGACTTGTGGATTCAAAGTAAATTTTCGTGTTATTCATTACCGCTCTGAGGTCTATGATTTTAATGACTGCGCATTGTTATTGAGGTACCCTGTAATGCTTGAGAAAGAATATGCCCACGAGCTGCTATGCTTTGTACAAACAGGGAAAATAAATTTTCAAGTATTCAAAATTAAATTGTATTTAAAGGTTTAACTTCAGTTCTTTAAATATGTTAGTTTTTTGTCTTCAGAGGTTTTGCTTACAGTATTTATTGTGCCGCAGAGTATCTGTTAGCCGAGCAGTCTTTATCTCACATTTTCGCTTTTTAACTCTTTTTTACACTTAAGAGTAACACCTCGAGCACACTAATGATTTCAATTTGAAATTTTTGTTATTATTGTTTTTTTTATCTAATTTTACTTCACAGTAAGATAACATTTTAAGTTAATGCCAAAGTATTTTAGACTTCTAGGCAGATCTTGAAAGTAGCCAATTTAACAAATACAATTTTTGTATTTTTATTATCAAGCCCTAACAAATGTTTTATTATTTAGATATCTTGAAGGCTACAGTAATAAAACAAAACGTAACAAACTTTTGGTACTTCTTAAAAAAATGTTGCTTAAATCCCATTGGAACAATACATTGTACCTAGAATTGTATTCTGTCTGAATGTAACATATCTTAATTAGTTGAAAGTCTAAATAAACATATGTTATATTTCCTCAAAGTTCATAATAAAACCATTAAAAATAAACCCAGTCTTCATATTACAGAGTATTAAAAACTTCGTCTATTTCATATTAAGCTTAATTTTATTAAAATATAAACAATAAAAAAATCATAATCATATTACAGTGTATTTCAAAAGTCGCCAACTTTTTCACAATATCTTTCCAAATTACATGGCAGAGTATATTATATTCGTTGCCCGGCAATTAACTCAGTCTATTTCAATGTTTTGTTTGCATTTTATTTCAGCGTATTTTCCCTTTGTCATCGTGGGTTTCGCTTCATAGTTGTTGTTGTTGTTGTCGTTATTTTTGTTGTGTTTAGCGTGATAGTTGTTTTTGTTATGTTTGTTACTGTTGTTGTTTTTGTTTAAGTTGAGCGATTTATACGTAATTGTAATGAGCGCTCAACGAGCTGCGATCAAAAGCTGTTGCCGCATTGCGAGGCAGCCGAAACAATAGCTGCCCCTTTTTTGTGGAGGGACTCAGACAACAGTTGCATGTGTGGCGCAGGTCGAGGTGAAGGTGGAGTTGCTGTGGTTGTTGCTGTTGTTAGTGCTGTGACTGTCACTGTAGCCAAAGGTGAGGAAGTTGCATGTTTGCTTTTGGCTTTGCGACGCTTAGTCAGCGAGATTTGCGAGCTAATTGACAGAATGACTTGATGTGTCATAAATAAAGTTCGTATAAATAGGAAAGACTAACAAGTACATTTATCCCAAAACGCGGGCAATTAGGAATGTCAGCCAAAAGCTGAAGCCGGAGCTGGAGCTTAACAATCGCTTATTGTGCCAAAGAAAAAAGGGAAAGGAAAAGGTCGCGTAGTCGGAAGTATCTGTTTGGCGTCTGCTGTGAATGTATCTGACATTTGACTTCCGCTTGCGTCTCGTCAATTCATCAGCGCTTAACAAATTGAACGCCAAATTCAATGTGGCATGGCCCCCTTTTCCCGTGTCCCGCCTCTTTGGCGTCAACTTACCATTTCCTTGTCCTCCTGACTGCGTGGCCACAGCGTCAGATTGATGAGTATCTCGCCCATGCCGAGGCCCGGCTCGCCGTTGTTCGTATCGCTCAGCTGCAGATTGATATCTTCCGCCTTGCCCAGCTCCAGTTGAGTGAGATCGATTTTCGCCGAGCCCATGAAATCATCCTGCAGTCCCCAATCGTAGTCAAAGACCTGCGGGAATTGATATTGGTATTTGGTTTTAGACATTGCCCAAAACGGAAATTGACTTCTGCTAACTGTTTGCATTTCCAACAGAGACTACAGCAATTTGCCAAATTGAAGGTTGCCTAACTTGTGTGTTGGCTAACAATAATGTTGCTTGTTTATGCCGATGCGGCAATGAATTTTCACATTTTGCTACGAGGTGTACATGATGCATTTTTAATTTACTATTTATTTATGAGTTTTTATTTATTTTAGATTAAGAAATGACTTTAAAACTTTTGTCTAGAAGTTTGGTAATAATTTTGTTTTAAGCTTGAGTGATTTAGTTCGAAACTCTTGTATAAATTTTGAGTTAACTTTGCGCAAACATAATTGGGCTTGAAAGTTATATCTTTTTTATTTAATTTTATGAGAGAAAAGTTCACAATAGATACTATGTAAACTATTCCTTTGCACCTCAAATTTGAATAAACTTTTAAATACAAATTCTTTAAATGCTTTTGCTAAAATAAATCGCATTTGACTGCATGTTACGAGTATAAGAATAGAAATCATATAATATCTGTACAGCAATTATATGGTTCTGTCCAGAATTTTTTACTCTAATTCGTGTAAATATTTCAATTTTATAGTCATCTTATTTCCATGTTTTGCAATGTGGGTCATTGCAGCTTGATCATTTATTTAAATTTAAAAATATTCTAATAAAATATTTATCCTTTGTACATTCTTATATTTCTATTTTGCTCATCATTTTTTATACATTTTTATTGTTATGCGATCTGTGGATGCTAAATAAAATCTGTATTTTGCTCGTTAATTTTGTTTGCTAATTTGAGGAGTTATTTCAAATTTATTCACAGCATAAAAGCCTAGCATGCGGCGCCCAAAACACATTTCAAACTTCTCCCCAATTGCAATTTGTGTCATTTATTTAATGTACTGTAAGTAAAAGCAATTCTCATTGAACTTCATGATGCCACACACAAGCTATGCATTTAATTTTTCAAAGCTGCTGTCAAAACTTTATTGCAACTAATCTGGCTTTAAGCTAACTCACAAATTTCGCTGAGCTCTTCTCTGGATTTCATTTTTGCTGTGCTCTGCACTTGCTTAATACAATATTCAAGTAATTTTATGCGCCACCCTCGGCAGCTACAGCTCACCTTGACAATAATCGGTTGAAACGGGTCCTCGACGGGCACAATGAAGACCTCGTCCCACACTGGATTGAGGTCGCGGTGTATTGTGCGCGACTTATGTAACAATCGTCCGCCCACTTTGAATTTGACATAAGGATCACTCAGTCCTGACAGGGACAGAGATAGAGAGATAGAGAGAAAGAGAGACTTGAGTGAGCATCACACAGAGCAGAGCTGACAGTTGACAGGTAAAAGAACCGAGGTTGGGAATATTTCCTTTGTGGCTTACCGTTCTTGTCCATGGCAACCAGGTCGCAGCCGGACTTGAGATGGACGCGCAGCTGAAAGAAGACGAATTGTCGTAATTGAGCCTCACGCTTGCGGCGCAGCTCATCGGCCTGCGCCAGTTGCAGTTGCAGTTAGTGGTGTTATCGGCATCGTTATCGTTATCGATAGTCGCCATAGTTGCATTTAGTACAGTTGCGTTGCGTGCGGTGGCAAATAACGAAAAAGAAGCGTAAAGAAATTTTCCGAAATTTCGTTTTAGTTTTTTGTGACTACGTAAAAATAAAGCATATTGCAATCCAATTTATGAAATGCAAACGATAAACAAACCAAAACGGAAAACGGAAACGAGAACAACAAGAACGGAAACAAAAACGAAAAAGAAGCGCTTGCATGGGACACTTACCTGCAGTGCATCCAACTGCTGTTGAGCGGATGCACTCGACGAGACCATGGCGACATGCCCATTGCCATTCTCGGGCTGCTCATCGATGCGACCCTCCATGGAGCCGCCAAAGCGTTGAATCACCTGCGCCATTTTCGCCGTGGCACGAAAGTCACGGGCCAGCGGCGAACCTCCAATTATGGTGGTGGCTCTGTGTCGCGGACTTTGGGTTACGGAGCTGCTCTCCGAACTGTAGTCGGCAGCATAGTCGGTGCTCTCCTCGAGAAAATCACTCGGTGACTTGCGTCCGATGCGATCTTTGCTCTTGGCGCGACTCCAGCGATGCCGCAGATTGTTGAAGAAGCCGTGCGTCTTCTGCAACACACCCGCACCACTTGCAACACTGCCCCCCGAGCCACCGGTGGCACCACTGCTGGCAATGCCACCGGCCAGCTGCTGCGATGCGGCGCTTTTGGCGCGTTTCGGTGATATGTGCGGCGATTCGTTGCTGTGGCAATCGTGACCATTCAATTCGGATGCGGATTTGCTGAGATGCTTGCCCAGGCGCTGCTGCAACTGCGGCGAACCCTGTGGCGAGATGCCTACCCCACTCGGTGGCGAGGCGTTGGCGCTGACATCAATGCTGCCACCGGCTGCCAATCGGCTGCTGCTGCTGCAAGGTCGCTCCTCGCGCTCCACGTAGTGAATGCGTGCTGCAAGAGGGAAGGGAAAGAGAGAGAGAGATAGAGAGGAGTGGCTTTTAGTGTTTTGATATGTGTGGCACGCAATTGGCGTGGCAACTCAATAATCGATTTAACAGTTTTGCGATCGACTCTGCACGCCGCATGACATCACTTGCCCCCCAGCAGCAGCAGTACCTGCAACGACTGGAAAGATTTTGTTGATTCTGTGGCACAGCGCGAATGTGGCATGCCTCTTAGTTGGCTTTGTTTGCATCGCTATCAAGGCGCGGCATCAATAATTCAACACTTGCACACAAGTAGTCGTAGTACACAGTAGTGCAATAACACACCGCCCCCCACTTTAATTTGCCGTTTGCAAACTTGATTTACACTTGCACTGGGGATGCTGCCACAATTTTTGCATAAGCACACACAAAGAAAAACAAAAAGAAAATCAAAATATTCGCAAAGCGTGCCGAGGCAAAGTTTTTGCGAGTTGCGCGAGACGCGAACTGCACAGCAGCAGCGCTCCTAAAAGACTGCTACAGTTTTTGTGTGTTTTGTGTGAGCGGCCGAAGCGAAAGCAAAGCAAAGCAGAGTAAAGCCAACGCGTGTGTTGTTGTTGTTGTTGTTGTTAGCGCCATCTATAGGTCATGCTCGGCAACATTCATACACTCGCCTCTTAGATTGTAATACTTTCAAGTGGCGAACTGTGGGTGAGTTGTTTGGCATTGAACAAGAAGCACAAGACATGCCCCACTCTCTCAGTGTATGTATGTGTGTGTGCGAGCATGTGTTAATACAACTGTGGGCGTTGCGGGGGGGCGTTGTGGCATTATTGCGGCGTTTGCTGCTGCATTATTAATGTCTGATGTGGCGATGCTGCAACACAAATTGGAAAGCGCCACCAGCTGCCATCATAAAATGCAAATGCGGACAGACATACACACACACACACACACACACATAGAACTCGTGCATAAGCTTTACGCACTCGAAAAAGCTTTGACTGCCTTCGGCGGTTTTTTGTTATGAATGAAAATCATTTTAAATTTCTGTTGTTGTTTTCCTTTCATACATATTTTTTGGCAAGCCGAAAGGACAAGCAAAGGACAGCGGCGCATTCACTTGTATTTTACATAAGCGCTGAAAACCACTTTGCCAAGGACTTCATTTAATCATATTTAAGGCTGTGGCCCAACACAAGCATTTCTTTTTTTAATTAATTTAATGCAATTTCTGTAGGTGCGCTCGAAATTAGCGTGTACTTATTGTGATGATTACAAGGCGCGCCTCGCCTTGCCTGCCCTCTGCCCTCGCCTAACCTGCGGTCTCTGCCCCCGCGGTTAAAGTGCTCCCACATGACTTGACTCCCTGGGGAGTTGTTGTCCTGGTGTCTTGATGTCTTGGTGTTGAGCATTTAAATAGCATAAATATTCTATTAGTCGACAATTTGACAGAGCTTTTGTTATTTCATCGTGACGTTCACGCAAACACATGTCCGCATATTTACGACACCAGTGTAAATAGTTTATGCAAAATGTGCTGCATAATTTAGGGCGCACAATTTAATGACACCCTGTTGTTTATGTTGCTGTGGCATGGGAGCAAAAACCGCTTATGGAATGCAAAAAAATAGGTCAATGTGAGGGATGGAGAAACGTTTTGAAGTTGCTGAGTGATATCGATAACGATAATTATGTTAAATACTATCGAAAATATAATTTTAAAATAATTTCGCTGTTTAAATTGTATTGATATTGTATTGATATGTGTATTACATTTCATAGTAATAAAAAAAAGATATTTAATGAATTATTCTATTTTCTCATAAAGTGTTCAATAAATAATCCAAATTGAAAGCTATTTAAGAGGGTAACTTTCATTCATTTAATCTTTCTGAATGATATCGATAACGATAATTATGCTGATTACTATTGATAGTAGAAATATGAACTTTTTTCTTTATTGTTCACAATTGAAATTGTATTGATATTTCTTAGCTCAAAAAAAAGTATATCATGCGTTAATATATTTCAAGCTAAGTAGAAACGGCTAAATTGGTCTGCTCCATTTTCTCGTAAAGTCTTCTATAATTAATTGAAATTCTAAGCTATTTTACAGGATAACTTTCATTCCTACAACTTAAAATTCATCCTCATGCTGCCGTTAAAAGTAGCTTTTGACTGCAATTAGCCAACTTTGTACATTCCACAGCCAAAGTTTTGCGTCGTGATTCGTGAATCGTTGTTAAAACTTTACAGTACTAGCAAAAAGTTTTCGATTAACACACATACGCAACGTTGTCCAAACAAGAAGCGGGAAATATACGAAGGAAATGCCAAACGATTCGATAAATGGCGAATGGCAAATGACAGCGAATGGCGAAAAGGAAAAGCTGACTAACAGGCGTCTGGCGACTTTATGACTGGCAACATTTTGCTCCATTTAATGACTGCGTACGTATGACATTTTATTTGATTTGGTACATAAATGAAATTGCCATTAGCATTTTATTGCCCCATGACCCCGAAGTGCGTGCAACGTGCATGGCGAGGAGGGAGGAGGGAGAAGGGGAAAAGTACATTACATCGGAGTATATCTAAATCGAAAATTGTCAAAGCAATCAAGTAATGCAAGAGCAATGGCACTCAATGTCAATCCACATGCCACATACCACATGCCCAATGCCCCTTTGCCCCGCATCAATTATGAATATGCAATAAGCGAGTATGCCCCTTTTTATTTCGATATATTTATTAATATCAGCCATATACACACATATAGATTGTTGGGTTTTCAGTGTTAGTTTAGCCAATAAATCAAGCTCGAGGTCAATAATCAATTATTAAAACAGCTGATACTCGTGTGTGGCAAGTGCCACAGCCTGTAGCAGCTTGTGAAAGTGTGTGTGTGGCAAGTTCGACATTTTCTTATATTTGTTTGTTTTCATTTTGTGTTTTTTGTTTTCATTACATGTCGCTCACCTGTTGAGGCCAATGTCGCCGACAATGTTTTGTCGACATTTTGTGCTATTTTCTCTAGTTCAATGTGCTCTTCCTACACCCATTTCTTTGCCCCTTTTGTTGTTATGTTCGGTTTCTATTGTGCGCTTTTTGCTTCTGGCTGTCGACTGTTACCGCTCTTTGCTCTTTAACGTGTTTTTTTGCTTGTTTATTGTTGCTGTTGCCCGGCAGCAAAAGCAGCGATTGCTGACGTCACTGTTGTTTGGCTCTCTGATTGTTGTTGGCCCAAAACAGTGACTGGCCAACAACTGGCGTCATGCGGCTGTCTAGCAACGCACAGCGCCCGTTGTGAAGCAAGTTAACATTTGCTTTTATTGCTATGCATACCCTGTATTCCCCCCCCAAAACAAAAATGGGGAATACATACAATTGGGAATTGAGAAATGTTTTGTGACAAATGGAATGTAATTTCAAGCGCAAGCACACACACAGAATTTCAAAAGTTTTCTATGCTTTCGTATTCCCTGTTCGAGTTAAAGTCCGAATTAATGGATATCTCATGCTCACACTGTGTCTTTGTGGCAATCTAACTCGCTATTGTTATGGTTGTTCCAGTTCTTGTTATTGGTATTTTAATTCCCATGTTTCGCCAACACGCAAACCTTTATCAGAGAGAAACACACCGAGACATTTATAAACTCGAATTTCAATAGAGAAATATTTTTAAGCTGTTTGCGGTGTGAATCAAATAATTCTCAACTGCTTCGCAAATGATGTTATAAAGCAACACACAATAAAGAGCTCTCTATTCAGTGAGACAGACACACAAACACGAAATTGCTAAGCAATTTGTTAAACAATTTGAAATCCCATTCAGCTGCTTGCCATATGGAAGGGAGACGTTGGCTATTCATATTTATGATGCCAGCACATAAGAAATTAACACATTTCTTGGGGCATGTACGAAATACTTTTTTAAACTTTGTTTTTTTGGACAGATAGCACAAACAATATACAGCTGAGAAAAGTTGCAAAGTTGTTGTACAGCTCGGCTCATCTCAGCTCAGCTGGCAGTTTCTTTCCACTTTCCACTTGCCACTTTTCCTTTCTGGCTGTCAAGTGCTGCGTAAATGATTTTTGCTTCTGCTCTGTCGACTTTTGAATTATTCATAGCAAATTACTTCATGGTTCTCGTAAAAAGAAAATGCGATCCCCTTTCAAAGCGAAACACTTTACTCTTCTTGTTTACGCAGCTCACGCAAACTCACTCTGCACAAAATCAATTATGCAGAAATTGTCGAAAATTTAGTCACACACACTTTTTGTATGTGACAGCTGTGGCAGCCTCTGAGAGTGCATAAGAGTTGCAATATTGAGTTTGCCATGCTGCTCTGGGGCGTGTCAACGCGTGCAAAGGCCAATTAAATAGCAAACTATGATGCCACACACACACATACACACACAACAGTGTGTACGCTTCGTATACGTAATATGAGTTGAGCGAGCATCTCTGTTCTGGCTCAATGAGCAACTATTCAGCCGGCAATTGAACTGGTCGAGCTTCTATTCTAACGCCAAGAGAGACAAAAGCCAGTCGGATAAATCAATTTTTTAAATACTGCGTCTTAGTCGAAAACTTGATTTGGTAGTGCAAATTATTTAAAAATAGCCACAGAACTGGATTTCCATGCGAAATGCTTTCATTCGACCTTGGTACTAAATAATACGTACAATAAAACTTGCAAGGCATTATTAAAGCTATTGTGGTTGTTGAATTCAACCCGATAAACAGTGGTTGAATGCGTATTTTTATGCTAATTACCCAAATTTAAAATTAAATAATAATAACTTTGATTGTGGTTTCACATAATGCTAAAGCTTAAATTTGATTCATGTTAAAAAACAAAAACTAAAAAAAAACTTAACCAAAGTATTAAGAAAACAACAATTTTAAAACACATTATGTTTTATGGTAAATAATATATTAAATACTCTGTAAGCTGCTTTATAAATATTCTCTTATAGAAAAACACTTTATGACAAAATATTGAAGTTCTCTTCATCCTCATGACCTAAATTAACTTTATTTAATAGTAGAACTAAATTTCCATATATTTTAAAACACATTATGTTGTATGGTAAATACTATATTAAATACTGAAAAGTTCTGTAAGCTGCTTTATAAATATTTTCTTATAGAAAAACACTTTATGACTAACATTGACCTTAAATATTGAAGTTCTCTTCATCCTCATGACCTAAATAAACTTTATTCAAAAGTAGAACTAAATTTCCATATAAACAACATTCGAAATATTTGTGGAAACGTTTAAATGCCAGTGTTTGCGTATTAAAAATGCAAAAGTAGAAGAAGAATAAATAATATTTTGAGATTGTGATAATACGATATGCAAAATAGCTTAGGAAAATAACTCAGTATACCAAAGTTTTACATAAAACGGAATTTGATTGCAACTAGAATAGAGGTAGCCTGAAAAAAATAAGGAAAGTAAAACGGAGAAATATCAGCTATCCATTTTCTTAAAATATACCGAAAATATACAAAAGGCTGTATTTGGAATATTGATATAGAACCATATATTTTAAATATGCCGCAAATATTCTTAAATATACCAAAGGCTAGTATGTTAGCAATCTAAATATACCATAGATTAAAAACTAAGCAAAGTTAAAAAGACCGTTTTTTTTTTGTAAATATCAAATGCAGAAAAACTCTGTAAAGTGGCTCTATTCATGCATAAACAATAATTGAAGAAATTTCTATGACGCTTTTCTCACTCATTAACTAAATTAGCTTCTGTTAATAGCATAAATAAATTTAACTCAAAACGTTATAGCCCTACTGTTAAGCATGCGATGTTTATTTAATTAGAAGGCGAGGCGACCTAATGATATCCGGCAATTTCAGTTGCAGTTTCCCTTAAGTGTAAATAAGTTCGAAAGCACATTAAAGCTATAAGCCAGCCTTATTGCATGCATTAAATATGTGTGCGCAATGTGAATGAATATGATAAGCTGAGCTAAATAAGCTCATGTTTTATGGATTTCGTTTGCTTTAATCAGTAGTCGACAATGTCCTTCGTTCACATTGTGGACATTAACCGCAAACCATGTCATAAAAAATGCAAACACAACACTGAGAGCATTACTCTCTGTGCTCGTTGTTGCAACATTTGCTGCTGGTCAATTGCAAGAGTTAATTAACTTTGGCCGCAAAATCTCTGCAACACCCTCTAAAATGGCAGCTCTCGCGTGTTTGAGCCGAAAATCCATTTGAGGCTCAAGGCTCTCAGCATTAATGGCTTAATTAGGTGTGAGAGGTCAGGATAATAGCAGCAGCGACTTGAAAGGATTGCCAACGAACGAACAACGAAGCCTTGACCATGAGTGTCAGTCAGCGACACTTGATGGAGTACTTTATGGCTTTGTGGGTGGTGTGAAATGGAGAGGGTCATAAGTGAACGCATGTGGCAAGTGGCAAGTAGAAAGTAGCAAGAAAGTGACAGAAAACTGGGGCAAAGGGTTGACTCGCATTTTAATTAACTCTTTGCCGCACTTTGCGGCAAGTAATTAAAAGTTTGTAACCAAAACAACTGACAAAACTTGCAAAAAGCGGGTGTTGCACAAACTCAAAAATGAATATTCATTTCTCTTGGCGATGGCCACAAATGTCAACTGATATATCCCCTGACTTTTCAACCTTAAACTGTGTGTGTGGCATTTACCTGCTGCCTCTAAATTGATCAGCTATAATGAGATTACGATTCTGGCGGCATCTGCGAATTTTAGATTTGTCATGCAGCCAATTTACGAATGGGCGGCAATTTCAATCAACTCAGTTCGAGCAGAGCTGCTTGTGGCATGCTGCGCGACATAAACAGCGGGGCAACATCACACAGACATCAGACGATGCCTCAAGGCCACCGACGGAGACACAAGCTCTAGTCTCATCCCTCTGCTCCCCCCCGCCAAGAGGTTGACAAGTCAAATGGGTGCATAAATAGTCAAAATACCAAAAACGAAAAAAAAAAGAAAGCATGACATCAAACTAATGCCACAATTTATCTGCTTGCCCTGGCATATGCGGCAAATAGTCCCCAAGCCAATAATTAACAAGCGAATATGCTGCTTGCTAGACTCCACAGATACCCTGCAATTAATTTACTTGTTGCCTGTTGCATAGATTTTGCATTTAGGTTCGAAAACTCCTCATTAAGAATGTCGCATTTGGGCTGGGTATATTTTATAACAAGTCATTTGGCACGCGACATCTTTGAGTACTTTGCCGCAGACAGAGTGGGACGAGGGAGGGGGAGTGGCAAGGGGAGGGAGTGGGGGGTAGCTAAGTGTTGCAGCGGCTTGTACTTGTTCTTCAACTCGTACATTAGCCAGAGCGAATGACCGCCATGTGAGTAAAATGTGTATATGTCTGTGTGTTGGTGTGTATAAGAGGAGCAGCATAAATGCTGTTGCGTGTAGCCTATGTATTAGTATGTGTGCCACTGTGCCAGTGTGTATGTGTGTGTGAAGCGGAAGCGCAGCGGCATGCAAAGGTGCCATAACCCCTTGACGAATAACATCCGTAGAACCGTGCGTGGAATCGCCAGAGCGAACAACCCGTTGCCGATATGGCGCCAAAAAAAACGCGAAGGCAGCTTCAATAATATGCGAAGGTAAAGAAGAGAAGGATAAATGCAAATAAGGAATGACTGGCAAGGAATTCTATTATTTGGGAACGAACATTTAATTTTCTTAAAATTCAATTTGTATAATAACAATTTTAGTTCTTATACCCGCTTAAAAATGTATTGAAAGAAATAATATTATTTCGGCAAAAACCGACTCCAGCTGTTGGGGGTTATTTAAAACAAGTAAGAAAGCTACAGTCGAGTGTGCTCGACTGTGAGATACCCGCTACCCATTTTGAATGAAAGCAAAATATTGCGCTATTATTTTCAAAATATAACAAAATACTACAAAATACTAAAAATATACTAAGTGGTATATTTGGTATATCGATATAGTACCGCATTCAAAATATACCGTA
Source organism: Drosophila nasuta (assembly GCF_023558535.2). Classification (NCBI taxonomy): domain Eukaryota; kingdom Metazoa; phylum Arthropoda; class Insecta; order Diptera; family Drosophilidae; genus Drosophila; species Drosophila nasuta. The sequence continues at coordinate 24,491,787 of NC_083457.1, forward strand.
GACGGAACAATATACCAGATTGTCAGCCAAAGCAAGTAAGAGCCCTAGTAAGTAGGCGTTTTTGCCCATACAAAAGTATTTCTTTAATAACTTCGACAATTTTTATCTGATCGCAACCAAATTTTCAGGAATCATAACTAGTACTATAGTTGTTATTGTATATACCAAAACTCGTAACTCTAGCTTTAAAATTACGCTTGTTATTCGATTTTTTTTTATTTGCGGAGGCGGAAGTGGGCGTGGCAAAAATTTGAAACAAACTTGATCTGCGTGCAAACATAACAAATGCTGTCGAAGAAAAAATATAGCTCTATCTCTTATAGTCTCTGAGATCTAGGTGTTCATACGGACAGACGGACAGACGGACGGACACACAGACGGACAGACACACAGACGGACAGACGGACAGACGGACATGGCTATCAAGAATATATATACCTTATAGGGTCGGAGATGCCTCCTTCTACCTGTTACATACATTTCCTGCCGGCACAAAGTTATAATACCCTTCTACCCTATGGGTAGCGGGTATAAAAAATAAAATAAGACAGAAAATTTAGTATATTTTGTGTTTGTATATATTATAATATTTTGTATAGTAGTATATCAATATACAAAATATAGTTTTTAGTATTCTTATGTGGTATATGCATATAAAACCTACGGCAGCTGTTAGCTCTATGTGGTTAGGAAGACTATCTGTTATATTTTGTATTCAATGGTATTTTATGATCCTAGTATTAAATCGATATACCGAATATTGCTTTAAGTCTATTTTTCCATTTTGTCGGCTTATAAAATTGGTATAATTTAATTCCGGTTATTCACCGTCCTTGCTTAAAGCAGATATCGGGTATTCCACAGTCGATCATATTAGACTATTGTACTTGTTTATGCTTACTATGAGTACTTGAAAAAGTGATCAACTAAAAACTATTAATTAGAAAGATAGACAAAGTGCAAAAAAAAAGCAATTAAGCAATTCCCAAACTCAATAACAAAATCAGTGCACTCAACCCTTGAAAGTTGCCTAGCCATTTGCGAAACTCTTCGAGTCATCCACGTGCAACAAATTTATGCGCCAACTAATTTGTACTCGCATATGCACGAGAGTAAGTCGTATGTAAAAATAGCCCACTGAAATGATGGCACACTCAAGTGGGGCTCAGCCAGCAAAGCGTAGCGCAGAGCTGACACACAGGTGAGGCCGTCACAGGTGAGGCAAGTCAAGTGTTACCCGGCTGGGGCCAAAAGGATAACGGATTACGCAGCGCCTAAAAGCTGCTTAAAAATACGCAGAGCAGAGCAGAGAACTTAACTGAGTAGAGCAGCTGTTGGCAGCATCCTATTTGGGGAGAGTGTTACACCGTAATAGCTGAACCCGTTACAGCTCTTTTTATAGAGTGGGTCGCAGGTCGCAGTTCGCATTTCGCTTATCAATTTTTTGAAAACGGAAACAATATTCCTAGCAAATGTTGATGTGTGTGCTCGTGTGTGTGTGTTTTTGAGTAGCTCATTACTTACGCATATTTGTAGCTGTAGGTATTGTTAGTGTGTGCGTGCGTGTGTGTGCGTGTAGGTGACACGCGAGCCAACACCAATACCACTACAGTTGTAACTACAGTTTTGGAGGCATGTGCTGCGATATCAATGTGCCCGCTCAGTTGGCAGCCTGCCTGTTCGTTTGCCACTGATTACATCGACACGGGCGCATTTTGGGCTTTTGTTTTTCCTGTCTTCCTCTGCTGCGCGACCTCCTGCTGTTCCTGCTGCTGTTGCTGTTTCTCTCCCACTCCAAATTCCGACTACAACTTTTTATATTTTTGCTTTTCGCTTTTGACTGTATGATTTTTATACCAGCCTCACAACATTGCCCACAAATTGCTGGGGCATGAACACACACACATTCACATACACTCTCTCACACTTCACCACACTTGCAATGAAATGCAATGGCAGCCTTGCTGCCTGCCCCGTTTGCTGCAGCACGCGAGATGAATGGCGATTTGGCTCTGCGTAAGTTTCCTGTACGCGCTTTCGCTTCACTTCGATTCGCTTTGCGTCGTCTTCGTCGCGTCGCGTTGCGTCGCGTCGTCTCGCTTCGCTTCTTTTCGCCGCGTTGCTGCGTCCGCCAACGTGGAGAGTTTTTGCGCAACTGAAACTGTTTTTTCGTTGAGAGCTTTTCTGTGCTGCTCGCACAAGTTGAAAGCTCTCTGGGCATGGTATTTGTATATGTGTCTTTGTGTGTGAGTATGGTTTGAGAGCAGCAGCGCAGCGGCAATTGAGTGGTTGCTGCCGAAAAGCCTTGAGTGACTTGGCTGTGGGCGGCTCCTGTTAACAGGATAATAATTGCCAACAGGATGAGCCAAAGCTTATGTTTGGCTTGACAAATAGCTCCGCATTTGATATGATTATATTACATTGTGGCACTGTAATAAATAATTTACATTTTATCAGACCCTTTTATCGTTAACCTCCAATGCAATGCGGCATTGCATCAATATCAATTATTTGCAAAATACTTTTCACACAATTGTATAATTCCATCAAAGCAATTCGAAAGTGTTGTGCTTAACTGCCTGTAACATTCCAAGCATCCTCTCGAGCTTTGTGCGGGCCACAATTCCACTCAGCCTCGAGGGCTTGGCGGGGCTCGGCTTTAGTAAACGCTCCAATAAACTTATGCCGAGTGTGAATGCAGGGAAAAGCGACTCCAAGGTAACAAGTTAATCAGAAGACAAACAACAACAGCAAATTCCTGTTAAAGCTTATTGAAATACCTTTTGTGTGATGAACGCAGCGTTGCTTAGTGATGCTCTGATTAAGAGAGCTCAATTTGCGCTCTCTTTGTTTTCGCTCTGTCTCTTCGATAACAGCTGATAACGACAATCGAAGCTGGCGATCGTTGAGCTGCCGGCTTCTAGGGCATTCGTCTCAAGCTGCCTTGGTCAGTCACTCGGGAGTTGTGCAGTCGCTCGTTGGTCACTTTTTGCTGGTCTTTTGTCCGCCCTTTTTAAAGTGTTTTTTATTTCAATTTTTAATACACATTTTGTACCAACAAATTATAAATAACTATCAAGTACTACGACTTGAAAGTTTCGGCAATAAAGTAGACATAATTAAAAAAATATAAAACTAAATTGTGCCTTAAAAAAGTGCAAGTGGAAAAATAGAAACCGGGTAAGTCATGCTTTAGTCGGCTGTGCACTTTGCTCGGCTGCTTCTCGTGCGCCATTTAATCGCATCAACCGTTATCTTAGTGTGTAGGCGGTAAAGAGGGGAACGAAGGGTTGCCCTCAGAGCTAGGTTCAAGTTCTCTTCGTCGGGTTCAACGTCGCAGTTACAGTTTTTGCTTTTGCTTTACGTTGCCTTTGCCTTTGCCTCTGCCTGTGTTTCCCGCCTTTTATTTTCGCTATGCGCCGCTTGCATTCCTTTATTCCCATGGACGGCATTCTTTAGCTTGTCCTCGCATGCTTCTCTTTTTTTTCCTTCTTTTTACCATTTCTTTATTCCACACATTTATACTGTGTCATTATGTGTTTGGCTGAGAGTGTGTATTTGTGTGCAGCCGTCGCTTTTTGCATACAGTTTCGATACACTTTGATCCCGCCAATAAATTTTTGATAATTTTATTATTTCGTTTTTCATTCATTTTTTTCTGTTTTCGTATGTTGTTCTATTTTTTTTTTTTTTTGGAACGATGCAATAAGCGCTATAAATATCATATTAAATGGCGTGCATATGTAAATGTTTATAATAAATATTTTTGTATATTTGTTTTGAAACACTTTAGTCTCTTGATGCACAACAAATGCAGATATGGTTGCTGGGATCGTGGAATCATATTTTACATGATACAGTCTGATAATTATTTGCAATATGAACATAATGAACTTATTCAATAATTATACCCGCTACCCATAGGGTAGAAGGGTATTATAACTTTGTGCCGGCAGGAAATGTATGTAACAGGTAGAAGGAGGCATCTCCGACCCTATAAAGTATATATATTCTTGATCAGCGTCAACAGCCGAGTCGATATAGCCATGTCCGTCTGTCCGTCTGTCCGTCTGTCCGTCTGTGTGTCTGTCCGTCTGTCCGTCCGTCCGTATGAAACACTGGATCTCAGAGACTATAAGAGATAGAGCTATAATTCGACAGCATTTGTTATGTTTGCACGCAGATCAAGTTTGTTTCAAATTTTTGCCACGCCCACTTCCGCCCCCGCAAATCAAAAAAATCGAATAACAAGCGTAATTTTAAAGCTAGAGTTACGAATTTTGGTATATGCAATAATTACTGTAATAGTTATGATTCCTGAAAATTTGGTTGCGATCAGATACAAATTGTGGAAGTTATTAAAGAAATACTTTTGTATGGGCAAAAACTCCTACTTACTAGGGGTCTGAGTTGCTTTGGCCGACAATCTGGTACATTGTGCCGTCTATGGTATATTTTGAATGCGGTACTATATCGATATACCACATATACCATTTGGTATATTTTTAGTATTTTTTTAGTATTTTCGGTATATTTTGAAAATGATACCGCAATATTTTGCCTTTATTTAAAATGGGTAGCGGGTATCTCACAGTCGAGCACACTCGACTGTAACTTTCTTACTTGTTTTTTTTTGTTTTACTAACAGTTTGAAATTTTTAGAATAATTGGGATTGTACAACGTTAGACATTAAAAACAAAATAAGAAATTTTCCAAAACTATATTTTACAACAAATTTAAAAAAAAAAAACTTTAAATTTTGTAATTATAATTCAATGGTTTATTATATTTGGTATTGACACAGATAGATTTGTAGTTCAAAATACAATATAAAAGTAATCTTATTTCACTAACAGGAACTGATTAAATTGTAATAAAATGAAACAGGTAAAACTACATGAATGTGAGACATTGAATATACTATTTATGTCAGCTTCCTAAAGATGATCTAAGTATTGAGTAGGTTTCCAAGTGATTAGCTTATCACCAAGCAAAACTATTCGCAGTCTTCCCTAATCATGAACAAAGTTCGAGTGCTCTAATTGTATAATAGCTAATTTGTTTTGATTTTTTGTTTGTTAGTCATTGTGCCTGAAAGCTAATGAATAGATAATGCATGGTTCATATATAAGTTTTGCCAGACAGTCGCAAGCAAAACACAAAAAAAATCGCAACGACAAAAAGAAGAGAAAAAGTAATGAAAGTGTATTTAAAGTGCGATGCGATGGTGGCAGCTGATAACAAGAATAGGTGGCAATGAGATGCCGATGTCAGACGGTGTCAGATCTACTTATAGTACTCGAATTATAAATGAAATTTGAGGCCTTATAAGTTTTGTAGTACAGGTCTATTCGTAGATTTCTATATATTCGGGTTGTCAGCCAGTAATCACGCTGAGAATGAACGTACCTTTATGATCTTTCAACAAATTCAGATAATCAAAATGCGAACAATACATAAACAATGAATTAATTTGTTTATATATAAATTTGGCTATTAATCACGCGTAGCATCAGCATCAGCAGCAGCATGGCCCAAGACACAGAGACGGGGGTTAAGGATCAACATACGCAGCACGATCATATCGACGAAGATGAAGTCAGCGAACTGCAGCGGCCTCCCAGCTTCTACCAGAAGGTGCGTGAGCAGGCCGAGCGTTTTGCCAGCACACGTCTTGGCCAGTATGCCATTGAGCGGACCGATCGTGTGCTCAAGTTGCTCGAGGACACCACCAAGTGGAGTCTGCCACTGGGTAAGTTGTCTCCACTTCCTGCTCCCCTGCCAACCATCTCCAATCTACAGTACTTGGTTTTCACAGAGAAGAACTCGAATGCGGCGTTGCTGGAGCGTCCACTACCCTGGGTGCCCTTCTTGCTGCTCATCGTTGTGCTGCGCTTGACGCGCATCTGGCTATCGGTGGGAGCACTGATGATTGGCAATGGACCGGTGTCGCCTTCGGATATGATTTACTTCATACAGACGCGTCGCCGCAAGCTGCGTGCCATACGCGTTCATGGGTTGAAGGTGATGCGGCATCGCCATCAGGAAGCATCCAGCATGTCGGGCAAGAGCTTTACCCAACAGCTCAGTCAATGGCTCTCTCGTGCCATCTGTCGTCCAGGTGTACAGCGGGCAAATAGTGGACGCTCTTTCGTTATACAGAAGCACGAACCACAGCAGGTGAACAAAAATCTCACTAACCATAAATGCTGATCTTTATAGTGAATTATTATTCCCATCTGCAGAATCAGAGCGTAGCCAAGCGTCCACGGGAAGAGGAGGAAACTGCAGTGCAGAATCTGACAATCGATGAAATGCTCAACAAGTATGCGAATGAGAACTCCGAAGATGACTCAGACTTTGTGCCCCAGGCAGAGGACGAGAGCGCAACCAGTTCCAGCGAGAGTGAATCCCACAGCAGCGATGAGATCAGCAGCAACGAGGAACAAGAGATCGCCGAGGAGGTAAGCTTAGACTAGCAAACCCGCTTCAAATCTCTTATTAACTTTTGAGAAACTGCAGCATAAATCGAACGGATTGCCACCCAGCAAGAAGGAGGAAGAGAAGGAGTCGGAGGAAACGCAGGCGAAGACAACGATGAGCAACGGCAGCAATGACAAGGAACAGACGGAAGTTGGTAATGGACATTGAACTGTTATTAGACTTACCTCGATACGAGTAGACACCTAAGTCTAAGTCCTAGTTTAACGATTAACTGAAAGTATCGATTAACGATTTAAGCCTTAAGATTGAAGTTGATAGATGAAACCGAAAACAAGAAAACGAAACCCGAAAGCAACTGAAACTGAAATCGAAATACAGAATATTCATGCACTTGAAAACCAGTCCAGTAGTGATTCATTTGCCTCCACTTCCAAGTCCAAGTCCAAGTCCATGACCAAAATCAAATTCCAAATTTCCCTTGCAATCATAATTATTGTGAGTTTGGCCTAAACCTTCCGCAATCAGCCCCTGACACTCTTTCTCTCTCTCTTTCTTCCTCTGCCTTCGATTTCTTTGACTTAGCAACTGAACGGCAGGCCACATTGAAGGAGGATGAATGGAAGTCGTCGCCGGGCCATATGAGTGCCGCTTTGATGAAGACTGCACTGTATAATAACACGGCTGCTGCAGGTAACTATATAGTGTTCCCATCTACCTTGATCCCAGCTGCGATCCATGAATCCAATTAACATTTTAACGTTAGTATTTTGTCTTTGTTTCTGTTACTCTGTGCATGTGTTCAAACACAATAGCCTCAACTGACCAGCCCCTGCCTCAATCCCAGTCCAACTCCACACCCAATCCCGATACTGACCCTGATCCCAACGACACGGACACCGAGACGGACAGCAGCAGTGGCAATACTGTACAGCTGCTGCCGCAAACCGATGTTGAAACTACCTCTGAACCGAATGAACCTCAAACGCCGATTCATCCCACAATAGAGACCTTAACGCCTGCCACATCCTCTGAAGATATTTTCTATAGTCCCATTGGTTTGTTCTGCTTCTCCTGTTCCCTCTTTGCACATCCATATTTTACGTTTAACCCAATTCATGCTATCTTTTATTACTTTCACAGGTTCTCCCAATTACTTTTGTACCATCAAAACTGCTGCCGGTAAGTAGTCGATATCCGACTTAATGCCATAAACTAAATGCCATACCTTAAACAGCTTTTTCCACGCCAAACTCTGAGCTGGACGATGATCACACAGTTCAATCCGATCTGGAAGAAGCTGTCAGACAGAACATCTCGCTAGCTTATGAGGACCAATTCGGCAATACAGCTCCTGGTCAAACCCACAAGCAACCACAGCAGCAGCAACAGCAAAAACAACAGCAGCAACGGCAATACAATTCCCATCACCGTTACCGCGGGCGTAACCGACGCTAGGGCACAGCGTCTTTTCCTATATATACATAATATATCCTTTGTTTAATACATACTTTCGTTATATTCCCCATTATTGTTAGAAGAACTGCCAAGTAAATGCGAGAGCTTAATCAATTGGCTCGAACTTGAAGCGTATATCGCCGTGTGGTGACAGGATTATGGTGCTCTCATATTGCAACGGCTTCTCCCCCAGCCAGGTGACATGGTAGCGACGCAGCAGTCGAGCCAGCAGCGTCTCCATCTCCAGCTCGGCAATGCGCTTGCCAATGCAGGTGCGTGGTCCGAAGCCAAAGGGTAAATACACAAATGGATTGCGAGAGCGGGCCTCGGGACACGCCTGGTTCTCGGTAGTCGCGTCCTGTTTCAGCCAACGTTCTGGCATGAATTGCTCACTTTGTGGAAAGTACTCATCGCTGTTGGACAACTCTAACACACCCATGAGAACGCCTGTGCCACGAGGCACGCGATAACCGGAAAGCACTAGATCCCTGGGAGTAATGCGAAAGTTACCCGGCGTTATAGAGGTGATGCGAAGTCCCTCCTTGATGCAGGCACGCAAGTATGGCATATTCTTTGTGTTTTCAGCTGTCAACGGCTCAGAGGGATCAGTTAGAATATCCTTTAGCTCCTGTTGCAACTTGGCTTGCTTGGCGGGGTTACGAGAAAGATGGTAAAGTATGGTCACAAATGCCGAAGAGGTCTGTAATCAAATTGCAAATAGAAACAGGTGAACAGACAAGAGAAATTCTTCGTTACCGTATCGATACCGGCCATTAACATGTCCATTGCCATAACAACAGCCACTTGCTTATTGAGGGTCAACAGCTGCTCCAGCACACACTTGTTCTCTTCATTCTTCTCCAGTTTAAAGCGTTTCATGGCTGCTTCGATGTAGTTTGTTGTGATCTCTGTGATGTGATCGTACGTCTGTAGAAACTTCTTAAAGCCGGGTGTCTTGTAATAAGGCCAAATGGATGGCTGCACATCATACTTGAAGCTTTCGTTAAAGAAGTCTGTCATGTGCTGGGCCAGCAGAGCTGCATTCGGATCGGGTTGATCTGTGAGCAAGCCCATTCGAGTGTTGAGCGCCACAAAGCTAATCGATTCGAAGGCCCACATCTTAAGCTGATCGTGAAAGTCTGCACTAAGAGTGTTAGTCTGCGGATCGCGTAATGTTTCCAACCTGAAACGCAGTAATTTAATTATAAAATTGTTGATATGGTTAAAGCAACTCACTTCTCTATAAACTCCTTGGCTATGCGATCGATTTGCGGCAGATTCTGTCTGACATTCTGCACCTTCATCATCACTGGATTAACCTTGTTGCGTATATCCGCCCAGGACTTGCCTTGTCTGAGGGGTAGCATATTAGCTCAACTAGTTGGCACTGCTCTTTATCAATGACTTACTCGGAGACCAGTCCTCCTATGCCACCAAATATATCCGGTCGATGTACTTTGCGATAATACGTAAAACTTTCCAGACCTATGCGTATAGGCCAAACACCCTCACTCCTGTAGGTCACCTCAAAGTCTTGTGGGTTGTAAGTAAAGATAACATCAGCTTTGCCCATCATACCCGGAAAGCGATAAATATCTCCATACATCTCCCGCATGCGCCGATTCATTTGTATCAAGTTCGTATTATACAATTTTCCTGTCGATGGGGTAAAATAAGTTAGGAACATTAGGTGTATTTAAACTTACCGCCTGGCAGAAAGTAGGAAAGCACGCGCCACGTCGTTGGTCCAGGTACTTCGGAGTAGGGTTTTGCCTTCAGCCAATCGTCATCGGTACGCGTCGGTGTTGAGTCCAAAAGTTGTGCTAGGTTCTGTGCAAATTTCCAACAGGGTTGGATTGTTTGTAAACAAAGCTCTCTCTCTCTCTCACACACACTCTCTCTTTTACGACACTCTCACACTCTGGCGCTCAGCTGTTTCCACTCACCTGCTGCTCAAGCGTCCTGCTCACCGAAAGCAAACGCTTCACGCATTCTTGTTGCCCAGCCGTGTAACGACAATTACTGCTGATAGACCTCAACATTCCGATAGTTTATCCAGATAATATTATAATGTATTTATATATAGCGCACTATCTGTCCGCTTTTCATAGAGCTTTTCGCCAAACACAACCGAGCCGCAGAGATGACAAACTATAACTAAAAAACTACGCCTCGATTTACTATGTCAATTACACGTTAACATAAATTTATACTTACACAGCTACATAACTATAGATAAGCTTTTTATTGAAAGCTCTTCGTTGACAAGTTGCGTATAAGGTTCGTGTCATTGCTAAGCACAGAAAGTTTTAGCGAGTGTTGCAAATTTAACCCTTTGGCGCGATGTGTTATAATTAAGTTGAGAATAAATTTAATAAAACAGCATTTTTTTAATACATTTATTCATTGCATGCGTAAAATTGTTTTAAAGTTTAAAATGTTGATTTCTTTATATATATTTTTTGGTTTTTTTTATTTAGTTTTTTTGTGTTTTTGTTTATCATTTTTTGTTTGATACAATTGGTTGAATCTGTTATTGAATGATCGTTTCCATTTGTTGATATGTATGTATGTCATGTACATTGAAAATTTGAATAAGAGTCAAGAGATTTGAGAGTTAAAGAAATATACATAGTTGATTTTTCATTATCGCTTTTGGTTTTGTTTTTTGTTTTTGTTTTTGTTTTGTTTTGTTAAGGTACATTATAGATTAGCAAGTTGTCTGCTTAGTATGTATGTGCCTTGCATTAAAATACACATACACATACGCATACAGATTAAATGTAAGTAGACAATACATCAATATATCAATATGTCAATGGAGGCGTTAGAGTTTTTTGAGTTGAGTTTAAACACTTGATATGTATTCATGTTTCTATTTAAATTGGCGTAGTTTAAAGGATAAATTGATAACTACACTTTGTGTAATTGATATTATAGTACATACGATTAAATTCAGCACATAAAAACAAACTTGAACGGTTTTTTCGTGTTTCGTGTTTTGTGTTGTGGCTTCTTCATTTTGTATAAAAATATAACAAATTATAAACGTTCGTTGTCTCATGCTACTTATACGTGTATTTGGTTGATTGGTTTTGTTTTGTTTTTTTGTTAGTTTGCTTTTATTTTTTGGTATTTTCGAAACGTAAATTATTGAGAAAACATTCTGCGGAGGACCTTCAGTCTTTGTTTTTCCTTTTCTTTTTGTTTATGGTTTTTTGTTTTGTTTGTTCTTGATATTGCTTGATTAGTTTCCATTACTTGTGGTTCATTTGTCATCGTTGTTCGTCCCTATTTTAATTGTTATTTTGCATCGAGTTGCAACTGGAAATTGAATTGCATTAGTTGAGAATGTGATAAAATCACATGGATTGTTGTAACATTTGCTAGGCCTATTTACTCGTAGAGTTCGTAATTAAGCGCTTCTTGATTTATGTATGTGTGTGTGTGCTGAAGATCCCTAAGAACTAGAACTATGATGGGAACCAAGGCCATAGAATTAACAAAGTTAAGATACGTTGGGTCAACATCATTATCATTATCATCATAATAATCATCTTAAGTATAACACACATTTAAGGATAAGTAGTTATTCTTTCGGGTTTTCTTTTCTCTTTTTAGTCTAAGTTAAATTGCTCACATTGAGTTGATATGCTTGATTTTTTCCATTCTTCTTCACAATAACGAGTAGTTTCGAAAGTACATGAAATCTTTGTATAAGTAATATGTATATGTATATATAGCTAGTCTGATCTTAATCTTGATCTTGATATGTATACTTAGTTGGTTTAGCTTAACTATTTTATGCTAGCAATTACAAATAATTTGCTAAAAAATTCATTAAAAAACTTACTTAGGGAAGGTGCATAATAATTGTATATTTTCAATATTTTTAGGCCGTGCATTTAACTAGTAATTTGTCTAAGGACTTGATAATATTTATGATAATAACAAACTAAGATAAATCAAGTGCAATTCTTGCTAAGAAATTCACTCAAACTAAACATAACTTTTAATTGTAAATGTATATATTTTCTTTATAATAATATTTTGTATATATAGTTACTTAAAGACTAGATTTCTTTTTAAACATTTTAATGATATGTTTTGAGTTCAAAATTGTTTTCTTTTGATATGTAATCTTTGCTTAGCCTCTGAAATTTAATGTAATTTAATTATATTCTGGTATATTCAATTATATAGGTTGAGTAGCTCAGATATGTTTGCGATATGCTAGTATCAACTAATTAATTATAGCTTTTAAATTTTCATCTGTAAGTACGTTTAGTTGTTGTTTGTTTTATGCACACTTTTAATTCAGCCGACGATTCTGTCTAAATACATTTAATTGTCTCATTCATTAATTAATCTTGAGACGCATTCATTTCATTTTCAACATTATCGTATCGCTTATATGCTATAAAATCACATTTAGTTGCTTAATTAATTTTTATGCTCTCTCAACATCCTCACTCACATACACACACACTCACACTCACAAGCACACACACAGTCGCACAGTCAGACAATGCGCAAACTTCGTACATCATGTAGATATTGCTTGTTGTTTTTCTCATTTTCAGTTTTTTTCTTCTTTTTTTTGTTGTTGTTGGTTTTTTGGTTGGTTTTTTGCCCGATTTTCCCATAGATTTTCATGGCCTCCTCTTGCGATTCGTATTTATTTTCTCACTGTTTCATTTTTGTCCGCTGCAGTTGGTTGCATTTGTGGTAAGGTGGGGGAGAGATGAGAGATGTATGGGGAGGGAGAATGGAAAGAGTTTTGGTGGCGCCAAAGTTCGCATAATTGAACTGTCAGCCCGCTGGCAGACAGGCAGAAATATGGTGTTCTGCCATCGCTGCAAAACTCTACTAGGTCCTTCTGCATCCTTCAGCGTACTATTTGCTATTTGTTCTGTTCTGTTCCGTTCGGTTCGGCTCGTTGTTGCACGCAGTTTTCAGCTTGAATGTTTGTTTTCGCCTGTAATTAAATGCTGCAGCAAACAAAGTGGAAAATTGTGTTGCCCCTCGCCAATGCAGTTTGCCATTGAAGTATTAGGATGGTGGAGTACTATTAATCATCAGTCCATGTTTCTCGAAACTATTCCTCTGGCCAGCCAAGATCCTCGCCAACCAGCTCGTAGAAGCGTTGATTATATTCAGCAAAGAACTTGCGCAGTCTGGAGACCACAACGGGATCCACATGCGGATGCTTGCGTCCTTTGGTCTCGCGCAGACATCGATCGCCATTATCGTAGCGCAGGCAATAGAAGCCTTTTGTCTCATTGAAGTAGAAGTGTTCGCTTCGCACACGATGTTCAATACCTGTGAAAGAATAATTCATTAATTAAGCAGCATTAGAAGTAGGGACTTCTATACGAATGTTTACCCAGAAATGCTTCGATGCGTTTGAGCTGCGAAACAGGATCCTCGATCAGGCGATCCCCATTGACCACTAGAAGTTGTTCACGAGGAAATACCTCGAGCCAGCGATGCAGATGAACGTGGTACATGGATATGCTGAGTGGACGATATGCTTCATTAACCGTGCCGTTGGGAAATATGGCCAGCTCTTCAAAGGACCTGCACAAAGAGAGAGAGAGAGAGATGGAGAAAGAAATGTATAAACATAAATTTGCAGTGGCAAACCGACAGCAGCCAAGTGGCAAGTGGCAAGTGGGAGGCGACAAATGAGCAGCTGCAAGTCAAACAGGCGACTTTCATTTGTCTTTGTTTTCTTTATTTTATTTTTTTCTTTCACTTTTCCATTTCCCATTTTCATTTGCAGTTTGCAGTTTGCATTTCATTTGCGCTCAAAACTTACTTGGCTGCCAATTGGGCGACACTCGGTGTGGGCGTGGTTGTTGTCGTTCCAGCACGTCTCGCTCCCATGCCACCACCACCACCACCACCGCCACCCAAGGCGGTCTCCTTGGCACCCGCGCCACTGCCGAGCGCATTGTCGTAGCTATGTGCCGCCTGCAGCTTGGCGTACAGCGTCGATTGCGTTGACATCCTTGCCCCATAACCGGATCCGGATCCGGCACCCGCATTCGCATTTGCATTTGCATTGGAACTTGAACTCGCACCCGCGCTCGTTGCAGCATTCTCGGCCAGCGGCAATATCGCAGTCGCCGCATGACTACGCAGCTGGGTGTAGTCCGAGATGGCTCTGGTCACCGGCTCTCGCACAATCAGCAGCAGCTTGATGCTCGCATTCATGGCACGCACTCGCTCCGGCACCTGCAACAGCAACAGAAGCAGAAGACACATTTGTAGTCGGGTAAAGAATCGAACGGGGTTGCGGCAAAAGCTTCGAATAATGGTTAAGTTATGACGCGGCCATAAGATAAGCAGCTAATGAATTTACAGTCTACCACAGCAGTCTGCTGGCTCTCGTCGCCACCACCGTCGCCTTGTTCGCTACCTGATTGCAGGCACTGTGCAGTGAACAATTTAATTTAAACGGAAAATATGGCCCCACAATGCCGACGTCGTCGACCAGGCGTGCAATGGGCGAGCGAAATGATGATTTACAGCATACCCTGTACTTCTGAAGTTTTCAACTTATTCAAAAAAAGTATATTTTAATTGGAAAAATTAAATTATTATGTTTGGAGTAATATTTAATTATATTATTAGGCTAGTAATATTGTAACACATATGTATGGTATATAACTATAACATAAGCTAAATTAAGTACCATTAAGATATATGCAATGCCATGCTAAAAGAAGTATTATTGTTCACGAGTTAAAGAAAAGAGAATCTGCTTTCACAATTTTAAAATTGTAAATGATAATCAATAAGTGCTACAACTATTTACTTTTAATTTAAACAAAAGCTGAAACTTTCGATATAGTTTCTCGCAAAATCATTCATTCCACAACATTAGCTCACTTGTCTGCTTCAGAATATAATTGGGCTTCTCCCCCAATATAGAGAACTAGATATAGTATACTAAATAAATATCCAATTGCTGTCTTACAAAGATCAACTCATAACTTGTTAGGCTGTTAAATAGGCAGCAGTAAACCTGTTTAAATTATAAAATATTCCACAAATAAATATGTTTTTTCTTTAATATTTAAACAGGTTTACTGTCATCTATTTGCCAGCCTGACAAGACAGCGTTTATAAAGAAAGACAAAATCAAGATAAAAAAAACTTAACAAAATAACACATTAAATAACAAGATGATCAGAACACAAAAAGTACTTTTAAACAAACATATCTTAATGTTGTAGAGCAGGATTATTTTTTAAGTATATTTTTATTGCATTTATTTTATTTTGATTTTTTTCTTTGATTTATTTTATTCTGTAAATAGCTATTTTATTAGAGATAGATCCTGTGACTTACAAAAGTTATTTTTTTTTTTAGAATTGAGAATTGAGTCAGATCGGCAATGCAGTACCATAACAACAGATTTAGGAAAAACTTATTCGGCCAAACCTCATTCTCATATCATAAGGATGTATTGGAAATATTGCAAAAAGTGTTGCATACTTTTGGGATATCACCTCTGCAGTTGCCGTCGAGTACATCCGCCTATTTTACTGTCATTAAACGAGAGTATAGAGCGGCAACGAAGCGAGCTAAATAAAGTTAATCAATTTCAATGGGCACCCCCGTACTCGTAAAGTGTGCAACAAGTGCAGCGGCAGCGGCAAGCGGCTGTTGTTGGCCAACTTTCATCTTGATGAACCAGAAAATGGCGGTATTTTGTTCAAACTATGCCAGCCAGCGAACTAAATAAACACTGAAGCGAGTGAGTGTACTACATAAATATACAGGTATGTTTCTCCTCTTTCCATCGCTGCACCTACAGCAGCTGGAGGCGAAAGCACACCGTTGGGACTTGCATTATTTATCGAGGCATGCTGCTAATTTAAGGCTGCAATTGCCTTCTTAAATTCGCAACAAATTTAAATCGCATTGGGCAAATGTGGTCGAGGGCGTTTCGACGATTCACCGGGGGCATGGCACGCCTTCTCATCGCCGAAGCGTAAGTCGATAAATATTAATAATGGCATTAATGAAGATTTAACCAAAGGGAAAATCGGGTTGCAGTTGCAGTTTCAGATGCAATTCGGCCACAAATTGAACACAAAACTGGATGAATTATTGCATTGCCATGACACCGCAGCCGCTACGATTTTCCCATTTCCCCAGTGGGCAACTCTTGCCCAGTTTCCAGTCACCAGTTGCCACCTGAAGGCTTCAATTTCACTGACACATGCAACTTCCGGCTCGACCAGCAAATTGCATCAGCACCAGCAGCGAGAGCAACATGAGCAACAGCAGGGGGCACTCTGCGGGCAGCAGGCGTCAAAATAAAACAAAACTGAAAACAAATAAATATGTCAGCCGAAGGGAATGTCTGACTAGCAAGTTATCCCAGTAAGCAAAGTATTCAAAAATGCTTTGCTGAAGGCAATTGCTAAATTGTTAGACAAACTGAAGAGATTTGAATGCACGAATTTCGATTGCTGTGCTAATTGCTTTGGAAGTTTAACTTGTTCTTGAAGTGGCCAAATTTCAAAAGTGCCTTTAGATATTCAGTAGTTTAAAAAAATGTTGAATATACAGCTGTGAAAATAAAACCTCCAACATTTTCGAAAACTCATCCGCTAAAAAGTGAAGTTAAAACGGAATGAGGAATTTATTTATTTTTTCTATTATAAAAATAAGTTTTTGGAACATCAAGTATAAAATCTTAAATCAAAATTATATGAAATCAAAATTGAAACAATTTAGTCTATTCTTAATTAAAGTTCAAATTTCTGAAAAATATTCCAAATTGCCTAATCTTGAAATTGAAGAATTATAATCTTATTTCAAGCATGGAAAAATCACTAAAAATTGATTGTTTAAAATAAAACAAACAAAAAATAGATTTGTGTGTGAGTTTTTTAATATATACATATATTTTTTACACTTTTAAGTACGTTTTCTAATTTTTTTGCACTATAGGTAACAAAAGGTAAAAATAAAAAAAGGCTTTATTTATAATGTCATAACTAAATATCAAGAACATAATATAACATAAATTCAAAAAATTCCTTTTCCAATATTACCAGTTTTGGCATGTAATACTCTTGCTATTAACATAATTCTTGGAATAAAATTTAGAAGAAATGTTGAGCTATGAATTGCCCTAATTAAAATATTATTTATATACATTTACACATATGAGAAAATTGTTCAAAATATTATCGATTTTTCATAAAGTATGTCCATTTTGGCATTAAAAACTTTAACTCTACACTTCACTGTTAAAGACAGGGTATAAAAACAATAATAAAACAGACGGGCGACTAGAGAGGCAGAGATACAAGGACATCAGAGTGGCGGAACGGTGGCGAAGCGAGTCGAGGGATGTGTGTTAGATGACGCCGTTTGGCAAATGAATTTGCAAACATTTCCGCTGCCCAAAATTGGTTGGATATGAACACGGACACGGACATGGACACAGGAAAATGAAAGTCGGAAATTGGCAGAGTAGAAGCTACCATATGAGTGCATAGAGGGGAGGATGTCCACCTCCCTTTCCTCCAACGGAATAGATGCCCATAGACACTGTTAGTGGGCGGCGATTGAAATCGTTTCGCTTTAATTTGATGGATGTCATTGCAGTCGCGTTTGCATGGGAGACGGGAGTCGGGAGTGGGGAGTGGGGAGCAGCAAGCGACCAGTTAATTAATAATTACGGTCGGCCATGTGCAGCGGACGCGCCTAATTGCCAATTAGACATCAAAGCGAGTGCAGAAATTCGAGAGCTGGAAATGTGGGAGAGAGGACAGACACTCACCTCGGGTGAGACAAAGTAGCTGGGACTCTTCTCGATGGTAATTTGGCCACGAAACGAGTGCGGCATCTTTTTGCGATACCATTCGAGGCCCTTCAGGTAATTCTCGTCGCGGTCGAAGAAGTGCACCTCACCGCCGGCCTTCTGGATGCGCGGATGCAGATACAGCATCTCCAGCAACGCCCTAGTTCCGCACTTGCGTACGCCAATTATCAGTGCCTGAAATGAAGTGCGAAATGCAAATTGCAGCAATTAGCTCGAACAGGCAAAAGCCAAGGAAAAACAGAACTTTACCGAAGGTAATTACTCACCTGGGGCAGACGTCGACTTGTCTTGGGGAAATGCACGCGACTGGAGGGAAAGACCATGGGATGACTTAGCTGATTTGAACTAACCACCGGTTTCACAAACACTGGCAAATGATTCGGATTCGATGAATAGGGCGCCGCAGCGACTGCGGCCGATGCGGAGGCAGCCATCGAGAGACGATGGCGTTCGTGGACCGCTTGAGCGGCCTGAATGTTGTAGACGGCACTGTCGTAGAGCACGTGAAAGGTGAGGAACAATGAGATCAGCATGACCGTGAGAAAGACAACGGCCAGCTTTGGACGGGAAACGCCAACGACTAGAATGCAATCGGTGTGCGAGGCATCAGCGCCAACGGGTCGCATTGCTGATTTCGGCAGCCATCTGAAAGAGAAAGTGTAAAGCAAAAGAGAAAGAAAGCATAAGTACGACAAAAGCCAAAAAAAAGGGGAACAGCAAAAGGTCATGAGATTACTATAGATTGTCCTTTGCTTGGCACTTTTCCTGTGCTCAATTAATCTAATGGACGCCACATTCAATAGGCGTCGTCAAGCAAAAGTAAGAGAGCTAGAGGGGGAGAGGGAGAGACGGTAAGTGGCAAGTGTGGCGTGCGGTGTGTGGCGTGTGGCAAGCAAAAGGGGCCAGCCTTTGCCTGGCTAATTAGATTGCCGTTTCGACTGCCGTTGAGTAATTAAAGTGAAGGCCCAAAACGACAACTTGGCCAACTATGGCAAAGGAGAAGAGGAGCCCCAACTCGACGCGCAAGCCAAAACTGTTGCAATATTAGCGCGGCGACACCTAACCTGGCTCCAGTAAGCCCTACACTCCACACCGTGCCTTGTCAACGCTTAAGCGAATTCCATTATAAACGTTTCCTCTTAAACCACAGCAAACACAGGCCGCATTATGAGTTGCAGCTGCAAGCAGCATAGCATAGGCGTCGTATACGTAATATCGCTCGTTGCCGTTGCCGTTGTCGTCGTCGTCGTCTAATGGATGACTTCATTTGCAGAATGCCGCAGCAGTAGAAGCTAAGGCAGACGGCGGCTAAGTGCATTTTCATAGACAGGAAAAGTGAGAGAGAGAGCGAATGTTGTTGAGTGGGGGAGATAGTGGGGAGGTAAGGCAAAGTACTGAACTGCGGCAACAGGCAGTTGGCAGACGGGCAACTTTCCATCCTGTTGGTCTGGCCGACTTTCGCATGCGACACCTCGTTAAAAGTAACGACGTCCCTACCACCATCAACCACTCACTTCACACGCCCATCCCCCTGCCCACTGCCCCCTGCCCGCTCCCTCTCTCGCTCTCCTTGTATATGCTGTCGCAAGTGTGTGGCATGCTTTAAGTTTTCTATTTGCAGCAGCAGTAGAAGCAGCAGCAGCATACTGGCCTCGTTTCACGGCCCACAGGAGGCGGGCTGCCACTTGACTTGGCATCTGCATAAACGCAACGATCCCTTTGACTGTTTTCCCATTGTTGTTGTTGTTGTTGTTGTTGTTGTTATCGTTGTTGCAGCAGTTCTTAGTGTAGTACACGCTGATGTTGCTGTCACGCGTTCGAGCTGACAGCCCATTCAGGTGGCCGACCCTTTTTCGCTGGCAACACGGCGGTAAAACGAGCCAAAGTGCCCGGCGGCAAAACCAGCTTAAAACGGCTTAAATCCTGGCCAAGTTGACTTTGTTTTAAAGCATTCTACAACTAATGGGCCAACCTGGAAGCGGCTTAAAAGCTTAACCCCGACTCCTCAAACGGCATTAACACGCTCAACACGCTCAGCAACTCAACGCTCAACTCTCAACGCTTAACAATTGCAACTTTGCGCTTTCAACTTGCCATATTTATCTCTCTCTCTCTTTGTTTCTCTGTGCTAAAATCGTTGCTGCCGCTTGTAAATTAAGGCCGAAAAATTATGTGCCTTTTGCTCCAACAGCGAGGATAATAAAATAATAAGCTTAAAAAATTACAAAGCAAACGAAAACTTGCTACGTTTTTAAATTACTTTAATTTCCAGTAATATTTACTGCAAAGAAAGAATATAATTTCAAACAAAAAACAGAAAATTGTATAATTAATATCAGCATTTGTTTGTTTTGCGATTTTAAACATTATTCGCCTTGAAGTAAGATTCTCTTACATTGTAGAAATGCGACACGTGAAATACATTTAAGTGGATGCTAATTGAAGCATATAAAACACGGAGAAGCGCTTTGCTTTAGTTCGCAACCTTGTCATTGGATTGAATGGGAAACCGTTGCTCAGACATTAAAATGCACGCTATTTTTATTTGAGTCAAATGTAAATTTTATTAAAACGTCAGACGTGCGCACATTGAGGCATTACTATGGTAAGCAGTTAGTATACGCTCTCTTGAGTACCCTACACTGAGATTGCGGTCTTAATGTAAATAAATGAAATGAGAATTCTTTAGAATTTCAATTAACCTAAAAAAATTAAATAAGAATTCTTTTGATTTACCAATTATATGAGTCAACATTGTATATCTAAAAGTATTTTAATTTATTTTTAATAAAAAAAGAATTAAGAAATAGATTATTTTGTAAAATGTTAAAATAAGTATTTACTAATCAAAAATAATTGAAATAAGTGGGAACATTATGTATCCAAGACTATTCCAATTAATTTTTAATAAAAAAAATATAAAATATAAATAGATTGTTACAAAGATGTTATAATAGGTATTCACTATTAAAAAATAAATTAAATAAGTGAGAACATTGTGTATTCAACTTTTAATAAAATAAATTGTTATTAAAATTTAGTATTTCGATAGATATTAACTATTTAAAAATGGATGTGTATTTAAAAAGATTTCAGCCAGTTGTTACAACAACAAATTCGGAAATTGACTTTTAATATAATCGTGAAAAATGGAATTTGGAAATAGATATTGTTGGTACAAATTTGTTGAAATACTTTTATATACACATATATTCAACATCTATCATTAAATATCAAATAATTATCGTCTTCATGGGTAATTGGTAAAAAAGATTAAAAATTTATAATATATTTGTTCATAATATTTCGTTGATGCCAACTAAATTTATAAGCAACTAGAAAGTTACAAAATATTTTAATAAAGAAAAACATCATGAATATCAAAATATTAATCAATTATACATATATATGTTATATATTCCTCAAATATTATACCTTTTATTTAGAGCAATATAAATATATATGTATATAAAAATTTTAATAATTATTTCTTTCTATATATATATTTATATTGTACTAAATGAAATGTAAACATATATCTTTCAAATAAATAAATATCAAATATTTATAAAAATAAAAGCATATACCTAGTAAATAATATGAGAAACAATATTAATATAAATTTCAATACTTTGAGCATACCCTTTGTAGCTCATATTACTGGGTATGGTCAAAAAAAAGCAATAGCCTCTGGGAGTGGGTGACACGATAGACGCCCCCGAAGGCAATGCGTCGCTATGTATGTTGTCTGGAGCTGGATGAGCAAAGCTCAATGGGGGAAGCGCTTAATGGCAGCTGACTTTTTGGTGTATACTCACAGAATGTCCAGCGGCAATTTGACAGAACAATCGCGCAGTGTTGCTGTTGTTGCTGACGTTGTTGACGACGATGCCGCATGATGATGTTGCTGCTGCTGCGACGTGTGCTGCTGTTGCCTCTGATGATATTGCTGTGGATGATAGTTTGTATGTGGATGATGTTGATGCTGCAGCAGATGCTGGTATTCATGTGCTTGCTGTCGCCCATCCTGATGATGATGATGCTGCAACTGCTGCTGATGTTGTTGCTGCTGTTGCTGATGTTGCTGTTGCAATGGTTGCTGCTCGTTGCTTCTGCTGCCACTACCACTGCCACTGCTGCTGCTACTGCTGCTGCTGCTGCCGCTTGCCGCACGTCTCTTGGCGGCAGTCATCAGAATAACAGCCAACAGACGTTCAATGGAGCCCAAAAAATTATTACCGCTGGCAACGTTAGTTGGAGGCAGCAACTAATTGGCCACTGCTGGCCGTCACGTTCTCGCCCAGCCTCCAACACTGACTCCGCCTCCTCCTCCCACCGCCCTTTGTCGGTCTTTGTCGGGGTCGTCGCTCGCTGCTCGATTTGTGTTAAAAACCCGTGCTCGAATGAAAGGCTTGCTGCAGTTTGCAGCTGCCGCTGCAGCTGATTTATGGCAACTTGCTCACACAGAGAAAGAGAGAGAATCTTCCGCTTTAGTCGTCGCTTTTGTGCGCTTAATTAAATTCCAGAGCAGCTGCTGCTGCTGCTGCACTTTTACAGTCGTTGTTGTTGTTGTTGTTGTTATTGTTGTTGCAGTGCACTTTGCTGGCACGCTCGCTTTGCACGCTTTGAGGCAAACACACACTTAAAGTTGGCAAACTCTCGTCCACACTTCAATTCGCATATTCAATTGGTCAGCTCGAGCAGAAGGGCAAAATCATCATTTCCGCTCCGCACCGAAAATGTAAAGGAAGCTCGTCATCATCATCGCCATCATAGTCATCATCATCATCATTAGCTGGTGCTGTGTAATTCGATTTGTTTGTTGGGCCATAAAAAAGGTCGCTTTATACCAAGTGTCGTTACATTCTGACGCATCCAACACAATCGGCAGCACTAAAACCAACAGCTGCTGCTTCCCGATGTTGTTGTTTGTTTGTTTGTACTTCCGTATTTTCAATGTGTCAATGGCAGCTACAAAATAATCGAAAATAGAACAAAAATTAAAATTATAATAAGTCTGCATACATCTGCATAGAAATAAATTAAATACATAATAATGTTATGTGGAACTCATTTAAGGGTTTCAAGCGTTTCATTCAAAATCGATTAATGCAGTCTTAAATTTTTCACCGCACATTTAGGTTGTCCAAAATGAGCTCATCATTTCTTTCTCGCCACGGATTACTGGACATACCAGGTTAATTTCCTTAAAGTAACATAAAGTCGAACTTGAATCTAATGTGTGGAAACATTTATAACAGATCCAGCTTTGAGTCGTTATCCTCTTCTCAATTCGCATTGGAGTACCACCATAATTCTTGTGTCATATCTAATAATTGTGTTGAAACTTGGACGAAAGTTTATGGAACATCGAAATCCCTACAATCTAAAGAAAATCCTGATCGTCTACAACAGCATTCAAGTGATATATAATGCCATTTTATTTGGCTATGTAAGTAGCTGAACATTGTTTCGTACATAGTTAAAAATAATATTTAACTTCCACGCTTGCAGGCTGCATATTACATACTTATCAATTCGCCATACGACAGACGTTGCTTGGTATCTCTTCCATATGATCATCCCGAGAAGCAAGCCGAACGTTTTCTTACTTATGCGTATTATATAAACAAGTTATTGGATCTCTGTGACACAATCTTTTTTATTCTCCGCAAGAGTTACAAACAAATTACCACACTGCACGTTTATCATCATGTGATGATGCCCTTCTTCGTTTATTGGACCATACGATTGCACGGATTTGGTGGACAGTATGCGGTGATGGGACTCTTAAACACTTTTGTGCATATGGTCATGTACTTTTACTATCTCATCTCAGCCATGAATCCGGGCATTAAGAGCAGCCTGTGGTGGAAGAAGTATATTACGAAACTGCAGATGGTGCAGTTTATTCTTTTGCTTTTGCAATCGCTTTATATACTATTGTTTTATCCTGCCTGCAAAGTTCCACTCGTCATGCAATACTTGCAGCTTGTCGTGGCGACTACGATGATTCTGATGTTCAGTAACTTTTATTACCATTGTTATATGAAGCCAAAACCTCAGAAGGTTGTGAAGCAGGAGTAACATCAAACGCATGTGCTTATTATAATTTTAGAGTCAACTTTTTTTAAGCACTCATTTTTGTTATATAAATCATTTTGATCAACTTGAACCAACATGCAAAGTAAATACAAATATTCTTTTGACACTTCAACAAAACTGGATTTCTTTTCTTTTTTTTGTGTATTATAGTCTGCATTCATAAGGGGTATTATCGTTAAGATATACCAAATACAAATACCGAAACTTAAAACAAAAACAAAAATGCATTACTTATATATAAATACAATGGAAATACTTTGAAATCCCTTGGGCTGCTCTAAACCAGACTCTTTAAATCGAAAAATTCTGTAGAATGAACCCTAATTTTAATTATAATGCTAATCAAGTGCAACAAGTTTCGCCTTTGATCAAAATAAAGTCAAATTTCGGCAAATATTTGAATCTAAACTAATATCACATGCGACTTCAGAGAAATTCTCATTTACTTAAAATACAGCTTTTTATTAGCATACATGAATACATTGTGAACGCTTCCTCATTATTAGCTTTCGATAATCATAAATTAATTCACAATCCGCAGTTTGTATTCAATTCGACACTAAGACGAAAAACTGACCTAGACCTACATAAGTAAAACAAAATATATCAATATATATATATATATATATATATATATATATATATATATACTATATATACTATTTCAACAATAAAATATTCACCATATATTTTGTATTCGGGATTAGAATTCGTTTAAAGACTTTAGAGCAGTTTCCCTTATTTATTTTAATTTATTTGAGAAATGAATAAAGTGCCACTCTTTTATATGGTAAAAATAATTTTTATTAGTAGACATTAAAAGACTTGGGTGTTGAAACTTTAAAAAAAAAATATATGTATATAAATAATAGCATCAGGGAATCTCATTTCTGCTTGACGCAAATTCAAGTTATTAAAAAAACAATTAAGTTAACTAATCGAGAGAGTTCGATCCGCTGCCCATTTTGAGAGAATATAAAACAAACACGAGTGTAAAAACATACATAAAACTCATTAAAGAAATGTTAATTTGCGTCAAACAAATGTCATATAAAAACAATAAATATAAAGCCGAGAAAGTCGAATGTGCTCAACTAGTGATACCCACTAATTTTATCGAGGAAACAATTATAAATATTGAAACTGAAACTGTCATTTAAAGTAATAAAAACTAATTGCGAAAATTCGCAAACATTTTATTGTGTTTTTGCTTTACGGTAAAGTGCCGAATAAATGTCATTCATACACCTTATTTGGCCTGAGTTTTGAACAGAACTATTACGTTGAATCATCATCATCATTTGTTTGTGATCCCCAAAAGCAAAAATGAATGTATAATCAAGATATTCAACTCAGCTAAAGCGAGCTTTATTTAAGCTACGGTGATTTCTGTGCATTCAGTCGAATTTAGTGCGCTAAGCAAATCAGTCTCAACTTTTTAATAATGAACTCAACAGAGGATTGGTTTTTTCAAATTCCACCCACAGGTAAAGAGCGAATAAAAAATTGAAAGCATTTCTTAAAATGTAACTTCCTAACTACTCTTATAGATCCTAAAACAAGGCATTTACCACTTCTTGGATCGCATTGGCCCATCACCACAATTCTTGCACTGTATTTGATATTTGTTCTCAAACTTGGACCAAAGTTTATGGAGAATCGCAAGCCATACAATCTTAAATATGTCTTGAGTGCCTACAACATCTTTCAAGTGATCTACAATTCGATTCTCTTTGGTTGTGTATGTATATTGTAATTCAATATTTATACGATTGTATACTAAAGTATTTATCCATTACAGAGTATTTACTACCTATTTATTAGTCCAAGATACAACATACGCTGCATGACGAGTCTTGCATTCGATCATCCAGACAAAAATATTGAACGCGGTCTTTGCTATGCATACTTCATTAACAAATTAATTGATCTTTTGGACACAGTTTTCTTCGTTCTTCGAAAGAGCTACAAACAAATTACTTTACTCCATGTCTACCATCATGTGCTGATGACATACCCTATTTATTGGGGCATGCAATTTTACGGATTTGGTGGACAATATTCAACATTGGGATATTTAAACACTGGTGTTCATGCTGTGATGTACTTTTATTATTTCATCTCAGCAAGGAATCCCGAACTAAAGGGCAGTATTTGGTGGAAGAAGTATATTACGAAACTGCAGCTTTTGCAGTTTATTCTACTGTTTATTCAACCGATTTATGTTCTCTCCTACAGTCCTGGTTGCAAAGTTCCATTTTTCCTGCATATGCTGCAGTTAGTAGTATCAGCTTCAATGATTGCACTGTTTGGTAAATTTTATTACCTTGCATATGTGAGAGCTAGACCACAAAAGTCATTGAAGCAAGAGTAAACAGAAATATTGTGAAGAAAACCAGTATTAAACTCCACATCCAGTTTTAAAATACTGTCCAATAAATTATGTATATAAATATAATACGCGTTTTATG
Organism: Drosophila nasuta; assembly: GCF_023558535.2. Taxonomy (NCBI): domain Eukaryota; kingdom Metazoa; phylum Arthropoda; class Insecta; order Diptera; family Drosophilidae; genus Drosophila; species Drosophila nasuta. The sequence goes on from NC_083457.1 coordinate 24,518,116, forward strand.
CTAATTTGAATTTAATATGTTTTATTTCTATTTTCTAATGTGTAAAAAAGATTTTAGTCTGAATTTTAGATAAATTTGTACAAGTCAAAGGCAATATTTAAATTTATTTCATTTCATTTTGTTAGTCTAACAACGAAGTTATTTAAAACTGCAAAAGCCAATTTATTTTTAAGCCATAATTATAGTACTTTTTTAAAACTTCAAAATCGAAACAAGTAATAGTAAAATAAAACACTTTAATGAAGAATGAAATATGAAACCTTAGCAAACAACAACTTGAATGAAACACAACAGGTTCTTCAGATGGGGAAGACATTAAATAAATGTTTTTATCGACTTTTAGTGTGGCTCACACAAATTCTTTTTGTTCCAACCAATGCTGAGAAAGCCCACTAACGTCTAGTTTAGTAATCTGACGCAAAATGTTTTAGAGCGTTTTGGTAAATGCAAAAGCATTTCTAAGAAATATACGATGTATATCGACATACGAAGTACAGCTTTTGGTTTATTTTAATATTTTACTGTACAATTTAATTTAACGGTAATATCGCACTGTTTTGCTATTATTAAAATATGTAAAAAAGTATCAAAATCCCTCGTCTTAGTTTCTGACTTGTTTGTATTGGTTTCTTTTAGTTTCAATTAGTATGACCTGAACATCGATACATTTTAGGCATCGCTAATATCACAATTGCTTAGTATTCATTAATCATGAAATATTCAGAATAAATTAGCAACATATTATCAGCCAACGCAAGCTTTATTTAAGCACAACATTAATTCTAAGTTTTCAGTCACTTTTAGTACGCTATACAAATCAGTCTCAATATCGCAAAATGAACACGACAGTGGAATTGTTCTTTGGATTACCTCCACCAGGTAAATCGTAAAACAAAGTTAAAAAATTTCCTAACATCTAATTCGTAAACTACTCCTTTAGATCCTGAGACGAAAAATTTTCCTCTTCTTGGTTCGCATTGGCCCCTCACTACAATTATCGCGGTGTATTTGATATTTGTCTTGAAGCTTGGACCAAAATTTATGGAGAATCGCAAGCCATACAATCTTACGTATGTCTTAAACTTCTATAACATCTTTCAAGTGATATATAATTCGATTGTCTTTGGTTTGGTGAGTAAATATTAATCGATTTCTTATCAACAAAAGCTAAATTGATTATCATTAACAGGCTTTTTATTACCTTATAATTAATCCAGTATATGACTGGAGCTGCATGATACGTCTTTCGCTCGACCATCCTAAAAAGAATGTGGAACGTTGGATAGGTTACGCATACTTTATTAATAAGATAATAGATCTATTGGATACCGTTTTCTTCGTTCTTCGGAAGAGCTACAAGCAAATTACCTTACTGCATGTCTATCATCATGTGCTAATGACTTCTCCCGTATATTGGACTATCCAGTTTTATGGATTTGGTGGACAATATACAACACTGGGTTTTTTGAACACCGGCGTTCATGCTGTTATGTACTTCTATTATTTCATATCAGCAAGGTATCCGGAACTAAAGGGCAGTTTTTGGTGGAAGAAGTATATTACAAAACTACAGCTTTTGCAATTCATTCTTCTGTTTATACAACCTTTCTATGTGCTACTCTCCAATCCTGGTTGTAAAGTCCCACTCTTCCTACATATCTTTCAATTGATTGTGTCTACTTCTATGGTGACAATGTTTAGTAGATTTTATTACTTGGCCTATGTGAAACCAAAACCACAAAAATTATTGAAGCAAGAGTAGTTATGAAAAACCGCATTCCAAATATAATGTCATTAACGTTTACAAACTTTTTAATTAATTAACTTCGTCAAATATATATATATATATATATATATGGTATATATATATACCAATCGCTTTATTTTGTAGATTGTAGATTTGTATGTATACAAAATAAAGCGATTGGTTTATGTGAGTATTTGTTCGAAATATAATCTTTTGGTATATTTTTACGATAATACCCGACTATTTAGCTGTTTTATCGAAGCGTGAGACGTGTATCTTAAAGTCGAGCTACACAACTGTAGCTTTCTTATTGTAATGTTAACACAATTACATTTAATTAAATATTTAAGTCCAAACAGATATATTTCAAATAAATTTCGTTACTTTTTAAACTTCGCGAATGGTTTTCTGCAAAGGCTAAAATAGCAAAAAAAAAATTTGACACTGGCACAAACATAAAAGTTCACATTTCTTGCACTTTTATTTAAATAGTAAATGCATATTTTTCTTAAAATATATTAATATACATATATTTTTTCAGCGTCTTTTAATCTGGGTCACACAATTTACTACTGATCAACGTTAGTTTCTTCAATGTCATTGATCCAACTACAGATGGTATGATGAGTCCGCCCACTAGCGTCTAGTATGGTAATCTGGAGCAAACCGATTTAGAGCGTTTTGGAACATGTCTACAGAAGAAGATACAAAAGCTTTACTCCGTAGCATTTCAATGACCTGCAGACCGGATCAGAGATGGCATTTAACAGGCCAAAACAAGTGAATAATTATCCGAATTAGCATTAAAATTATGTATATGTATGTAGTTTGTGTAGACGGCAGTCAGGAAAAAAAAATAAATTATTTTTAATTTTCTATTTTTAATATTTTTATTTTTTAATATAACCAAAAATTATAACAAATTTTTGGCTAAAATGTACCACTTGACTTTTGATTCCAAGCGTCTCGTCACAATTGGACTTTGCTTTTTTGCTTTTTTATTTGTGAGTATTTTCAAACAAGCACAAACTATTCAACAGCCAAAAATAGCTAGACGACATCGCAATATTATAGAGGATTCAAGACCTTACTCAATGTATTTTACACACGTCAGAAACAGATTCTATTAAATACAAACACACATTAAGCTTTTTGAACACAACAGATTTCAATTTTGTATAACTGAAAGCTTGCTATTTTTGCGGGCAAAACTTGTTTTGCGCAGCTGTTAAAACATATGATAAGCTTGATAGATCAAAGCAGTGCGAATTTCGTAATCAAAGCAAAATAAAAAATACCAACAATAGTTTATTTTCAATTTATCGAATAATCAAAAACATTTGACGGAATTTTGAATTTCAAAATATAAATATATAAATATAATCTTAAAAAGCAATAAGCACAAGGAATTTGAATAAATTTTGGGCACAGAAAAATTTTGGGATGTTGATGGTGATCTGATAGGGCCAATGACGATCCTATAATATATACCAAATTATAAATTATTGCAAAAACCAGTAAGAAAACTGCACTGGAGTTTTTTCGACTGTGAGAAACCCCATATACATAAAAGCAAAGTAGTACCGCAAAAATACAAAAATATTGTATTTAGAAGGTAATATTTGTTATATCAATAAAGTCCTATATTAGAAATTATAGGTCAAAATATACCAAATAGTTAGCCAAAACAGGTAAGACCCGTATCTCTTATCTTGGTGTTCATACGGACATATAGACAGACGGACTCGGCTATATCATCTTGACTGTTGACGCTGATCAAGAATATATATACTTTATAGGGTTGGAGATGCCTCCTTCGGCCTATTACATACATTTTATTCAGGCACATAGTTTTAATACCCTTCTACCGAGCGGGTGTAATTATTTTTTAATAATTTCTTTTATTTGCAATTAGCATGAACTGAACTTGTTCATCGAGCTCTTATTTGATGATTATGTACAGCCCTGATTCTAATTATTTGAATGGTCGCCAATATAATCTTCATTAAATTTATTTCCCAAATTACTCCTTTAGATCCTATGACGAAGCATTTTCTTCTTCTTGGTTCGCATTGGCCCATCACCACAATTATTGCGCTGTGTTTGATATTTGTTCTCAAACTTGAACCAAAGTTTATAGAGAATCGCAAGCCATACAATCTTAAATATGTCTTGAGTGGGTACATCATTTTTCAAGTGATCTACAATTCGATTCTCTTTGGTTGTGTAATCCAATTATTTATTATAATCCATACCCCCCTTCCGCCCCCGCAAATCAAAAAAAATCGAATAACAAGCGTAATTTCAGCTAGAGTCGCGAATTTTGATATGTACAATAATTCCTGCGATCATATAAAAATTGTCGAAGTTATTAAAAGAATACTTTTGTGTGGGCGAAAACACCTACATATTTACTGGGGGTGTTAGTTGCTTTGTCCGGCAATCTGGTATATTTTCTACTTTATAGTATATCTTGAATACATTCAAGACCACATATATACCATTTAAAATATTTTTTTTAGTATTTTGAGGTATATTATTATGGTATATTTTGTCTCACAGTCGAGCCCACTCGACTGTAGCTTTCTTACTTCCTTTGTAATATACATATATATATTATTAAGTTCATGGCAAAAGTACAACTGTTTGTACGACTGTTTTCGCAAAAGCTTCCGTATTTGCATATGTAGATTATGCATATCCCAGCAATTTATGTTCCGATGCATTGTGCTTAAACTATACTAAATTTGTTAGGCAAATGCAAGGTGCATTTAAGCACTAACTCATTTTTAAGTTTGCAGTTACTTTTAGTACGCTATACAAATCGGTCTTAATTTCGGAAAATGAGCACGACAGTGGAATTGTTTTTTGGATTACCTCCTCCAGGTAAATCGTAAAACAAAGTTACAAAATTTCTTAACATCTAATTCGCAAACTACTCCTTTAGATTGTGAGGTAGTTGTCTAAATTAAAGTTGCAAAAAAAAAAAATAAACATCTGATTGTCACAAATCAAAGCATCAGCTGATGCGCCAAAGCCTTAATTAAGTTGGCAACTCCACTTAGCATAGTTCAACTGTTGAGTTTATCGAACGGGTAGTAAGTATCGCCTTGATCCACACAGAGATGCTTTGAGTACTCACTAAGGGCAGCCATCTTCACTTATGCACTTTTTTTTCACTGAGAGCATTATTACATCAGACCAAAAATTTGCAAAGAAAAATTGCAAAAATAAATTTAAAATAATACTGCAACCAAGAAAGGAAAGCCAACAATTTTGGCATCCAAGGTTTTCTTTTGTCGCCAACTTGGATTGGCCGGCTCTAATAGAGAATTTAGAATTGCTAAATTTTCTCTTTGCCACTGATTGGTAAGTAGTGTCCATCTGATTAGACCTTGCAGTAAAAATGCTATTTTATGCAGCTTATTGGCCATACCTCTGGCAATTGCACCCGCTAGACCCTCCTTAGAGTGGAATAGGTGTTGCACATTGCGATCCTCGTCTCCCCCCCCTTTTGTTGAACAAGTGCAACTAGTGAAGCGCACGCGGATATTCACCCTAACCTGCAAGCCTAAGGGAGTTTTGGGTGAAGGCGGCGAACCTCGCTGCAAACAACCGGCTAGAGTGGGAATAAGGCGATAATCTTGCGGCAGCGAATCTTCGCTGCAGATTATCAAACGGTATTCGATAGCGGCTAAGCGAAGGCGATACTAGAGACGTTCAAAGGAGCGTAGATCTTCCGGCGAGAGATCTACGGCTCCACACAAAACCCGCCAGCACCATCTGCATTGGATTGTTTTCGATCGTAAAATGCACTAAAAGTGCCAACATGGTTTGAATACTTGAAAAATTAAATTGAATTTGTAAATAGTACTTGTCAGATCAACTAACTCATTTTTCGACTTTTCACACAGCCAACATGGGTACATAGGGATTGATAGCCTGATAACCATAACCTTTTATCATCTTTAACAGCTATCATCATCAATCATATATGCTACGACGGATTCATCGGTTATCAGGCCTGCTAACTTCGATGGAAAGTGCGTAAGTACGGCATAGCCGTGACTGTATTTATAGTTGATTGGGGTTGTGATTGTGAGGCTTTCAATTCCGTGTGTTCCGTGTTGGTATATTTTTCGTATTATTAAGTCATGAAGACAAATATTTAAACAAAACAGATTAACGTAACGATAAATAATAGCTCGATAAATCAAGCACTATTGTTAATTAGAGATAATTTTTATAAACAAAATGAAGTATGTGTATTAAAATACTGAATATTATGGAGAAGAAAACAATGAGGCGTTAAACTTTTAATTTTGATTGGGCACTAGATGTGCGAGCGTTTGAGATAATGCGAAATGAGTACTGTCCCTCTCCCCTGGTATTACACTCTGTCTACACTTTAATTTATGATGACTTACTACCCAGTCGAAGCCAAAGACCCACCCCAGCCCTGAACTGAGCCGGCAAGTTAGCTAGACAGAGTAGGCTTAGATGAGTAGAACCTCGTGGTGTTCGTCACATAATTAAATGGCGCCCAACTCGTGAGGCCTATGGAAAATGTGCCCCAAAATAAACATTTCCTCATCAAACTATTCATTCTTTTTATTGAAAACATAGATGTATGAATTTTCTGCCTTCTGGATTGGCTGTTTACTGATGAGAACGTCGGAAGCAGACCAGGCGAAAAGAACATACATAGCGGATTCATTAATTGATAGTGTTATCAATGAATTAAACCTGTTAAATGCAATTTTCTGGCCAATAATGTGATTAAGGAAATTTTTGTAGAATTGGATGAATTTCGATTCTCTACCGAATCATTGTTAGGCCCAGTACACAATATTGTGTTGTGGTATTGAAATCGAGAATTGTTCAGTATTGGTTAATATCGATCTGTTCCTCTTTCAATCACAAACACTCATCAAATACGTTACTAATCAAAGTAGATTCAGACTCTCAGTACACACTTCGCATTGTCTTAAAATCGCATTGAAGGGTAAGTCCCAAACTTAAAAACTTAAAACTTGAACACTATATTATCGCATATCGTAAACCTATTTTTGTCAATTACCTTGTCAATATCGAATACCGTACTAGTTCACATTCATACTTAAATTCATTATGCCGGTTACTCGCAGCCACGAAAACCTCGCATCAGCTAGTTCATTAATTCTTTGCAAAATTTGCAATGATTTAAAATCGTCTGAATTTGAGTTAGTAAAAACCCCTTGTAGTCATAACTTTCACTCCGAATGTATATCCAATTGGCTCAATACTAGCGAAACTTGTCCAACTTGCAAAAGCCGTGCAGGATAGGAGATATTTTTGGCTCAGAACAATCTGAAGGGTTAAGCATGCTTCATACAGTTGCAGCACCCCAATTTCACGCGATGCCTCGAGCCGCTGGCACTAAACCGCGAGATCGACCAAAACAAGAGCTAATCAGAGAGAGAATCTCATGAGAAATGCCGCACAATCTCCTTCTTGGCAACATAGGGCAAGCTTAGAACAAAATGTACCTACTTCCAGGCAGCATCAAAATGCTGCGCGAGAAAGTCGCTTACCCCGAGCATCAACAGGAAGTACAACCACACCCGTTCCAGCTGTGTCTGAACAACGAGTTCAAGGACTTATCACTTCTTCACTCGATAACTTTCGAGCGGAACTAGTCGCTACTATCGCTGATCAGGTTGAATTTGCCTTTAGAAACTTAAATATTGCCGCCCAACCGCCAATAGTTCGTTCCGAGGAACCGCAATTGGAATGGGATAACGAAATTCCAGATCAGAATAACGAAGGATTGGGGCAATCAGGAAATATATCTGGTAGTCTCGATCGGCCTGACCGAATTTCTAGTACCATTGTTAATTGGCATCTTAAGTTCAGTGGTACACCAACTGATATACCAATCGACGACTTTATATATCGAATAAATTGCTTGACCTCTCGTTGTTTGAGCGGAAACTTTGATACGTTGTATCAGTTTGCTCACTTACTATTCTCAGGTCCAGCGTTAACCTTCTATTGGAGATTTCATCGTAGCTCTCATCATAGGAATTGGTATAATCTTTGTTCTCGTTTATGCGAAAGATACCAAAATCAAAGAACCGATGAAGACATAAAAGATAGCTTACGGCGCAGGAAACAAAAGTTTAATGAACCTTTCGATGAATATTTGGATGCTATGTTGAACATAGCAGATACGCTTAATTCTCGTCTATCCGATACCGAATTGGTCTCTTATGTTAAACAGAATTTGAAACCAGATCTTCGACATGAACTGTTACATGTTCCAATTTCAAATTTAGCTATCCTTCGTAGAGAATGTCACAAACATGAAGAATTCTACTCCCAACTGCCTAAACATCAAAATCGATCGAATAACCCCAACCGAGTTATTCATGAGATTGCTTTAGAAAAAGACCTGGAGTTAGGCTCTGAAGATGAAAACTCAGAATCAGCAGATGTAAATGCTATGAAGTATTCTGATAATTTCAAATGCTGGAATTGCGATGAAATTGGTCATCGTTACCAGGATTGCCTGAAATCACGTCGCATATTTTGTTATGGATGTGGAAAACTTGACACATATAAACCAAACTGTACAAAATGTAAAACCAAACAGGAAAACTCGCAGAAGGGTATTCGCTTACCACCAAAAGCGGATATCCGCAATTAAAAATAGAACCAAATTCTCTAGAGTATTCTCAACCACCTGCTATATCGAATAACTTACCTGACTTACAAATTCATCGACATTTTATACCTTATCATTTGCGATTAAGAAAAATACACACATCTCCAAAATCGCGTGCTGCTCATCGTATGCATACATTTTGGTCGAAAAAGCGTGTACTAAATTCTTATAGGATATCAGCTATCGTAAATAAAGACAACGATATACGACCCTTTACTTACCTCAACATTCTCGATCAGCGTTGTTTGGCCTTGCTCGATAGCGGAGCAAATAAAAGCGTGATCGGAGGAAACTTAGCAAAGTACATTCTTGAAAATAATATTAACTATCTTAAATCCAAAGGATTTGTTAAAACTGCTGATGGACAACCTCAAAAGGTCGCTGGTACCATTAATCTTCCAATCGAATATAATTCGACAAAGCAATCGTTTGAGTTCCTAATTGTTAGCGCCATCACGCAAGATGTTATTTGCGGAATTGACTTTTGGAATAAATTTGGAATTTCTGTTAGTTATGTTAATGCAGTAACTGAATCTGAAATTGAAAATGAAACGATACCCAAATTGTCTCTTACAGTAATGCAAAACGCAGATTACAAGCAGTTGTTGATTTTTTCCGTCATGCGAAAGGGACGGCTTAGGAAAAACAACACTTCTTGAACATTCTATAGACACAGGAGATAGTACTCCCATTAAACAAAGATACTATCCCATATCTCCAGCTAAAGAAAAGCGACTTTGTGCCGAGATTGACCGCATGTTACGTTTAGGAGTAATAGAAGAAGCTTCGAACTCTGCATGGTCCTCGCCTGTGGTTTTGATTGTTAAACCTGGCAAAGATCGTCTATGTCTTGATTCTCGAAAGCTAAATGCAGTGACGAAGAAGGACGCATATCCCATGCCTAGCTTAGAAGGTCTTCTAAGTCGATTGCCATCTGTTAAGTGCATTTCCAAAATCGATTTAAAAGATGCCTTTTGGCAAATTTCTCTAGACAAAGAAGCGCGACCAAAACTGCTTTTACAGTACCAAATAGACCCTTGTATCAGTTTACTCGGATGCCATTTGGCTTGTGTAACTCACCTCATACAATGTGTCGTCTTATGGATCAAGTAATTCCCTATGACATGAAGGAACACGTATTCGTATACCTAGATGATCTATTGGTCATGTCCTCTAACTTTGAAGACCACTTACTGCATCTGACCGAAGTGGCAAATAGATTACGAAAAGCGGGATTAACAATAAATGTTGCCAAAAGTCAGTTTGGAATACGAGAAGTAGATTACTTAGGCCATGTAGTAGGAGAAGGCACACTTCGAGTAAATCCAATGAAAGTGCAAGCCGTTTCCGAATTTCCGGTGCCACAGTCCAGACGCCAACTGAGACGATTCCTGGGCATGACTGGTTGGTACCAGCGTTTTATTCCCCAGTACTCAACGGTCATCTTTGAACTAACAGAGCTGCTAAAAGGAAAGAAATTTGAATGGAATGAAGAGGCCCAACATGCGTTCGAAGCAATAAAACATAGACTATGTTCTGCTCCGTTTTTGCGTCATCCCAACTATGAGTTGCCATTCATAGTGCAATGTGACGCTTCAACATATGGCATCGGCGCCGTATTAGCTCAACTTGATGCAGAAGGCAACGAACTACCCATTGCATATATGTCGAAAAAGTTGAACAAAGCACAACGAAATTATTCTACAACGGAATTAGAATGCTTGGCAGTTGTATTAGCCATTAAGCGATTCCGTATGTATATAGAAGGCCAATCATTCAAAGTTATAACCGATCATGCAAGTCTGAAATGGTTGATGAATCAAACAGACCTTCATGGCAGACTTGCTCGGTGGGCGTTAAAGCTACAAGGAATGGATTTTCAGATCGAACATCGAAAGGGCAGTCAAAATGTAGTCGCTGACACTCTTTCCAGAGCATTCGAAGAAAATGTAGATGTTGTTGAGCTCGAAATACTACCAGAGATAGATTTAAACTCGGATGCATTTCTCGAAAGTGATTATGTCGAGTTAAAAGAGAAGATGAGCAAATCCAATCTTCCGGATTTCAAAATCATAGACGGATATTTATATTACAGAGCAGTATTGCCTTCCGACGTCAGCGAAGATATTGGCGATGGCTGGAAACTGTACGTCCCTACATCTCTCAGAAATTCGGTGATAGTTTCAGCTCATTGTACCCCAACGTCAGCACATTGCGGCACAGCGAAGTGTCTAGAACGCATTCGTAGGCATTTTTATTGGCCACGAATGGTAGTGGAAGTGCGAGACTTTATTAGCAAATGCGAAATATGTCAAACCTCAAAATACCCGACACAAAATCTAAAGCCGCCAATGGGTATTCAAACAATTAGTGAGCGAGTATTTCAAAGACTCTACATAGATTTCATAGGTCCGTTTCCACGCTCAAAACTTGGTAATATTGGAATTTTTATCATCCTGGATCATCTTTCAAAATTCACATTTCTTATACCAGTTAAGAAATTTTCGACTTTAATAATCATTGATCACTTGCGCAACACTGTATTTAACTGTTTTGGCACACCAGAGTTCATAATCAGCGACAACGGCACTCAGTTTAAAAGCCGAGAATTCGCTGCATTTTTGTCTTCGTATGGTATCAAACACATGTTCACTGGAGCATATTCCCTCAAAGTAATGCAGCTGAAAGAGTCAATAGATCCATTAATGCGGCGTTAAGATCATTTATTCGATCAGACCAGCGAGAATGGGATATATATGTTAGCAGTATCAATTGTGCTCTACGCAATAACATACATCAATCGATAGGCGCGTCACCGTACTATGTTGTATTTGGACAACATATGATGACGCATGGTAAAGACTACACAGTACTTAAAAATTTGAATCTCTTAAGTGAAGGAACTGCTCGACTCGATCGTGCTGACAAATTTTCTAAAATCCGTGCTGATATTCACAAATATCTGAAAAAGGCATATGAAAAGAATCAGAGATCGTATAACTTTCGTACTAAACAACGAACCTTTGAAGTTGGCCAGACAGTAATTAAGCGTAACTGGGCACTGAGCAATATGGCAAACAATTTCAACGCTAAGCTTGCACCAGTCGGCCTTAAGGCACGAGTAAAACGAAAAATTGGACAGGCCTTATACCTATTAGAAAATTTAGAGGGCAAGGAAATTGGTCAATTTCATGCTAAAGACTTGTGGGAATTCAAAGAGTAACTACCTTCTTTCAGATTTTACGTCTTCGATTGAACTCTCGATTAAAATCTGCTGTTGTGAGGTAGTTGTCTAAATTAAAGTTGCAAAAAAATAAACATCTGATTGTCACAAATCAAAGCATCAGCTGATGCGCCAAAGCCTTAATTAAGTTGGCAACTCCACTTAGCATAGTTCAACTGTTGAGTTTATCGAACGGGTAGTAAGTATCGCCTTGATCCACACAGAGATGCTTTGAGTACTCACTAAGGGCAGCCATCTTCACTTATGCACTTTTTTCACTGAGAGCATTATTACATCAGACCAAAAATTTGCAAAGAAAAATTGCAAAAATAAATTTAAAATAATACTGCAACCAAGAAAGGAAAGCCAACAATTTTGGCATCCAAGGTTTTCTTTTGTCGCCAACTTGATTGGCCGGCTCTAATAGAGAATTTAGAATTGCTAAATTTTCTCTTTGCCACTGATTGGTAAGTAGTGTCCATCTGATTAGACCTTGCAGTAAAATGCTATTTTATGCAGCTTATTGGCCATACCTCTGGCAATTGCACCCGCTAGACCCTCCTTAGAGTGGAATAGGTGTTGCACATTGCGATCCTCGTCTCCCCTTTGTTGAACAAGTGCAACTAGTGAAGCGCACGCGGATATTCACCCTAACCTGCAAGCCTAAGGGAGTTTTGGGTGAAGGCGGCGAACCTCGCTGCAAACAACCGGCTAGAGTGGGAATAAGGCGATAATCTTGCGGCAGCGAATCTTCGCTGCAGATTATCAAACGGTATTCGATAGCGGCTAAGCGAAGGCGATACTAGAGACGTTCAAAGGAGCGTAGATCTTCCGGCGAGAGATCTACGGCTCCACACAAAACCCGCCAGCACCATCTGCATTGGATTGTTTTCGATCGTAAAATGCACTAAAAGTGCCAACATGGTTTGAATACTTGAAAAATTAAATTGAATTTGTAAATAGTACTTGTCAGATCAACTAACTCATTTTTTCGACTTTTCACACAGCCAACATGGGTACATAGGGATTGATAGCCTGATAACCATAACCTTTATCATCTTTAACAGCTATCATCATCAATCATATATGCTACGACGGATTCATCGGTTATCAGGCCTGCTAACTTCGATGGAAAGTGCGTAAGTACGGCATAGCCGTGACTGTATTTATAGTTGATTGGGGTTGTGATTGTGAGGCTTTCAATTCCGTGTGTTCCGTGTTGGTATATTTTTCGTATTATTAAGTCATGAAGACAAATATTTAAACAAAACAGATTAACGTAACGATAAATAATAGCTCGATAAATCAAGCACTATTGTTAATTAGAGATAATTTTTATAAACAAAATGAAGTATGTGTATTAAAATACTGAATATTATGGAGAAGAAAACAATGAGGCGTTAAACTTTTAATTTTGATTGGGCACTAGATGTGCGAGCGTTTGAGATAATGCGAAATGAGTACTGTCCCTCTCCCCTGGTATTACACTCTGTCTACACTTTAATTTATGATGACTTACTACCCAGTCGAAGCCAAAGACCCACCCCAGCCCTGAACTGAGCCGGCAAGTTAGCTAGACAGAGTAGGCTTAGATGAGTAGAACCTCGTGGTGTTCGTCACAAGATCCTGAGACGAAAAATTTTCCTTTTCTTGGTTCGCATTGGCCCCTCACTACAATTATCGCGGTGTATTTAATATTTGTCTTGAAACTTGGACCAAAGTTTATGGAGAATCGCAAGCCATACAATCTTACGTATGTATTAAACTTCTATAACATCTTTCAAGTGATATATAATTCGATTGTCTTCGGCTTGGTAAGTAAATATTAATCGATTTCTTATCAACAAAAGCTAAATTGATTATTATTAACAGGCTATATATTACATGATAATTAATCCAGTATATGACTGGAGCTGCATGATGAATCTTTCGCTCGACCATCCTGAAAAGAATATGGAACGCTGGATAACTTACGCATTCTTTATTAATAAGATAATAGAATTATTGGATACCGTTTTCTTCGTTCTTCGGAAAAGCTACAAGCAAATTACCTTACTGCATGTCTATCATCATGTGCTTATGACTTCTCCGGTATATTGGACTATCCATTTTTATGGTTTTGGTGGACAATATGCAACGATGGGATTTTTGAACAGCGGCGTTCATGCTGTTATGTATTTCTATTATTTCATCTCAGCAAGGTATCCCGGACTAAAGGGCAGTTTGTGGTGGAAGAAGTATATTACCAAACTACAGCTTTTGCAATTCATTCTTCTGTTGATACAACCTCTCTATGTGCTACTCTCCAATCCTGGTTGTAAATTCCCACTATTTTTACATATCTTGCAATTGATTGTGTGTACTTCTATGGTGACAATGTTTAGTAGATTTTATTACTTTGCCTATGTGAAACGAAGTCCACAAAAATCATTGAAGCGAAAGTAAACAAAAGACGGATATCAAAAAAATCGAACAACAAGCGTAATATTTAAGCTAGAGTTACGAATTTTGATATATACAATAACAACTATAGTACTAGTTATGATTCCCGAAAATTTGGTTGCGATCAGCTAAAAATTGTCGAAGTTATTAAAGAAATACTTTTGTATGGCCTACTTAATAGGATTCTTAGTTGCTTTGGCTGACAATCTGGTATATTGTGCCGTCTATGGTATATTTTGAATGCGGTACTATATCGATATACCACATATACCATTTGGTATATTTTTAGTATTTTTGCAGTATATTTGGTATATTTTGAGAATAATACCGCAAAATATATTCCTTTTATTCAAAATGGGTAGCGGGTATCTGACAGTCGAGTACACTCGACTGTAGCTTTCTTACTTGTTATGTAATTGATTTCCCAAAGTGAATGTTAACTTAAATAATTTGCTTCTACTATATTAAGCCATAGTTATGTGTTATGCGATAAAGCTTTTATTGAGTACATAAAATAGTTTCTATTTAGCAAGTCAATTAAATCAAACAAAAGTACATAATTTCTTAGACCCGTGTACAAGCTTCTCTACTTTTCTAAGTATATGCATATATACCACAAAGCCATGTGTAATATGGTGTAAGTATCGTGTCGTTGCATTCTGCTTAAATTATTCTTGATTTGCCATTAAATTTGATCGATGTAAGCAAATAAAAACGAGCACTTCGTTTACATTGTCAGTCAAAATGTTTTCGCGTGTGGTTGATATTTTTAACAGGCCGGTTGCAGGTGAAATTCACAAGTTGGAATATATCCTTAATTTTTACTAAAAATATTGCTACTATAGATCCTGTGTTTTCAAACAATCTGCCGTTTGTATCGTCGCCATGGCCAATTATACTGATCTTGGGAACCTACTTAACGTTGCTTAAGGTCGGAAAGAAGTGGATGGAGCATCGTAAGCCTTACGATTTGAAGAAAATAATACTCGCCTACAATATCTTTCAAATCGTGTATAATGCGACTTTGTTTTATTATGTGAGTAATTAAAATACCAAAATGTGATACATTCTTCATTAAAAAAATAGGTAATCTTTCACTTGCTATTCTCGGTATACGACTTGCAATGCATGGAGACTTTGCCATTCGATCATCCATCGAAAAATTTAGAGCGAACTTTGTCATATGCTTACCTTATCAACAAGTTAATTGATCTGGTGGAGACGATATTTTTTGTGCTGCGAAAGAGCAACAAACAAATCACATTCCTACATGTTTATCACCACCTGCTAATGGTATCTATGTCTTATTTGGTTTTACGTTTCTACGGCACCGGATCGCAATTCTCCTTAATGGGCGCTCTCAACACTTTCGTGCATACTGTGATGTATTTCTATTACTTTATATCGGCATGGAATCCCAATATGAAGAGCAGTGTCTGGTGGAAAAAGTATATCACATTAATCCAACTTGTTCAGTTTTCCATATGTTTTGCGCAATCTACTTTCATGTTGCTATTCAAACAGGACTGCAAGTTTCCATTAATCTTGCAATACTTACAGTTAACCCAAGCGATTGTTATGATATATATGTTTTCTAACTTTTATCTTAAAGCCTATGTAAAACCGAAACAACAACAGAAGATTATGTAAAGTTGCATGCGTACACTAATAAAGTATTGAATCAATGATCAATCTTAAATAAATGAAATCAATTTTCATTCGGCAGTCTTCGTTTTGGAGTCGTATTTATTACGCAACGGAAATTGCAAATTTTAAATTCGTAGTATTCAGATTCGCTATTTCAGTATCAAGCGAAAAAGGCAAGTGCAACAACGCAAAAAAAATGTTCTCCCTTCTCGAACTGCCACCACAAGAAGGTATTTGATTCAAATAAGCCAATGAAATAAAGATTCAATTCGTTAACTTTTGCCCTTAGATCCAAATCCTCTGCCACTGACTAGCAGTCCATGGCCCATCCTGATAATACTAGCTGTATATATGCTATTCGTGCTGAAACTTGGCAAGATACTTATGAGAAATCGAGAACCATATAAACTACAGCGAGTGTTACGTATCTACAATTTGATTCAGGTGGCCTACAATGGCATCTTCTTTGGAGTGGTAAGTACACAAATTAAATAAATCAAATTAAAAATCATTAGTAAGAAAATTAATAACATTTTCAGACATTTTATTATTTGGTTGTGCGGGTTATTTGCAATCCACGCTGCATGGAGACATTTCCCTTTGGACATGAGCACAAAAATCTCGAGCGTTATGTGCACTTTGCATATTTCTTCAACAAAATTCTTGATCTGCTGGACACCGTGTTCTTTGTGCTGCGCAAGAAATACAAACAGATCAGTTTCTTACATGTCTACCATCATGCCATCGTCTTGTTCATATGCTATGCAACGATGCGATTTTATGGAACAGGCGGACACCTCAATTCCGTCGGATTGCTCAACTCCTTTGTGCATGCTGTGATGTATTTCTATTACTTTCTATCCGCTGAGCGGCCTGGTGTCAAGGCCAGCATCTGGTGGAAGAAGTATATAACGATAATTCAGCTTATTCAATTTGTTCTCGCCTTCATTCATGCCTCCTACGTATTGATCTTCTCCCGAGGATGTGGCTACCCACGCTGCTTATTGATTTTGCTGGATGTTCAAGCGCTAGTCTTTATGTTCATGTTTGGTAAATTCTATTATATCACCTACATTAGAACAGCACAGAAAAAGCAAAAGCAGAGCTAGACGACAAAGTTCAGTTGATTAAAGCTAAACATTCAAAATGCAATCGCATTGAACCTGGGTGCATTATAATCCACACCGGAGTAGCTCAGTTGGATAAGCTTTAAGTATGTTACATAAGACCATTTACTCAATTTGTAAATAAGCTTCTACTGCATTGATTTTGCATTATAATTAAACTCGATGTATATATAAATTCACAACTCAATTGCTCAATTTATTTACTCTTTTAATTTTTATACCCGCTACCCATACGGTTGAAGGAGGCATCTCCGACCCTATAAAGTATATATATTCTTGATCAGCGTCAACAGCCGAGACGATCTAGCCATGTCCGTCTGTCCGTATGAACACCTAGATCTCAGAGACTATAAGAGATACAGCTATCATTTTTTTTTCGACAGTATATGTTATGTTTGCACGCAGATCAAGTTTGTTCAAATTTTGGCCACGCCCACTCTCGCTCTTGCAAATCAATAATAACAAGAGTAATATTAAAGCTAGACGTACGGTATATACAATAATAACAATGGTATTTGTGATTTCTGAAAATTTGGTTGCGATCGGATAAAAATTGATTAAGTTATTAAAGAAATAGTTTTGTATGGGCAAAAACGCCTTCTATGCATGTGTTGTATGTATGCGTTTACGTATATACATGCTAGCCTCTATATTTGTATCTGTATGCATAGAGGCACTGCGATGGCTCTATTGGTAGAGTGCAAGCATATGCGTGTTGTGATACTCGGGGTACTCGGGTTCGATCCCGCTCGGGGTACAAACTTTTTTTTTTCCTTTAACCACCCGGTCGGTGGTGCTCGAGTTCAAATCACGATCGAGAATACATGCATATTTATTTTTAATATTTTGAGATTATTACCGTAATATTTTGCTTTTATTCAAAATGGGTAGCGGGTATCTCACAGTCGAGCACACTCAACTGTAGCTTTCTTACTTGTTACACTTTGCTTTCTCTCGCTCTCTCTATCTATCTCTCGTTCTCTCGGGATATGCTGAGAAATGATGGAAAAAAAGAAACGCAAAAATAATGGAAGGCTTTGCTCTTTATTCAAACAACGTGCTAGAAATTAAAACACGTCGTTAATCAAACTCATTCGCAAAGTAACATTAGACACATAAAGACGAGGCGTTACCACCATGCTCAACATATTCGATATTCCCCCGCCTGGTATTATACAATCGACGCAAATATCTGAGCAGACACATATATTTCGATTGATCTACTCGACACAGATCCTCAGCAGTTGCCGCTGACGAATTCACCGTGGCCCATATTTCTGATACTCACCAGCTATATATTGTTTGTGCTTAAGTATGGCAAAAGATTCATGGCAAATCGCAAAGCCTACAATCTAAAAAAGGTATTATATGTGTACAATCTTGGCCAGGTGGCCTATAATGGAATATTTTTTGGCGTGGTAAGTGGATCACAGCTGGATCAAAAAGATGACATTAGCATCATCTGCATACTTTGTGTTCTTTCAAGGTTTTCTATTACCTCGTCATCGTGGGCATTTGCAATTTTCGCTGCATGGAGAATTTCCCCTTTGGACACAAGCATAAAAATCTAGAACGTTATGTGCACTTTGCATATTTCATCAACAAAATTCTTGACCTACTGGACACCGTATTCTTTGTGCTGCGCAAAAAGTACAGACAGATAAGTTTTCTACACGTGTATCATCACATTATGATGGTGCTCGGTTGCTATATGGTAATGCGATTCTATGGCACAGGCGGACATTTTAATGTGCTCGGTATGGTCAACTCCTTTGTGCATACTGTGATGTACTTTTACTACTTTCTATCCGCCTTATATCCTGGCATCAATGCCAGCATCTGGTGGAAGAAGTATATAACCATCACACAGCTGTTGCAGTTCGTTTTGGTCTTCAGCTATGCTTCGTACGTTTTCATCTTCTCGAAAGGATGTGGCTTTCCCAAGCCTCTGCTCTTGCTGCAGATCGTTCAGGCCATAGTCATGATATACATGTTTGGAAATTTCTATATAAAGACCTACATAAGACCACAACAAAAGGCGAAAGTGAAGTAGGGCAGGCATTTAAATTGAGTTGCTTTAATTATGCAAATAAATGTTATTTCACGTGTCTCACTTATTTTAAAGTCGATTTGCATTTGGGTTGGAATCGATACGCAATCGCATTCTGTACATTCTAGTCGAGCGGAGACAGTCTTTAAACTCGCTTCACATTCGTGTCGAGCAGACAAGACGAGTTAAGCACTGAGCACGGAAAAACAGCTGTAGGCAATCTGCCATGCAGACAAAGTGTGTGTGTGTTCTACATTTGATAAGCAGGATACCGAGTAGCATTGTGCAACGAGCGAGTGCACATAACAAGCTGACAGCATCTCCATCTCTATCCCACAATCCCCAACTGTATTCAACTGCGAGTAAAGAGAGTGATAAGAAAGCCAGGAGCGTAATAACTGCAGCTAAAATCCATTGTTGTGTTCTGCTTTCAAATCCAAGACGAGTCAAAGTTAAGCCGGAAATTTGGAGTACGTTTGTTTTACCGCCTCGCCAGGACTCGACAGCTGCAACAATTGCATTTGATGCTCGAGAAACAATTGCTGCAAATATGGCAAATGGCAATTGAAAAACAAAAGCTGAAATGCGAAATCCTTTTTCTTGTACTTTCACACTTTATGCGCTTAACAAAGACACCAAAAGCAAACGCGTTGACAGCATAGCAAAAGGCGACAGCATTTCCAATGAAGGAAAGGGAATTGAGAGGTGTTTGCAGATGGAGAAGGAGAAGCAAAAGGCGAAGCAACCGCATCGAGGTCATGAACGTGTATAAGCTTATTCGACTTGGTCATTGGGTTGTGAATTGCACATCGAGAGGTATATATATATATATACTATATATGTGTTTGTGGTTTTTATCTTTTGTGAGACAAAGTCAAACGGAAATCTACATACAAGTATGTATATGTAGAAAAAACCCTTCAAGTTGCATTGATACGCGTACCGAAAACTCAAAAGGAAGAAGCGAACCCATTGAAAAGTTTCCTTTCAATTTCACAAGCAAAATACACCAAAAGCTCTTTGCCACTTTTTTTTGCATTTAATCGGATTGTCGTATTTAAAGCGCAAAACGAAAATAAATGTATGCATAGTGTATGCGTTATATTATATGTGGAATATGTCAGAAGGGATAGGGAATGACTTAATTGGAATTAATATGCTTACATAAATCCCATTTAGATCCAACAAGCTGCTGTTGCTGCTGCTGCTGCTGCCCTCAATTAATGTATGTATACGAGTGCTCGTACTAGTTTGAAGTAGACGCAGCTACAATGCACATTTACACACACACATACTGGGGTTTCTCTATAAATATGTATATATATTTACGGTTATACGAGTACAGTGTAGGAGGAGTATAACTAGCAGGTACAAGGATGTGAATGCCGCTGGCAACTGTGCCATAATTTACACTCTATCGAACGATAACAAACAACCTGCATAATGTATGTCTCTTTATAACAACAACATCAACACGAACTGCACTAACTGCGCTTTCAGATACGCCCCCCTCTTCTTCAGCTGGCTATTGAAGCACAATGTTGTTATTGAACGATGGGGTCACAAAGTGGCACAAACAGCAGAGCTTCAAACGTGCGCGTTTGCTATGCTTCTTGCACTCTTTGCTGCCTGCTGCCTTCTGCATTATCCTTGAATGTTGGCCAAAAGTGCATGAAAAAACGCTGTCACTCGACTGGGATATGTTCAAAGTTTCCCTCTGTGTGTGTGTGTGCACAAGGACAAGTTTCCAATAATACTGTGCGATGCAAAGATATGCTCTGTGCTCAGACTGTTGCTTCCAGTGACGGTTAATGGCGCTGCCAGTCAGTTAACTTTGCTCTCAAGGTGGCCAACAATTTGGGTTTTTCACATGCATTTGCATTTAAATGATCATTGGAAGACATTCTTGACGCATACAGCGCACATGTCGTATACGTAATGTGTACTGCGTTATTGCGTATACGCACTGGCTTCATGGGCATGGCAATAAAATTTTAATTCTCAACGATTGATGGCCCGCACACGCATCAATGGCTGATCCTAAGTCCAACTCTCGTTGACAACAAGCAGCCAGCGACGCTGTGGGAGCGACAAAAAGCAAAGGGAATGGGATGATGCGGGGAGGGGATGGGAGGGGAGAAGAGAGCTCTCTGAGCAGGCAATACATTAAATTTTATATGGCACACAACACTTATTTGCATATGACTCAGCCAAAGCTTCGCCCACCCACAAGCTGTCTGTAACATTGATTGGATTTGTTTGAGTTTTAGAGACAGCTCTGCAAGGGGGATGAAAGAGGGGAAGGAGGGAAGGAAGAGCTGCCGGATGAGGTTAAGTGCCTGGCATTTGGTAAATGCCAAAGAGCCTGCTCTGAAACTCGTGCTAATAATTTCCCATTTGCTCGGCCAAATTGCGGTTGCATCGTTTAATTTAATGTATGCCTTAATTATGCCTCTGTATCCATCCATTTAATTTTCTTTCTCTCTCTCTCTCTCTCTGTCTGCCTCTCTTGTGCATTCCATATATATCTCTTTATTTGCTTCAAACATGTGTGCTTAATGAAATGAAAGCAGCTTTTCAACTGCTCAACAACGTTCACATATCCTCTACACACAAAGAGAAAGAAAAGACGACAACATTTCAATTGATTAATTAAAGTGAAAGGCAAAAGTCAAAGAAATTAATGTTACTGCAATTTTGTTTTGCACTCAATTGGTAATAGCATTTATTATTTGGTAGCAACTGCAGCTATTCCTAGCCCCGGAATGCTCAGTGACCTTTTGAGGCATGGCCTTCAATCGACCTGACATTTTAAATTGCAGCGCATGCAACCAGAAAACTCAACAATTTCAATCTTTTCACAGCGCAACAAAAGCGTTGCTTCTGCATAGTCTACATATCGATAACACTTTGGCAAGAATTGATTTTATACATTTAATAGGTTTGGATTTCCGTTTTAATTAAACACATAAATGATGACCCAAAAACTTCATCAATTTATGGAAAGTTTAATTTTACTATATTATTTAATTGATATGAACAAAAGTGAGCATTAATATATCAATCAAAGAGGAATATACATTTCTTAGCCCAAAAATTAAATCATGAAGTATTTCCATAAACTATTTTATTATCATAATTTGTAAAGAATGTTTTGCCGAAATTGCACAGAATTAAAATTATATTATATCGGTCACCCATAAGGTGGTAGGGTATTATAATTTTTAGTACATTCAATAATACCTACTATACTTATGATTCCTACGATCAGATAGAAAATATACAAGTTATCTAAGAATAACTTTTGTATGACTAGAATATCGATTATAATCTGGTCTTAGCTGCTTTAACCGACAATCTGTTATATTTTTTACTCTATGGTATATTTTGAATGTAGTACTCAACATAACATAACATATCAACATAACAAATATAGATTTCGGTATATGTTAGTATCTATATTAATTTGGTATAATTTTAGAATATGGTTTTATTAAAAACGAGTAGTGGGTATCTCACAGTCGGGCAAACTTGACTGTAGCTTTCTAACTTATTTTAATTTAACACATTTTAGCCACCTGAATATTATGACCCCAAAAATGAAATAATATATTATTTGCTAAAACTATTTTACCCGTTTTATATTCTACTAAAATGTGAGCTCAGCATATTTTATGCATTTTTATTATCTACAAGTATTTAGTTTCATTTAAATAATGAAGTGAAATAAAACGAAATTGCATAATTGATAAATGATTGATAGACGAATATTTAGTATATTTAGTGATAAATTTAGCTTAATAAGCTAGAAATATATAAAAGAGACGCTAGCATATAAGGGTCATTTCAACCATTTCCCCCCTACTTTCCCTCGGTTGCCAACTGAGTAAACAGTTTCGGCGTTGTTTATAAAACATGCGACTAAATAAAGTTGTCGCCGCTGTTTGTGAATTATAAATATTTTACTCCAGCAAATAAACAAACAAAATGAACAATAGCAGTGCGCAATCTATGCAAATAAACACAGACGTGAGACGTGAAAAAGATAGTGACAACAAGAGCGAGAGAGAAAGAGGGGAAGAGGGGAAGAGAAAGGCAGAATCTGTAGGGAATAATCGCATCGTAATACTGATTAAAATGATACACATATAGTATAAATAAATGTTAAGTAAATTGTAATCAAAATATTGCTCATAATTAAGACAATTTTTCCAATCCAGATTTAAATTCCGTATATATCCACAATGAAGCTGAATCCACGATTGCGCTGACTCTTGAAATGAATCTCGGCAAAACTGGCTCCAGGTCCGCCACCACGAAGATGCGCATAGCCACCCTTGCCCTCCTTGATCTGATCCGTAATCACAATTTGCGTAATTTTACGTTTCAAATTGGACTGCGCATAAAAATAAAAATTCAAATAAGCGTAAAAATAAATACGGTGGGAATAAGAGAGAGGGGGAAAACACATACCTGCTGCTTGAATTTGTAGTCACGTGTGACCACGCGCAAGAACCTCGACTTTTCACTGATGACAACTCTCTCCAGATGCGTATCCCTGAACACTCGAGCGCCCCACGTCACGCTGTGACTCTGCTTCTTGTCATCTCCCTCAGCATGGCCAAGAGCCAACAAGGACATTAACACCAATCCGGCCAAGAAATAGACTTTCATTTTAGGCAATTTCTGATTCTCTCTCCCTGATATGCGATATAGCCATAGCTTATATAGGGCTTAAAAACAATAGCTTAAAGTGCACAATACTTGGCAAGAACATTGTCATTGCATTTTCATTCAATGAAAATCTTTTCTTTTAACATTCTATATCAGCTGGCGTTGGGTAAAATTGCGCATCTGTTTGCTATTTTTAACCCACTGAACGAAGTAATTACGCATTCTCAAGGCAATTCAATGCCCCTTTCCAAAATAGTCAACAAATGTTTGCACTTAATTAAATTCGGAATTGATTTTATTTGAATTGCAGGACTGTTAATATTCTAAAGTCTAGCAATGAAATATATTAACTTATTTGAAATATTACTTTTTTAAATAATGTAAAGATAATTTCATTCACACGTTGTAGCTATTTTATTATATAAACTGTAGATAATAAGTAAGAAAACTACACACCCGCCACCTATTTTTATTAAAACCACAAAGCTATATTTGGCATATCGATTCACCACATTTAAAATATAGCATAGAGTACAAAATATACCAAATTTTCAGTCAAGGCAACAAAGACCCGATTGCAGTAGGAGTTTTTTGCCAATACTTTTGCTAAATCATAAAAGCTTTAACTATTATTAAGCGTGCCAAAATTGCTTTAAACGCTTGCTATTTGCTGATCGGAAGTGGGCGAGGCAAAAATTTGAAATAAACTTGATACAATACAATACAAATCTTTAAAAAATCTTGAAAGGAATGTCAAATTGAGGACATAATTAAAGTTAAAATATACGAATTTAATAGTATAGGGAAATCAATAAAATTAAATACATTTTAAAAATACAAAAAAAGTAAGACACATAAGCAACATTCTATTAATCACTTCATCCATCTTTGCTTTAACTGTTACCAGGTTTTTGCTTTAGGTCTATTATACCCCATTAACCACTTGCACACAGGGTATAACAATGCACAATTTGAAGTCAAGGAAAATGTCAGGGTTGCTAAATTCTTTGGTCTTTTGCCTCAAATCAAGCAACAAAATAACAAAAAGAAAGTGCAAAAATTAAAAAAAAAAACGAAAATGAAAATACATAGAAAATAAACTAGGTGGGGAAAGGGCGTAGAGAAAAAAAAAAGAATTCCTCACAGCGCATTAAACATGCAAATTTCGAAATGGATTACACATGAATACCTAAAATGCTGGCTTGGCCAAGTCAGGAGAAGTCAGAGGCCATCTAGGGTCTGAAAAGCTGAAGGGGAAGGAATGGAGGGAAGAGAGAAGAGAGATCAGAGTGAAAGAAAGCTTGTTACATTTCTTGCTCTGTTCGGTTCGGTTCGGTTTCGTTTGGCAGTTGCTGCGGTGAGAAGGCGTAGCTTTAAATTTGCTTTAAGCCAAATATTTATTTAATTTTTGTTAGCTTCACCTCACACCCTCATCCCACTTCTGCTTCCCCTCCCTCTCTCCACCTATCTCTTAACGTATGCCCCGCTGCACAGATCCAATTTACTCAAGTACAAAGACCTTGTCGCGTATATTGTTGAAATTTTATTGTACAAACATGAGAACGTACAACATGTGCAAGTAAGTCAGTGTGTATTGGTGTATGTGTGTGTGTGAGTGTGTGTGTGGTTGAGCTTTATGGTTGCCACGTTGCTGTTTCTCATTTGTGTCTGTGGATTGGGGGAGGCACAAACAAATTCTAAGCTTGCGACCCGTTGTTAAGTGTCTGTTGTGGCCAAGTGTGGGTGTGTGTGTGTTCGTGTGTGCATCGGTGTATTTTGGTGTGTGTGAGTACCGCAAAATAAAAACGATTTTTGGCAAACAAATCAGCTACACAAAAACCACAATACAATCACTGAAAACAAGCATTCAATGGCAGCTCAACAGGCCGCAGTTTTAATGCCCTTACACTAAAGACTTGAAAAATAAATGCAACATAAAATAATATTAAAAGAACCTTCAAATTATATTAACTCATTGATAAAGGGGTAGCTAATAAAGTTGACTATTAATATTAATTGCTCTGCATAACTGTTTTCAATTATATTAAATAGATTATTTATACAAGAATAAATTATATTTTTGTCATTTAATATTTATTGTTTTATACAAACGTTCATAGATATAATAACTAACTTTTGGATAAAGGAATAAGTCATTGTTTTGCCTCTTTATATTCATTGAATATTTATGTAATGCAGTTAAGCCTTGATTTGCTTTAAAACAACATTTCGCAAAAGTGAAGTAAATAGAAGCATATAACTTCAACTAATAAAATGGCATATGCTATTCAACATAATTGCGTTTAATTCAAATGCCGCCTGCTTACTTAATTAACCAAATAAAATACACCAAAAATACGTATAATTAATTAGTTAATTCACTCTAAGCATTAAGATCCAACTACGACACACAAAAGAAATTATTCAAGGCAACAAAACCGAAATTTGTTGGCGACTGGCATTAAATTTAATTGTTTTGTTTTTTTAGATTAGTTGCATAAGATATTAATTGATAACAACTTTTTTTTGCAACGCCCACTTCCGACCCCACTAATCGAAAATGTGGAGTAACAAGTGTTATTTAGAAGCTAGAATTGAATTTAGGTATATACAATAATAACTGCAGTATTTATGATTTCTGAGAATTTTAATAAAAAAGATTTGGATAAAAATTGCTGATCTTATTGCTGCAGTCTAGCAATCGGATTTCAGCTGCTTTGACTGACAATCTGGTATATTTTGACCATTATGGTATACTCTGAATGCAGCACTTTATAAAAATACCAAAGCTTCTGTATATTTTTAGTATTTTGAGGTATGTTATTTGGTATATTTTATGATTAATACCGCACTGTTTTAAACACAATCAAGGACACTCGACTGAAGCATTCCTATTTGTTTTTATCTAAGCTAAGCCATATTTATTTATTTTTTTACTAATGTACATTAAATACTTATTGAGAATCATAACTATTTTAAATTAAAGGAGCTAAGTTTAAATTTATTTTTTTTCTACTATATACTGAGAAAAATATAAATTAAATTGGTTTTTTTTAATTATTTGCATTAGACACTTCTGGTAATTTTTTCATTTTTTTAAGGTTTTGTTTTTTTTTTATGTATATTTCAATTTTCGATAAAGTTGTCAAACTTTCCCTCGCTGTCTTTGCTGTTTTATAGATCCACTATAAGAAAATTGAGTCATATAAAAATCGTTAAAATAGAAACACGAATATAAATATTTGTATTTGTTGTGCTACCATAAAATAACAGCTATATTTTTACAATTTTATGCCTTTATTTATGCAGCTTACAATTCAATATTGCGCCATGGCGATTGCTTTAAATTATTTTTACAATTGTTGATTTTATTTCATTGCATATTTGTGTTGCAGCTCAGCAAAAAGTCTCAAGTGATTCCAACTAACTCTCTTTTTATCTTTATATATATGTATGTATGTGTCTGTCTTTTTATCCTCAGAGTATAGAAGTATACACACTTAGTTGAATGTTTCTCTTTCATTTATTGCCTCAATTGTGTCGAGGCACTTTACTGTTAAAACGCTTTAAATAATTTTTAATTAAAACAAATGGCACTCGAAACAAAACACGCACTGCCAACACAAATCGACAGAGACAGTAAATGTAATTATATACACAGCGAAAGACAGAGAGAGGGCGAAAGAGAGAAAGAGAGAAGAGATGAAAGAGAGCATGAATTACGTGTTGTTTGTGCATGAAATCAAGTGCTGGTTGCTGTTGCTGTTGCTGTAGCTGTGGCGTCGTCGTCGTTGTCGTCGTGCAACGCCAACTACGCACACACACCTACAAATTAACAACACCTGCAGCAATACACACAGACACACACACATAGAGTTACACAGACTGTATTCGTGACAAGTTTGAGACAAAACAAACAGCAGTCTCAACTTCATTTGCTTTTGGGGTTTGGGGTTTTTGGGTGGCAACAACATCGAAAGCAGATGCCGACAACAGACACTGAGTGCGAGAGAGTAAAAGAGGAAAACAGACTTTTCGCACCCGCGGCACTTTTCACGCTTCAAATTGGCCACACACACACCCGCACACCTAAAGTGTAAGCTGCAGAGAGAGATAGAGAAAGCCATTAGCTAGGAGAAGCAACAGCAAAATGAACGCATTCAAACGGACACTGAACACAAATGAAAAGTTAATTCAACTTTAACCCAAGCAGTTTGCTCATAAAGATGACCAAACCCGCCTCACTAATTCTCCCTCTTACTCTCTCTACTTTTCTCTTTTTATCTCTCTCTCCACTTTAATAACACTTATTAGTTTCATATTTGGACTGGCAGAGCGTAGCACGAATTCCTAATTGTGCCTTGTAATCTGCGGCATTTGTCATACTCGTTGTTGTATTCCAATTCCTAAACTCGGGCATTCACAAACACTTGCCGCATGCCGCATGCCACATGCCACACACACCACATGCCCACGCAGTTTGATAAAATCCACTTAGCTTCTGTCTGGTCTTTTCATTTTTATTTTTTTGTTGGGTTAAGGCAGAGTCATGCTCTCGCTCTCTTCTCGGCTGGCATCTTATAGCCAAAACTCAATGGCGTCATTTTGCCGTTGATGTTGTTGTTGTTGACTGCGGCAAGCGCCATTTGCCACTCTTGGCGGTGTCTCTGTCGTGTCCGATTTTATTTTCTCTTTCTTTTTTTGTTTGACAATATCAAAGTTGAACGACGCGTCGCGTCACTCTGCCACTTACCACTTGCCACCACTTGTCGGAGGAAGGCCAAAGACTGGGACTGAGCGACTGAGCTGAGCTCAGCTGCAAATAAATGCCATTTAAGGCCTTAGTATGCTAAACGACAATAACGTGGCGCCCAAGTGTCAGTTAACGCCTGTCAGACACAACAGTCGGAGTCGCACAGCAAAACCGAAACAAACGGAACGCAGCAAACAAACGAAAGAGGGGTACGAAGAAGGGAAAGCTGAAGCCGAGAGACGTGTGTGCTCAACTTTTCTCATTTCCCCCAAAACGAATTTCCTACGATATTTCGCATACGCCACATGCGCCAAAAAAATATACAGCTTCAACAGGCAATTTGCGCTGTTGAATCTATAAAATGCCGAAAACTGTAAATCCGTTTAAATATATGTGATAGAAAAGCAGGCAAATAAAATAGAAAACATGAATTTGCAGGTTTATGAAATAAAGCTTCAGCGCAAAATTAGTTTGATTAAGCAACAACAGTAACTGCATGCTTCTCAAATAACTAAGCTGAATCTAGTTTAATAAATAACAACTGCAAAAAAGTGGATCACAACTATTGAATTTCACAATATTACGCATACGCCACATGCGCAAAAAAAACAGCTTTAGCACACAATTTGCGCTGTTGCATCTATAAAATGCCGAAAACTGTAAATGTATGATAGAAATTCCAAAATCCGGGAAAACAAACAACACAAATAATGTTCATGGAACAACAATTAAATTTAAGAATTTATGAAACAGAGTTTGAATTAAGAGCAGCTACTGCAATAAATGTAGTTTGATCCAAAGTCAAGCATAACTCTCAAATTGCATCATATTACGCATACGCCACATGCGCAAAAGCAATTTCAACAAGCAATTTGTGTTAATCAAACAACAATTGAGTTTCCTGATTTATGAAGCAAAGTAAAAGTCACTAAATTAGAAACAACTTTATGCCTCTTAAATAATGATAAAAGTTGCTTAAAATAACAAACTTAAAGCTGAAATAATGTCAATTATAATTTTAAAATTGCAAAACTGCAAAACTGCAACTATGGCAACATTTCATGAATTTTGATTGCTAGTTATAACTGCATGTGTTGTCTTACATATATTTTGTTTTACCTTCTAATATAATTCAGCTAAATTTATTTATTATAATCAATATATGCAACGCATAAACCAGTAAGTATGCATAATATTATTTTTCCTTTATAAACACGATAACATTGTTTGAAATATCCAACTTTGCAGCAGTTGGTATTTCAATCAAATTAAATGGAGTTGATCTAAAGTCAACCACAACTATCAAATTGCATCATGTTTTCTGCTGTTGCTTTGGTTTGGTTGCTTGATGAGGCAACAAAATGGTGGCAAGCAGCTTGTCAATTCTTTCATTGTCCTGCCTCGTTATCCTTGAGTCACTTGTGATTCAAAACTGAGAGATTGTGGTCAGAGGGCGGTTGACTTAAAGACGGCGTTGGCGAAAGCCCAGACGGAGGCGGCTTCAACAATGTGCGCTGTCATTGTGCCAGTTAAAAGCAAATTGCCACAAATGTTGCACAATGCGTACGTGTGTGTTTGAGTGTGTGTGTGTGTGTGTGTTAGAATCGGAGTCGGAGACTCGACAGTTCGTGGCTCGCGAAAGTACGACTGACAGTTTCAATGAATGCGAAATTTCTTTGGCTGAGCAAATCAGAGCTTGGCCGCAGCAATGTTGACTTGCCGCACAGCACAGTTGATGTTGCAGTTGTTGCAACTTCTTCAGCTGCTGCTTTTCTCGCTTCGCATGCAAATTGGCCTTTTGGCATTCGCTTTTTTGCTTTCATTCTCTGCGATAAGGCAACTAGCTAACTGCCACTCGAGACAACGTTGGTTGTGCAACGTGCTGCAAGTGCCGCAATTTCAGTTTAGAGTCAACAATAAAAATTTCGTTTTTGGGCAAATTAGTTTTCATATTTAATAGTGCATACAAAGTGTCACGTGGCATTAAACTAAGAACTTTAAGCTTGAAATGGCAATTGAAATTGCCTGCCGCACATGCCATATGCCACATGCCGCATGCCACATGCTACCTGCCAACTGCCAACTGCAAACTGCCAACTGTCAACAGGCAACTGTTTGCCCTGTGATGCAACACAAACACGAAGAGGCACAAGGATCTGGGTTTCTCGGAGTTCTTTGGCAAAACTTGGACAAAAATTAGACGTGGCAAGCAAGTAATGGAGACAGCAAATGCTTATTATTTGCATAAATTGCGCCAGCCACACACACCTGCTAACCGTCACACAGCTACACACACACCTAGCTAGACAGAGTTTTTTATTCGAAAAATGCAAATTGTGTTGGAAATTTAAATGTCAGCTAACAATTCACTTGTTAAACTCACATTAACAACACAAACTGTGGCTGCCACAAGCGTGAGTGGCTGTCGCTACTGCCACTGTTGCTGCTGCTGCTGCTGCCACATGCAGCCACCGCAGCTAAGCGAGAAAATTTCGTTACTCATGCGCCGCGTGGTACGCAGCGTAATTTGCTGCGGCTGCTTTGCTTTTAATCGAAGAAATTGGCAACAGCGAAATGTGAAAAAAATTGTAGCTATCCTTTAAAAAGAAAACAAGTAAGAAGGTTACAGTCGAGTGTGCTCGACTATGAGATACCCGCTATCATTTTTTAATGAAAGCAAAACAGTAGTGCGGTATTAATTTTAAAATATTTTAAATAGTATACTAAAAAAAATACCAAAAATAGAGTGAAGCACATACATATTGGGTATATTTATATAGTAATATATACAATACATAACATGTAGTATATTAATATACCGCAAAAGTGCGAAAATATATCTTAAATTTGGTATATTTATATGTTACTATATTCAAAATATACCATAAAGTGCAAAATATACCAAATTGTCAACCAAAGCAATTAAGACCCCTACTAAGTATGAGTTTTTATCCATACAAAAAATCTTTTAAATAACTTTTACAATATATCGTGTCGACTTTTAACGCTGATCAGAATATATTAACTATATAGGGTCGGAGATGTTCTGCCTGTTACATACATTTGCCTGCCTTGCAAAGATTTTCATACAACTCCGTCTGCATTTTGTTGCTTTTACAGGGTAAACAAATAGCTAAGCTAAGGCGGCAGCTTATCATTATTTTTCCACTTCTTGTGCTCCTTTTTTTTGTCGTTTTTGTGTGTGGGTTATTCTAAAGCGAGGCTAAAAAACTTGGCACACAAAACTTTTCACTTTGTCGTGCTGAATGCGAATGCGGCTTTGCTGTCCTTCTTCTTATTGTTGTCCTTGTTGCACGTTGTTGTTGCTGTTGTTGTTGTTGTTACTGCCACTGATGGTGGCATGCGTAACAGCTTTGGTTTTGCTATTCGATGTCAATTTAAAGTTTACTTCGTTTTTTCTCATTGTGGCCGGATAAAGTTTCAGCGCAAAAAGTTTTTCGCATTGTTCGGGACGCAGCTGCCGGCTAGAAAATCGGTCCTGGGCCCGAGACCAAGACCGAGAACGAGCCCGGGCAAAGGGCCAGGCTAAGGATAAGAATACATAAGGCCAAGACTGGGGCCAAGACTAAGGGCTAATCCTAGGTGGCATAATCGATTTGGTTTTGCGCTTTGCTTTGCCCATTGCCGTTGCCTTTGCTTTTTCATTTTAATAACTTTTTGCTGCCCAGCGCAACAAAAGTGTGTGGCAACAATTACGTGCGGCAAACAAGCCAACAGCAACGGCAAACTGCAATCGACAATGGCAACAATGGTGTGGCAACAACAGGACCAAAAAAAAACATAGACGTGAAAAACGGATGGAGAAAAAAACGGAGCTAGGAGCAAGGTAAGAAAGAGTGTAAGAGCAATGCCAAATTGGGTTAAAGACTTCGAGCTTGCGTTTGCTTTCCCTTGACATTTGGCGCCAGCTTCGAACTTTGCTGTGTGTGAGTTTGTGGCAGGTGATGCTGCCCCTGTTGCCGCTGCTGTTGCAAGTTTACGCCCCATAATTGAGGCACGCGCCACAACAAGCGCGGAGTGCAACAACAAACCGTGATTGTCCTGAATATTTTGGCAAACAACTCTCCAGTGAATTTGATTCATTCTCTCTCTGTTTTGTGCGATTCTCTATGGATAGTTTTGGCGCATAAAACTGCAAAATCCATAATTCATAATTCGCATTTAATAGGTAATATTTCATAACAGCTAATTTATTTAGATTATACAATACATAAACCACAGGAAAATGGCTTGGAAACCATCCAAAAAAACACACACACGCACACAATTCCATTTATATTTCAGCTGGCTGACAGTTTAATTCAATTGAAGTTGATTAAAAATTAATTTCAAATTAAATGTGCGCTCAATGAAATTGCTATACTGCATTCAATGAGAGTGAGAGCGGAAAAGGGAAAGGGAAAGAACTCATAAGAGAGATTATTGACATCAAATGTCAGGGGTAAATGAGGTAGTTAAAAGCTGTCAGCTAACGTAGAAATTCGACACATTTTTGCGCACACAAAAAAACCACAACTGACCCACTCAGCCATCGAGTCACCCTGTCACCCAAGCCACCCTGTCACAAAAGTTCCCACACACACACTTATACGTTCACATACAATATTGAGGAACTTATACAATGCTGACTAATAAGTACACGAGGCAGCTCAAGCGGAAACGGAAGTTGTTCCAAAGTCCGTTGAAATCAATTTTAAAGGTAAACTTGTTACAAGTTACAACAACAACATTCGAAACACACAGAAACTAATTGCAATGCTCATTATACCCAGTAATTGCTGCACATTCCAAGGAGGGTGGACCAAGCATTTGTGGATTATCAGCTCAAGTTGTAAATACAACATTATGGGTAATAAGCCAATTAAGGAATAGTGCACAATAATTGCGAAAAAAACATAATAGCCTAATAATAATAAAATGTATGCCAGATTTTCAACTAACTTATCAAAAATGTATAAAAATAACTGTTGTGAAAATTGTTTGCAGAAATTACATAAAATACTTATGATTTATATACATACTGTATATAATTTATATATATTTAAAAATAAAATATTATAGAGAAGTGCAAAAAATGTACAAAAAAAATATGCAAGTCTTTCTTTTAATTTGCAATATTAATAATAACAAATTTTTGCTTTTATCTTTTTTGTTATTCATTCTACTAATGCATCTTGTATTTAAAGATCAAATTTTTTGTTATGCACTTCTTAATTTATTAAAAATTGTGATGTTTAAGTCAGCTGCTTTTTAGTATTATTTTTAAACTGTTGTCATTTTTACTTTTGCAGCTACACCATTTTTTAATACTAAGTAATACTTAATAATTTAATATAATTAAAAGTTATATATTTTATGTAATAAATAAATAGAAAATTCAGTACTTAAATTTATAAAAGATAAATTTGAAAGCACTTTCATATATTTTAGGTGAATTTGCAATATCTCATTCTCTATAAATTATATCGAAAATTGTTGATGGTAGAACACACAAATAAATTAAACAACGTTGAGCTAACAAATTCCATTATATTTGATTTCGAAAATTCAATTATGACAATTAGCAACTGCAATGTCAGATTGATCCACTGATATTTATCTGAATTTATGCAGTGTGGCAGCTACTTTGATTCAATGTGCTGCTAATAGAAGCGCATACATTAAGCTGCTCATGTAAATATGTTTAATAAATACACATAAATATTGTGGCTGTCATCACAAATCAGTGGTCTACGAGGAATAGCTCAATTAGTTACAATTTCATAATGAGAAATGCACAATGTCATAAATAACCCAAAAAATATTTTAAAAACAATTAATCGTTTCATATATAATACATATATAGAATCAGTATAAGCCTTAATACCCAATTTAGCTCGAAAAGTGGGTAACATTATAAAATTCCCATAAGCACAATTCATTGGACAATTCTATTTCATCTACACAACCAAATTGAATACATACAATTAAATATTTATTTATTAAATTCTACGGGTCATCTGTCCGTCGAGCAGAGACAACTTTTGCCAATTTTAGTTGCCACTTTGTTGTTGCCAAAGCTGTTTCCATACCCGCTACAAGTAGAGTAGTGGGGTATAATACTTTCTCCGATCATTTAGTGATTAAAAAAAAAATTGTCAAATTTATTTAATAAATTAGCCGACAATCTGATATATTTTATAAAATATATCATATTTTGACAATAACAGTATAATATACCAAATATATAAAAAAAATATACCGAATTTTATGATATATTGTACTATTTTTTAGTATATTAATTTGGTATGTTTCTTAGAATAATGCCACAACACAAAGAAAGATTTCTTTGACTCCTTACAGTTATTTAAGAAATAATCTGACGCTCTGGTATATTTTGTTAACCATAGTTAATTTTGAAAGCATTACTACATTATATTATACATTATACATTAAGACTAATTTCACAAAGTTTTGGTCTTATTGGAAATAGGTACCAAGTATATCACAGTCGAGCACACTCAACTTTTTCACTTGTTGTTGTTGTTAATGGGCCTGCGAAACGTTGTTGCATTGAAAGTTGCTGCCTGTGTAACTGTGGCTGTTATCGATTGTTGTATACATGCTATATATGTATATATCTATATGCGTGTATGTGTGTGTGTATGTGTGCGTGTAACACTTACATATGTAGAAGTGTACGTGCTCCAGATGCGCCCCATTAGCGTCTCGCTCCTCTTTCCTTGGCAAAAGTTTTTGCGAAATTTATTTGCCTCATTTTGTGCACATTGTTTGGCTGTTGGAATCTGCGTGTTGTGGCACGGTAAAGTTGCAACGCTTGCAGCAGCAATTAAAAGCCAGTTCCCCTCCCTTCCTCTCCCTTTTACAACTGCAACCCTATATAACGCACTGCACTTTAATGAACTCCGCCCGAAAAACTTAGTTTTCAGCTACAGCTAATGGCAATTTATGTGCGTTAATAATCGCTTAAAAATGTGAGAGAGAGAACGAGAGAGAGCGAGAGGAAAACATGTGTGCAAGAGAGCGAGACGGCGGCATAAATTACCCGCAATTTCCAGTGAACGTCTACAATCAGCGTTATCAAAGCCATTTAATTCTCATAAATCTGGCAAAAGTTGTTAAAAACCCATTTAAAACTGTCACCATAATGAACGCTCAGCATATCCAGCACTTTGATTCCATCTTTCCGTATCCCCATTTCCACAATCCGCCGCCCACTTTCTTTCGCTTTCTCTTGCGCTTTTCTCAGTCTTGTCTTCAACTTGGTTGCAACTGGAAAATGGCTGCTGTTGCAGCTGCAGCCAAGCAAAGCGGCGGCTGCCATCCTGACAGCCGTCTTCCTTTCGCTGGGGATGTTAATTAGAAAACTCTTGAAAATTATTAAAAACTTTCGTGTGGCTGTCAGTCGGACCAAAAAGAGAGAGTTGTCAACTTTTGCTCTACTCTACTCTCTACTCGGCTCTGTCCTAGATACTTAAAAACTTTGCACAGGTTCCTTCCCTTGTCGTACGAAACGTATTATCAATTCCTTTGCCGCTGCTGCTGCTGCTGCTACATGATATTCGTAGTCAACGTATACGTAATATTTCGTATGTGACAAGTTTCATAATGAAATACTTGATTGCCAGTGCAGCTAGATACTTTAAGCTCCCCAGCAGCAGCAGCAAGCAGCAGCAGCAGAGCAATAACAGCATGCAAAAGCGAGTTCAAGCCAAAGTTCAGCTGCAAGTTGAATTGCATTTGCAAATGCATAACTTATGATACACTTACAACTGTGGCAGCTATGCGAGAGTTGATAGTTTTTACGACCAGCCTGATTGTCGGTGTTGCCTGCCAGCTACTTTTATTACTTTCTACGAATCACTTTATGCGCTTAATGACAGGGTTCATTCTATTCTCTGGTTGAATAGTATTCCTAAATGCATGAACTAAATTACATTAAATTAACTACATTTCATTGGTGGTTAAATTGACAAATTGAATGACAAACGTAAATATTTTCTCAGTTTTTTGTGTTTTGCCCTCTATTTGGAAAGTTTACTAACATACATAAATTATTGCTATCATATTACTTAGGAAATAACTCTCTCATAGTTTAAATGAAATTTAAAATGCAGTTGCAACTGTTTATTTTCTTTATATAAAAAACGTAAATGTTTGCATTACACTTTGTATTTTTTTTTTTTTTTCAGTTTTTTAAGTGCACGTTAAGAGCTTATTTATTTTAAAAATGTTGGCATACTCGAAGAAATATTTGTCCACATTGTGATGTTACTAATAAAACTAAATTATTGCTATCAAATTATTATATTATTTAATAAATTACTCTTGAAAAGGAATGAACATGCATTTCAACTGTTTATTATTTTAAGTTATTTCTTTAGAAAAGCTTCAACATTGTGATTTTACTAATGTAAATAAACGACTGCAATCATATTATTATTATGAAGATAATAAATTGTGATCGAATATTGAGTTGACGCCATTAATTAACAACGTTTTTAAACATTTCCTTACAGCCAATCAACTGTGATTAATTGGGTAAATGCCGCCATTTTAATTGGTAAACTAACACAAATTCAATAAAGTTCATTATACATTAAATTAATTTGCCCAAGTTTTGCTCAAAAGTTTCTGTACTATTTCTATTAAGCACTGCGCAGTTGAAGCATTGCAATTTCAATTAGATAATTGCCACGCAAGTGTGGAATGTAAATGAGAAATAACACTTTTATTGTTTTTGCGTAATACTTTTTATCAATCACACAATAGTTTTCACACTGCTCTAATAAGAACTTTAAACAATTTTCCATTTGACGTGTTTCACCCCTTTGTGTGTGTGTTATTGTCATCAATTTGACGCTTCATTCAGCAGTTTAAACATACAATAAGCAGTCAGTCACTAATAAATAAAAACATAACTAATTTGCACATGCTGCCACAATGTACATATGTAATCCAAAATGCTGAACGACAAGTGGCCTTCTGGAGGGTCTGTTGTATCAAGTTCAAATGCAAATGCACTTAGCACCTTTTATTAGTGCCAATTAAGTGAAATTCTACAAATAGACGTACGTCTAGATAAAGATATAAATTCAACTGAACCAGACTGAACCAGATAAGCCGGAAAAACAATTTCACAATGCGACAATCTGCCACAGAAACACATCTCTCGAATCTCAAATCTCTGCGGTTAGTCGATGTGCCTTTCGGTGACATCAGTCGACTGTTGAATCTCAAAGTGTGCAGTGCCTAAGATGTCGCAGACTAAGATACAAATCACAACGAAGGAGAAGCCCAAGGAAGAGTGGGGCAATGGGCTGGAGTTTCTCTTCTCGTGCATCTCGTTGTCAGTGGGCTTGGGAAATATCTGGCGATTTCCCTACATTGCTTTTCAAAATGGTGGCGGCACCTTTGTCATACCCTATTTGATTGCCTTGCTCGTAATTGGACGTCCCGTTTACTATTTGGAGATTTCGCTGGGACAATTTCGTGGCAGCGGCGTGCTGCGTGCCTTTGATCTGGCGCCCATACTCAAGGGCGTGGCAGCGGGTCAAGTGTTGGCCACCGGCGCCTCCATCACATACTATTCATGCATAATGGCTTTGACGCTGCGCTTTCTGTTGGCCTCGTTCAGCTCACAGCTGCCCTGGAGCAGCTGTCAAGAGAGTTGGGGCAACGTTTGTTACGATGGCACCAACTCTACCCTCAATGCCACTGGCAAAATGTCGCCTGCTCAGCTCTACTTCGAGTAAGTCTCAGAGTGTCTCAGTGCTTTCTCAATTATGTGTGAGCTTGAATATTTGTTGCCTTCTGCAGACGTGAAATACTGCACGAGTTGCCCAACATTGACAATGGCTTGGGCATGCCCAATTGGCAGCTGGTTGCCTGTCTTGCGGTTGCCTGGCTGATCATTGGTGGCGTCCTCATACGTGGCATCAAGAGCAGTGGCAAGGCTGCTTATTTTCTTGGCGTCTTTCCCTATGTGGTGCTCCTCATCCTGCTGCTGCGTGCTGTGACGCTGCCTGGTGCCTGGGATGGAATTGTGTACTTCTTTAAGCCACAGTGGCGAGAGCTGCTCAATCCTTTAGTTTGGTATGCGGCTGTCACGCAGGTCTTCTTCTCGCTGGCCATTTGCTTTGGCACTCTGATCACTTACGCCTCGTATAACAACTTTAACCGAAATGTCTATAAGTAAGTGAAGCTCAGATTTTCTTTATAATATTGATGCGTTCGTAAAAGAAGAATTTTGTATCATATTCCGTTCGGGTTTAGTTTTTTTACATTTGATCTTTCATTCGTGAATGAACGAACACAGTTTACTAACAAAATGATATATCTACAAAATATCCGATTGACTTTACTCAAATGTTGGATCGAAGGAACAAAAATTATCCGTTTACTTAAAGTGAACCAACTGATTAAGTTCACGTTTATCGATTCTTTAGTCTCCAGTTCAATATTGTTCCATAGTTCATTCTTGTTCGATTGGTTACTTTGAATCTGTAGTTCGAGAACGAACGAGCAAATATTTCTTATATCGAAATATGTTCATTCCTTTTTTATTCAGTTTATTCTTGTTTAGTTGTTTGCCTTGAATCTCTAGTTCCTGTTAATCTTTATTTTTCTGTTTTGATTATTTTCTTTTAACATTTTCGATTATTCGTGGCAGAAGAGTTTATCCTTACTAATCGAATGTTTTAACATAAAATAATCACTATTCAAAATATGCGCATTGAAGGAATTCAATTTGTTTTATTAGAATTGTATAAATTTAATCCTTGAATGTGCTAGTTAGTGTTAGTTTCCATAAGAAGAAGCAGGAAAACATAATAAAACTAAAGCGTGAACAAGAGCAATGAATGGAACAAGGAACAAAGTGAAATGAAACAAAAATAGCAATCTAGATTACTATGCAACGAATGGGAGAGGGAACAAAATAGAAAAAAAACAAGAAGAGAAACCTAGTAAACTAAACCAAAAATGAAACTGGAAACAAAATGGAACGAAACAAAAATAGCAACCTAGTTTACTAGTTAATAAATGAAACAGGGAACAAAATGCAGAGTAACAAAAAGAACAATCTTGTTTCCTAACCAACGAATGAAACAGGGAACAAAATGGATAAACACAAACAGTTAAAAAATGAACAATCTTATTCAGCGAATTAAACGATGTGTGCAAAACACAACTCTATAACATAATTAATCATATTTTCTGCTCCACAGCGACATTGTCATCATTACCACCATGGATTCTTGTTCCTCCATAATCGCTGGATGCATCACATTCGGCATACTGGGCAACTTGGCCAAACAGACGGGCATCACGGACATTGCGAGCGTGGTGAAGGGCGGCGCTGGCTTGGCCTTCATCTCGTACCCGGATGCCATTGCCAAGTTCGAGTATGTGCCACAGGTAAGGTTTCGAGAACATCGTGCGCCTTGTGCGCTTTAAAGCACAACTACCTAAAGATGTTCGCGGTCCTTTTCTTCCTCATGCTTTTCGTCTTAGGCATCGGCAGCACTGTCGGCATGGGCTCCTGCATTCTGCGCGTCATACGCGACCAGTTTGGTAAAAGATCGGGCCCAAGTTGGGTGCTGGCTGGCGGTCTGGCAACGCTGGGCTTTTGTGTGGGCATCGTTTACATGACACCCGGTGGACAATTCATCCTCAATCTGGTCGATTTCTATGGTGTCTCCTTTACTGCATTGATTCTCGCCATTGGCGAACTGCTCGCCGTCGCCTGGCTTTATGGTAAGCCTTTTCTCTCTTCCATTGCTTTAACACTTTGACCGCATTGCTTCTCAATTAACAGGTGTGCGACGCTTTTGCGCTGATATCAAGTACATGATGGGCATCGAGACCGGCTGGTATTGGCGCATCTGTTGGGCTTTTATTACGCCTGGACTGATGACCGCCGTCCTTGTCTATATGCTGTTCGACATGTCCGCCCTCACGTACAAGGGCGTGGCATATCCTCGACTCGCACACGGTAAGCCAATTAGTTTTATTACTCAGCTCGCAGAAAAATCAATAGTTTGGATTCACAAGTACTTTGTCCATAACTTTATCTGTCTTTATCTTTTACGTGTTTCTACGTAGCGAACTTGAAACATATTTGTGTTCTTCTAGTTATAAGCTAATCTAACCGTCAGTTTATTTTTACGTACATTCCAGCACCTTTACAAAGCTTAAACATTGCAAAAAAATTTTTAAAAATGTAGAATCATTTCCAGGGTCTATTGTCGAGACACAGCACGCTAAATCTAAATATTTTCAATATCTAAAACAAGCTAGAGGCCTAGTCTTTATTAAACATTGCATAAAATATTAGCTTTAAATCGGAAAAGTAATTAAAAAAAATTGTAAAATGAGAAACCTTTGATATTTACTATATATAGTATATTAGTACCCATTTAGTATATTAAAAAAAATGTAGTTGTCACACTTCTTTTCAGTCAAATAACTAAACAAATCAACACTATCTTAGTTGCAGGCCAGTATTTAGTATTTATTTTATTACTAATATACTAAATGATAATTATTTAGTATTTTCTATATAGTATATTACTACACACTTAGTATACTTAAAAAAATGCAGTTTTCAAACCTCTTTTCAGTCAAGTAACTAAACAAATCAATACTAACTTAGTTGCATGCCATTATTTAGTATTTATTTTACTACTAATATGCTAAATGATAATTATTTGGTATTTTCTATATAGTATATTACTCCACACTTCCACTTCTCCACTTCTTTTCAGTCAAATAACTAAACAAAACAATACTAACTTAGTTGTTATTTAGTATTTATTACTGTTTATGTACTAAATGATAATTATTTGGAATTTTCTATATAGTATATTACTACACACTTAGTATATTTTTAAAAAAGTTGCAGTTGCAGTCACACTTCTTCTCAGTCAAATAACTAAACAAATCAATACTAACTTAGTTGCAGCATAAATTGCAGACAATACATTAGAATTGCAATTTGTTTTAATTTGTCTTTTAGTGTTTGGCTGGTGCCTGTCTGCTTTTGGTCTGCTGCAGCTGCCCGGTTGGGCCTTGTACGCTGTCTACCAGCGCCGCAAACAAACCGCAAACAGCAGTTTGTGGCAGGTGAGTTTGTCAACTTAACAGTCTAATTAACCATCGAGAGTTGAAACCGTATTTTATTTGTTGTGTTTTTTTTTTTATGCACAGCGGATACGCGCAGCTTGCCAACCCGATGAGAGCTGGGGACCCGCCAATGCACAAGTGCCACTCGAATAGCTGACGTTGCGTATACGCAATGTGTTTGTTTTAGTAGAGAGAGCAAGTGCTTAGTTTAGAGTTTAGAATGCGTACAATAAAATTGCACACTTTTGGCATTGGCCATAAAAGCACTAAAAATACGGGAATGCGGGAAATAAATTGCGTTTTGTGCGGGGGAGGCAAAAGCAGTCAGCACATTAACTCAAATGGTTGAGAAGGATGAGGAGAATGGGAAAAGGAGGCAGCTGCCACGAGCAGGCAAAGAGAGCGAGTCAACCGAGTGTATAGCAATGCTTTTAATTACCCCAGGGCGCAGCCTGTGCCACATCATGCAGCATGCGGCATGCAACATAGAAGTCAATGGGCGGACAGCAAGTGCAACTGCAACTGAAGCTGAAGCTGCGCTTTGTTGTGTGTGTTTTTTGTGTGTGTGCTTGAAATGCCAGACATGTCGGCAATGCGGAAATGCGCAAATATCAAATGAAAACAAGCGACTAAAGTGAACGGAACGTAAATAAAACATTTTCCTAGCTGTTGTTCAACGTGCTCATTTAGTCAGTGTGCGACAGAGGCAGCGCGCGAGAGAGAGAAAGAGAGCGAGAACGAGAACGAAAGGGAGGCAGCGAGTGAGTTGTGAAGTTGCGCTGCTGCTGGGCAACAAATCAAAATGGCGTTCAGTTCACATACAACTGTACAAGTATCCATCATTGTATTGGTGAATGCGTATGTGTGCGAGTGTGTGTGTATGTGTCAGAGTGTGTATCAGTGTGTGTGTGAGTGACAAAGTTGAAATGTAAATATGCAAAAGCGAAGCGTGCGAAATGTTATTCAGAGTTTGTCGTCCATTTTGCCAGTGCAACGCTTTCAGCATATGACAACAGTGTGTGTGCGTGTGTGTGTGTATATATGTGAGTAATGTGTGTGCGTGTGTGTGTGTTGTTGCGCGCATCAGTTGTCAAAAAGTGACAGTGTTAAATTTTTTCATTTACCCCCAGCTCCTTCGCTTTTAACCCAGCCAGGCTAACGGCCTTTTGTTGTTGTCGCTTTTATTTGCAATGCAGACACCAACAACAATAACAACAACAACAAAGAGAATAAGAAGCAGAAGCAGAGAGACAGCAAGTACAACAACAAATTGAAGTGTATGTTGACTTTGACTGACGCGTTGTTAGCCGTGAAGTGTGTGTGCCCAGCGACGTCACAGCCAACTGGCATTGCGTGCCTTTCTTGGCTGACACACCCACAGCAACCAACACACACAAACACACACACATAGCAATAGACGCCACTTTTGGCGGCGTCTCATAATACCCTGTATCAAAAAGTTGCCGCAAAAGAGCTAAAGTACAAACTTAGTGAAAAGAAACCATTGTGAATATAATTTACAGGGTATCTCCCAACAGAAAACAATTATTGAAACATATAAATATTAATGAGTCTTTAATTATGATATAGACTACCTACATTACTTCTCTCAAGTGTGCCTTTAGAGAGTATCTTTTAATTGCTTTTAATTAATTATTAATGCAGAACTAAAGAAACTTTTTTGATATCTAACTTTCACTTTTCTACTTACGCTATCTCTTGCTCTACAAATTATTTGAAAAATAATGTTAAGCAAATTGGCCATTATTTTCCTCGAAATAGGCAACTAAATAAATGCCGAGTTATCTGCACATAATTAATAATTTTCACATTCATTCATTTTATAGCATACCTAGAAGTTGTTTTAATTTAAATGTATTAAATATATTAACAAGCTCACTGCTTGTAAAATCTAGAGGAAATTTTTGTCTATGAATAAGAAGAAAATTTCAAATTTATCAAAGCTACTATTTCTAATCTTTATATATGTATAACTATAACTTTAAAATGTGTATTTGCTGCAGAAAATACGAGGTGTGTTCAAAAAGTAAGGTGACTTTGTATTTTGAAAAAAAAAATAATTTATTTATTTATCAATTTTTACGTTGTCCCCTTCAAAGTAATCAAGATAATTGTATATTTAGCAAATTATGAATAATATTTGGAATCGGCTTATAAATTCAGGAGTAATATTTTCAGTGAAGAGTAACTTCTATACTATACTTCTATATATAGAATTTATATTTTTAATTAATGTAAGTATCAACTATAAGTCCATATACATATGTATGTTAGCTATAGATGTAAAATTCATATTTTAATCTGATTTACAAAATGGTTATGTTAATTTTAATAATTTAAGTCACAGAACATATTATTATTGTAACTTAATTTTGTACATAAAAATAAAGTGTTTTCGAAGTTACAAGCTAAATTCATGTAAAATTCAACTAGAAGTGTTTTCTGTGACACTGCTTTGTAAGAATATTTCATAGAAACATCATATGTAGCTGCTTTATACAAGGTATCTCTAAGCTGGCAATATGGTCTTTAAATAGGGTATCTACGTAGTTGGAACTCTGCATTCTTCTTGGTTTTTCTTTTGGTTTATTGCTTTAACGATGCGCGTAAATCTTGACATACTTTTTTCGAAAAGGAGGCGTCACCGGCAACTAAAAGGACGGGCAAGGCACAACAACCCAGGC
Source organism: Drosophila nasuta (assembly GCF_023558535.2). Lineage (NCBI taxonomy): Eukaryota > Metazoa > Arthropoda > Insecta > Diptera > Drosophilidae > Drosophila > Drosophila nasuta. Next base: position 24,562,336 of record NC_083457.1, read on the forward strand.
ACACACACATACACACAGGGACACATATGAACACACACACATGCATAGACAGACGCTAGCTTGCGTTATTAGTAGCGCGACTGAGTTCAGCATGCTTCAGCTCAGCCATAAAGTATGCTTCATATTCGTGCAGCTGTCAGACGCACACACACATACACACACACAGTGACACACACACACACATACACGTAGACTGTCAGACACATACGTATGCATTAGACAAGTGGCCCAGCTGTCCACAGTTGACTGGCCATTCATCCAATTCCTGCATCCATTTATGTAAAGTGGCTCGAGTTGTTGAGTCAGAGAGCTAAAGAACATCTGCGACTAGAAACTTAGACGTTCCCCGTCGTCATCTCTGACTGCGTCTGCCATTTACCTGCATGACAATTTCAAGTTGCTGTAGCAGACACACAGCAGAAAGATGACTCCATTTGCCTTTGCTTTACTTCTACTAATACTTCTACTTCTATTTTTTGTGATTATGAATATGAGAGCAACTCTCATCGAGTTGCCATTGCTTGCTGAATTTATGGCAAAAAGTGTTCATAAAGCAAAATTCTCTCTACCTTCCCCCTTAAAACGTTTATCATGTTCTACTGTTGCCTGTTTGCTGACAACGTCAATAACGTGTCGTATACTTAATATCAGCCTCGAGTCCTCTGGCTGCCAGTTGGCTTTTGGTTAAGTGCACAGCAATTGAAATTTAATTGCATTACAGTTGAATATCGATAAACTGAAGTGTGGGCGTATTCCATATCCAAGTCGAAGTCTGTATGTGTGTGTGTGGGAGCATATCCTTAGACCCTGTCATTAGAAATTAATTGAAATAGTTGTGTTGGCCACTTGCTTAGTCAGTCATTAGCCACGTTTGGTTTATGCATGCCACGATTAGCTACCAAATGAATCAAATGTCATCTGTCAATTATATACATAGTTACGATCAAATATCAGACATATTCGTTGTGTGTATACAATAACGAGGCGTCTCTCTTGGGGTCTGACGTGAGTCTTGCTTTCCACTTCGTTTATTATCTAATTTATGCCGTTTACAAGGCATTTGCCGCTTATCAGCGTCACAATAAATTAAAAGACAGCGCGCTGATGGATGCCCACGCTGTTAGCTGCTGTTCCTCCAGCTGCAGGCGACGCCTCTCTGCCTCTAAAGCCAATTACGCTTATTACATAATTCAACAACAATAACAACATCGGGGAGGAGGAGGAGAAGCATGGCAGGCGCAGCTACCGTGAAGATAACCTAAACGAATGTTGTTCAACAATGTCAGCAGAAAAAAATACAACGAAATCGAAGCGGACGCAGTGGGGAGCTTTGAATGGGGAGTGGGGAAACCCCTGAGATTGGGACTTCGGGGAGGGGAAGAACTTGGGTAACCTGTGGACCTGGCATCTGCTTGACTGACCACACAACAGCAACAGCAACGGAAAAAAGAAGTAAAGTCAAACAATTAAGACGGCCTAAAAGCCTTAAGAGCTGCCTCCATTCTTAGACAGAAGCCGCTCCCTCCTTGGGGCCACTCCCAGGCAACTAGGGAAGAGATAAAGAGAGGAGTGAGGGGAGCGTGTCTGTTCTACATAATGTGCAGAATTCAATAGCAAAGGCAACACACACAAGAAGGACTTAAAGGAGTTTCCATGCGTGCTGACAACATAATGCGAATAATGTCCAAAAAAGAATATTTTCCATGTTCGCTAATGTCTATCTACATATATCCAACTGTTTATCTGCTGCGTGCGACGAGTATGCGAGGTGTTAGAAGGGAGCGGGAAAAGGAGTTCGGTGAGGAGGGAGGAGGTGAGGGAAGAGCCAGCGACAGTGAAATCCTATTAAGAAGTTTGCTATCGCAAATTAAAATCTAAATACGCCAACCAAATGACGGCGACGTCTGCACCACGGGGCAACCAGAACAAAAGGCGTTACGTTTGCCCGCTGTTTGCCACGCCCACAGACACACACACACACACACACACTGGCACAGACACACCGAAGGCAGTCTGCTTACATTTTGAATTATAAGCAAAGCGCAAATTTAATAAAGGTTGTCCCTAAATATACACGCCAAGGCAGCAAACACACAGACTAAAGACCACAAAGACCAAGAAAAAGTCGAAGACGCAGACAAGGACGAGAACGAGAACGAGGACGAAGGCGAAGGCGAAGACGAGGCATACAGACTATGACAATGTCAAAGAGTTTGTGCACGCAACGTAGGCGTGGCAGCTGTGGCCCTGGCCCCAAATGGCAACAACAACAACAAGGACAACGTCGTCGGAGACGGCAAAGTTTTCACTTTTATTTTTCATTTTGCTTGACTGGCAAATGGCAAAAGTTTTCCCTTTTTTTTCCGAAGGCTTTTCTTGCGTTGCCATTCGCAACTTTAAGCCTTTATTAAATTGTCAGCAAGTGTGCGTGAGAGTGTGTGTGCGAGTGTGAGTGTGTGTGTGTCGCTGAACAACGCCAACAATTGACAGCAAAACAAACGATTGTCATTGTCAAGTGTGTGCGTCAACCTTTGAACCCGCCTCGGGGCACAGCCTGTAAACGTGTCTCTGTGTCTGTGTCTGTGTCTCACACCCCACACACACTTCTGGTTGTCTGGCTGTGTGAGTGTGTGTGTGTGTCCCTTGTCATCCTTTTGTGTGCGAGGCAGCAGCCATGCTTCAGTTCTTCAGCTTGCTCTCTCGTTTTAAATTGAATTGTTAATTTTTGCTTACCCTTTTTACATCATTTGCGATTTCTTCTACGCTTTTCCCTTTTCTGGTCAACGGCCACAAGACAGCAAAAAAAAAAAAAAAAGAAAAAGGGAGCTGGCCAAATCCTTTTGGCTGTCCCACATTTTGTTAAGGCTTTTGTGCGCACTATGTAAACATTGCCTGCCAGCGACAAACAATTGACATTTGCTACGACTTTTCCCACAGCTGCCTGCAACAGTTTGCGGCAATTGAAACAATGCTAAAAAAGACACGGATGTTCCAAAGTTAACTCTATCTCTCTTTCGCTCTTTCTCTCCAGCCTCCGTTTGCTATTTTTAGCTATTTCATTGCTGTCATTTGCATATCCCGGGTCTACTACTATACTATACTATATATAGATAGCTTTCCGTTCCGTTCCGGTTTCAGAGTTCTTGCCGCATTGTTTGCATTTGCACTGCTCCATTCGGCGTTCGGTGTTCACAATTCGCCATTCGCCATTCACCTCTGCCAAAAGCATAAATCAAGCGCAAAGCACAAATATTTTGCCAGTGACAACAAATATATAATGACCTCTCTCCCACTTTTATCGCCGCCAGCCCATTTATATTCCTGCCTCCGTCTGCGGCACTCTCCAATTGCTTTGGCAGTTTTACCTGGCTGTTGACTGCATTCATTGCTATTCCATTTTTTTAACTCTGTTTTTTTTCCTTGTTTTTTAAATGCTCTAACGGCAGATAAAACAACGTTGGCGCAAAACTTGCGCATGGAATATTTTAATGTCTGAGCTGGCCGACATCTTCTGACTTCTGTCCCGACTCTCAGACTCATTCTCGATTCTGCTGCCCCATCACACTCACATATTTATAGCATACTTTTCAACGCAGTGTGCTTAAAAGATATTCAATTTTGTCGTTTTCCCAGGGTATCTGCACGTCTACCTATAAGCATTTCTAATGCTTGCTTTTTGCATGTTGTTTTCATCGCTTTTTTTTCCTGCAGCCAAAGCTTGCGCTTTACTGATTTCATTTTGATTACGGCAAATTGTTTTTAGTTGCTGTCGCTGTTGAGCCTTCGTCTCTCTCTCCATTCTATTTTCTATTTCACATGCTTTGATTTGGTTTTTCTTGCATTTTCAATTGCGGTTTTGCTGCGCCATCAAGACTTTTTTCTGCTTCAACGTAATAAAATATTATTTATTAAAGCGTCATCAGCGATCACAGGTCGCATAATTATTTTTACGAGTTTCGCTTCGATGGGACATTACTTTCGACTCGTAATATCCACTCGTAACTCCTATGCAAATAAAAATGGCGTGTGCTCGCGTCGCCGCCGCATTCATAAAATATGAATAAACAGCTCTGTTTGCAGTGTAATTTGGGCGGAGAATAAATGAATATAGTTAGAGGAATGACTTATGCAATAGATTATGTCTACACCGGACACATTTCTGCGCTCTGTGCTCTGTGCTCTTCAACTCTCCCCAAGGTGCGAGCTAGTCGCTTTCTGTCGTTAGCGTATGGACTTAGCTGAGTACACAGGTAAAAAAAAATCCAGGATAAATTTCCGAATTAATGCAGAAGTAGTGACAATATCTGGATATTTAATACCGAAATTCATAAATTTGGTATTAAAATTAAATACCATAAGGTATTTATAGTATTTTTTATTTAATAGATATCTAAATTATGACGTGTTTAATATTTATATGCTGTCTCACCTATTAATTGTCACAAATATTACTAAATAATACATTCAGAATACTTATAACCAAATCTCAAAGAATTTAGAACCATGTTAACAAAGCTCTACTAACTGAGAAAAGAATAAAAACTCCAGGAATTAAACTACTACTTACTACGGGTTGCTTTGGATGATAATTTGGTGTATTTCGCACACTATGGTATATTTTTAATGCATCAATCTACCTCAAACAGTTTTCGGTATATATTTTGTATATTTTTGGTATATTCATTATGTATATTATACAATTAATACCGCACTATTTTGCTTTTATTTAAAATTTGTAACTTTCTTACTTCTTTTAATCCTCAAACTTCGCATATACAAGCTCAAAATAATGCACCTTATAAAGCTGTTTTTCAGTGTAAATTTTTAGCTTGCTAGATTTCTACCTCGCTGCTTCCAATTAGACAAAACTCCAGTTGCCACGCCTCTCTTAATGGCTTAACACATAAGCATTCATTGCGTTTTTGTTACTGGTTTGTAGGGTATACTAAATGAAATGCACAAAACATGAAAATGCATTCAGCAGCAAAAACTTTTGCAAAACGCTCGAATAACAAAAGAAATGGACGAGGTCACAAGGCACGTGCGAGAGTTTTCAAAATGGCGCCCGGGACAGCTGCAGCAACAACAACTAAATTAGTCGATGTGGAATCCACATTGTGGATGCAGTTCTGTATTTTTTTTCGTTTTGTTCTGCTTCTTCTCTTTGTTCTGGCAACCCTTCATTGTTGTTGTTGTTGCTGTGTCCTGGTTTACAGTGCCTCTTACTTAGGCGCATTATTTTTGCAACTTTTTGGTGCACAAGTTTTTAATGAAATCAAAATCCAAATGCGGCTGAGCTCGCAAAAAAAGAAAAATGGAAAATGAAAAACATGAAACACATTGGCAACCCTCAAGTGGCAACTCCCAAAATGGTAGCCTAATGAGCAGCCAACTGCACTCGGGTTTTAGTTTCAATCGACTTTAATTTCCGTCTACTGCATATCAGAAATTTTCTCAATTCTCCTGGTAGCTTTTCCCCATCTCTCTCTCTCTCTCTCTCTTCTCCTCCTCTCTGTCTATCTCTCTGTGTGTATGGTCTGCTCTATCAGTTGTCGTTGTAATGCAAATTGGTTTCTGCTGCGTTATGCATCTGTGTCAGCTGTCAAGCTGACATTTGGCATTCTCTATGCATCAAATATCAATTTCAGTTTTAAGAGCTGACAAATTGCATGGAAATTGCGTCAGAAATTGAAATGAATGTGCACACACAACAGCAGCGATAACAGCAACGCTGACTGTGGGCGGCTTTGGGGGCGTGGTTGAAATGAACGATCAACTAAGCAAATTATTGCGTGGCCCATTGCGAACGTATGTGTGTGGGTAAGGCAAGGTATCGCGGCATTAATATGAGCTGACTTATGTCATATTCATGGGCTGACATTCAGGCGCACCTACACACACTGTGCCACAGTGCCACACACTGTGTGCCACATGCACGAGGCACTGAAGCGCGCTTCGATTAAACAAACCCGCTCAAATATGCATTGACATTGAGGCAAAGACAAAAGGCATAGCAGCAGCACCAAGTATGTGAAGCACAATCACAGTGTGGCACGCACACACACACACACACACACTTGCAGCAAGGATGTGGCATCCACTAAAGGTCGCAACAGTTGCATAATGCGCAAAACTCCATTTGCCATTTCTCTTTCCGGCTTCAATTTCAGTTTCTTTTTCTTGTTTTGGGAAGCTAATTAAAGCGGCTAACGATGGGCAACGATTGCATAAGCTTCCACTGAAAAAAAAACTCTCTTGCTCAGCGCGCTGTCAGCGCCAGTTGCAAATGTCAACGCAATGCAATGCTACATTGGAAGCCGCTCAAGGATATTCGAAAGAGAGCGAACGAGCCTGCGAAAGAGAGAGAGAGATGCACAAACAATACACTCACTCGCTTGCGTAACGTAAAAGTAGCCTTGAACTGCAGCCTGACGCTTTCAATGGATTTGCATTCCATGCGCTGCACACACTTCCAAGGTCACGCCAACGCCAGTCACTAAATGATAGTGTGGGAGTGTGGAGAGTTTGCCTTACGCACACACACACACACACACTTACACAGAAATACAGACTGCAAACGAGCATACATAAATAATAAGCATGCAATGTGTCTGTGTTTGTTGTGCTGTCAAGCCGCAACCAAAATGCCAGAAAACTGTCGCAAACTTTTGCCTAATTGGCACTCGAACAAATGCAGCCAAAGAGCGCAAGAAAGCGAAAGAGAGAAAGAAAGAGACGAGTGCGGATATAAATCTCGCCAATACCTTGCAATTGGTCTGTGCTTTTTTTGCTGTTTTTGTTTTTGGCGGGCAAGGCAGCGAACATGCAATATAATAACGGTTAAGCACGCAGAGTCAGTGAAGGAAGCAGCGACGTCGGCATCAACAGCGATAACAACAAAGTAAGCGAGCAAAGAGCGAGCACAAAAACGTGCAAAGGCAAAAAGCGGCAGAGCGAAACGAGCAGTCGAAACAACAGTTGGGATAATGACGTCAAATGAACAGAGAGAAAGACAGAGACACACACTGCCAACACAGAGGGTTGCCAGATCGGCAAAGGGTTTTAAGTTTCTTGCTCTAGTACTTCGACTAATTCAAAAGCGTCAACTAGAACAGTTAGTTAACTATTTATTGCATCATAAAAACATTAGACTACGTATGAATGTGGCTGATATTAATGTATTTATGCTGCTGTCAGTCAGTCAATTAGCGAAGCTTTTCCACCCAAGCATACATATTATATTCTAATGGCTTTAGTTTGTTATTGGAGTCACCCTCGCACACACACACACACACACACACAGTCACACTCATAAACTCACGCACACTCATACAAATAAACAAGTCAGCTATCCAAACGTGCAACTGACGCTGCCCGGCAAAGCTATTTAATGCCCTTTTTCGCTTCTGGTTACCTACATCCGCCCACCGCCTCCTCAGGCCCTTAGAAATTGCTATTTGGTTATGCTGGCAGCTCTTTCATTTGCCGTTCTTTTTTCTGTGCTTTTTTCTGTTCGTTTTCGTTCATTTTGCTGCTCTCTTTTGACTGCGCGCGTTGTGTGCAAGTTGGTCATAAAAATGGAGTAACATTTATGACCCACATCAGGAGACGCAAAATGTGCGAGGGGCGAGGGGCGAGAGGAAAGGGGGGAAGATGGCAGTGAAGTAAAAATTGCGAGCGCGCTGCGTGTTCGTGTTGCAGAGGAGGGTTATGTGTGTGGGCGGAGTGTTTGCCGCCGCCTGCAAGCGCAACGTTCACAAGGATATTTTATTTTACTGTTATTTTTGTTTGCCATTTTTGCTTTTCTCATTGTTATGGCTTCCCACGCCCCCCTCTGTCGCCCACTTTCCATCTCAGCATTCGATGGCCATTTACTTTTGACTCCTTTACGCCATTTGCGGCCTCTACTTTCTGTTTTCGTTTTTTTTTTTTTGTTATTCGTTAGAATTTGCCTACAACTCTCTCTTATAATATTTTTTCGCCGTTAAACCTGCGACGTCGAAGCCGACGCCAACGCCAACGCTGACGTCGCTGTTGCTGTACGAAATTTTCAAGGGTAAATATGCGTATCGGATTTTGTTGAGGTGCGCAAGGATTTGCGTGTCACACATTCATACACTCACACACATGCACACTTATTGAGTGAGTCAGTTGGCCGCTTAAAGTTGACTTACCCCTTTTGCTGCTGCTGCTGCCGCTGTTGTTGTTGCTGCTGCGTCTTTGGTCATTAGGCATGCAACACATTTTTGCATGCACATGCAACCGACGCTTTTAAATCAGGCGCCACTCGCAGCTGCTCCTTCTCCTCCTCCTCCTCCTCCTGCTGCTTCTTCTCTCGCACACTGACCCAGTTCGCTTTGTTTTGCGTGTTTATCTTACACACGTTTCAGCAATGATGACGACGTTAACGTCGACGGCGACTGAGACTGAGACTGAGGCTGCTGCTTTTGCCGCCTGTTGTTGTTAGTTTGCTCTTCTTCTACGTCAGCCTCTTTTGCGTGTTATTTTCGTATGCCTTTTGCTTTGACCGAGTTAAGTAAATCACACACACACGGCGAAAGTGGCAGTAACGGTGAACAGCAAGTCACACAGTGCAGGTCGAAAGTATGCAACATTAAATTGATTACACTTTCACCTTACGCTTACGCTTGTGTGCATTTTTTATGCGCTTTTTCCTTTCACTGTTTTTGTTTTTCTTCTATTGTGTTGCTAATTTCGTTACTTTCACTTTGTTAGGCTTTCGCCTGCTTACCTCTGCGTGTATGTGAGTCTGTTGAGTTCGTTCGTGTGTATGTGTTGGTAAGCACACGTGTGCGTGGCTGCAGCCAGTTTTCTCTGTTTGTCTGTGTATGAGTGTGTTTGTGTATCTGTGCGTCGTCAGTTTTCGTTTGTCAACTTTTGGTCGCGCATTGATTTTTCACTTAACATTAATTTAGATAGCATTAATTCCCATTCAATATCTATGCACAATTTCGACGCCGGATTTGATGTGAGCGCGTTTCTCGTTTCTTTTCGTTTTGATTGCTTTTCATTTCGATTTTTGCGCGCGCTCCCGCTTCATGTGTTAGTGAGGGTACGCGCGTGTGGGTGTGTATATGTGTGTGTAGCAGGTGGACAAAATCAAATAAGTTGCTCAATGCCGTCCACGAGCGCAGCGCACGTCCGCTCGCCACGACTCTTCACACATTTCTGAGAGCGGGCTTTTCATAAAATGTTTACGTTTGGCTTCCTTGCGTATCCTACACACAATCTCTCTCGCTCCTCACGCTCTTGCTGACTACACTCTCTCTGTGACTTTGCTTTTGCGTTTGTTTTTGCGTGGTGTCCTCTCTCCGTCTGTATTTTTGTGTTTGCGCTGTTGGAGCAGCACAGCATAAGCGGCGCCAGAATGTCTACGCATAAATAATACGCACGTGGCGTGGTGAGAGGAGTGTAGCTAAGAAGTAACAGTTGCTCTCACTACAAAGTAAATCCTTACTGACAGGTACGTGCAATAGATAGAGAGAGAGCATTATACTCTACATTACTGTGGAGCCTTACACGTCTTAAGAAGCTGCTGTTGACTTATATTGATGAAAAATTCAATAAGTTAAAAATTTGGACTGTATTTAATGGATGAAATGTAATACAACTTAGTAGTAGATTATATGGAAATTTTATAAATAATAAATTACAATTATATTGTCTAATCCAATTTAATTATTTTTTTGAGTTTCTCCAATATTTGTAACGCCGCATCCTACAATTTAAAATTTTCTATATACGGTTATAACTTAAAATATTTAGTAATAATATAATAATAAATAATATACATAATATTCTTTAAATTTATAGCATTTATTTTCAGAATTTATCTAAATTAATTTTTAAGATTAAATTAATAAATGCTAATAATAAGTATAATTAAATTGTAATCATTAACATCTTTAAAATAAATTTGCTTCGCATAATTTTAAACTACAGCACTATGAATAATATTATTTGCGAAACATGTATTTGTAAGGCATACTTCAGTCGGCTATGGCTTTTTAATGTCGTCTGCAATCATAACAGTAAACAAATCGCAGGAGAGAAATACCCATGCAAATACACCAAAAAATTACAACTGCTTTTGCCTCGCACTCTCTGCTGTGCTCCACGCACGCACTCACTCGCGCTCTCGTTCGCTCTTTGTCTTTGCGCTCGCACATGCGCTCTCTCGCAGCTGTTCAATGCGCAGCTTCTTGGTGACTTCTTTTGCATTGGCCCCCCTTCGTCATCTCTCTTCTCTCTTGTAATATACCACATTTCCTTTACGACTGCGACGTCGACTGCGACTGCTGCTTCATGCAGAGCACGTGAACTTTTGTGTTTACTTTTTAATTTTCTTTCAGCTCCCAGTTGTTGTTGTAGTTGTTGCTGCTGTCGTGTTAGTTGTTGTTGGTGGACGAGGTGAGGAGGATGCCACTGCCAGCGTGCGTTGCTTTTGTTTTTCTGCCACTTTTGCTTGTTTAGCATTGCAGTTTTCATTCATAGCATCAAAGTCGAATTCCGAAGCAGCCGCTGGCAGCAAGAAAGAATGGTGAGCGATGAAGATTGAGAGAGGGGGATGCCTGAGAACTATGCCAACTGCTTGCCACTTCACTTGGCCAAACAACGATCGGCAGCAGGCAGCAGCGAAGCAGCCTTCATGTTGCTTGTCTATGGAAATTGGCGCAAAATATGCCCCAGTTGGTTCCCCAGGCGAACCGTTATGCTTATGTTGTGGTTTCTTTCCTTTTTTTCTCCCTCTCTCTTTTACGCTCTTACACTGCTTCTTTTTCTGCACATTTTGGGATCCCAGTTGCATTTTGCATATGTTCAGTGTATGAGTGAGTGTGTGTGTGTTTTAGCCAGCTGCCATTTTCAATTTGCTGGAGTCATGTTAAATCATGCATGCTGATTGTCATGTGGTCTCTGCTGCCACAGTGCAACAAGGAAGCTCAGAGAAAGAGAGATGCTGATAAAACTAGAAAACGAATTGCATACTGATTTGCATTTGTGTTAAGCAGGCAACAAAAATCGAGACAACAGTGCTGCCAATTAGCAAATGTTCAAATGCAACAATTGACAACAGTTGGCAGCACCTGCAACGATATCCAAAAACTGTTTGCAGGCATTTTGCTGCAAATGGCGCAAACAAAGGCTTTGATTTTAGGCAAACGAAGTGCCTGATAAACAAATAAACACACACACGCAGACAACAAGCGGAAGAGGCGGGGGCGGTGGCGGAGGCGGAGGAGGAAAGGGTTGTGGTCAGTGCTACGGATATGCAAAGTCGTAACTCATATGCTCCCCTGCTCCCTTCCTCCTTCCTTCCACCCACACACATGAGTAATTGCTCTTGTGCATGTGTCCATCTCTCTATCTCTGTCGCCCTCTCTTTGTCTGTCTGTCCGACTGTCTAGCAACGCTGTGTGCTGTGCGTTACGGTTAGTTTGCAAGCCATTTAAGCCTGGCCCACGTTCTGGCCACCACGTCAAGGTAAACTGTTGATTTCGTGCGACGTTCTGCGGTCCAGATGCTGGCAACCATTTCTGGTTTTGGTTACGCTTCTGCTGACATAGCCCACGTTTGTGTATTTATGTGTCAGTGTGTGTGTGTGTGTGTGAGTTGGTGTATGTCTGCTGTTGCTGTGTTTGTTTGCATATTTTGTTGTGCTGCTGCTGCTGCTGCGACTCATAATGACATTACGAGAAACTAAAGCCGAATGCCAAAAGTTCAAAAGTCCAACAACAACTGCAGAGTTCCCCCTCCTCTCCCTCCTCCTCTTCTTACTGCTCTCCTCCCACACTAACTGCCTCAGTCGGGCGACAAATTTTCGTACGTTTTCGCTATGCCATGCAAATTTGATGGCAGTGCTTTGAGTGCTGCCATAAAATGTGACAAAATGGAGCCATTGCTTTTTCGGGGCGCGCTGCAAAGTATGCTATGAAAAGTATGCAGCACGCGCGTCCACACAATGAAATCCACACTCACACCCACACCCATACACACACACTCACACTCACGCTCTCACACCCGCTCAATTGAAGAGTGAGAGTTGAATGGTTTATTTTCGTATAGAGTCGATAATTTAATGTACGCACACACACACACTCAATGCATTGGGGAATTGAGTTGCTCCCTCAAAGGGTTGATAGCAAGCTGCTTCTTCTACCCCCTATCTCCACGCCCACCCTCTGCCATTGCCCAAAAGCCCCAATGAGCTTCGAAACCCTTTTGAGGACTAAATATAGTATGTGCGCGCTTAAAAGCATTTCATTTCATTGACCAATTCAACTCACTAAATAGTGGTTAACAGTTATCTGTTTCTCTTGTTGTTGTTACTTGTTGTTGTTGTTGCTTTTGTGGTTTCTTTAGTTGTTCTTGTTATTTGTTGTTATTGTGTGTTAGTTATTGTGGCTGTGGTTTTTATACCCTACAGCAAATGCACGAGTTTAATGCATGAATAAATAATTACACGCACGCTTAAAAGTATGCAACATTATTTTTAATGAGCTGCATGCGAAATTTTACAATAAATTTTCAAGTTAAATTTCATCAATTATTGAAGCTATTAGCAATGTAATGAATTGATTTTAATAAAGAAAAGGTATATTAAAAACAACTTTTGTATACAAATCATTATTAAATTGTAGATATCTGTGAAATGTTTCGATTAATAACAAGGAACAAAAATAATGACTAAATTAAGTGCCTAACAAAACAGGAAATGCATTTTGATTATTTAAATCATGAATTTTCTAAAATGTAGCAACTTTAACGACTTGACGTAAGCTCTTTAAGCTTCTTATTATTTTGCTACATAGCTTCTAAAATATTTATATAATTTCGCAAGAATTTCCTCACTGAAATAGCACAAGATTTCTGAAATATTACTTCTTATAGTACATTATTTTGAATTTTTTAAACTGTCGCTCAAATAATTACTCATCTAAACTGAAATTAAAAACAACGCCAACTTTTTTTTGCTCTCTATGGTATATTTTGAATGTAGTACTATATCAATATACCAAATATAGTCTTTGGTATTTTTTGCAGTATATTAAAATTTTAGATACAGTATCATATGAATATACGCAGTATATCCTTTGGTATATTTTAGTATTTTGAGGTATATTAATTCTGTATATTTTTAAATAAATACCGAACTCGATTACTTTTATTAAAAATGAATTGCGAGTATCTCAACTTTCTTTGATATTGACAAATTGAATTTTAAATATCAGTATTATTTGTAATATTTAGTATTTCAGTATTATTTATTTCAAATAGTTTACTGCCCCACTTAAACTCTCATTTCGTGTGAGTATTAAAAGGGTATAAAATACATTGCAAAGTTTATCGGGCATAAAACCAACCGCAGATTGTAATTAATTGAATTTATCTGTTGTATCATGCATGTTCGTCGATGAATGTGTTTGTGAAGGGGGAAATAAATGTGCTCAAATGTGTATATGTGTGTGAGAGTGTGTGAGTGTGCATTAATCTCATATGCAAATTGGAATCAAATACAGATGCGAAATTAGTCGATTCTAATTCGCAACAAACCGCCGTCTAAATAACTGAGGCATATTCAATCCAATTAACCGCCCCTCGCTGCATTTGCCACCTTTTGTTGCACACACACAAGGTATATATATAGTCAATATGTCGGATGAATATATGTATATGGTAGATGATTCTGTCTCGTTGCCATCCAGCTGACAGGTGTTTCACTTTACTATTGCTTTTTGTTGGTTTTTGTGGATTACGGATTACACAATCAGCTTTGTCAGTGTGGCAAAATGGTTGTTTGTTTTGCATTTGCAGCGCGACTACGTGACTCCGGCGAAAGCCCCGCCGTGGGGGGAGGGGGGCAGAGGGTAATAGGGGAGAAGATTGTCACTTGAAAATTCCATGCGTGATCGATGCACAGAGCTCAGAGCACGATGATGGCAGCTTGCCATTGGTTCGAATTGAATTCGACGCGGCAACGTGCCTCTCTCCGGGGCAACATTAATGTCAATTTTGATGCCTGATTTATGGCAACGCATTTGGAGCAGCGCTGTTGTCGTAGCATGGCTTCATTTGAATTCAATTGGCTCGCTGCTCCAGCTGAAGCTGAGACTGAGACTGTGACTGAGACTTTTGCACTGATTTTCCCCCTTCGACTAACAAATCTACATTTGCTTATATATATAGTAGATGTGTGTGTGTGTGTATAGTATGCATAGTGCGGCTGCTTGTGACGGCTGAAGAGCACGTGACCCGCTAACCTTAAAAACACTGCCGCCTCTCGCCTCTTGCCTCTTGCAGAAAATCTTGCAGAATCCGCCTTCGCCTTTTGCGCCTTCGCCTTTTTGGCTTTTGCCATCTCCATTTCCATGCCAGCGACTGCCAAAGGGCAATAAAAAATTGACAACGTCAAAAAAGCGAAGCCCGAAAAGTTTTTACCCCGCCGCCCCCCTCTCACTACCCCCACCACCACACTCTTTGACACCCTCGGGTGCTGTCTATTCCTATCAGTTGACAGGCTTTGTGACACAGTTACGAGACAACGCTGTTGCTGTTGTTGCTGCTGTTGTTGTTGTCCTTAAAGGATGCGCCAAGAGTGCTGCATGTGCAGCGTAGCCGAAATTGCTTTGCATTTGCATTGTTAGGCAACTATTTCCATCCCCCTCTCTATCATACCCTTTGAATGCCAGCGCACACCTGCGGCCGCATTTTAGCATTATTAAAGCGCCCCCTGGCGGCAAGCACATGCACATTTCGCATTTTACCGGAAGCACTTTGCTCGCAGATTTATGAGCAAAGATTGAGAATGGAAAGTGCCTCCCACACACTCCCACTCACCCTCCCCCCACCATCTTCAAACTGTAAACGCGCAGCTTGCAACAACGTTAAATTTTGCATTTCGCCCAAAACTGATAAAGCTGTCGGCACTTTGGTTTTCGGTTTTCGGTTTTGGCTTTGGCTTTGCGTGTAGCGCAGTGTTTGTTTCGCACACACACACCCACACACACACACAGGGTCTACGGTCTAAAGTTATGTCATGCCAAGTCAACTTGTTTGGCTTTCATTTGCTGTCCACACATACTACAGGAATGCCTCACTTGCCTGCCACTTGCCACTTGCTACTTGCCACTTGCTGCCTGCCACTTGCCTGTAATCCCCGCCAAGCGTCCAATTCTCCGCATATAATCCATTAAAATGTACGCAGCGAGAGCAGCTCACAAAATTGATTGGAAATTCAAGTAAAATTCGAAAAGCTGCTTTTGTAAAAAAATCTTATGAATTTTGCCAAGAAGAGATAAAAAAATATTGGATCTAATGAACAGTTTTCATCAAATATTTATTTACTTTATTAATTTAGAGTCTCATGTTTTAGTTTTATATAATAAGCCAATAAATTTAGCAGCAGAACTTTTCCATTATTCAGTTCAAAAAGTTGCATTTATTTATTATTTAATCGTAGGGTTTAATCTACAGAGCATCGTCACTGGATCCGTGTCACAATCTATACATTACACAAATCATTGCTGCATTACTGTTATCAATAAATAATATATAGTAAGTAAAATACCTGCAGTTGCCGCACAGAAAAATGCAATCAGCAAGCAAGCGGACAGCGCTAAAATATTAATCATCCGCTCCATTGTACGATGATTTCTAGAATGATTCCATTTCAGAATTATACGAATCACGTAAACAAATTTGCAGCAAAGACAAATATATTATAAAATTATATTTAAAATGCATACGCATCAGCTGTTGTCGAGCTTATCAATTGAACATTCAATCAACATTAATAATGTATATAATACATGATGTTCCATATTCTAGGAACATTCATAATGTATATAATACATGATGTTCCATATTCTAGGTATTCCGGTAAAAGTTGGTGTATCAGATTGAAATTATTCCTCAACAAATATTCCGCAACTTATTTTAAAATCTTCTGGACTAATATCAATCACTCTGCACTATCATCCGCTCCATTGTACCTTGCTTTCTAGATTAATTCTAGATTAATTAATCAGTATCATAAAAACAAAATTTTACCTTGACAAGAAAAATTCAATGTTTTTTTAAGTTGCCTTTAAGCAAGCGCCCACTTAATTAAATTCTTGGTATTTAAGTTATCCTTTAAGAGTAGTACAATTAAAAGGAATTCAATGAAAATATAATAAAATTAGTATATTATGACTAATATCAAAATATCAATAACTCTGTCTCTTTCCTACTTGTATACTTTATTTTGAGTCGCTTACTGAAGCTGCCATCTTGTTTAGAGTAACTGATCACCCAGCGCCACCTGTTGCACTTTTGAAATACTATTCAAAAGGCGCTTCAATTCAAACTGCACTGCATGTTTGCAGCTCTGTAACAGCTAAAAATTGCTTTTAAAACATTTTGTATTTAAATTTCAATTTTAGTATTCTTCAATTATATTTAAATTATTAAATCATTTTGTAATTCATTCGTTTCAATTGATTAATTTCTATAATTATTCTGTCTAATTTCAAAACAAATCAAATACACATATATTTTATCAGGTGTTCAGCAAAAGATGTGATTAGTTGATATTATTTTTTATAAGAATAGAAATAACAAATTTAAGCTTGATTATAAAATTGGAATGTTTTTTTAAGTTGTTTTATGCGAAAAATATAAATAGCCAACTTAACCTTGATAATAAAACTGCAATGTTTTTTTAAGTTTTCTTCAAGCGAGCACTTACTAAATTAAATTATTGATACTTTGAGAACTATATATGTAATTATTTTTATATTTCATGGGAATGCTATGATTAAATTATCGTTTCAAATGAATATCTTATGAAACTGCCCTCGTTTCGCTGTAATGCTCGCTGTGCTCATCCACTTGGCTCTCCGCTACTCGTAAGTGTGCTCAATGCAGCACTGAAATTCATTTAACGACTTGGCGCACTTTAACATCGCACACATACACACACTCAGATACATAGAGATAAGCAAACACACACACACACACACACACACTCACACACATTGGCGCAGTTGTTAAGCCCGAAAAAAATTCACATGGAAAGTTGTTCCTGTTGCACGCTCATTTAGTTGCGGGGAGGGCAGGCGACAACAGGAAGACAAAAGTCGACAATGGATGTAACTGTAACTTGACCTTGACACGTTCTACTCTCCCCATCCCTCTCCCATCCCCTATTCCCTCCTCCTGCCTCCCACTCAGCGAAGGCAGTGGGAAGGCGCCTCTTTTTGACATTCGTTTGGCTTACGTAAATTGAATTTTCAGTTTGATGAATGTAAACCTTGTGAAATTGTCAGTGGGAGAGAGTGAAGGGAAGAAGTGTTGTATAAGTGTGAGTGTGTGTGTGTGAGCGCGTGATTTTTGGTGTGCCTGCAATTGCCAGCTGTGTGAAGGCTGCGCGCCTGCAGCTATGCAATGCTTTTGCCTTCGCTCCAGTTTCGCTTGCAAAGCTTAAAGGAGATGGAAAAGAGGTGGAGAGGGGGGGAGTGGGGTTGATTTACAGAAGACGCATACAACTTGAAATTAAATTCGGGCAAAATGCTTCGCATACCGAAGAAAGGTCAAAATGTTAATGTATTTGAAATGAGGCAACGCCAAACACCAGATGAGAGATACGGCACAGAAACTTTTACTTCTCCTTCCCACTTCCACTCTCCCTCCCTCTATCTCGCTATCTCTGTCTATGTCACTTCCTCGCTTCCTGCTTTCCTGCTAAAACAGACAGAGAGCAAAGTGGAAAACTTGTCCATGCTCATTCATCCATCTCGACATGCCCGAAAGGCAGCAAGCAGCCAAGAAACACACACAAGCACCGAAGACAACAAAAAAGTGTGGTCCAGTAGTGCCTACAAGTGGCCGGACAATCGCACATGATGCTCCTCTTGAACACCAGAATGTGTCTTGTCCTTGTCCATCGAGCATGGCGTAGGCGGCAACAAGCAAGCGGGCGCACTCACACATTTTCTTTTCGGGGTGTGTTGGCGTAGGCGTATAATGCGATTTGCCACACGTAGACAACATTTTTTTCCCTGCTTCAAGTTGTTTAGGGGAGGGGGAGGTGGAGGGGCACAACACCGTCAACTTGGATTGCGTTAATGCTCAATGCTTTTTTCGGGTGATGGAGGCGGGGGTGAGGTTTCAATAAGTAGCACATTGTGTGGGATACAAGGCTCCATTATTTATTCATAAACACTTCAGTTATTTAATAACATTATGTTCGCTTGTGCTCTGGCTCTGGATAAGTTCACGTACAAATAATATGCACTACATTCTGGGACAGATCTGTCACGCAATTTATTGGTAACCAATCAGCTGCAATTAGTGACCAACGGTCAATGTTCTCATTACTGTGTGCAACAATAACGTTTAGTTGATTGATTTTCGAAACTGAAAATGAATGAAAGTTATTTTTGGGAAACGTAAAGCAAAGCTTAAATGTAATTGTGCCTTGTACAATTGTCAATAAATATTTGTGCTGTTGCTATATATATAAAATAATTAATGATTTTAGTGTTTTATACACTTCGCTTGTATAAATTAACATAATGAGAAAGTTTGGGTCTGAAATATTACTGGAAAGGCAATTAAGAATGTTAATACTTATTAAAATTATATTTCTCAAGAGATTTTTATTGCCCAAAACCCTTTTTTAAAAGAACAGTAGACTTATCATTATAATTACACCGAAACTTATATGCTACGCTCTTTTTGGTAGTTTCAAAATAAAAGCGTTGCGCGGGCGTTGAGTGTGGCGGTCGATCGATACATTTTCGATAATGCCATCCACAAGTGGAAAGCAACTGCCAACTGTTGAGTCCAGCGAACGCTGTTTACAACGGTCATTTTTGTGGACTGCCAACTCAGTTTGCAAAAATTAAAAACAGCTGTTTGCCAAATTAACAAACTGAAGAGTCAACAAATTGTGCATTTTATTGCAAAGCGTAAAAACTACACACACACCATGGATGAGAAAGAAAATCCATACGATATGGATAGCTCCAGCTTCGACTCGGACAGATATCTAGAGAAGCTGCTGAAAGATTGCTCCCTCAAGCAGATAATGGACACGGAAGCAGCCGTGGTGAAGGACACACAAACATTGCACTCGGATATGCAAACGTTGGTCTATGAGAACTACAACAAATTCATTTCGGCCACGGATACTATACGCAAGATGAAGGACGACTTCAAGCAGATGGAGACGGATGTGAATCTGCTGATGAACAAAATGCAATCGATAACCACGTTCAGTGAGCAAATAACGGGAACACTGCAAGGCACTCGCTCCCAGCTGTGTCGCCTCTCCGAGAAACATTCGCTTTTGAAGCGTTTGCAGTTTCTGTCCACGCTACCAGCTAAGCTCAAAGCACTCATAGAGGAGCAGAATTATGCGCAAGCTGTACAGGATTATCTGCATGCCCAGAAAGTGTTTGCCCAATATGGCAGGCAGCCTTCCTTCGATGGTATACAACGTGATTGTGATGCCATCATGGCCGAGCTAAAAGAGCGGCTGCGCCAGGACTTTCAGCGAGCTGGGAACACGGCTCAGTCGCTAACCGAGATCGGTGAGCTGCTGCTGCAGCTGGACGAGAAGACGTCGGACTTGGCCAGTGAGATGCTGCGTTGTGCGGGTAAGCGGTTGCACGAACAGATTGCCATGCTGCAGGATCAGACGGAGCGCGATATGCTCGAGTTTGTGGACATGGGCATCGAGGGATTCCTCAACGATTTGGCCCTGGTGGTGACCTCCTATTTCGACATGTTTGTGGCCAAGCACTACGAGCACGAGCGGTAAGTCAATGATGTATCTCATTTACAGTGGTTAATTGAGTCCATTGCAGCGATGACTTCCAGGAGAACGCGCTGCACGAGCTCAACATCTTTCTCAATCAGAACATCGACAGTTATCTGAGCCTCGTGCAAGATCGCGTTGAATCCGACATTGGCTTCGGCGACACACAAGTCATGCTGCGTGCCCTCGATCGTCTCCATCGCCGGCTGCAGGCCATGCGCAACATTTGCCGCGGCCTCCAGGTGCAGCGCAACACGCTGGATATCATTATTGCGGCCGCACACCAACTGTGCGATGCGCATGGTAAGAGTCTGCGGGATCATTTCGCAGACAGCTTGAGTGCTGTGCGTTTGTCGCTGGTTTCATCTAAAAGCGATGTAGCCACGGGCGTCAATTTGAACGATCTCATTAGCAATCTGTATGTGGCCATGGTGGAGAAGATCAAGGGCGTGCTGCAGGATCTGTTGATCTTCTTGCGCACCGATTGGTCCTTCAACATCAAGGCGGAGCACAAGGGCGCCTTGTGTGTCGAAGGCATACGCGAGCAATTGCTGATTGGCTTCTTACGGCACATTGCCAAGATGATGTGCGGCTTTGCTGATGCCTCTGGCTCTAGTCCACCCAATCTGCTGCTGGTGCTGTCAAAAACCTGCCTGGAACTGGAGCAACAAGGCGTGCATGTGTTGGCAAGTCACAAAGATAATCTTTTACTTTAAACACTCATCAAGTTTTGCATTTACAGATTGCCCTGGTCGATGATCTTTACGAGATTGATTCGGAGAACAGCGCCACGCTTACACATGAAACTGAAATTTGTGCCGAGATGCGTGAGACAGCTCAGGCATTGCTTGATGCCTATGTACGTCTCCAGGGCACCAACATCTCGCAGATGCTGCGCAAAAGCGTCGAGACGCGAGATTGGCTCAACTGCCTTGAACCACGTTCTGTTCGCGCTGTGATGAAGCGCGTCGTGGAGGAACTGGGCAGCATTGAAGCAGTTGTTGCCAGTCTCTATGAGACTTCAGGTAATCCCGGCTTTCGCACCACGGCCAGCAGCGATTCCAGTCGCAAGACGTACTTCAGCAACTTTAATGCTGCCAAGCCGCAGTATCGATCCAATTGGTCGAATTATACGCCATCGCAGCTGGAGTCGAGCTATGTGTCCAACATACATCGATTGTTCTCGGAGCGTGTGGACATCTTTACCTCGGTGGAGTTTAGCAAGACCTCCATAGTCATGGGCATCATTAAAATAGGTCTCAAGGTAAATACAGCTTAACTCTCTTAATATGTGAAATACTTTATTATTATTCACATTTACAGACACTGCTGGAGTGCGTGAGATTACGCACGTTTAGCAAGTTTGGACTACAGCAGATCCAGGTGGATGCGCACTATCTGCAAATGAATCTCTGGCGCTTTGTCAGCGACGAAAAGTGAGTAAGCAAATAGTTTTTTAAATGTGTATTCATTTTGTGACTTCTCTGCAGTCTGGTCAACTTTCTGCTGGACGAAATACTCGGCTCGGCTGTGCATCGCTGCCTGGAATCCGTGTTGATGGAACCCAACGCTGTGGAGATTATCTGCGAGCGTGGTTAGTAATGCGATGCGTACTTTACAAACGATACAAAAACATTCCTGGCTCTAATGTCATCTGTCTCTCTGTCTGTTTATTTTCAATTGTTTTTCTTGTTAAACTTAATGCTAGCCTAAGGACTTTCGCACTTTTAATATACAAATTATATACGTTAATCAGCTAAAAAAAACACACATAAAACAGCATTATCGATTGTCTCATTCCACTGGTTGTGGACTCAGCGTTAGCATAAACTCAATGTCCTCGCCCTTAAATTCCACATCATCGTCATCACCATCGCCGTCGCTTTGCTCGGCCGTCGTTACCAGTATGTTGTGCGTCTCCATTTCCCCCTCCGTCGCACCAGCGGTAGTAACCGTAATCATGCTGGACTTATTTGATTTACCATCGCCTGTTACGTTGCTCGGTTCCATGCGATTCTGCAAACGCGCTCGACGCGCCTCCTCAAACTCCTTGGGATGGCACTTTTTGCGATGCGAATGCTGATTGGCATTCGAATTGAAGGTCTTCGGGCAATGCGGACACTTGTACAGCACCTCGCCCGTATGCGTGGCCATGTGCTCCTTCAGGTTGATGGCCTTCTTGAACTTCTTGTTGCACACACTGCAGCCATGCACACGATCGGCGGTGTGCACATAACGCATGTGACTCAGCATCGCGCTGCGATTGGGCGATACTTTGCCACAGATGTTGCAGGTGCTCTCCACGGAGTTGCCATTGTGTCGGCTCACATGCTTCTTCAGGCTGTACTTGTTCTTGTGCCACGAGCCGCAAATATCGCACTGCACTTTGGGCTCTGTGATGCCCGCATGCTCAAGTTGATGGCGCTGGAAGGCCGCCTGGCCACGTATCACCTGGGCGCAGATGTCGCACATGGTGCCATAGTTGCCGTGGACCATTTTCACATGCGTGCACAGCATGGAGAAATTGGGAAAGCTATGAGAAGACAAGTCAAACAAAAGGAAAGAAAAAGGAATATTTTTACTAACCGCCTGTCGCAGAGATCACAGGGCACTGTGCGCTCCTTGTGTATGATGCGATGCTGATCCAACAAATACTGTTTCGTGTAGCGCTTGGGACAGTGCTCGCAAATGAATGTCTTCTCCTCCTCGGGCTGATGCTTGAGCAGCTCATGGTTGCGCAGACACTGTTTATCCGCAAACGTGCGACCACAGAGATTGCATCTAAAAAGAGTTTTGATTAACATATCGTGCTCTACGTTTACAGGGGAAGTTGTTGTAATCTGGTTCGTCACTTTACCAAACTCACTTGAATTTCTCGGGATTGGAATGACGATCAATGTGATCGGTGAGAAAGGAGCGCTTGTAGAACTTCTTGTTGCAACAGACCGCATAGCCCTTGCGATGATGTACTTGCTGCATGTGCTTGCACAGCAGCAGAAACGTCGTCTGGCCCTCGTGGCAAATGCTGCAGGTGAGTCGCATGTGCTGCGCTATCTTCTCATCGATCTCCACCATCGATTTCTTATAATCCACATAACGTTTGCTACCTTTGCTACCAGAATCCTCTTCAACACTACTGACCTCGACCTTTTCAGTCTTTGCTCTGCCCCTGCGCTTAACGGGCAGTGGTTTCTCTGCTGGAGTCTCCTCCGGCAATTGACTTGCTGCTTTGCTTTTGGCGCGTGTGGCACGCGTCTCTCGACGCTCTGGGGTCACAACTGGGTCCACCTCTTGCTTTACTACCACCACTTCCTCCTGCTCTTCCTCTGTTGGTTCGTTGAGTTGCTCAGCATCTTGCTGAGCCACCACATCGTTGAGAAACTGCTCGTTGCTAAATGATGCTTCACTTTCGCTGTCATTTTCGTATAGAGCATCAACAGTTTCATCTTCGTGCCCTTGATCGAAGACAGCGTCATCAAATTCATCCTCATCGCTGGCATCTATGAGTTCTTTCACATCTTCAATGGGTTCGGCCTTTTGCGCAGAAGCAATTTGTTTGGTCTTCTCCTGTTCGCCGCTCTTTAGCGAGAACCTTTCGGTGAGGAGGCGATGCGCCTTCTCCACGCTGCAGTAGAACTCGTTAAAATCATTGACGCGTGTCCAGCAGTCCACACAGACAGCCGTTGAGATGGGATCATCGTTTTTTGGCTGTGGACATTAGATTTGTTTACACAGACGTAAATATAAATATAGCAACGCTTACCTGGAACCAAAAATATTTGGCTAGCACCGTGGCAACGTTTAGGGACAAGCCAACGCCCTCAAATATCTGTATGGTGTCGTTGGCGCTGTTCAGGCACAGGCGGCAAATCATTGTGTCGCTGCTTATTCCATTAAATGCTTCGGCAAGAATCACAAAAATGCTTTAAAATATAAATATCAACATCAAAACAAGTTTCTTCTTCTTCCTTTTCTACACAAAACACTATCGACAAGACAATATTGCAGCACTGGCTCGTGCATTGTTATCGATTGTTGAATCCACTTTTGTTTCATAGAATTTCCACTAGGTGGCGCCCATGCTTAAAACAATGCGGCGCGAATTTTGAAAAAAGTATCACACTAACCATAATATTGTTTGAGCTTAAATAAAAATAAAATAAAACATTTAGTATTTATGTTTGGAGAATTGGTAATTTATTTAAGATAAAGTTGAATTAATTATTAATTGTTTTCATATGTATAGCTAAGTTCTTGTTGTTTATTTTGTTGGTTTGTTGTTTTGGTTTTTTTTTATATTTTTTCTGAACTAAATAAGTAATTATATTTAAAATCACAGCAGTCTTTTAATAATAGATTTCTCAATTTGTGTTTAATCAATTTGAACGCGTATCGAAGGCGCCATTTCTAACCATTAACAAACGAACAAAGTTTTACTACGTACATAAAAGATTTCTTTCATTTTGTTGATGTAAATTTAACGGAATCAAAGAGCTTAAAGATTAGTGCTTACAATATAACGGAGCAAAAACTGCATACTAACTACAGACACTTGTTGTTATCATTATCATCGTTATCATCATCTTCATCATATCGTAATTATATAAGTATCTACTATAGTTATATAGTATATTTAGAAACAAAGTGTTTTTTGTTTTAAATTTGCAATCGTGCCAATCTGAGCGCTATACACATTTGTCGTTTTGTTTTATAATCGGATTGCACAGAGTAAAAATTACATTTATTTATGTTTTATCTAGTTCTACATATTAGATACTCGTACTTTGATATAGCTAGAACGTCTCAATCAAAATTTTTTGCTACTGGAATGCATTTAACTTATTTGTGTCGTTTTTTGAACAAAACTTAAAAGCGAAATATTAAAAAAAAAATAAAATAGAACAGTCCAAGATTCCTGGATTCAAATTCAAAAACTGAACAAGTTTTTGCACTCTTCGCTCTATTGCAAAATATCTATGTGGTTGTTCGATGTGTGTATGTGGCTAAAATTATGTGTGTATGTGTGTGGGTGTTTGATGGTGTGTGTGAATTGTATATAAGATATAAGACAGTTTTGTGAAATGCTCGCCCAAGAATCAAGAGTATCTATCTATATAGCACTATACAAGTTTAAATTTGATAAAAATTTTGATTAAGTTATTAATTTGCAATATTGAAATAAAGTCAAATTGAAATTCCATTAAAGTAATAATAATAGTTTCCTTTAGAATTGCTTATGTCGAGCGTTTGATTCGTTTACGTTTAGTTTAATGCCACAATTAAAGACAGTCACACACACACCCACGCATACACACATACAGACAAGAGGATATATAGATATAGACATATGTATATCGGCTTAGATCACAGCTATGCAGAGTTTATATAGGCAAGGCGAGTCATTCTGTTGGTTGCGTTACAGGACATTCAGATACAGATACAAACACACTCACACTCGCACACAAGCACACACACACAGATACATACACAGGGAGACGCAGTGACATGTGGCAGAAAAAGTGGGGAACAGTCCCGCTGCCCCCAACACTTTAGCCAGCCACCTGCTGCATGGTTATGGTGCTGATGAGCTGCTGGCAAATCTTTCCGTACTCAAACTGATCACCGGAAATGCGACGCAGCTTGATGCCCTTGGCAGCGCCATGATGATCCCGACTGCGACCCTCGCACACCTGCAGCTCAATCTGCAGACCGCCCGAATACTCCAGACTGAGATTTGTGGTGGGTTCGCCATAATTGCAGGCAGCTGTAGCAGCAGTCGAAGAGTTCGCCGAACTCCCACTGGCATTGGGATTGGCAGTCAGATCGCTGGATGCATTCGAGGCACTGCTGTGCCTCGATTCCGCCCCACTATCCTCCGAACTGATGCTGCCCTTGTGCAGCACAAACCCTTTGGGTGGCATGGTTGAATCGATGGTCTGTTTAACCATTTCGAGTATGCGTGTCGAGTCGAGATTGGAGCATTCGTGTGGCAGCGGCACCTCGTAGCACATTTCATCCGACATGCGACGCGAATCGCACATGGAGTCGGGCGTCAAATGGCCGCATTCGGTGTGATCACCCATTTCGGAATGTGAATCGGATTTGAAGCCCGAACTGGCCGATGGCTCCTGGCAAGAGGGCGACAGATTATTCGAATCGTTGCTCAGCGAATCGTCGGAGAATCCCAGCGATTTATCGCTGCCACGCCGATGCGCCTCCGCATTGGAGGCGTTGCCATGGCACTGACTGCCCGAGGCATGATTCGAGCTGGGCTCACAGTCCAGGCTGGCCTTGCGTCCAATGCCACGCGTTATCGACGGCATATCGCTGCTGGGCTCCGTGATAATCAAACCCTAAAAGTGGAACAATAATGAAGGATTAATACTAGTTATAATGAATGGAAATGTATTTGTGACTCACCTGCAGCGACATAATAGGCGTATGCGGCTCGAGTGAATCCTCGCTGTCGCGACTGTTGTCCGAAGAGAGCGCCACCAGCGTGATCTCGCTGCCTTGTACATCGGTGAGGCATATCTGCGGCGTTATGCCGCCGGTGCAGCCGGCATACGGTGTCCCGGTGCTTATTGTGTGACACATTTGCCCATTGCCGTTCTCCTCCTGTATGATGCACAGATTGGGCGATGCCGGGGGCGTGGGCACCACACGCACTGGCTGCGCTGGCGACAGATTCAATGGCTTCAGATCGTAGTAGGCCGCAGCTGGCATAAACCAATTCGGAGTAGCATAATCAGTGGGTTGCTCCGCTCCACACACTCCAGCTCCCGCACTGCACACATCCATGGACAGATCCAATGGCTGCTGAGCAGCGGCAGCAGCACCTTCGCTGGCCGCCGAAGTGCCGCGTGTTATGGAGCCACCAGCGCCGCCTGTGCTCAAGCCCGAGATGCCCTTGGTGATCTGATGCAGCGGCGACGAGTTGCCAGCACAGGGATTAAACGGTCCGGTGCCGGGCAAATAGGGATTGGGATTGGGCGAACAGCTGCCACTGAAACCGCTGCCGCTGTTGCTGTTCGTGCTGTACACGGGCGACTGACAGCCGCTGCTGTTGTTCGAATTGCTGGCGCCCAGATTGATGCTGCTAAACTGCCCCACCAACTGTTGCGGTTGCAGAGGCAGCGTCAAACCCATGGCCAATGCCTGACCCGGGCCGGGATACTGATAGCCACAGATGGGCTGGCCAAACATCTGCTTGGCCGAGGTCAGCGAAGCGTTCGGACCGTGCGGCAAGGTCAGCGGCGAGACGCTGTAGCTGTTGTGCATGGGCTGTTGTTGATACAGATGCGATTGATCCAGATGGCCGCCACTTACGGCCGCGCTGGCTGCGTGGGCGGCGAGACCGAGTTGGGGCGCCAAATCGATGGGCACCACATTCGATGAGATTATCTTCTTGGCGATCTCGAAGCTGACGCGCTGCTCCTTCACCAGACGATCCAACGCCGGCATCAGACTCTTGATTGCCTCCGGCGGCACTTCGATGTCGTGTCCACGACGCAACGCTAGCTGCAGATTCGTTGGTTTGCCATGTATGGGTGAGCCTGTCAAGCAACGAATGAAAGATTAGTATTGATTGTGGAAAGAATTAGATCGGTGCTTTGCTGAGCGTGTGGTAACTGAGATTTTGGCTTACCCGGCAGACTGATCGAATTTTCTAAAAGCGGCGGACTTGGTGCAACCAAAAAATTTCTCTGTGCGATACCTTTTTGCAGGGATTGGCATTCCTGCAGCGGTCCCTGGAACTGTGAGCGCGATCCCTCCGAGGCGCGACGCACTGGACTGTAGCGTCCTATGGTCGCTAACGTGGGCGGTGGCGAGAACAAAACCAAAAAATGGAAAGCAAACAAGAGTAGCAACAAGATTAGTGAAGATCTTGAAAGAGATCAGCATGAGGATCGCTGTTAGCAATGTGAGCGGGGGAAGGGGGCGAAAATCAACTGAAAATGGCAAAATGGAAATCAAAAAACTTACCACCCTCCTGCACAGTGGGCAATTTACAGTGGGCAGCGCGATAGGCGCGACGATTGTTGGCCGCCGCTGTGGGCGCCACAAGTGGCACCGAGTTGCTGCCCCCGGTGATGCTAAGGGGCAAGGAATGCTGCGGCGATGTGGCCACTGGCATGCCCATGGCCACGCCCACACCTACGCCCACGCCCATGTGCAGACCAAAGTTGGGCGCATTTGGCGGGGGATTGACTCAGAGATTTGAGTGTTGGCGGCAAATAGTCGCGATTCATGCGAGATTCAACTTCGCGTATTAGCTCGGGGCAAATGACTGCAGAGTGTTATGTGGGCGGTTTTATTACATGGGCGTGGCAAAGGAGTCAAGCGAGCAGCGGCAGAGGCAGCGACAGCAGGTTATTTGGTAGTGCGGTTGTCGTTGTTGTTGTTGTGCAAAGGCAAAATGCAACCGAAAAATCCGCAACAAATCATAAAACGAAATAAAATAAAAACAAATACGAAATACAAATTAAATTAAATAAAAATCATAAAAACGTAAGTAAATTATTTTTAGCAATTAGCGTACTTAAATTAAAATTAGCATTACATTAAGGGTTAAATTAAATGAAACTAAAATTATTTAGTGGCAAAATGAGAGCTGGTGGAAATTGTTTTCGAGTCTATCAACATTTGTATTTTTATATTATATACATTTTTTAAAACAAATAAAATCTTTAAAGTCAAATCTACTTCTCAGTCTATCAGTTCTGTTCAGTTTAAATTTACTGTTTTATACTATAAATAACTTACTTTAATTTATCTTCTGAATGCAATTGCTTTTAACCTTATGATCCTCATCTCTGTAATACGTTAAAAGCCTGAATTTCAGCTGTTACTTAAGATCTTTTAAATTCTCTTTATATACAGTTATTTTGATCATTCTTTTAAATTTAATTCACGTCTTATTTTAGACCTCTTTAACCTATTTTTAAATCCATCTGTAATTATGTCCCCTTTGGAAAAGAGTCTCTCACATTATTTTGCGATTTGTTTTTGGTGTTCAACCTCGATCATAATCCATCTTAATCACTCATTCTGTAGCATCATTTTCACCTCATTTCTATAAGTTCCTGTCTGTTCTATCTATTCTATTTTACGTCAAATATATTAACTTATTATAAATGAAGATTAATGACTACAGTGTCTGTTCATCACTAGTCATATGCCCTGATGTTTGATATATTCTATTTGTATAAATCTTTATCGCTAAAATGATGTCTCTTCTGTCTTAATTCTCTTCCTTCTCCCTCCTCCAGTTAGCAAACAACATTAAGGTAGCGAGACATCTGAAACGTACCTGGCGGTCTTTCGGTGACTGTGAGTAAACCCGTTCGACGGGTTCGCATGTTGCCACCGCCCGAGCCGCTGCCGGTGGGTGTCTGTGGCTGAGCGCCTGGCGGCACCTGCAGATGTCCCAGCTCGCCGGGACTGTGCGTGACAGAGAGATCCTCGGTGCAGCCAACCGTGTGACGTTTAACCCCACCACGTTTCTGCATATAGCTGTAAACAAGAATATAAAATATTTTAAGACATTACAAAAGAAGCAAATGCGTCTGCAAACTTGCCGTTGGATTTCCTCGCTGCACTCTTCGCCGCTGTTTTCGGGACAACAATGCAGCTGACCCGAAGATTGTTCGCTTAGAGGCGACAGTTCTGTGGTGCCGGGCGTGGAGGTTAGGCTGGGATTCATGTAGTACCCCGAAGTGTCCATTTGCTGACCACTGGCCACAGCTGCAGCATTGCCACCAACTGGCACCGTGGCTGGATAATAAATGTGCAGATTGGCGCCACCATCTGAGGCACGACGTCCAAAGGAACCTGTTGAAGAAGACGGTAGTTAAAAGTGGGATTCATTGGGATGTTTGCGAGGTTAACTTACTGGCACCCATGACAACTGGTGGCTTGAGCAGATGCTGATCCTTGATGGTCAGATTGTGCAGCGGCTGATTCTGCAGCATGGGCAGATTCATGGGATAATAGGGCGTGGCCTGTGCTGCATCGCTGCACTGCGGCGCACACTTGAAATCGATGGGCGGCACATTGGGATTGGCCAGCGCCTGTTCGTGTGCCACATCGCCGGGTCCGACAGTGTGCCGTCGTGTGTTTGCTCCACTCACTCCACCTGCTGTGGCGCTCAAATGCTGCGGATGAACAGTGGACTGCAAGGAGATAAGACTTAGTTAGTTTGTATAAGTTTATATATATTAAAGATATATCTTAATGAACTAAATATTATGAACTGTGCCTAAACAACATTTCTGTGATATGGATAATTTTCACGAAATGTTTCTTGCATTTTTTTTAATATCTGTATCACAATAAAATGAATAAAACTTTTCAAAATATTCTAATTACAATAATCTCAACTATAAGATTATAACATGACACTTTGGCTATATAAAATAAATCAAATTATCCTACTACGCCCTTTTGTTCTAAGAAGAAAACCAATGGAGACATTGTAAAATCAGTTCTTTAACTTTTACAATTTATAGCACTAATCTAATCACTAATCTCCATACAAGGTTAATTATAAATATACTATAAAAGTACTGCTTATGGGCTTTAAGAGATGAAGGTGCTCAAACAAACGGAGACACACATAAATGGTCATCTTAGTTATTCATATATTATACTCAGGTTACAACACAAACGGACAGACAGATGAACCTTTCAGTTAATCATTATTTTATATACTTAATGGAAAAAGCTTTATACTTATATTGTATTTAATCTATTAAGAAACCCACCTCATTGGGTCGTGCCAGACACTCGAGCTCAAAGTCGCCGAACTTCTCCAGATCGACACCGACATCGGCACACCAACCGAAACCCAGCGCGGTATTTGAGGCATTCGCATTACTGAGCGGACTGAGACGATCGAGGGACTCTTGTTTAACAGGCTCCGAACGATCCACAACGCCGGTCGTGATGCTCGTCTTGCGTGATCTCGAATACGCCAAACTCGCGTGATGCTGCAGTCTTTGGTTTTCGCGTCGCTTCTGTAGCAGCTTATCCTGCAGCAGATTGTATATGGCATAGATGTTATCGAACCTCTGCTCGTGCACCGACTGCGCAATCATGTCCGCCGTCAGCCCCGGCAGCTGTAGCATGTGTGTCATGACCACAGCATCCAGTTGAGGCGCTGTGCCAGCATCACTCGACTCCACGCCCGCCAGCGACGAATTTGAACCCGTCAACGAATTCGAGCTGGACAATTGAGACGTTGCAGTTGAGGCGGCGCCAAAGGGCAACGTTGTGGCATCACAGCGATCCCCTTGCTGCAGTTCCGCCTGCCAGTCGCTTAGCCAGCGATGCTTGATGATCTGTTTGATGGTGTAACGACGATCCGGCTCCACAACCAGCATATTGCGTATGAGATGCTCGCATTCTGCAATGATTCAACATATTAACTTCCTTCTGAGATGAGAATTTGAGAGTCGCTAACTCACCCTGCGACATAAAGAAAGGTATGCGGAATTTTCCCAAGACAACGCGACTCTTGAGCTCCAGAATGGTTTTGCCATCGAAGGGCAAAGCTCCGCAGACGAGCGCATAAAGCACAACGCCCAGACTCCAGATATCCGACTTGGGACCATCGTACTCCAGACCCTGGAACACCTCTGGCGCCGCATAGGGCGGTGATCCGCACCACGTGCGCAGTGGGCTTCCTTCCTCGTAGTGATTGCTAAATCCAAAATCCGCCAGCTGTAAATCAGAAGTGATTATTAGTTGTAGTTCTTCATTAAACTGCCTTCTTCACTTACCTTGATGTTCATGTCCTTGTCGAGAAGCACATTCTCCGCCTTGAGATCACGATGCACGACGCCACGCTGATGGCAATAGTGCACCGCCGAGATGAGCTGTGTGAAGACGCGAGCTGCCTCCGGTTCCTTCATGCGTCCATTGGCCACCAGGTGATCAAAGATCTCGCCGTTCGGTGCATATTCGGTGACCAGATAGATCATCGACTGTGATTCCATCACCTCATAGAGGCGCGTTATGTGCGGATGACGCAGCGATTTCAATATTGCAATTTCCCGGAACGTCTTGCTCAGGTATTCCTCGTTGAGGCACGTCTTATCAATGATCTTGATGGCCACCTGTAAATTGGGCAACAGGAAACGAAAAGGTCGCATTAGTCAACAGTCTGATATGCTCTCTCTCTCCCTCTCTCTGTCTCTGTCTCTATATATCTTTCGCCCGCATTATTCTCTGATTCTCTCTGATCTCTTTAGATTGCTTTTTGGGTTCGGCCCGAAGGTGAACGAACCAAAACAGCGGAGAACTGCGACGACTCAAAGAGACAACGACGCCGACAACAACGACGACGACGACGACAACGACGAGTGCTAACGAAATTCAAGCTGTGTGTGGGTTGACGATGTCGTCGTCATCTCTGACAGTAATAAGAGCAAATCCCCCCAAAAATTGTATGTATAGCACTTTCCACAACGAATAGCAAATGCTCTGCTACGCTTTATAACAAAGCGAATGCTTATTCAACTTTTTATATTCTACAAAGTTTAACGCAAGGATTATTGCTTTCGTTATTCCTTATAAATAAATTTAGTTTTGAGATTCATTTTCGACTTGATTACCATATTATTTTTTCATATTGTTAATAAGTTTAGTTGAATGATTTATAAAGTTAGCTTTACATTATGTGTAGTATCCCTCATAACAAAATTACTTTGAAGATTTATAATAATATCCAATATCTATCCTCACCCCATTTTTTTCTATATTCCTTTCATTATAAATAAATTTAGTTGTAACATTTATAATACTCCATCTGTCCACTCGGATCATCATAGGTTTATTCTTTTTTTTTTTTTTGCATTTTCATCATTGCTTCTTTATTATTTTCATATTTTATGTGGCGTGACCATTGCAGTCAATTTAATGATGTATAGAGCTGCTTTGGTAGGAAACTTTTAAACTTTTCTCTCGACTTCCTTTATGTGTCTTTTATGTCTATTTTTACTTATACAAAATTAATCAATTTTTGAGTTTTTAAAAGCACACAAACACTTTCTGAAAACTTATTTGGTTTTATACTGAACTTTTTTTAAGAAAAGAACTAGAATTCTTTAATTAAAAGTATTCCTAAAACAGATTCGTCATTTCATGCCAGCATTATAGATTTGAAACATATTTATAGACTTAACCAATAAGCTTTCATGTAGTGTATGCATAAAAACGTGTCTCTCTGTGCTAACACGACGTCGGCGTCTCGTCGCGTTGTTTTGCTTGTTGTTTGCTGTTGCTGGGGGTCAGGTGGTAGGTGGCGCACTGTCTGCAGTCACAGCAGCAGCCACAGCAACAACAGAGAGTAGAAGAACAAAACACCATGGCAAGCGGACAAGAAGGCAGCAACAATAATAATAATAAAAACAACAACAACAACCACTAGATAACCACGCCAACAAACAGCGCCAAAGATGGCGCGAGTGAGTGCTCGATTCTCTAAAGGCATTGATGTTTTTTTCTTGTTGATCATGATGTTGTTCGGCGGGGAGAGAGCATGAGCAGCAACAGCAGCTGAGGGAAAAGGAGAGGAATCGAGAGGGGGCAGAACAGAGCGACGCAAGGGAAGACAAGACAAAAAAGCATTCTTTACACACGACTCTCGATGTTGTTGGTGTTGTTGGTGTTTGCTTTTGTGTTTCTGCCAAGCATTTCAATAATAATTTAACAAAAACTGAAATAATTAACAATAAAGCGTAAACGGCAAGTGTGTGTGAGAGAGAAAGAGGAGGGAAAGAGAGAGAGGTAAGCTAGGTAGATCACTTGCTCGCCTCATCAGCAACATGATCATTATGATTATTAACATCATTCATATCATCATCATTATCTAGGCAGCAGTCACAGCATCAGCAACAGCAACAGCATCAACATCAACCTATTGCCTGATGAGCCTCACACCGGTTTTCAACTTGCTGTTGCTTCTGCTATCATTATTATTATTATTTTGTTGTATTATTATTGCTGCCGCAACAGTTAAACAAATTGTTTTTTTGTTTTGCCATAAATAATTTGTATTAAATGAATTATCAATATTTACTCGCTACTCAGAGTTTGCAGTTTCTAAATATTTGTAAACAATTTTCTCACCTGCCCTACGCGACGTATGCGTAATATCATTTGTATATTTCCTATTAGTTTTTATATAATTACCACATTAGCGCACAGCACTGATTCCTGGAAATGTCAATGCCACGTGAGGCGGCGGCACACACACAAAAATTCTCTCAAATATTATTTTAAATATGAAAAACGGGGCCAAAAATGAGTTGTCGCAGCGAAAAATGCCATTGCCACGTGCCGCTTTGACCTTTCGCTATGAATGCGATGAACCTTAAGAACAATTGCTCGTAAATGAGACATTCAAAGCGCAACAGCAACAACAACAACAACAACAGCAACAATAAAAGGAACCACCACAACAATGAAGCGAAAGAACAATGTCACATTTGGAAATCCTTCGGTTGGCATAACAGAAAAAGCCAAGGCAATTGGCTCCTTGCGCGTCTCCTTGCTCCTTGGCTCACGTATTGATTTAAAGGCAAGGACTACAAAGTTGATTGCGACTTTCCTAAATGGATTTTCAGAATGTAAATTCCATTTAATGCCACCGCCTCAAAGCTGACTCATTGCCTTTGCCATGGATTGAATGCAAAAAGCAAGGATTTCCCTTTAAATTGCCATCAATTTGCCATTACTTGTATTTATCATATTTAATCGTAATGCAAATCGCGCTTAAAAGATAAAAACCAGTGTGAAGAGCTTTCTGAACTGGTTTACGCAACCCAATAAATAACAAAATGTATAGAATGTATATTAATCAAAGAACTTATTAATATTAAAACAAGTAAGAAATCTATAGCCATTTTGAATGAGAGCAAAACAATGCGGTATTATTCTTAAAATATACCAAATTCATATATCACGAAAATACGAAACTTGGGATGTTGATAAAGGACTACATTTAAAGTATACCATATAATACTAAACATACCATATTTTCAGCCAAAACCCGTAGTAAGTAGAGGTTTTGTGTCATACTAAATTATTTTTTTTCATCTCACTACAATGATTAAAGATTGAAGTTTTAAAAAAAGAAGTTTTTTAAATTGAAATCTTATTTCAAGAAATTTTTAATCTGGAATTCTTGTACCAAGATATTTTATTAAAGATCAAAAACTTCTAAAATCAACAATAAATAATAGAAGTATGCTGAAAAGTTGACAAAAATTAACTTAAAAAGATTATATTATATTCTGCTTTAAGACTTCTTTAAATTTAAATCTTTTTTAAAAAAAATTTATCAATTCATATTTCAAGATATTTTTGAAAAGTTCTTCAAAACAACATTTGTATACTAGTGTTTATTACCAAATTTCTTCTTTCCGTATACAGTAGCAATTTTGTTTAGCAGAAAACCAGTTCTTCTCAAGAATAAAATTATGTGGGCGTTTTTTTATTATATTTAAATATATTATATTTAAACAGGATTCGTGGAACACGACAAATAAATAGTTGTTTAAACATTCTGGGAAATAGAAGAAGTGTTTGTTATGAAAATAGAAACAGTTGTGGTCAACAAAGAAGAAGAAAACTTAAGTTAAATAATATATATATTATTCATTCTTTCTTTATTAAAAAAGTTGTGTTTCTGGCCGTAAATTTCTAATCTACGCTTTCATCACATGCTATCCTTCCACACGAATTTATTCTCCCGCTCCATTTGCTCAAACTCCTGCTTCAGGGATTCTAATTCCTTGGAGTTTTGCACGTTGAGTCGCTCCAATTGACCATTCAGCCCTATAATACGCTCCTTCACAGCATTAACTGTGTAGAGACTTAGTCGCTCGGGCTTGAAGACATCCTCCTTGAGGGTCTGCATGTAGTGCCACATGTCCTGCAATTGGCCACGTTTATCGATGCGATACTTTTGCAGTTTCTCGTCGAGTTCAAGCTTAAGGCGATCGATGTCATTGATGAGACTGCTGACTTTGGGACCGCTCGAAGGTCTTCGACTCGCCGTGTGGAGTGCATCCTCCCCGCCATCGATGTCGATGTCGATGTCGCCACCAGGGTCGTTGTCATCGAGAAAATTGCTGGCATTCAGCTTGACTTGATTGCATTCGAGGTACTTTTGCTGTGCCTTGAGGCGCATCAGTTCACACAGTATGCTGGTGGGCGTGGCCGATGGCTTCCTTTTGCCACGCTGGGGCTTCGGTGGGGGCGTCGCCTTCTTCTGCTGCCGCGCCCCCTTGCCAAGTGCCTCAGTTGCTGTTACGGCGTCTTTAGACATGTGACTGTTGCAACAGCGTTTGAAGCGAGTTGCACAATGCATAAAAGCCAATGAAACGGCGACGACAACGATGGCAACGACGACGACGAGTCCTTGCGAAAGTTGCCTCTGTTGCCGCTGTTTACACGCGGTAATCAAACGTGTGTTGCCAACCCAATCTCCCTTCCCCCTCTCCGCCGCTTCCCCCGCCACCCGCAGTGCTAACACAACCTGTTCGCTGCCCTCTCTCAACCCTCTTGTGTTTAATCAATAGTCGACGTCGTCGTCGTTGTGGGCTGCTGCACTTGCTCTGTCTCTGTCTCTTTCTCCCTCTCGCTCTCTTAAGTTGCTCCCCTTGGGTTTGTCACGTATTTATGCCAAGGGTCGCTAAACTTTATTGGGGTTCAGTTGAGGCCGCGTTTTAAAATTTTCCCCAATTGCGTTTACCGCACACAACACAAAATCGGAAATGGAAAATCGATTTAAATAATTTTTCATGCCTATGGCCTACTTACACAGCACGTGTCCAAAGGGGCGTGGCACATTGTTGAGGGAGGGAGGGGGAGGTGCGTTTGGGTCAACAAATGAGTGCAGGAAATGGCAAAGGATTTTTTTTTTGTTCCCTCATTTTGATCGCAATTCTCTGCGGTAACTTTGAAGAGGAAGCAAACCTGAAGCTGGCTGACTTGCGGTTAAAGAATGCTAATCTGGCTAGAGAGCGAGAGCGAGAGAGAGAGAGAGAAAGGTAGAGTAAGGGGGTTGGGGGGAACAGCTGTGCACGTGATTGATTCGTTGGGTTGTTTACGTGCTTGTTTTTGTTGCTAATTCACAACTGGGAGCGTTTTTTGATAACGCGCTTGTTATCATATGAACGCGAATGTTTATCGAGTGTGTATGTGTGTGTGCGAGTGTGTGTGTGTGTTTAGAGTGTGTGTGTCCGCGCGCGTCGACAACAACAAGAATCAAGTGGCAGACGAAAGACAAATTCAAGCACAAATCAACAATAAATTCGAGTGTTAAACGGCAAATAAGAGCTAGACGATACGCTGTAGAAGAATAAAAAAGACTTAAAAGCGGAAAAACATGTGAAAAATCGCAAGCTCTGCTTCTTTAAATTGTTAAATGTTAGCTAAATGACTCAAAATATACGCAGCCAAATTCAAATTCAAGTAAATTGAATTTGAAAATTGAAAATAAATTTTAAGTTCGCTTCCAAGTTAAAGTTCTGCCCAACTCAACGACAATTCTGAAACATTAAGCTAGCAACCTCTTCTTACCCCTCTTTACAGGGTATTTGCGACTGTTGAATTTTCACTATCGCTGACAGACAGCGCGCCTGTGCGACAAAGACAGCACATTAGTCTTCAACTTTTGCGCTGGGGCTTAGCAAAAAAAAAAATAAAGGTAAACACGAAGAAGAATACAACGAACCAAAAAAAAACCGCCAGACAGCTAACAAACGAAGCACAAGAAGGAGCAACAAAAAAAAAAGCGTACAACAAAAGCCGCGAAATAGTTAATGAAAAAGTAAATAAAAAGTTTAAACGATTTGGGCAGCCATGCGTCTGAGTCGTAAAGCAGCACACATCGGCTTTATATATACACATATATATGTGTGTGTGTATATATTCTTTGGGGATCTGTGAGTGGTCAGCAACAAGTTTTTTTTTTTTTGCCGTTGCTGTCTCTGACTCTGACTAAGATCGAATCGTGCCCAGACAGCGTGAGCTCAAGTTAAACATATTTTTTTTTTTGCCATGGCGAATGATCAATCAAAAGTTGCCACTGATTAGTTGAGCGAAATGCTTTTTTTGTTGTTGCTGTTGTTGTTATTTTACGCTGTTGTATTTTTCAAGTTAGTTAGTTATAGCCCCCAAAAAGAAAATCAAGTTAGAGCCGCCCCCTGCTGGTTGTGTTGCTGTTTGCCAGACACTTCAACTGCGACTTAATTGCATCAATTGGAGCGTTAATAAAATGGAAATGAAAATGGAAACAAAACCAACCACGCGCCATCTCTTAACTCAATTCAATTGAAGGCAGTGGCAAAAAATTCACTCGAATCGAGTTAAGTCCAACAGATCGATCAGTTCAGAGAAAAGAATTCTAGAATAACAATCTTATCTTTTAAAATGTTTGTAACATTCGACTGGCAAGTAATTGTAACACAAAATTTAGGATAACAAATTTTACTATCGACTAAAATAATCTGCATATATTATAAAGAAAAGGCTTTCAGTCTTTTGTCAATCGATAAACTGTGACACAATTAAGCTTTGCATTTATAATATAAAAGATTAATTATTTGCCATATAATATAAACAGGAAATACTGCTTAAAAATGAATAATAAGTTCAGATTATATTCTTTCGATAATGTTCAGTTTACACCAGAAATTAATTACAACCTAAATACTTTTCAAAAGATAAACATATTTCGAATAATTATAATCTATAAACTTTAAATATAAAGAAATTTGTTGTTAATTCAATTACTCAACAAAATTATTTTTGTATAATATGGTTACGATATCTTTTTTGCTATCTTCAAACTTTTCTAACGATCGCTTACAAAATTTAACCATTTCAATGTAGATTTCACACCTAATCTTTGGCTCGCAGACAACATATTGGTATAAGCAATTTTTACTTAATCAAAAGTAAATATTTAATGTTTTGTGGAATAGTCTTTGGAACGCCGATAGCCCCAATGTGGGGGATGTGTTAATAGTCTTAAGTATGGCAATCGTCCATTCTTATCGATATTGTTTGCACATCGTAATAATAATAATAATGTTCTATTAGGTACATTGTACATTGTACATGTTGCCGATTGATAATTGATAGTAGTAATTATTGGGCAAATGCGCTTAGTAGATAAGCTGGGGCTATAGCTAATAATCCAACTAGCTTCGTGTTGAACTTGTACATTGCATTCAACAAACACGCTGACACACACACATGCACCCTCATAAGTCCATTGTGAATGCCAAATAAGATAAGTGAGTGGACCTTGAAAATTGACAAACAGCTGTGTCACACTCTCTCACTCCGTCTCGTTCACACCCTCGTTCTTATCAGTAAACGTATTGGAAAAACCAAAAAACAAGAATGATAAAAAACAACAACAAAAAATGAACAAAAGAATTTGTAAGCATCAAACGAAAATAATGTGAAAAATAAAATCAAATTTAATCAAATGTGACGCGCAGCATGTAAATTTCCTTACCCGGGCGCCATTTTGAATTCTGGCACGTGCTATTCTCACAAGTCAAGATACTCAAATCTCTACACACACTCGCCGTATGAGTCGACAGAGTAAACAAAAGTCTCCATAGTATGCGTTGATAGTGTTGCTATTTGTACGTAGTAGAGCATTATCGTGATGAAAACAGAAACACATATAAAAAGTATATCTCGGCAAAACGTAAAACTCTCCATTTGCGATGGGTTTCTTGAGTTATCACAGTTACTATCACATTAAGAAGACACCATATGTAGTAGAAGTCTTATGAAATATGTTACATAAAGCCAGAAGTTGATGGTTGAATAAATTGTTATAAAAGACTAACTTTATGTTGATAAATATAAAAAGAAAAATAAATAGTTTCAAAGTGTTGATTTTTTGAAAAGTGCTTTAGTCATTTAATGCTAGGGTATATTGACTTCTCTAAGCACATTAGAACTTTCTGGTCAATTAGGCATATGAGTAGCACTTTTGTGTGTTTGGCCTACAAATTTACACTTTTAGTTGTTGTTGTTGTGATAAATTATTAATGCTCATACTTTAGTTATAGTTTCAGTTGTTGATTATTTTTGTTGTTGCTGCTCTCTTATTATTGTTGTTCTTTCTTCATTGTTGTTATTTACCATTGTTATTGTTGTAGTTGTTGTTGTTGGCTTTGAAGCGAGTTGCACAATGCATTGGCAGTGCCAACGTCATCTAACGGCAGCAAAGCCCAACAACAACACAGCGAGAGCGAGAACGAAAACCAAGAATGAAAACAAACAGAAAAATAATAATAGCGAAATAGCAAAATAAAAAGC
Organism: Drosophila nasuta; assembly: GCF_023558535.2. NCBI lineage: Eukaryota > Metazoa > Arthropoda > Insecta > Diptera > Drosophilidae > Drosophila > Drosophila nasuta. The sequence goes on from NC_083457.1 coordinate 24,602,516, forward strand.
TAGACAAACGAAGCGAAAATACACTGACAAACAAAAAACACTATGTAAAGAATTTAGTTGGGTGGTATTCATATTGTCAAACAAATTTAAAGTTTCTCTTTACATGTGCAGCGCGTCGCCAAACACATTACATATTCACACTATCCTTTCCAAGTAAGCATAGACAAAAAAAAGAACAACAACACTGTCCAAGTTTATTATTTTCGCCATCTTTGTGGAGAGAGAGCTTCACAGAGAGAGAGTGTATGACGCCGGCGTCGCTCTCTTGTTAAGTTCTTATTCTCCGGTTTGGACAGAGTGCATTGTTGGTGTTTTTGTCGTTTCGTTTGCGTTTTCAGTTTTCTGATAAAGGCGCAGTGAAATGGATGCCATCTCTTTAATCAACAACCTCAAGCAGCGTCCCGCTCTCTGGGATGCAAGCCATCCGGGGCACGGTAAACGAGAGGAGATCAGGAATCAATGGCTCGGCGTGGCCGAGGCAATGGAAGCCAATGGTAAGTAATCCCCAATAAAATATAAACAATCAAATAAACTGCAACTCTTTCGTTTTCTTTCTTTTGCACAGTGGAACTGTGTCGCAGGAAATGGCAAAACCTGCGAAGCAGCTATCGCAGGTGGCAGAGCCGTGCCAATAGCTCTTCGCGAACACAGTGGCAGTATGCCGAGGCCATGAGCTTCCTGGGCGGGCATCGGGCAGATGAGGTCCCAGACTTTGAGGAGAATTTGGAGCCGGAGCAGGAGCAGCAGGAGCAGCAGCAGCAGCAGGAGCAGGCACAGGCACAGGAGCATGAGCGCGACGCTGACGCCGATTTTATGATGAGCTTTGTGCCAAAAATGAAGAAATTGGGCAGCGTGAAAAATGCAAACTTTCGCGTGATGGTTAGCGAAGCATGGTTGCGAAACCTGCAACAGCCGCCCATGCCACAATCGCAACAAGCGAAAACGGAGCAGGAAACAAACGCAGTCTCCAGCTCGAATATGTAAAATTATAATAATAGTAATAGTAAGAGTGATAATAATAAAATGATATTTTTGCTGAGATTTTTTCGTTTTATTGATACATTTGTTTTCAGCTTTTTATTGGATTTTGTTATCATTTTTTAGCTTTTTTCTCCATTCTTCCCGTTAAAAACAGTTTTTTTGCTGGTCAAAAGGTCGCGATAATCAAATGCTAGGGTATATACACTTCTCTAAGCACATGAGAACTTTACTTTCTGGTCAATTAGGCATATGAGTAACACTTTTGTGTGTTTGGCCTACAAATTTACACTTGTTCCCCGTTTTAGTTGTTGTTGTGATAAACTATTAATGCTTATATTTTAGTTATAGTTTCAGTTGTTGATTATTTTTGATATTGCTGCTCTTGTTATTGTTGTTCTTTCTTCATTGTTGTTATTTACCATTGTTGTTGTTGTTGTTGGCTCTGCGGTTCAGCTGTGTCACTTGACAGCCCCAATTATCAGCAGCAGTTGTAACTGCAACTGTGACAGCTGTATTGTTTCTCTCCCTCTCGCTCTCTGCGCTCATTCTCATTCACACTCTCCCACCACCATTCTATCTCCTTCTTTCGCACGTATGCGTGTGTGTGTGTATGTGTGTGTATTCATATGTGTTTGCCCTCAGCCCACAGAGCACAGCCCGTTGCCCAGCTGAAGGTGACTCATTATCTCTTCTAGTTGCTGTGAAATGCATTCGGAATTTACTTATAAATACGGAATGCAGAGAAGAAGCTGCCGCTCAGCTGATAGAGAACAAGTGGCAAACGGCAGAGAATGCAAGTTTATAGACTGTAAACTACCCTGGAAAAGTGTTTCGCGATTAAATGAATCGTCATATGTCATTGAATGATTTAATATACAACAAATTGTATCATAATTATATTATTATATTTAAACTGAAAAAAAGAAATTACAATAATTCCTTGATTAACGTATACTTTGACAATATTCCTATTTTATTTGTATTCCTTTGACATTTTTTACTATTCCCATGTAAATTTCATATATTCATATTTCATAAGAATGAAAACAGGGTATGATAACATGGATATTGAGCAGCATTTCAGTGAACAGCTGCAAATGTTCTCAGGTAATTACGTTGGCAACTAATTAAATATCAAAATTAAGAGCTTGCCATACGTTATAGATATGCATTTGCTGATAACTTTTAAGGAAATTCTGGAAATAATTTATAAATGCAAATTACATTTAAAAGCAGCAGCAGCAGCGAAAAAAAAACCGTCAACAACAATCGCGACGATCTTAAATTTAATTACTTCCTCAAACAGCGACAGAGATGGGAAGAGAAAGAGAGAGAGAGATGCCATTAGCACCTCTCTGGAGGGCTCTGACTTGCCCTCTGAGAGAGCGAGACAGTTGTAAGATGAGTGCGAGAGAGAAAGAGAACGAGGGAAGCAGAATTACTTGAAACACGCTTTAAAATGCGTTTCAATTAGCATCATCAATCCGGTGAGCAGCTGCTGCTCGGCTCCATGCGCCACAAGCCGTCAATTGAAGGTAAACATGGGGCACACAACAATACTCCACGAGCATTGCCGATTCGGATGTATTGTAAATATGTATTGTCAATAGATTGTGTAAACACTAAAGTATACTATGCGCACATATTTACGCGGCAATAAACAAAACAACAAAAGAATCATAATCACTAAAATCAATTTGATTAAACCAAATGCGCAGCCGACCTAACGGAATAACCGGCCAACGACTAAAAAATGACGATTTGCAAACCGAAATATTAAATTTTTATATTCATATAATTCAAAAAAGTACATTCCACATTGCTCAATTTCCAAACTTTACAAGAAATTTATGAATATTATTTAAGAAATGAAATCCAAGCATTTGAAAAAATGATTCAATGTGTTCCTGAATTATTTCGGAAATACCATTTGAATTGCTCACGACTTTACTCAAACCTTTAATTCATATTCAGAATTTTTTGGGAAAACATACTTTTGAAACACTCCTATCACCTTTTCAGTTTATTTAGAAGCTGCATTTTTTTTACAAAATTTATGGAGAAGCTTTATTACAACATAATTATAAGAAAATATGTTATCCCAAAATATCTACAACAAAATATTGATTAAACAATCAAATTTGTGAAAATTTAGGGAACAATTCGAAAGTTAAAAACCGATGGTCAAACAAGCGAAAGTTCTTCCATCATTAAATTTTCGATGCTAACTCAATAATATTATTATAATATATAACAAACATATCTCAACATATATCTCTATAATATTTTAATAAAGTTAAACTTTAAAATTCCTACATTCCTACATTCTACATAAGTTTGCACTTTACCATTTCTTTTATAACTTCAGATACATCAAAATAAAAAATATGAAATTTTCATAAAGGTGAACTTGAAAATTTTTTTGCTAACTTCGATTAATAAATCTAATTTTTTTTATAAACATAGGAGAACTTTAAACTTATATTGAAGTAGACAAGTACTCACCTTTGTCTTGGTCACAATATTTGTGGCCAGCTTGACAACGGCAAAGTTGCCCTTGCCGATTGTCTTCTCCAGCTCATAGTATCCCACTCGGAGTAGTTTGTCCACGGATATTTTGCTCGTCGATGGCACTTTGTAGTTTTGTGGCGTTGATGTGGAGGCGGCCATTGCAGTGGCTACTTTAACTTCTGATTCTGATTCTGTTGTTGTTGTTGGTGTTTTTTCTTCTTGTTGTTTTGGTGTTTTGCGGTAATTGGCTAAAGTTGCGTTGCCACCACCTCCTCCTCCCCCTCGTGCCTTGTTTTTGTTGTCAACGCAGGAAGTTCACTTAAGATGCATTTTCTTTTGTTTGCCGAGTTTGAATTCATTTGCTATTCATGCCTGTTTCTACTGCTGTTGCTGCTGCTGCTGCTTCTGCTTCTGCTTCTGTTGCTGCTGGCGGCGCAGACACACAGACACGGACACTCACACACACACGCACACACGAGTCGGAAACTGAGACGGAGAGAGAGAGACAGAGCGAGGCACAGATGACAACGAATGGGACAGCAACAGCAGCGCCGCCAGCAAAAATTTAATTCGATTCGAGCTTAAATTGAATTGTTGCAATTACGAGCGCGTTTGCGACTGAGAGAATGATGAGCATTAGCCTCAGAGCCTCAGCCTGTGGATGCTGACGATGATGCGGAGGATGAGGATGAGGTCAACGGCAGCTTCGTTGTTCGCGCTGTTCTCGTTGTAGTTGTTGTCGACGTCGTCGGTTGCTCGGCTGCTCCTGCTCCTCGCGGCGTCGACTGGGCCATTGGGCACGGCCACGTGGCCAGCTCTTTGAGCACGTGACGTCTCCTTTTGGCAGTCACTATTGCTGCGGCTCACAGATGATGGAAAACAACCGACACTTTATCAGCTGCTTGATGTTTTCGTTTACTTTTAACTTTTTTGTTTTATGACTTAAAGTTTCGCATATTTGCAACCTTTATGTAATTCAAAAGAAATCAATTAAAACGAATTCGTAATTTGAATTTGATTGTTGTGTTTGTTACTGTTGCTGTTAACGTGATGATTATGTTAATGTTCTGTTATTGTTCTGTTGCTATTCTAGTACTGTTATTGCGTGTGTTACTGCTCTGTTTCTATTGCTGTTCCTCCTACTATTAGTGTTCTGTCACTTTTAAGCCTGATCTTAATATTACTAATCCCGTTTTACTGTTTGCTCACTTGCTTTCAATTACGCCCACCCTCAACAACTGCTCAGCGACAACTTTTAGCTGGCAGTGTAGCTACAAAACCTGTGTGTGTCTCTCTCCAAAGATCCCACTCACTTTTCCACTCTCGCTGTATTCGCTCTCCCTCTCCCTCTCCGTTGCTCACAATGATTGAGGCGATGTAAGATGATCGCCTGGCCAAGCTGCTCTTCCTCCTGTATGTACATACATACTGTATGCATTGCGACCACGACAAAACTTAATGGGTTAATGTACAGCATCAAGGTCGCGTGGCCAGACACATGTACACACACATACGAACACACACACAAGTCCACAGCTTGCGAGCAAGTGAGTGAGATAGAATACTTGGGCCAGTAAAGTGGCGATGTTTGTTGGAGCAACGCTCAAGTCGTCAAATTCTTATTGAAATCAATTTAAGGCAGAAACAGCGCGAAACAGTAGAAGAGGAAGCATAACAAGTACGGCACACACACACACATACAAACATCAATTCCAATGGCAATTGAAGAACTCTAGAAAAACGTTGAGATCAAGCGATTGCGCAGCATTGAAATGCCCTACAATAAAAAGCTTCAAGCTAAGGTTGAAGTTGAAGTTGCGTTGGCGAACGCATTACAAAAGCTGCTTGCTATATGTGCACTTTGTTTGGGGAACAGTTTGTTAAATTAACAGCGACTTAACATGCCCCATTAAGCTAACAGCAGCGTTACAGGGTAAAACACATTGAAACACATTATACACAAACACACACACGCACACATCTGTAAGTGACGTATGAATTGTAAACAATTTGTCGGTGCGAAAAGAGCAACGGCAGCTGGCGAACAACAATGCAAAAGCGATTTTTAAGTGGTTTTCTTCTTGGCATTCGCATTTTAATTTGCACATTTTCACGTTTCTTGAAAATTTCACAAGCACAAGCGAAACAAAATATAAATTTAATGAAATACCAATTGAAAATTGATTGTTTATTTTTATTAATCAAGCAAAAGACACAAAACAGTTGCAAACATACGGGGTGCGAGAAGTGAAGAAGGACAAGGTAGAAAACACACACATAAGCACACATTGAGATACAAAAGTCAAATTCAATGAGCAAAAATCAACAGACAACGAGACTATGTCGACTGCTCTACTCTTTTCTGCTTCATGGGATGCGACGTCGACGTAGACGACCTGTGGACTGGAAAAGACCGAATGCGAATCAAAGCTGAATGAACTTCCAAAATGGAAGCAATTTGAAGCTGGGCGCATTACTTGACTGCCTGACGCCTTCCAACGCACGCACAAAGAGCAAAAGTGCCGCCAGCATACATTATTAAGTGTGTGTGTGGGTGTGTGGGAGAGAGGATAAGAGAGAGAGAGAGCAAATAATGCGAAAACCGAAGCCAGCTGTAAAAGACGTCATAAGGAACAGAGCACAGAACGCAGAATCGAAACCAATCCGCATAGAACTTTGTTTGTCATTCACAGGTGAATTGTGAATGGCGATTGTTGGGTGGGTGTGGAGTGGAGTGGGCGATTTGATTAACATTGCATGCAATTATCAATTGAGATAGATCAGTTTGTCAGTACAAAAGTGGCAGATCTAGACTTATGCCAGGCACTGTAGGCACACGAGGCATCACTACATAAAAATACACATACATACATACATATATGCATGTGTGAGTGTATGTCTGTACCATATCTGTTGGGTTTTGCTGATAACTAAAAGGCTCCGCAGTAGTTGTCGGATTGTTGTAGTTGTTCGTGTTGTGTTGTTGTTGTATTCGCACTCGTGCCCTCTGTTCGTGTTGTTGCTTCTTAAACCAACACAAAAACGACAGCAAAATCAGAGAAGGCAAAAAGCGAGAATGATTTAAAAACACACACACACACCGATACATACACGAAAAAGAAATAAAATAAAAAATAACAAAAGAAAAGCAAAAACAAAACCAAAAACAACAAAAGTCGCGCGCACACGAAAAATAAATAAGAAAAACAAGTAAAATAAATGAGCCAACAACAAATACTATACAAAGCAAAGAGCAGAAAAACAAAAGCTAGAGAACGCGACTTCGACTTACACAGCAGCCAGACAGCGACAGCGACTGCGATTGCGAGACGACAGCAACAACGACAACAACAACGGACAATAACAAAAGTCATTGGGGCCCAGAAGCGCCAAGCGCCGCTGTCAGCGCTCAGAGCAGAGACAACGGCAGCAGCAGAGGCAGAGCGGGCATCAGAGCGCGCACTCTCTTGTTGCTTTATGTGTGTCTGTAGCTGAGTGTGTTTGTATAGTCGGCGGGGGCGCAGCAACAGTTACGGGGGGACAGACAGGTTACTGTATGCGTGTGTGAGTTTGCTTATAAGTAAGCGAGCGGGTGTTTGTATGTTTGTGTGTGTAATCATTGTGTATGGGAAGGTTCAAGGAGTCAAGGAAATTCGCAAAACAACAGAAAAAATTACAATATGAAGAAGCATGATGACAATTACAAACACACACACAGATAGAGAGGCACAGATACAAAGACACAGCTGAACATGCCCGCATTTAAGTGTTTGTGTGAGTGAGGAGCGAAAACGAAAACTTGTCGAGGTCGAGCAGACACACAAACACACACACGCATATAAACCACTCGAATGAATGTATGTATGCACAATGCTCATACACATATGAGAAAGAGAAAGCACCTACAATTGATATCGGGGCGAATGAATATATGAAAAAAAAAGTCAAACGCAAGGTGTCCAATTAGACCACTCAACGGCAATTAGCTTTTTTCTTTGCTGCCTTATTTGCGTTTTACTGGAGTTGCTATGACGTTCGTTCGCAGTCAAACAAACACACGCACACTCACACGCACACCTGCAGACACACATACACGCGCGCGCATTCACAGAGCAGCGCGCACACTCACACACACTCGCGACTCGCATACGTATTTGGCTGTTTGTGTGCGTAGCTATGCAATCGAAAAACGTCACGACTTCCAAAGTGGAAAAGCGTACGTAGTTTTTGCCGTCATTTTGGCTGCTGGTTGGCTGAAAAAAAAGTTGCCGCAACGGCAGCAGCAGCATAATTGCCATTCATGAATGTTTTTGCTTCCGCATGTCACACACACACATAAATAAACACATATACATATGTATGTATGTAATTACAAAAATCATGTGAGATATTACAACTATACATGCAAATACGAGTCTGTGTGTTTGTGTGCGTGTATGTTTGTAATTCAAATTCAGTGGCGCTGTCATTGCAACTCTGTCACTTTGTTGTTGTCGTTGGTGTTGTTGTCGATGTCATCGTTGTTGTTGCTTGTACATTTCTTCATTGACTTGCAGCAACAATAACAAACACTGTTCAAATACGAAAACACTTTGTTTAATCTTTGTCTCGTTTCAATTTGCTTACACATATTACGATTGCTTTCTATCTTTTTTTGTTATTATATATTTCAGCCGACTCGCGATTCGACAGATTTCTTTTCACGTTAAATTTGTATTACAAATATATACACATATACATAAATATATATTAATTCTCTTTCTTATCACTTGCGCCTTGCTTTGTTGCTTTGTTGCTTTTTGGCTTTTTTTGTTGGTTGGTTGTTGTTTTCGCTGCTCTGTCGTCGTCGCATGCACTGAACTTGAACGCGTGGGCGTAGCATGCGCCGCGATTTATATTATCATCAAGTGCCTTTGCCTTTGCTTTCGGCTATTGGAATTTTTTTCATATTGTTTAAGAGGCGATTCTTATACGAATTTAGCGCGACGCGCGGCCCACCTGCTCACGAAGCAAATACTCGGCACCAACTGATTGGCAAATCGCTCTCTCTTCATACACATTGCCGCGCTGCCTACCGATTCTATCACTCTCTTCTCCACTCAAGAAGAAGAGCAATAACAGCGTTTAGTGCAGGGTGACCATGCCACTTCAAAATATACTACTCAATGAAAGAAAAAATATACTGTTATTGGATTTTTTTTAAATTATTTACTTTTCGATGTTTTACACATTTCATCTAAAAAAGAAAGTGGCAGCCCATTTTCATTCATTTATTATGTATAATATTAATGGTCATACTGGCCATTCTATTGCTGTTCGCAGTCAACAGTCTTTCAAGCCAGAAATTATTCTGCTAGCCAACTGTTAACAACTGCATCTGACGAGTTGGCAGCTCTCATGCAATAATTACAACCCTGTGTAGTGTAGTGCGAGCGCCAGCATTCTGTATTTTAAATATTTTTGCTTACATTTAACAGATTATTTTAATTACTACTAAACTTTTTTACACGACGTAATAATGATTTCCTTAATGACGGGGACAACATTCTGGAATTCCTCTCACTTTCAGGCTTGCGAACAGTATAATTATCTCTTGATTTTTCGTTTAGCAAAGTTTTGGGTACCTGGCGAGCCTGATGCCAATTCGGATTAACTCTTTCTACCCAATAACAACTGTTCATTTCAAAGTTAGCCAGCAATTTGGCCACGCAACCGATGTTTGTCATTTTCTTCGGATTTGTCTAATGAATATTTAGTTATGCAATAAATCTATAATATATTTTACTTTAGAATATTTAAAAAGAAGTAGAGAATTTTTTGAAGCTCAGCACAAAAATGTAAAAATGTGAATGAAATTGTTATTGCTGTGCAGGTTCAACTAAAATTGAGGTTATAATGCTCGCCTACTCGATTTAAATTCAACTGTCAGTTGGAAAAAATCGGTAGTGAGCAGTTGCGAAAGCGCAATTTTCCAATTGGAGTTTGGAAGCTGCGCTGGAAACGAAAGTCGGACAATGAATGAAACGCTTCCAATTGAGCAATTGGAGCCGGTAATAGTAAAGAGGGGAGTGAATGCGTGGGTGGGTGAGATAGTGTTATGTGCGTGACGTCAGCAAAGCATGGAGTGAAAAAGGAAGGGAGTGTTTGTATGTATAATGAGGGCGAATTTTGCTGAAACTTCACCTTAACCTCAAAGCGATGCCCTTTATTGAGCTTTGCAGGGAAATGTTTGCCACAATTGTTGTGTAATGATAATAGTAGCAAAATTTTAAATGTATACAGATAGAATATTTACAAAAAAAAGCAACAAATTTGAAGCACACAAGCGCAAATGGTGCGACGGAAGAGCATGGCACGTGGTCTGGCCAATCAATTGAGGTCGTGGGGCGCCACCTACCAGCAACAGCTGATGGCGCAGCCACAATACAGCGGCTGGCTGCCCTCCACCGCCGCCACCACACCCCCATATGCCAACAACTATCAATTGTTGCACTGGCAGCATCCGACGCCCACGTTACAAGCACGCTCAATGCTGCCGGCAATGAGTACTCTGTGCAACAAAATGGCCGGCTGCATGCCGCGTCTGGCGACGTTACCACAACCCGAGCTCAGCAGCCCCAAGCTGAGTCGCTTGCGTCAAAGTCTGTTAAGAGCGCACCCGGAAACGGTAGCACAACGTGCCTGCAACACCTACGTGTTACCAGCAGCGCAAAGCGAGCAGCGCTCGAATTGGTGTCGTAGCAGCGAGCAAGTGTCAGACAGGCTGCGTGCGCGACAACAAGCTGATTACTTTCAGCAGCTGAGACTTTTCAAGCGGCAGCAGCGTCTGCAGCAGCAGCAACAATTACAGCAGCAGTTGCAGCAACATCAGCAGCAATTGCTGCAGCACCGTCTGCAACAGCAACAGCAACAGCAGCGCTGGCAGCAACCTGCCGCAGTTGCGCCAACCTCTGCTGCTCCACCGAAGTGCGACTTTCAGTACTTCAATTTTGGCAACTGCGCTGAGCTCTGCATCCCTTTTCGGAATTCGGAATCGGTGTCCTCACTGTACTCGGCCACACATCCGTCAGCTCTGGGCGTATGCAAACCACAAATAATCCCCAAGCAGAGTCCGCTGGAGCAATGCGAGAGTTTTAGCTATGTAAAGGCGGCCAAACAAATGGCGAAGACTTCAATGACCAACAAAGCGAGTGTCGAGCTGAAGAGTTCCCCGAAGGCATTGTCAACGAAAATAACACCGGCTGGTAAAGCTACAAGCTCTACAACTTTAATTAGCACGCCTCCAACTCCTGTGAACAGTCTATCAGAGACGATTTCCGGTAAGAAGTCAATATCGACCAGCTCGATGACGTTGCCTCACTCTGAGGGGCATCTAAGTCAGCTTGCTACCGATATCGACTTGAATTTGACGGCCATACGTCAGCTGCTGGAGACGAAGTTACCTCAGAAGGAAAAAGAGTTGGATAAATTGGCGACCTTATTGCAGCAACGGGTTGGCATCAACTCCCAGCCAGGCGTGCATCTGCAAGGTGGCGAATCAAAGACATCGCCAAAACGGAGTCAAAAGAAATCAAGAGCACGACAATTGAATCTGAATCGATTGTTTAAGCAATCAAAGTCACCGAATCCCATGTGGGACACGCTGATGCAGCTGGCGGCGCATATGTGCGAGAACAAGGATGTTAGCCCGGAGCAGCCTCCCAAACAGTATTCCATTTATTTGATGGTCAACTCCGATGACGAGCATAACACCGAAGACGATGTTGAAGGAGCTCAACAAACAACTCCGCACTACAACAGCAGCAATAGTCGCATATTGCCTAGTCTGAACTATAAAATGCATCAGAATATCTCGATGCCTTGGACTCCGCAGCCATCAATCCGCAAGAAGAAGAAAAAGAAGCACGTTTTGTTGCGCTTGCGACGCGAACAGGAGCTGCAGTTGAGTGCAACTCGACCGCCACGACGACCGTTGCATTGGCCCAAACAGGACTTCTCCAAGCCAGTCAGCAAGTTGAAAAAATCTAAAAAGTTAAAGCTTTCAGCACAGTCATCGCGAAAGATCCCCTATCACTGGACTTAGTCTCGCTTTAAGCAATGGATTGTTTATGAAAATAGATTCTATATAAAGCTGTAGCTGACCATAGTTCAGTTTTATATATTATTTGTTTTCATTTGCGATTCATTTTCATACCAAAATTGTTAGCGTATTGTTTGTAAATTGTTTGGCAACTGCAGTAATAAATGAGTTTGGTAATATTTTTTTTAAGTAGTGTGCTTTGATCTTTTCGTAGTGAGCTGTCAAAGTTCTTATTGCAGTTGTCATTGCAAAACATATTGTTTACACTTAGCATAAAACCGGATAATGTAAGCCAAGAACATCGGTTATCAATGGACTGTTCAAGGAGTAAGGTGAGTGGTAATGAAACCGAGCTCGAATACGAGGTGGAGCATCGTGATCTGAGGGTTGAATCCGCATACGAGCCAGGAAAGCCGACTGCAAGGCAGTATGATCGAGAGGTGCACGTACTCAACCGGGATAACAAAAACGATCCTTTAGGGAAGGCATTTGATGGGAGCCGTCCGCCAAACTCAAATGGGGATTTGGTAAAGAAGGTAAATCGGCAGCAACGACACCATCAGCAGCCAGAGCAGCGTCCTCAAAAGCTAACAGAGCATCGAAGGGAACAGCTACCGGAATATGCGAATGAACATCTACCTCAACAGCGAAGCGAACCAATGGAATATCGAAGGGAACATCGAAAAGAACAAATTCCGGAGCGTGGTAGTGAACAGCTACCTCGACATCGAAGGGAGCAGCTCCATCAACATCGAAGGAAACAGCTATCAGATTATCCGAAGGAACAGCTATCTCAACAGCAAAGAGAACAGCTTTCGGAACTTCGAAAGAAACAAATACCGGAACAAGGAAGTGAACAGCTATTTCAACATCGAAGGGAACCGCTAGGGGAATATCCGATGGAACGTCTACCTCAACATCAAAAGGAACAGCTTTCACGATATCCTCGGGAGCAAACATCGCAATATAGGAGAGAACGGCTGTCAGGGCATCGAAATGAGCAATATTCGGAGCATCTAAAGGATAACCTTCCCCAAAATCGGATTGAATCGCTTCAAGAACATCGAAAGGAACACTTTTCTGAACATCTAAAGGTAGAACTACCGGAGAAATTGCGGCTGGAGTTACAGGAGCAGCGTAGACATACGGAAAAAGATAGAGATCAGTCGAGGCACCAATCGAGGCCCAAAGTGGATCCCAATACGGAGCTTCATCATAGAAATGATGCACTCGGGGAACTGCTCCGCAATTCAGTAGTCGTCCATAGCGACTATGTGAAGGATAACTTAAATCGTTTAGCTGCTCCCACTCTACTAAGGCCAATATCCGGACACCGGCAAGCGTCTGGTCGCGGAGGTTGCAGTGGCTGTGACTCTAAGAAATACGCACAACATCCGGACCGTTATGAACCCACTTGTTGCGATGCACGCGATACGTCCAACTCAAATCATATGTGCAACGAATGTTACGATAATCCGCGACCTCCTAAGCCACGTCGCAACAGAAGTCGAAACGCAAACTATAATAACCAAGATAATTTTAGAACGCAATGCGATTGCGACGATGAACCACAGACTAGGTCACGTCCGGAGCCCCGTGCATACGATGTTTACTGTGAGGAATGTGCACAAGCGCCTCAGCCAAGATCACAGAGCGACTATCGCGGTAGATCCTACAGTTGTGAGCCTCAGCCAAGGCCCCATCGAACTAAGCCTCGCAAAAGTCAATCAGTATGCCCTTGTGATAGCAAATCAAGCAATAAAGGTTATGCTCCCTCCAATCGTAACTCACATTACATGGAGGTTTCGGAATTTCGAAATATTGTCTGTCGCAATCCCTTGGTGGTCAAGTCCAGAGGTTGCATAAATCCATGCGAAGAGGAAAAACCCAAACCTAAGACGTACGTACCTTGTCCTAATTATAACGACGTGCCACAGCCGGTTAACAATGATTGTTGCACCTCGGGTCGATCACGGCAGAAAGTAAGAACCAAAGCAGTAATAGAGCGACCACCACGCCAATATGATTGTGATCCTTGCAATAGTAATCCTCCGACAGATTATATGGAATTCGAGAGAGATCAGTGCAACCAATACCCTGCAAGAGGAAATTGCTCCAATGAGAGACTATGTTGTCCGCGCAAGCCCCCCCCACGAAGCGAAAAACTAAAGCCAAAATGCGCGAGTGCTCCAGCTTCCAGGAAATGTCCTCCTCCATGCATCAAGACACCACAGCAAAGATCCGTCAAAGTCAATCGCACTTGCTACGTGCCACCCAGCTGCTTTGCGCCACGCTTCGCGAATACATCACGTAAATGTTCCGGCTCGGATGTAAGTTATTGTGCAGAAATTCCCGTTTTACCGACTCTCTTATAAACGCCACTTTTACTAACTTCTAAACTCACTTCCAGATACATTTCACGGATAAATGTGTTTCAACTTTAACACAAGGCAATCGCCGCAAGATTCGGATTAAGGTAAGCATATTTTTGATAATCTTCCATAAGGCATTGATCTTATGAATTACATTTTTAGAGTCCAGACACTCTGGGAGCCGTTCCGCAGATGAGAAGAACAAAATCTAATTTGAAAGAACGATTGTCTGGTTGTGGTGTAAGCATATAATAAAAACAATCATCGTTCTAATAATCTATAAAATCATTCAACCTAATAGCTAACTTATCCCCGAATTCATGACGTATTCTCGAGCAAAATGTTCTTAGGAACCGGTTTTAATGTGAGTATACACTATAAATACACTATCTATCTGATTTAAATTGATAAATATAACGAAATCAAAACACAGATGGTACCGATGCCAACGCTTTCCAAACTCAAAATGAACCGACGCGTGCCGAAGCTTAAGCCGTGTTCAATAACTCCCTTCCGTTGTCGTGGTGGAAAGCTGTCGCACACAACCACACCGGTTCCAAAAACCCGTGCCAATAGTATCAATACTATGTCGACAGCTAGAACTACGCCACAAAGAGGCACAGGGGGTGGCAGACGTGATCTGACTCCATCGACTCGAGGTACACCAACACTGGCTCGACGAGATCTGCCCAAACGCTATCAAGTAACGCCAACTATAATAGCAATTCGCCCCATACCGGTGACCGAAGAGCGTGGACGTCCAGCTGCACGCCCTGCTTCAATATTACACCATCCTACGCCAGAAGCACAGACCAAGCCAAACACCACGGCAGCTGCAAGTCAAGGCAAAGCAACCACGACTAAAGGAGCACCGGCCAGAGGTTCGGTGAGAGTTTCGACAGTACTTCAACCTGCGCCTCGCATCAAAAAATCAGTAGTCATCCAAGAGAACAATGATCGCGACAGATCTTCATTTGCCAACGAAAATCGAGAAGCACCAAGACCTTCCCAACAGCAATCAGTAAAGAATTCTGTGACCCGCGTAGAAACCGAATCCGGTAGGACGACAACTTCAAGTCAACGACAGCGCGATGGCACTTATGCTATGTCTAAACATGCTGCTCCAAACCAATTTCACGATCAGGGATCTGTCAGATTTAATGAGGCAGCTAGAACTGAAGTGCAAGAGACAGCTAAACCTGTAACTCAAGAGACAGAGAGGCTCACATCTCAAAAGACCACTAAACCTTCAACTGATAAGCTAACTAGACCTTTAACTAAACAGGCATTAAGATCCCCAGTTCCAACCACATCTCGTGGCCAAGCAGACCCCCCGTTCAATTACGCCTCAACAAGTCCACGAAGTGAGGTCTTCAACGCAAGCTCAGACCCACGATCGCGAAAGATCCTTAAATATCACTTCCGAAGCTGACGAGAAGCCGCAGCATTCACGGCCAATTAAGGATGAGGGGGGATGCAATGCAGGATCCAAATTATCGTTACTATCGAGGCAGTTTTCTGACCATACGCCCAAACATACCAAATGAGGAAGCCATTCGACAAAGTCGAAAACGCGGTTCTCTGATCATGATTACACAGAATGGAATGCAGAAATCATTAGCCAAGGGTTCCAGCTACATAGCCCCTCAATGGCAGTGTTTGGGTAAGAAGGGTGGATCCCATGCGACAAATAGTTTTGTGGATGCGACCAAGGAGGGGCCACAACGGAATCAGTTTAGTTGGCGTAAATTCGTGCCCCATTGGCTGGTTAATGACAAACATCGGAAAACCGATGTTTAGTCGAATCAGTCTGTCACAATGAAAATGACAATGAGTATAAAATCGACAATTTTGAAATATGTCACGTTTGGGAATTCGAAAAATTATAAGCCACTATCTGAACTCCAATGATCGCCACATAATGCTCAACAGTCCCAGCTTGCAGTTCGCCAATGCCAAGCAACTGAGGAAGCAGGAGAATAGATCCTTAGACGGAACACCGCGATCTTCGGTCATTGCCCAAGTGCCGGCCACTCAGAAAGTCAAGACACCCACTGCATCAAAGCAGCTGCAGCCAGGTGTATTGAAGCAGTTTGTGCTAGGGCAACGTCAAATGAGCAACACGAATTATTTTGCTGATGTCAGGCAGAATTTCAATGGATCGCATGCCAAGTTGCGTTTGACTTTAAAAGCCGCCAAAGAAATGGGAGCAACAGATGTTAGAGCAGCCAGGGAAGCTGGTGGAACTGGAGCAACAACACCGGCGAAAGCAACAGCAAACACCAGTCAGTTGACCAATCCAGAGCTGCTGCAATATTTGAGCGGCTGTTGCAAGCTCTGTGCGGTCTGTGGTCAGCAACGCGTCTCAGTCACCACTGGCAATAATGGAATTTGCGCCGCCTGCAATGCCCGAATTCAAGGCGCTCTGGCGGCATTCAAGCAGCAACAGTCCGCGCCAACAATCAGGCTAAAGGGAGCTTGCGATCGCTGCCCACCTCCTTGCACTTGCGGCATGAGAGCACCACCGGAAGGATTCCCAGGCGCAGCAGAAAAGCCGCTCTACAATGATGCTGGACAGGAGCATGACACATCTGCGGCTCCAGCTGCTGCTCAACCTCATCCCTTCAACATTATTGTGCTGCAGGATTGCAACAATCACAATCTGATAGATCAACTGACCGCTGCCTTAACAGTGAGCTGTCAACAGCAAAATCCTGTCGTGCAACATCCACATCCTTACAACTCAATTTGGCAACAGCCTCCTCCCACTTACGCTGATCCACAGTATAGCAATTATGCCCCAGATCCACAAAACACCTATGGCAACAACCCGTCTTACAACCACTCACCAAATGGACCCTTCATGTATGTTGCGAACAACAGCATCGGTGGGTCACCTCAACTCAACCATAGTCCACCCAATGGCAATATTTCGAATGGTTTGCCCCCGCAGCATTGTCAGTGCGATCCCGGCAGTACAAATGGCCAACCTCAGCATTGCTTTTGCGGTGCAAGTAGCAATGGAGGCGAACAGAGCTTTGTTTACTGTCCCAACATTAATGGTCAACACGATGAACACAATAGAAATTTATCTACCGAGTCCTCCACTGCATCGGCAAAAACTGCAGGAGGTGAGCAACTTAATAGTAAGTATCAATTTTTAGTTTCAATTTATTGATTAATACAGCGCACAATTAACAGACGGAGGACACCCGACCTGCACTTGTAAATGTGAAGCTTGTCGAATAGGCTACGAGGAGAGAATGAAGCTGCCACAATTAGTAGCCCAGGCTCTGGAAATTTTCGTAAGGAATCACAAAATTGAGGAGAATGATAAAAAGCCATTGGACACAAAAGCATCGATTACATCCATTAACGGGGACAACGGCAAGAAACCATTTGAAAATAACGAAAAGTCCAAGGGAAAGCATAAGGGCAAATTCGGTGATAAGAAAAACATGAATGCTAAGGCCAAAGAAAAGTTTGCAGACAATTCGAAAAACAGAAGTGGAGAAAAGTCAAAGGACAGGACCGTGGACAAATCAAAAGCTTTTGGCAAGACAAACGACAGATCGGCGGTAAAGGAAACATTTGTCGATAAGTCAAAGGAAAAGTTTACTAAGAAGTCTGCGGAAAAGTCTGGTAACCCACCCAAAGCTAGCAAAGGCAAGTCGAAGAAAAATAAGGGCAAGCAAAATGAGCACAAAACCGAATCGCTCTTCTATCTGCCACAATCGAACAACTGCTGTGGCAAACCCTATTGCCTACCCTGTTGTCTGCCCGCTGGTTCAGGTTCATGCTGCCAGCGTCGATGCAATGGCGGCAACG
Organism: Drosophila nasuta; assembly: GCF_023558535.2. Classification (NCBI taxonomy): domain Eukaryota; kingdom Metazoa; phylum Arthropoda; class Insecta; order Diptera; family Drosophilidae; genus Drosophila; species Drosophila nasuta. Next base: position 24,620,288 of record NC_083457.1, read on the forward strand.
TTGCTGTTGGTGCTGACGGTGATCATCCGAGTCGTGTCAATTGTGCCAGAAACTGTGGACGTTGCATCAGCTGTCCCAATTGTCCGGGCTACTCCAGACCCGCACCGGCGAGAGATATTATTCATCCCGTGGCACATTTTCGACCTGGTCAATTGCAGTATCCGGCTAGCTTTATGCTACAGCGTAATGGCGACTTTGTGCGGCGCAGTCTGGTGCGTACAGCTGCGGGTGTAACGGTGCATGAGGTGCAAAGAGCCGAGGAAGAGGATGAGGATCAGGAGTATGGGGAAGAGGATGAGGTGGAAGAGCCAAAACAGCAGCCCCATCAGCTCAGATTCCAGTGTCCGAACAACTATCCGTTCTGGCGTTGATCAGAATACAAATTGTGCATTATATGGCCGACATATACACATATATGCGGCATCGCTATAATATGCGATCAGATAATGCAGAATTTTTTGATCAGGTGCCTAGTGGTTTATAGAGTTTCTAGTCAAAATTTCCGTACAAACAATACACAACATCGAAAATAAACCGGTAAAGTAGATTTTCAAAAAAGAAAACATAAAATGATTCGAAAGGATTTAAATTTTTTTGCAGTTTGCGTCTACTTCCGTTTCCGCTCGTCGACTTCCGTTGACCCAGATTAACTTTGCAGCGGCACGAATCAAACGAGCTGAGCAAAACAATTAACGCCACAGGGTCTGCTTCCTATTTATCCCTCTGACCAACCAGGAACCAGGCGCAAAGTCACTAATCACCGGCAATATTTGAGCTCGTACCCCAGGTAGTGGGTTTTCCCTCTCTTCTTGTGAGGACGTGATCACACAATGGGGCGCGACGTCAGCTTCCTGCACTGTATTTCACACTGTTGTGGACGCAGTGCGTAGGATGAGCATTTAATTGCCTTTGCTTTGCCACATGTCCTGCTGCGAGCGGAAAATGTTAATTGCGACTACAACACACGGCGCGGTTTTCCTTACTCACTCGCCAGCCAACCAGTCTGCCAGGACATCCTTTTCCTTCTCTTTGTTGTTTGCTGCCAACATCGATGCTCATTACAATCATCTCTGTCCCTCTCTCTCTCACACGCAGTCTTCTCTCGTTATCTGTGTGTGTTATTTGATTCTCTGTTTGTGTACAAACTACGCGCCTTCGATGCGTTTCCGCTCATCATTCGTAAAATTCTGCTATGCAGCAACAGATGATGTGACCCCGACCCCCGATTCCCGACCATAGCACGACCTGCTGTCCTCATGTCCTCATGTCCTGGGCTTAAGCGCATGTGCTGTAAACAATACAGGATGCATTTATGCAGGATGTGCAATTGTTCATCTTTGCATCGTTTGGCTCAAATTTTGAGCAAGTGTTGGCAAAACGTGATGCTTCTTGTATGGATAGATTGTAAATCCATCAATAGCTGCCGTTGAAAGGAAATCCATTCTAACGGTATCTGCGAACGTCTATATAAAAGTGAAATGCTAGTATCTATTCAGACAGTCTTGATAAATCTTAGATTTGTAGATAGTTATGGCAGCTGAAGTTAGAAATAGAATATTGAGAACTGATCTTTTGAGTTTTACTGATCTAAGATATATTTTGAAGATTAAATAATTTAAATCGAATTAAATTTATAACTTCATTACGAATTGAAGTTTTAAGTTTTATAAAAACTTTATAAATAAACTTAATTTCAAATTTACTTTATAACTTCATTATGAAACTTGTGATTTAATCTTTTATAATTGAAACATATTCAAGCATTAAATTTACAAGTTTATTACATGTTGAAGCATTTCATTTTCATATGAATGAATGCATTCAATCTAATTTAATAAAATAATTTTTGGACATTTCGCTGAAGTGTAATGCGCAGATTTTTTAAAGCATTTCTTTTATACAGACTTTATAGATAATTTTGTAGTTTCTAAAATTAAAATCACTTCCTTAACTAGATTAAGACTAAGGCTGTATAATTAGAAGCTTAATTGGATAATTAAGCAATAATTAACAATAATTCTGAATTAAAATTTTAAATTTATTATGAATGAATTAAAGTTTTAAATTTATTATGAATGAATGCATTTAAACTTATTTCTTTTTTCTTTAAGTATAAACCACATTATTTTTAAACCTATACAAATTATGTAGAATTTTCTAGTTTCTAAAATGAAACCAACTTCTTTAACAAGTTCTACCTAAAGCTATGTAACTAGAGGCTTCATTGAATAATTGAGCAACAAATGAAGCGATTATCTAGATCAGCATATATTCACAATAGCTACGGGTATTTATCTACTTAAGCAAGAGTGATTCCACCTGCCCACATTGAAAAATATGTGTGTCTGCATTCATGAAATATCTTGTGACAGAGACTTCCGCGAGTTAAGATCGCACAATTTTGTAACTTGATAAACTTATGAGATGTAATCTTTACATGGGGACTACCTTTACCTCAATTGCTATACAATGGGAGCCTCAGTTATTTCATTTCAGATCTCTACAGCAGCAGAAATGTTGAGCTTTACTTTTGTTGTTGTCGTTGTCTTTATGATTGTTCTTTGGGCATGTTGTGGGTTTTACTTGGGAAACAAACCATTTACGTGACACATTTCCGACTCGTTGTCATCTTCATTGTTGTTGTTGCTGCTGCTTCTGTTGTTGTCTTTGCTGTAGTTTGCCGTTAATCAGATTCACGGCGCATTTCCACACTGCATTCTTTATTTTACGTTCTTTCATTGTTATCATTTGAAAATGCCTTAATCCGAATTTATGAAATGAAAGCGGAAGTGTGTGCGGCTTGTTTCCCATTCTGTCTACCACGACTCTTGCTTACTATCTCTCTCTCTCTCTATTACACTTGATTGCTGTCTCTTTTCGTTTCATTTTTGTTTTTGGTTTCGGTTTGTGTGGCATTTAAAAGTCTTTTAGAATCTGTTGTTGCCTTTTTTACGAGCGCGTTTTTTTACGGTTAGCTCGTTTCATTGTCGACCGATTGATTTACACATTTACGTTTTGACACAGTACTAGAGGTGGGCGCGGGCCTGTATTTCAAGGCCCGGGCCCGCACGAAAACAAACTCTTTTTTGAGAGGCCCGGCCCGGCCGAACACGAAACTTTTTCACTAAGGCCCGGCCCGGCCCGGCCCGGCACGAAACTTATTTACACATATAAAGAAATTCAAAAGACATGTAATTTATATATACATACATATATTTATTAAGGTATTTATATTGAATATGTTATGTATTTTTTGAAAAACAAATTAATTCATATTTTTATTTAAAAATAAAATTTTTTCTACAATTTTGCTTTTTAGCCTAGTGCGTTTTTCATTTAAACCATGGCCCACAGATTTGGTAATTTCACAATAGGCCGCCCATTTTTAATTAGTGGTGTGCAAACAAGTAAAATATTGTATAACCAAATCGATAGTAGCATCGATAAGCAATTAAAATGCGATAAATGGCGGTTCTAATTCGATCAAATCAAAATTGTTTTCAGGCCTACTTCGGGCTTTTACGGGCCTATTTCGGGTTTTTACGGGCCGGGCCTTTTTTCTAAGGCCCGGGCCCGCACGAAGCCCGTACGAATCTTAATTATAAGGCCCGGGCCCGCCCGAACCCGCTCCGGGCCTGTGTAAGCCCGCGGGCCACGAAAAAAAGCCCGGCCCGTGCCCACCTCTACACAGTACTCTCGGAGGGGGCGGAGGGTGGAAGGTGGGGAAGAAGCGGCGTCTGAACTCCACTGGCAATTGGTGTTAATGATCATTTTAATTGAGGCAACAAGGCTGAAGCGTCAGCTGCCAACCAGAATTTCCGAAGTAAAAGTTGCTAGATTTGAAAAAATTTGCTAAAAATTGCTAAAAATTATTAAAAAATAAATGTTCTAAGCATTACAAAATGCTTAGAATAGCGTCCAATTCTTCTGATTCATTAATAACCTTATATTTTTCATTTCCGGTAATTTTTAGTAAGTAGTAATAAGGAAGTACAGAATTATGGCAATATATTTCAAGTCTATGTAGTCCATATTTGTTTATATACATATGTATATAAAGTTAATAAAATTAATTTATGTTATTTCTATTAAAATTATTTAAATTCCAAACTAGCCTTATAAATGTTGTTTGTATACTTTTCGCATTTAATTTCAAAAAACAATAATAAAAAAACACTTGACCCAGTGAACGATTAAAAATTAATCCATTCCCTTCTCTCATTTTATGGTCAAGGGATTACAACTACAAAAGGTAAGTTGATTTCTATTCTGAAGGGTTGATGAGTCAAACTGTAGATCAAAAGGCAAGTGAAACGTGAACTGCTGGTAAACAGCCTTCAAGAATTTATCGGATTTTTCAATAATTGTAAAAATTACTTTTCATTTTAAAATAAAGTTGTAATAATGAGAAAAATTACTTTAAAAAAAGTTACAATTAATCTTTACATCTGCGCAAACACCATTTATTTAAAAAAAAACAATATAAATAGTTTCTGAGTTCATAAAAAAAAACAATATAAATAGTTTTTTAAGTTCATAGTACTTAATGACAATCAGATCACTTTAGGATCTGATTTTAGAAATGTTTTAATAATTGTAAATTACTTTGAAAAAATTGTTTTAGCCAAACATAATATCAGATAATTCCAGATTCGGGCCAGATACATATGTAATTGTCGACCGTTTCTCGCTGTCTGCAAATAAGTGTCTCTCTCTGACTCTTTACGAAAAGACTCAGAGAGCAACCCATTTATGGGTTCTTGAATGAAATCGCTTGCATATGTAACATATTGGTAATACCAATTTGGTATACATTCACACGCATAGGCAAGCAAATCGTGAAGCGTTCGTTTTGCAGACGAAATATGTACATTAATAATTGCAACAACAACGTAAGTAAATGTGAAGACCGTTTGCGTTGAGTTTTTCGATCAATCGGTCTTTTGCTGACTCTATTTGTGCGAGCGTTTCTCGCACCGCTCTTTACGCACTGCTCATTGAAGGAGCGAAATACAAAGAGATCAACGAAAAGCGCTCAACAGAAAACAGAAAAGAAGACAGCCAAAGACTCTTGCTCAGAGCGAGAGCGAGAGAGTATGAACTTTTTCGGTTGTGCTCGCAACGAGAGCACAAGAAGAAAAACGATCGACAGTTATTTGCGAGCTATGCTTCGGACACATTAATTACCCTCAAGAATTTTTGTTGATTTTAATGTTTAAATAATTTTAAATAACTTTTAAACTAGGCTCAAAAGCTGCAAAGAAGAGATCTGATTATATCCCCAGTACAAAATTGTCATCTTTCGAAACTAAGAACTCAATCTGATTTTTAAAATATCAAAATGGTTGTTAATTACATAGTTTAATTTATTTGTAGTCTTTATTTTTAATAACTATATTTTATTATGATATTTTTTTTTAATCTTTCCATTTTTAATAAGCATCAAAACACTTTAAATAAGAGCTTTTTTTTTGTATAATCATATTTTATTATTGATTCAATCTTTCCATTTTTAATAAGCATCCATAGTAAATACATATCTTCAAACTAACGTAAAACTGGACAGTTTCAATAAAATGTAAATGTACATTACACATACAATTAATACGAAGTAAATACATAAGAATCTTTGTATTGTCCAGTGTTCAATAAAACTCACACCACTGTACAGTCGTAAGCATGCCCATTGCGCATTTATTGGGTTATTATTTGGGTAAGTTTGCATAGAAAATGTAGTTTGAAAATTATGCAACATTTTTTCATATATTTAGCTTGTAATTCTCAAGTGGTTTTAGTAGGTCTTTCCTTTGATCCCCGTATCTGATGGCAGAAGTTGGAGCTGGAGTCGACTTGTACGACCTGCTCCAACGCTATCTGTTGTTGATTCAACAAGATTTGCTATGGCTCCTGTTCCGCTTGTTGCAGTTGCATTGGCGGCTGCTGCATCGTCTGCACCAAAGCTTCGCTCGCGGAAGCAAGCTTTTTCAAGTGCCGTCATTTCCTTCATTTTGGGCGCTAGGCTAACATCAAAATTGTAGTCTGTATCGCCCACATCCCCATCCTTAGCACCATCTTCGTGGTCTTCTTTATAATGCCAACAATTGGCAAGAAAGCCCCATGGCTTCGGCAATTGTTGTTAAGGACGTTTGCCGTTTTTGGATGCGTCGATAGCTGGAGCGCAAATTGCCCTTTTTAGTTATTTTTTTTTTTGTTTTTATCAACATAAAGCGAGACTTTTTATAATAATTGTTCCACAATTAACTTCTGGTCTTATGTAACATATTTCATAAGACTTCTACCACATAAGTTGTCTTCTTAGTTTGACAGTGACAGTGATAACTCAAGACAAATGGAAAGTTTTACGTTTTTCCGAGATATATTTTGTATGTGTTTCTGTTTCGATCATGATAATGCTCTGCTACGTATAAATAGCAACACTATCAACGTATACTACGGAGACTTTTGTTTACTCTGTCGACTCATACAGCGAGTGTGTGTAGAGATTTGAGTATCGCGACCTTTTGACCAGCAAAAAAAACTGTTTTTAACGGGAAGAATGGAGAAAAAACCTAAAAAATTATAACAAAATCCAATAAAAAGCTGAAAACAAATGTATCAATAAAACGAAAAAATCTCAGCAAAAATAACAATTTATTATTATTACTATTACTATTACTATTATTACAATTTTACATATTAGAGCTGGAGACGGGGTTTGTTTCCTGCTCCCTTTTCGCTTGTTGCGATTGTGGCATGGGCGGCTGTTGCAGGTTTCGCAACCATGCTTCGCTAACCATCACGCGAAAGTTCGCATTTTGCACGCTGCCCAATTTCTTCATTTTTGGCACAAAGCTCATCATGAAATCTACGTCAGCGTCGCGCTCATGCTCCTGCTCCGGCTCCAAATTCTCCTCAGCGTCTGGGACCTCATCTGCCCGATGCCCGCCCAGGAAACTCATGGCTTCGGCATACTGCCACTGAGGTCGCGAAGAACTATTGGCACGGCTCTGCCACCTGCTTCGCAGGCTTTGCCATTTGCTGCGACACAGTTCCACTGTGCAAAAGAAAGAAAACGAAAGAGTTGCAGTTGATTTGATTGTTTATATTTTATTGGGGATCACTTACCATTGGCTTCCATTGCCGCGGCCACGCCGAGCCATTGAATTCTCATCTCCTCTCGTTTACCGTGCCCCGGATGGCTGGCATCCCAGAGAGCGGGACGCTGCTTTACTTCGGTGATCAGTGCGTTAGCATCCATTTCACTGCGCCTTTATCAGAAAACTGAAAACGCAAACGCAAATGCAAACGAAACGACAAAAACACCAACAATGCACTCTGTCCAAACCGGAGAATAAGAACTTAACAAGAGAGCGACGCCGGCGTCATACACTATCTCTCTGTGAAGCCTCTCTCCACAAAGATGGCGAAAATAATAAACTTGGGCAGTGTTGTTGTTCTTTTTTTTTTTGTCTATGCTTACTTGCAAAGGATAGTGTGAATATGTAATGTGTTTGGCGACGCGCTGCACATGTAAAGAGAAACTTTAAATTTGTTTGACAATATGAATACCACCCAACTAAATTCTTTACATAGTATTAGTCTCAGTGACTTTTTTGTTTGTCAGTGTATTTTCGCTTCGTTTGTCTAACTTTTTTTTTTGCTATTTCGCTATTATTTCTCTGTTTGTTTTCATTCTTGGTTTTCGTTCTCGCTCTCGCTGTGTTGTTGTTGTTGCCCTTTGCTGTCGATCAATGACGTTGGCGCTGCCAATTTTTTTTATGCAAATAAAAGTTGCTAGATTTAAAAAGAAATTATTAAGAAAAAAAAACAATTGCACAATAATTGCTAAATATAAAATATATACATTAAAATAAACGGGATTTCGTATCTTATTTTGTTAACACCTCATACAAAATGCTTAGAATAGCGTCCAATTCTTCTGATTCATTAATATCTACTCTTCATTTCCGGTAATTTTTAGTAATTACTAATAGGGAAATACAGAATTATGGCAACATTTTTCAAGTCTATGTAGTCCATACCTGTTTATATACAAATAATAAAAAACACAAATCTAGTAACTAAAATCTAAACTGGCAGCACTGCTCCCAACACGTCAGACGATGCCAGATTCCGATTTACGGTGAACTAACAAATTACTCCAACTAGACTTGGCAACTCTGGATAGTCCCCAACTTCTCCCAACTCCCCCTATACATATTTTTTTGGTATTTCAAGGAACGCTGAAAACTTTTATGACACATCTGTTTATTGATTTATAGTTCGGGAAAGTGCCAATAAAAAAATAGGGCTAGGATTATATGCAGAGAGCCAGCTCATAAAATTCACTTTTTCTGTATATTTTCGTATTGTTTTTAATGACTGTCTGACAGCTTAGCCGAGGGAAGCCTGCAACATGCAGCATGCAACATACACGACTATTCCCCTTGGCCATAAATCGTTTAGTCTAGATTGTGCACAGTCTATATATAAAGAATATATCCTATGTATATACAGTCTCCCTATCTGGCACTTATGATAACATTTGATTAGCTGCGTATGCTTCCCCTTACCATTTTCTAATGCCTCGCGCTATATTTAGAACTGGAAATATTTGCGGCACACACCCCCAACGTCAGCCGGCACTTCGAACCAGCTGACATCGCGATCGTTTTTGGATTTTCCTTCATCATTCGGAAATTCGTTTGCAAGGAGAAGAAAATGTGTCAAGCGATCATTTCCTTTTGCGGCTCTTGAATTATGCGTGACACATCGTAATTGAAGGTAAACAGGCTAAGCAAATAACTCCAAATGTAAGAAAAATAACTACGAAAATAATTAAAGAACTCTGAATACTGATTGATCAAGTAGATATCCTGTAATATGTGTTCACTTATTCAACGACAGCTAATAAACAACCTAAATTTTTTGTTTATAATACCGTGATTTTCTAAGAAAAGAATAAATATATAAACAACTGCACCCTAAAATGCATATTTCAGAAACTAAAATAAAAACGTTCTATATAAAATAATTTAGAAATAAATCAAAATACGTAAGTTCATTTATTAGACTGCTTATAAATTGCTCTACTAATATAGAAAAGAAAAGACTACAAATATTGTACGAGTATATGAAAATGAAAATTTTAAAGAAGATACTCAAACGTATATGAGTATGAATCTTAATTCACGGGAGTCTTAGGCTATAGGATGGCGCTTCATCGCCATACAAAGATTTAAGTTCATCGGTACACTTTTGTCGTGTGTTTGATTAATCGTTTATCGATACCAAACATAATATTACGTAATATAAATAATATAAACGTGTATGACATACATGACGTGTATGACATACATGACGTGTATGACATACATGAGGTGTATGACATACATGACGTGTATGACATGTATGACGTGTATGACATGTATGACGTGTATGACATTCATGACGTGTATGACATACATTACGTGTATGACGTGTATGACATACATGACGTGTATGACATACATGACATGTATGACATAAATGACATACATGACGTGTATAACATGTATGACGTGTATGACATACATGACATGTATGACATACATGACGTGTATGACATAAATGACATACATCACATGTATGACATATGTGACGTGTATGACATACATGACGTGTATGACATACATGACGTGTATAACATGTATGACGTGTATGACATACATCACATGTATGACATACGTGACGTGTATGACATACATGACATGTATGACATACATGACGTGTATGACATACATGACATGTATGATATACATGACGTGTATGACATACATGACGTGTATGACATACGTGACGTGTATGACATACGTGACGTGTATGTCATACATGACGTGTATGTCATACATGTCATACAATTCCCGAAATTCCCTCTTCAATTGAGGTAATATAAATGAAATAAACGCAATTCGCGAAAATATAACAATAATTAATACATATGTATGTACTAATATTAAAAAAAATACCAAATGGTATTTTTGTTATATTGATATAGTACAACATTCAAAATATACCATAGACGGCATAATATGCCAGATTGTCGGCAACTAA